>NW_027361743.1:681250-1360000 GCF_039654945.1 Dendrobates tinctorius
CAGCATAAAAAACTCACCAAAAGCTGATCATGGGAATGTAGCGTTAATGTGTAGGGATACATTTTTTGAGAAGAGGAATGGTATTTGTAAATGTTCATTTATTTCCAGGAGGAATATTGAAGAATCATTCAACATAAAGCTCTAGGGATATGTTCACATGTTACATTTTTGCAGCTTTTTTAATGCCAATTAAAAGCTGCTTTTTACAGTGCAAGCAGAAGCTATGAGATCTCAGAAATCTCATGCACGTGATTGTTTTTTCCTCTTGACTTGAATTGGAAAACTGCTTTTATTAATTTTTTTTTAAACTGCAGTATTTTTGCGGCGTTTTTTCACCATGAGTAAATGCTTTTTTGGTGAAAGAAATTAACTTTATTAAACATACACTATACACAAATGATGCATATAATCTGCAGCAAAACTTGCTTTTAGTAAGCAACTTTTTTATTGCCAAGATACCAGTTTTAGGCAGCAGAAAAAACTGCAACATGTGAACATAGCGTAAGAAATTGTAGTTGTTTTACAAATACTTAGGGATGAGCGAGTATACTCGTTAGGATTCGGTACTCCGTGAGTAATACGGTACTCGCGGTACTTGAATCCTAGCGAGTAAATTTCACTACTCGCCTCGCAATATTTGGATCTCCCGCTGGCATGTGTTAGCCAATCACAGTAAAGCCGCCGCCTTCTTTGTTGTGGCATTACTGTGTTGGCTGGCGGCGCAGGATCGCTGTATCGCTGGAGCCCCTGGAGAGCGGTTGCATCAGCTGATGCGGCTGCTCTCCACGAGAGATCAACGTGGGACACTCGTTATTAATGGGATTACGGCGGAAAGATGAGTATAGGTTGCTTTATTATTTTAATTTTTTTTTACAGGTGATCAATGGCTTCAGGGAATTAGGTGTGTGCTGTGAGTATGTACTCTATGTTATGTGTTGTATGTTATGTGTATGTGCTGTATGTTATATGTTGTATGTTCTGTATGTCTTTTTTTTTTTTTTTTTTTACATTCGCCACATTAGCCGGATGATGGGAATACTACTTTCCCATCATGCGCTAATGCTGTCACTGTAGTGGGCGTAGCCAGATTGGACAAGTAGTCCCATCGGACGATGCCCGCACAGCCCGCACAGGCCCCGCACACAAACACAGCCCCACAGACCCCCGCACACATTCTCCACACACACATAGACTCCGCCCACACACATTCTCTGCCCATTACTTGCATTTCTGAACAGCGCACATAAGGAAAAAATTCCCAAAAATTAAAAAAAAAAAACACATTTGAAAGGTTGACTCACCAAAACCCTGACTAATGCACTAGCAGGATGCAGTAGACCTCCATTGATAAAGGCAGGGCCGGAACACAGGTGCAATCCACTGATGAGAACAGCCAGTAACCCAAAAGGGTCTGGCTGCCTAGTGGAAAAAATGCACACAAATAGGGCTTGCATAGGACATCAGGCACACAGATAAGTGTGGTGCAAAGTGTCTGAACAGCCTATTAATGACGCCCATATTATTAGCAGGTGCGCTGCTCAGCACTATATATATGCATCACACAGAAAAAACCAAGCCAACATGAAGAGGTCTAGCTGCATCCTTCAAACACACTGATGGAAAACATTGATTACATACTGATGGAAAATACCAATGACACGCTGATAGGAATCACTGATGACACACTGATGGAAAATAGTGATGACACACTAATCAGATGCCATCCTGATTGTATTACATAATGATTACGTATTTGTGTGTATTTGAGGACACCATTATTCCTGACCAAATAACCAACACCATTTGTGGAAATGCACCCCCAAACTTGACAGAACTCTCCACCATGCTTCACTGTTCTTGAAGACCCTCATTATTGTGCCGCTATCTGGCCCTTCAGCGACAAATTGCCTTCTGCTACTGCCAAATATTTCACATTTTGACTCCAGAGTACCAGTTGATGTTTTTCTGCAACCCAGTTCCTATGTTTTCATCCATAGTTAAGTCACTGAGTCTAGTTTCCATATCAAAGGTATGCTTTTTGACTGCAGTTCCTCCATGAACACAACTTCTAGACAGACTTCTCCAAACAGTAGATGGGTTTAGCTTGGCCTCAATTGTTCTGTCAGTTCTGAACTGATGGCACTGCTGGACATCTGATTTCAAAGGATATCAACCATGATGTGTCTTTCATCTGCTGCACTAAGTTTCCATGATCAAACACTGCGACTACCGTCCTCAAGGTTGCACATGTCTTATGTTAAGAATTGCAAACAGATACTTATCCTTCTTGTAATACCATCAGTGAAGCATTTGATTGGCTACAAATTTATTCTGCAGCAGGACAACGACCCCAAACATCCAGTCATTGTCATTAAGAAAGATCTTCTGCGTAAAGAAGAACATGGAGACCTCTAAAGGAAGATCTGGCCCCACAAGCCTGGAACCCAACATCTTTGAGTCTGTCTGGGATTAAATGAAGAGACAGAACGATTTACACAAGCGACACCCACAGAAGATCTGTGGATAGTACTCCAAGATGTTTGGAGCAACCTCTCTAGTTCTTTCAAAAACTGTGTTACAATCGTATCTATAAGAATTGATACTGTTTTGGACGCAAACCATCAAATATAAATTTTATTTAGATTTCTGTTTTGCCCATTCCTTTTGCATTTTTTTAAATAAAAAAATAAGTTAAGAACAATTCTATTGTTGAAAGCATTCTGACACTGCAACATTTTTCACACCTACCTAAAACTTTTGTACAGTACTGTATCTACACAGTGTTTATATACAATTTGTATCCTTTCCTCTGTCAGTGATGTAAATAATCTGCTTTATATGTACACTGCTCAAAAAAATAAAGGGAACACTTAAACAACAGAATATAACTCCAAGTAAATCAAACTTCTGTGAAATCAAATTGTCCACTTAGGAATCAGTGGCTCAGGTAGTGCAGCTCATCCAGGATGGCACATCAATGCGAGCTGTGGCAAGAAGGTTTGCTGTGTCTGTCAGCGTAGTGTCCAGAGGCTGGAGGCGCTACCAGGAGACAGGCCAGTGTACCAGGAGACGTGGAGGGGGCCGTAGGAAGGCAACAACCCTGCAGCAGGACCGCTACCTCAGCTTTTGTGCAAGGAGGAACAGGAGGAGCACTGCCAGAGCCCTGCAAAATGACCTCCAGCAGGCCACAAATGTGCATGTGTCTGAACAAAAGGCTAGAAACCAACTCCATGAGGATGGTCTGAGGGCTCGACGTCCAAAGATGGGGGCTGTACTCACAGCCCAACACCGTGCAGGACGCTTGGCATTTGCCACAGAACACCAGGATTGGCAAATTCACCCCTTGCACCCTGTGCTCTTCACAGATGAAAGCAGGTTCACACTGAGCACATGTGACAGACGTGACAGAGTCTGGAGATGCCGTGGAGAGCGATCTGCTGCCTGCAACATCTATCAGCATGACTGGTTTGGCAGTGGGTCAGTAATGGTGTGGGGTGGCATTTCTTTGGAGGGCAACACGGTGACAGACACAGCAAACCTTCTTGCCACACCTTGCATTGATGTGCCACCCTGGATGAGCTGCACTACCTGAGCCACTTGTGTGGGTTGTAGAGTCCGTCTCATGCTACCACGAGTGTGAAAGCACAACCAACATTCAAAAGTGACCAAAACATCAGCCAGAAAGCATTGGTACTGAGATGGTCCCCACCTGCAGAACCACTCCTTTATTGAGGGTGTCTTGATAATTGCCAATAATTTCCATCTGTTGTCTATTCCATTTGCACAACAGCATGTGAAATTGATTGTCAATCAATGTTGCTTCCTAAGTGGACAGTTTGATTTCACAGATGTTTGATTTACTTGGAGTAATATTCTGTTGTTTAAGTGTTCCCTTTATTTTTTTGAGCAATGTACACAGTATATATACATATATATATATAAACGCCCTATCATATCTGTCTGTAACCGAAATCGCGGGTCGCTGATTGCTCACGGCCGCGACCAATCAGCGGCAGGCGCAGTCAGGCGCAGTGCTCAATCGGGCGCAGGCCTTAATCTGTAGAAAAGAGAATTAAAATAAAAAAAAGGTTATTCTCACCTTCCGACGGCCTCCTGTCTTCTTTTCACGCGCCTGGCCTCGCGTTCCCAGTAATGCTTTGCGGCTTAGACCGCTGATGACATCACTCTCGCGAGAGCGAGAAAGAAGACTGATGTCACTCTCGCGAGAGCGAGAAAGATGACCGTCGTCATCAGCGGTCTAAGCCGCAAAGCATTACTGGGAATGCGAGGCCGGGCGCATGGAAAGAAGACAGGAGGCCGTCGGAAGGTGAGAATAACTTTTTTATTTTTTAATTTTTTTTACATGCTAGAGGGCCGCGGCAGTGATTGGTCGTGGCTACAGGGCCGCAACGCTGATTGGTCACAGCTACACGGAAAGGGGGGTAAGGGAACATGCATACCAGGAAAGGGGGGTGAGGGGACCATGCATACCAGGATTGGGGGGTGAGGTGACCATGCATACCAGGAAAGGGGGGTGAGGGGACCATGCATACCAGGATTGGTGTGTGAGAGGACCATGCATACCAGGAAAGGGGGGTGATGGTGAGCATACATACCATGATGGTGAGCATACATACCAGGATTGGGGTGTGAGAGGACCATGCATACCAACAAAGGGGGGTGAGGGGACCATGCATACCAAGAAAGGGGAGTGAGGGGACCATGCATACCAGGATAGGGGGGTGAGGGGACCATGCATATCAGGATTGGGGGTGAGAGGACCATGCATACCAGGACTGGGGGGTGAGGGGACCATGCATACCTCGAAAGGGGGGTAAGAGGACCATGCATACCAGGATTGGGGGGGTGAGGGGACCATGCATATCAGGAAAGAGGGTGAGGGGACCATGCATATCAGGAAAGGGGGGTGAGGGGACATGCATACCAGGATAGGGGGGAGAGGAGACCATGCAAACCAGGGAAGGGGGGTGAGGATACCATGCATACCAGGAAAGGGGGGTGATGGTGAGCATACATACCAGGATTGGGGTGTGAGAGGAGCATGCATACCAGCAAAGGGGGTGAGGGGACCATGCATACCAGGATAGGGGGGTGAGAGGACCATGCATACCAGGATTGTGGGGTGAGGGGACCATGCATACCCCGAAAGGGGGTAAGAGGACCATGCATACCAGGAAAGAGGGGTGAGAGGACCATGCATACCAGGAAAGAGGGGTGAGAGGACCATGCATACCAGGAAAGAGGGGTGAGAGGACCATGCATACCAGGAAAGGGGGGTGATGGTGAGCATACATACCAGGATTGGGGTGTGAGAGGAGCATGCATACCAGCAAAGGGGGTGAGGGGACCATGCATACCAGGATAGGGGGGTGAGAGGACCATGCATACCAGGATTGTGGGGTGAGGGGACCATGCATATCCCGAAAGGGGGTAAGAGGACCATGCATACCAGGAAAGAGGGGTGAGAGGACCATGCATACCAGGAAAGAGGGGTGAGAGGACCATGCATACCAGGAAAGAGGGGTGAGAGGACCATGCATACCAGGATTGGAGGGTGAGAGGACCATGCATTCCAGGATTGGGGGGTAAGGGGACCATGCATACCCCGAAAGGGGAGTAAGAGGACCATGCATATCAGGAAAGAGAGGTGAGAGGACCATGCATACTAGGATTGGGGGGTCAGGGGACCATGCATATCAGGATTGGGGGTGAGAGAACCATACATATCAGGATTGGGGGGGTGCATTATTGCATTATTATTCAATCTTCAAAAATAAACTGCATACATATTCTAGAATACCCGATGCGTTAGAATCGGGCCACCATCTAGTATATGTATATATATATACAGTATATATATATATATATGTATATATATATAACAGGACTCTCTTTGAATTCCTGTCTAATTTGCATCTTTTTGAAATTTTGACTGAAGAGTGAATTGCCGCCATTGTCTTATTCCTTTGCAGCTGGTATCCTCCATTCACCTCCTGTCACTAATTGCTCATGTATATTTACTTAATAGATCTCTCAGAGCTAAAAAGCTCGGCAGAAATATACATGTAATAATTAAATGGAGCCATTTAAACCCGATAATCTCTCTCTTCTGTTAAACTTGTGTGATGACCTGATTTTTTTTTTCAGCTACTTAGATCATGCACCGACTTCATCAGCATATGGAGCCGAGCCCGGTGTGTATTTGGTGCCTGAAATGAAGGCGGAATATCAATTGCTTTCATGGCGACTTTTGTTAAATATGAGAAATAATCTGAGATGAAAAGTGAATATGTTGTAAAATTAAACAGGACTCTGCAGATTTCCTGGAGATCATGGAGCTGCCTGCATATATTACATTTTTTTTGTAGGCATCACTTCTACTACCAGCAGGACTGTAACATAAGGAAGAATAGATATGATGGAGATTTAAGAAGCTTGGATGGGTGGATTATTTTTTTGCAGATCGATTTTATACTGAATTCTGTCATGATTTTTCCACCAAAGTCTTCACTAACATAATCACACAAGTGGTCTGGTCACTGCTTCCAGCAAAGTCAGTGCACTCCTCACCTGCTGCCACCATTCCCATGGGACACAAACACACAGGCTAAATGGAAATCTGCGATTCACAATACGCTGTGATCTTCTACCCCCAGATCTCCCAGGTGGACGGGACACACTTGTAAAAGTTATCATTTTCATGATATAATTGGCTATAGCACGAACTTCATCTCTCTATACTATATAGTCCTACCTTCACGATCACATAAATGAAGTCACTGCTTTAAATAACAGCCTCTAACATCCCTCTATTGTATTAGGCTTCCACATGATACATTTATGTACAGCATCTTTTATTCAAACTGCCTTAAATAATTCCCTTTTATATTTAAAAACTGGTGCTAACTGACCTAGTCTTTAGATTGGACAAGGTCACTGACTCCGATAAGATCAACACACTCCTATCCCGCTGCTATACCCATTCCAGTGATATAATTGCTTGATGCACGTTCTTTTTAGACAAAGATATTGCCCTTGTGATATGTAATCAGGACCTCACTAACATAATTACAGGACTGGACTGGTCAGTGCCTCCATCAAGGTCAGCAGCATTGACTTCTTGTTCCTTACATTGACATTAGCAGCAATGAGTTGATTCAGACCGTATTTGTTTGTATAGAATGTTTTCTGAACGTGCTCTAAACCAGTGTTTCCCAAACTCAAGTCCTCACCGCCTACCAACAGATCATGTTCTCAGAATTTCCTTACTATTGCTCAGGTGAGAGCTGCTATTAAGGCATCAGAAATTGCCACAGATTCTGTCACCTGAGTAAAACTAAGGAAATCCTGACAACATCGTCTGTCATGAGGACTGGAGTTTGGGAAACACATCTAAATTGGGTTATTATGAAGGCAACTGTAGGAGGTGATCTGTGTTACCTTTCATTGTTATTCTGCCAGTGTTCATAATGAGACTGCTGAAAAGCCACCTGTAAAGAACAGGAAGCTAGTATTAGACCTAGTGGTCAGTGTAAAAATTACTAAAGATTTCAAGGATTTCAGATTTTTTTTCAATATACAGGGGTGAAATAAATATGGAACATTCACCAACTTCATTTATGTGTGAGCAGGTAGCGGGATGCAGTAACGGACAAGAGGCAGACCAAGGGTTAACAAAGGGTTTAATTAACAGGAGGATACTCCTCCCAGGGAGATATTTAAATGAGGGGGAGAGTTCTTCCCTAATACAAAGAACACTTCTAAGGGGGTTTTAACTAATAGGGAAAGATAATATAAATTATACACTTATCCCTTTGGACTCCGGTCACAGAAGTGCCCCTCTCTTTAACTGGGGCCACTTGAATTGAGCCACAACAGGGATCTGTTACAGTCCTGTGGAAAATGGGAGAAGCTTTTTTGGCAATGAGAATGTCCTCTTGTGGTCCTGACGATGTCGATGTTCCCTAAAACACTAGTGATGATGGTGTCTTCTTTCGATCCTGACGATGGCGATGATTGCCTGGGGTTCTAGCATGGGCACTGGCCCCAACGGATGCAGGGAAGAAGGGAGGATAGACTCTTCCTTCAGCGGTGAGAATCCTTGTACTATCGGGGCCTGGGACACGGTCCCGACATAGTTCACATTGGCCTGTTCGGCCTGCTGTGTTGTACCGTTGAGCACCGGTATCCCTCACACAGACCTTGCATTCCCCGGTCCGTACCGTTGGCCGGGGAAGTTGTGTCAGCGTCGTTGGCTGAGTTCAGTCTCGTTAAGGTCCTTGATGTAGGCGGGAACAGCGGTACATGCGGTGTGTCAGCGGGACCCCGTCGGTCGGTTCCTGACAGCGCGTCCTCTCGTCCCTGGCTTCTCTTAGCTCCACCCCCTCACCTCACAGCTGAGTTTACCTCACAGGACTGACGTACGCTCAGTGTTCCAGCCTCAACAGTTTGAATTTCTCTGCATGCATTTTCTGCTTGCTTAGTCATGCCCCTTTTCTCAAGCACAGAGAACATCCTGTTACTCTAAGCGCTCTCCCCTGTAACAGGTGACAGACCCGACGGTTTTGGACCCGTTACAGATGAGACAAGTCTGGCTTCTTTTTCTTACATATGGACAACTTTTCTTTGATTTCCTTGCCTGTGTGGATTGGATGGCTTGTTACCAACATCTGGTGAGCATTTCAATTCAATAGCCCCTTTAGAAATGTATTTACATTGAAAATTGGTGATGTCTTCAATACATATTTGTAGCATTGGCGTCTCTGTCCTCTGCCCCTTTTCTTCGGCAGAGACGCCAGTGAAATCGCCGTGCCCCCAGTCCTGCTCTCTATCCTCCTTCCGGGTCTGCAGCCACCCGGGGTGTGCGCACTGCGCACAGGTACCCGGGCACTGTGCTTAGGGCACATGCACGCACTTCCACTGCTTTGAACGGGTCGCGCACTTCAGCCAATTGATGGACGACACACACTATTTAAGGCATCTCCTCTAACATGAAGGTACCTGTGCAAAGTTTGTTCCTCAACACTCTTAATTCTGAGGTCCCAGTGCTCGTATTCCTGTATACCTGCTTGTCTATCAGCCGTGCCAGCCTTCCTGTACGTCATACGGCTTAGCCTGCACCTGCCAAAGCTCATCTCTAAGTCAACTGGTCCAGCTGCACCTGCCAGCGTTCATTTCTACGTCATCTGGTCTAGTCGTACCTGCAAGTGTTCTTCTGTACATCAGCAGGTCCCATCTGCATCCGTGGTTCCCGTGTTCTTAGAGCGACTGCCTGCATCTACTGTACCTTCCTTTGGGCCATCCCAGCTACCCATCTCTAGGGGGTCAACGGCAATCTCTCAAGGTCAGTCCTGGTGTAGCACCTGGTCCACCTCCTTTAGCTCGCCTTTGATCATGGTATTTTAAGCCGCTGTGTTTCCGAGATCAGATTAGATGAGACTCCAAGTTGCATCCCTCCAGGCTTTACTTGGGTTCTGGCACAGTGGTTCCACCATGCAGTCCATCACAATATTTCACAATATGTGACTGCTATGTGGCCCATGGGTAAAGGGGCCCAACACCGAATAGCTGCCTACGCTCCTAGGCTTCCCCAATTATTTGTAGCTGCCACTAGGGAGACTCACAGCAGGTAAACATAGCTGTATAAATAGGTATACAGTAATCTCCCCCTAGTGGTGACTGCAGGTAGGCAAAACTTTCTCATTTAACACTGGGGTTGAAATGTGATGGTAAGAAGAGCTTTGAAGCTTGCATGAGCTAGGATTATCTGATCTTTGGGAAGTAGAACAAAGTTTAGGTAGAGAAAGGTTTGATATGTCACAATGCCATTATAGATAGCAGTTATAAACCTAGCACTCAACTTAAGTGTGATCAAAAAAGAAGATTTATTGTAGTACGTATACAAAATGTTTCCGTCAATTGCGACCTTCCTCAGTTACATGCTGTACTAGATATTCAGCAAAAAGTTATATAGCCGTTGAATAACTTGTTGTCCTCATAATAAGGACAATCTGTCAGTCAGCATGAGTTCACTTAATTTTGTGGACTAGTGGGGCATATGTTCCTCCAGACGCATATCTATACGGTTTGGGAACCTAACCTTTAGCACTACCCTCAAGTTGTGCTCACGGTGTTTTCTCCTACAATGCCATTATAATCCCAATTTTATACTATAATTATAGCATAAAATAATGTATACTATATTATGTATATATTATATCATGTACGGTGTATATATACACACACATACGGTATATATATTTATATTACAGTATGCATAAATGACATAGTAACATATAATACAATAAAACAACATGTTGTAGGAGCCTGCAAAACTAAATCAAGTTTTCAATGTTAGATATTTTTATGGTATGTATGTATATATATATATATATATATATATACATACTAAAAGAGTAAAAGTAAAACTAAAATTCCACTATAGAGATAACGTTAGGATCTATAGAGATGGGGATGTTTATTTAGATGTCACATTGCTTATTTTTACATGTCTGCAAATAAAGTCTTGTAGTTAATTTGTAAGTGTGGAATTATTTTTCATCATCCTTATTTCTTCTTCTTTCTCGCGTCACATTCCATAATTAATTTATACAGAGTCTGTACACAGTGTGATAGTTCAAAGAATTGCTGCCTAAATGCACAGATCAAACGTAGCAGCTTAAGTTGCTTGTGCAAGGCTGACACATGAAGATGAAGCTCTTCTTTGTTTAGCAGAGGCAGAGTTTTGAAGTTCCTGCCAAAATCTTTTTCGAGGGCTTGTCAAATGCATTGGTTTCATACTGTTTTCCACCTATGTTCTGTATACAGATAGATTTGTCCTTCCTTACCTTTGTTTTGGGCCAGTGAGAAAACTAACTTTAAAAAAAAAATATATATATATATATAAACATCATTTTGCAATACTCTGTTGGGAGAGGTTTATACTATAGGTGTCTGTATGTGACCACTCGGTGGTTGTGATGTGGTTTGGAGCCAGTGTAGGGTTTTTCCAGCAGGCTGTAGTATTTTATTGAAATGCTGTACTATAATATTGCAAAAATTCCAGTTCCTAAGGAGCAGAGTAGGATAAAAATGCCAATTAAATAAAAAGAAGGCTAAGTGATGGGCATTGTGATGGTCTTACCAAATAAAAGACACAGCCTAGCAGCAATAAGATTTTAATTGAACCGACTGGATTAAATAATAATGTCATATGGTGCTCTAAGAATAGTATCATATGGTGTTCAAATAATATCACCATACAATGTCGAAAAAATACCAATAGTTAATTTCTAAATAGATCTATTATACAGTGGTTAAATAATACCGCCATATATAGCTAAAAAATACCAATATTTAGTGCTTAAACAGCTCTATTGTACAGTGGTTAAATGATACTGCATAATACCGCAATATAGAGCCCAACCATACTAATATTTAGTGTCTAAATAGATCTATTATATAGAGGTTAAATAATGCCACCATATAGAACCCCAACAATTCCAATATTTAGTGGCTAAATAAATGTATTATACAGTGGTTAAATAATGCTGCCATATAGAGCTCAAACAATACCAATATTTAGTATCTAAATAGATCTATTATACAATGGTTAAATAATACCGCCATATAGAACCCCTAAAATACCAAAAATTAGTGTCTAAAAAGATCTATTAGACAGTGGTTAAATAATAATACCACCAAATAGAACCCAAAAAATACCAATATTTAGTGTCTATATAGATCTATTATACAGAGGTTAGTCATAGTGATAATTAGTTCGTAGTCATAATGTCATTGGCACTATGATTAAGAACCTTTTGGTTCGAAATGCATAAGGTCACCCCTCTGTCCTTACCTTACTTTCCTTGAAAAGGATTTGAAAATGATTTAAAGGGAACCTGTCAGGTCCCTCATGTCCTCCAACCCTGCAGCATTCACTTTTTTATGAGAAATTTCCTAACCAGCCCTGTATAACGTTTTACTGTAAAAATGAGGCTTTAAAAAAAATAATTTATTTTGTCCCCATTTGCTATGCTAATGAGGGCTTTGCCTAGTCGATGGGGCATTTGTTGCCCCAGACTAGTCAGCCCTCTTTCCATGCTATCACGTCCCTTGTGATCCTCGTCATCGCCCGCTCCTGCAAATCTCACATTTTGGCAGCATCACTGCGCCTCTGCATCTCGGTGTACCCTTCCCGGCTTCACTGTACTTGATCAGAAGCCATCTTCTGAACTTCTGGTCATGCACACTGTGCAACTGAAGCTAGAGAACCGCGCACCCTGCCTCTGAGGCACACTGCACAAGGTCAGTAGTTCAGAAGATGGCTTCCGGTCATGAGAAGTGCTCCTCTGAAGCCAGGAAGAGAACACCAGAGGTGCAGTGATACTGCCAAAATGTGCAGTGCACAATATTTGCAGGAGGTGGTGATGACGACAGCTCCTGTAAATTATATTATCACACCCACAAGGGGTGAAATAGTGTGGGGAGGGTGACCGGACGAACAGACTTGTCAGAAGGAAGAAGGGACGGTTTGTGCACTTTAGACAGATGTTAGTAATGACAGAAGGGAAACAGCTGGGAAAAAGTGTAGAATGAGTGCAGTACCTTGGTTTGACCACAAGATGGCAGGGGGGAGTGTGAGTACAGGACTTGACAGCAGCTTATGGTTCTAGAAACCGTTAGTCATGGGGGCGGAGTTACAGGGACCCCGGAAGGTGATAAATAGGACAGGAGGGTTCCAGAAAGCTCCAGTCCCGGGAGGAGCTCAGTAGGAGAGGAGTCAGTGAAGGAGTACAAACAGTGTGGGGAGCTCAACTAGGGGACTGAGGAGAAAAGAAGTCAGGGGGGTGACCCCGACACGAAGAACCGCAGAACAGATGAAGCCCCGGGGGGTACCAAATTGACGACAACCTCTGACCAGTGAAGTGCTGGCGGTAGATAGGCCTAGGGCGGCCCCAGTGACAGAGCCGCGAGGAATGTCACTACGACAGAAGAAAGGTGTAGGTATCCGGGCCTGAATACGGAGAGCTGTGAAAGTGCTGCGGTGTATTGCTGAGGTCGTCAGGAGGACGGCCAATAAACTCGGACCTGTTGTACCCGAAATCTGCCTCCGTCTCGTGTCTGTGACGTCTGTTCGCGGTAAACAGGGGACCAACCCCCAAGCTGGGACACCTTCCTACAATAGCATGGAAAGAGGGCTGACTAGTCAGGGGCAACTAACACCCCATCGACTAGTCAAAGCCCACATTAGCATAGCAAAAGGGAACAATATAAATTATTTTTTTAAACCTAATGTTTACAGAAAGACATTATGCAGGGCTGGTTAGGCAAGGAATTTACTCATAAATAAGTGAATTCTGCTGGGCTGGAGGGCACAGGGGACCTACTCCAGTTCCTGCACCTGAAGATGTGCTGCATTTCGGGGCATGTTGTCTATCTCACTCACAAGCTAGTAAGGCACGGGGAAGTGGATGTGCTGCTGATGGTGCAGGGAAAGGCCGAGGGCCACGTGAAACTGTGCCTGCAGTGGAAGCACTACAAACACGCTCATCCACGAGACCTAGCTTTTTGACCCACTTTGCAGGAGGGTGCGGGACACGACTCTTGAAGCCAAAACAGTGCAAACAGTTGGTCAGTTGGATGGCAGATAATTCTTCCAGTATGTTTCCTAGCATGACCCAGCCTTCAGCATGGTCCAGACTCACCAGCCATGAGTCTGAACCACTTGATCCTCAACTTGACCCTCTTTACTTCCACCATAGCAAGTCCCAGGAGACAAGTGATCCTACACAGACACTCCGAGGAGCTCTTTAAATTTCTATTTATTGATTCTGGCCTCTTGTCCTGCACGGTTCAAGAGGCACATGAGGAGCTTGTGTGTAATGATGCCCAAATATTTGAGCAGCCATGGTCAGAAGAAGTCAGTGGTGGGGAATGGCAATTATTGTCTCAAGATGTAGATGATAATGAGACACAGTTGCCAACAAGTGACGTTAATTCAACAAGTCAGGAGGAGGACCAAAGTGTGGAAGTGGAAGACGAGGTCACTGACTCGTGACTGATGAAGTCACTGACCCAACCTGGGAAGATGCCATGCAGAGCAAGGCCAGAAGTGCAGAGGGGGAGGGATCCGCGGCAGTACAGCAGGCAGGAAGAGGCAGTGGGGTGGCCAGAGGGAGAAGGTGGGTAACTGTTCCCCAGAGCACCCACATGCAGAAAATTCCCAGGCCAAGCGAATGTACCCAAGTCTGGCACATTTTTAAAGAAACTGTCCACAATAAAAGAATGGATGTACAGCCTGTGCCGTACCAAGATAAGCAGAGGCCTGACCACTACAATTTCTGTTCAGCTTTGTATGTTTTACTGTCAGTCCATGAAAGTGACATAATACTGTGACAACATTGTTCCCAGCAGCAATCTGGGAGACCGATGCGTCCAGACGTCTTCCCCATGCTGTTCCCATTAAATCTGAGCACAGTTTCCATCCATTTTAGTGATCTTCTTGCTCTCCTGTTAGGGTTTTTTGGAAAAATGCTTACGTTTCCCATTGACTTCCATTATGTCCGAGCATCTGACCTGCTCGATTTAAGTCCCGAGAACTCGATCATCACTATATTCCATACATCTGCTACTGACTTCCATTTTCTTGTTTCCATTGCTTTTGAAAGTGTAGGTCCATACAATTAAAAAGATAGTATGCATTGCTGACATATACTGCCCATAAAACACAGTGTGGACAGAACATTAATTATATTGTTTTGGTGTCACAGAAGTTCATAAACCCTACTAATGGTGTCTAATAATATAACAATCTCCGAGGACACATACAATGTTACTGGGCTAATTGTCCCCTGCCAGTCTGCAGTATGTCTGTGGGCAGGGGACGCATCTGGCAGATTAAACCAGGAAATTATATGAAGCCCGAAGCTCCTGCTGCCAAACGGGAAGTATTTTCCACTCGAGTATGAAGCATGGAAAATAGTTTCCGTTGACTCTGGTCATTCACCATAAGCTAATAATATGCTGTAGACATTTTTTAATTTGGATATTGTGATAAAATATTATGCAGCATAAGAGCCCAGTCACGCTCCTACCAAAACTGCCGGGATCAGAGAATACTCCGATCACACACACTAAAGAGTTGTCTCATAAATACAACCCCTTCATCCAATACAATTCCTGAGTCCTGAGCCTTGTTTCTGAATGCCCTGATGATTAGATGCTCTGGAAGGTGGAAGTTATGGCCAAAAACACATAGATGGCCATTCAAAATTAGACTACAGGGTGGGCCATTTATAAAGTTTGATTCAAAATGGCCACCTTGGTCACCACCCATCTTGAAAAGTGTCCCCCCTCCCATATACTAATGTGTCACAAACAGGAAGTTGATATCACCAAGCATTCCCATTTTATTTAGGTGTATCCATATACATGGCTCACCCTGTATATGGACACCTTTGGGGACGTTGATTGCATGCATTTTAGGCTAAAAATTAGTTTTGCATTTGGCTTTCATCATATTTTTTGCACCGTTTAGTTTTCACAGGCTTTTTGTTTCTCTTCACATTGCTGGCTGCAGAATGAGTTAACTGAGAATCCTTAAGTGAACTCATCTGGGTGAGGAATTTGAAGTTCATTTCATCTTTTTTTTTTCAGTTGAAAGTATTCAGACTCTCATTGAAGACTATGTACTCGGTTGATCACTTTAAATAGAGGCAGGACTCTTTCCAATTTGTCTCAAGGGCGTCTCTCAGCAGCCAGACAGTCTTTACACTGATGAAGTGGAAACACAATGAAACAGGCTTTACATAGTAAATATCTAGTGGAAGATTCCCTTTAAACACTTTATGACATATGATGTAAACTTACATCACATGTCATTTCCCTCACTTTGATGCGGGCTTGAATGCTGAGCCTGCATCTTTCCCGGCTCATGTTTGCTGATTGATTTAATCAGCCATCATGTGCCCTTAACCTGTTAAATCCTACTGTCAATCCCTGAAAGTGTCATTTAACACGCAGCCGCAAGTAGATGCATTGTTCCACCCTCCCATCGGGTCGCCTATGACGTGATTGTGTAATGTGCTGCAGAGAGGTAGTTGCGACCGAGCTGCTGTCCAGTTGCGCTCTGGCACTAGTGTGCTGTGGGGTGTGGCGTGCATCACACTCACTTGTAGGCCGCTGGTCTCCGCTGACTCCAGGCTTCCATTCTCAGGAGCTGTCGCACACAATGCATGGGATACCAGGTTCTTAGTAGCTGTCAAACTTTTACTAAACAGTCCAAGTACATCAGGTGGGATAGGCCACAGCAATGCACAGTTCCTTCCTCCTTATCACAACTCCTCTTCTGTTCTGCCACACGTTCAATCTGAACTACCGCCAAGCCCACTGACTTCATCAGCCCCAGGAATTAGCTATCCACTCCGGCAGTGCACCCTGGTCCGGCCACCTGCCCCTTATGTAGTGCCATGTCCACAGACCTCATGATGTCTGAAGACCAGGTCCGCCCCATGGTACCTGGCCAGGACTCTAGGCTCTAAACATTGGTGGAATGTCCATCAGGGATCTCCATTTGGCTATCCACTGATCTGAACGTTTGGCCCATGCTGTCCCTATCATCCCACCACCCCAACTGAACTTGAACCCACTCCACACTTCACTGGCTGACATTGAACTCCCTCAAACCAGGAAGAGCCCCCCTTATCAGCACTAGTGCCCACCCACTGGGCTAGTCCTAACCTTAGCCATTTCCTATCTAACATGCTAGCCTATTATCCTTATGCTGTATTCTGTGCTGTCCTAAGCTTACCATTATGCTATATTCACATCATGTATTAACACTTTATATCCTGCACATCACCATCATACATTATATCACAATACAGACACATGTTACTTCACATATAAAACCGCATGATGGTATTCACATACGTCTGTTGTCTTCATAGACATGAACAGGGTAAGATGGTCCACATCCCTATAATCACAAGGCACCAGTGGGTTGTCATGTTATGTATAACACAAACGATTAGATGACTGCAGCTTTTAGTCCCCTAAAAGAACTATTAAATACAGTAAAAAATGAAAGTTTTAAAAAACGTGAAAAAAAATAAAAAAAACCACAAAAGTTCAAAACACTTTTGCCCATTAAAAATAAAACAATTAAAACAAAATGAAAAAATACACATTTGTTGTCACTGCATTCAGAAAAGTCTGATCCACAACACAGACACTGGCACTAGTTTCTACAATGCCACTCTTGCATCAGACATCGACTCGGTCGCCCCTGTCATTCATAACAGAGTGCGACGAACCAATAGATATCCCTGGTACAATAAGATCACTAAAAAGCTTCGGCAAGCCTCCAGAATTGCAAAGCGGCGCTGGAAGAAAACGCACTCACAAGACGACTTCACCTCATTCAAACAAGCAATACTCGCATTCAAATCAGCTCTCACCTCTGCTATACAGGACAACTTTACATTCCTCGTATCTTCCTTATTCCACAACCCCAAATAGTTGTTCAACACTTATAACTCCCTCCTCCGTCTACCACTGCCCCCTCCAACTTCCCTAATCTCTTCCGAGGACTTTGCCACGCACTTCAAAAATAAGATAAACCAAACAAGGCAAGTCTTTGTTGTCAGACCACCACAACCCCTTTGTATACCAGACAAATTTCCAAACCCCATAACTTCCCTCTCCAAAATCAGTGAAGGAGAGCTTACTCATCTTCTCTCCAAAGCACACCTCTCCACTTGTGAGATTGACACCATCCCATCCCACCTCCTCCCCAACCTCACCACTACACTTTTCCAATCCCTAACCCATCTCTTCAACCTATCAATAACTTCTGGTACCTTCTCCTCTGCTTTCAAACATGCCACAATCACACCTATCCTCAAAAATTCATCCCTTGACCTGAGCACTATGTCCAGCTATAACCCCATATCTTTGCTCCCATTTGCTTCCAAACTCCTTGAGCAGCAAGTCCACGCTGAACTTTACTCTCACTTTGCATCTAACGCACTCTTCAACAACCTACAATCTGGCTTCCGTCACCACCAAACCACTGAGAATGCCCTGACCAAACTTACATACTCACAGCCAAAGCTAACAGACAATTTTCTTTACTCCCCCTTCTAGACCTGTCCTCTGCCTTCGACACAGTTGACCACTGCCTCCTACTACAAATCCTTTCTTCCTTTGGTGTCAAAGACCTTGCCCTATCCTGCATCTCCTCATACCTTACCAACTGCACATTTAGCGCTTCCTACTCCCACACTACCTTCTCATCTCGCCCTTTCTCTGTTGGTGTCCCTCAAGGCTCTGTCCTAGGACCCCTTCTCTTCTCAATCTAAATGCTTGGCCTGGGACAACTCATAAAATCCTATGGCATCCAGTACCACCTGTATGCTGATGCCACTCAGATCTACCTCTCTCACCCAGATGTCACCTCTCTGCTGTCCAGAATCCCAGAATGTCTATCAGCCATATCCTACTTCTCCTCTCGCTTCCTCAAGCACAATGTGGACAAATTTGAACTAATTATCTCTCCTCCATCTCTCATACCTTCCCTACCTGATCTATCTATCACAATAAAAGAAATCACACTTTCCCCTGTCCTGGAAATCCGCTGCCTCGGAGTAACCCTTGACTCTGCCCTGTCCTTCAAACCGCACATCCAGGCTCCCACCACATCCTGTCACCTCCAGCTCAAAATTATTTCCAGAATCCGTCCTTTCCTCAACCCTCACTCTACCAAAATGCTTGTGCAAGCCCTAATCATCTCACGTCTCGACTACTGCAACATCCTCCTCTGTGGCCTACCTTCTAACATTCTCGCACCCCTCCAGTCCGTCCTTCACTCTGCTGCCCGACTAATTAATCTCACTCCTCGCTACACTCTTGATTCCCCTCTTTGCAAATCCCTTCACCGGCTCCCAGTTTCCTAGCCTATCCAGTTTAAACTACTAAAACTGACCTACAAAGCTATCCATAACCATTCTCCTCCGTATATTTCTGAACTAATCCCTCAACACCTTCCCTCACATAATCTCCGTTTCTTCCAAAACCTCCTTCTCTCCTCCATGCTTATTCGCTCCTCACCCAGTCGCCTCCAAGATTTCTTACGGATATCCCCCATCCTCTTGAATTCGTACCCCAACACATCTGGTTATCCACCACATTTGGATCCTTCAGACGGAACCTGAAAACCCATCTCTTCATAAAAGCTAACAACCTACACTGACCAAACTGCCACCTCAACACCATCGGAGCTACTGCAACCCCCGGCCGACTGTCTCCTTCCCCATAATCTTGTAGAATGTAAGCCCGCACGGGCAGGGTCCTCTCCCCTCTGTATCAGTCTGTCATTGTTAGTTAGTTTACTATAAGTGATATTTGTATTTTGATATAACCCCTTCTCATGTACAGTGTGGCGCCACTGAGGCTTCAGTCACCACAGAGGTACTGCACCTTCTCCTAAGGTGTAGTGCCCCACCATCCAGGTAAGGTGGGAACTCCTGACCACGCTCCACACCTGCATTCCACACACAAGATAGTTCAGTGGGGCCACCTAACATCTTTATGCTGGGGGTTAGCAGAGCACCCCTCGTGGAACCCTGCTTCGTAACACGAGATGTGCTGGGAGGCGGGTGGAGTACGATGATACAAAAGAGTGGGAAGAGTGAAAGTTATGAGTTAGTTGGTTAGAGGAGAGAGAAGAGAGAAGATGGGTGTCTGAGGGACGTGCTGCAGCAGGTCCCAGTGATCTGGGCTGCTGGCACGAGAAAGACCAGAGAAAGAGACTGATAAGATTGATAACCTAACCTTCCATAAGAGAGATAGAACAGATCGGACCGAAGGAGAATAGAAGGACGGTGGGAAGCAGGTTGAGAAAGAGAGAGAACCCTTCCAGTCCAGAGAGCGCAAAGGCCAGGGCCCGGTCCCCGAGGTAGATTGGATCTTTATGTCCGGCAACAGACACCGGAGGAGAAGTGAGCCGCTAACGCCTTGCTCCCATAATAGACTTGGGACACAACAGCAACTGAATAGAGAGCCGGGACGCAGAGTGGAGTCCCTGAAGCAGGCTACAGCTGTCTGTCATATAAGTAAAGACTAGGAACACCTAGACAGAGGCATTCCAGGGTAACTTAAGTACTGGAGTGCTTCGCACCTAAAGGCGCATTGGAGGAGTCGTTCAGTAATGTACATGTTGGCGGAGTGTGGAAGGGAGAATCCTATCCTTCCTGGAGGTTGGCTGGAGCCCTGACCTGGAGAATACGGTACGGAGGCAGGCAGTTGAGTGAACTGCAAACAGTGAGTAAAGCTTTGGAACCACACACGCTGGTGTCCTCCAGTTATTCCAGCACCACTACACCTGGGTACCAGCCTCCATACCATTCTGCGCCTCTCCTCATCCATTGCACCTACACTGCCCTGGGACTACAGCTCCACCTGTGGGGAGCTACACCATCTTTGCTGCACCACACCATCAGTCCCAGCGGATCTGCATGCAGCGTTGCCTTACCATCTTACATGCCAAACACCACGGGTGGTGTCACAAACTATTCATATAAACTTTAACAGCATTAACATCACCGCCATTGATATTGGGCGCCCAGGGCCATGGACCGGGTCACCGCTGCTGTGACACATTCCCGCCTTGACACCGGCCCGGTACCGAGTACCCCGCTGCCCTGGGTGTGCAAGGGCGACCCATACAGCACCATGGAATCAATGGTGCTATATAAATAAATAATAATAATAATCTAGCAAAATATAAAAAAAATTAATCCAATTGGTAAGGCTAGTTTCACACTTGCTTTTTTTTGCAGCGCGTTTTTCCCGCAAAAAAACGCATTGAAAAAACGCATACATAAGCATACAACTGCTGCGTTTTTTTCAAGCATTTTTATGAGCATGCATGAAAAAAACGCAGCGTTTTTATGCGTTTGTATGCGTTTTTAGTGCGTTTTTACCGCGTTTGCGTTTTTTTCCAACATTTTTAGGTGGCCCCTCACACTATCCAAACCATGACTTTACTAACCCTAACCCTAACCCTGACCCTAACCCTAACCCTAACCCTGACCCTAACCCTAACCCTAACCCTGACCCTAACCCTTAACCAAATCATACTTAACCCTAACCCAAACCCTAAACCCTAACTAACCCTAACCCTAACCCTGACCCTAACCCTAACCCTAACCCTGACCCTAACCCTAACCCTAACCCTAACCCTGACCCTAACCCTAACCCTAACCCTGACCCTAAACCTTAACAAAACCATACTTAACCCTAACCCTGACCCTAACCCTAACCCTAACCCTGACCCTAACCCTAACCCTAACCCTAACCCTGACCCTAACCCTAACCCTAACCCTCACCCTAACCCTTAACAAAACCATACTTAACCCTAATCCTGACCCTAACCCTGACCCTAACCCTTAACAAAACCATACTTAACCCTAACCCTGACCCTAACCCTAACCCTAACCCTAACCCTGACCCTAACCCTAACCCTAACCCTAACCCTGACCCTAACCCTTAACAAAACCATACTTAACCCTAATCCTGACCCTAACCCTGACCCTAACCCTTAACAAAACCATACTTAACCCTAACCCTGACCCTAACCCTAACCCTGACCCCAACCCTAACCCTAACCCTGACCCTAACCCTAACCCTAACCCTAACCCTGACCCTAACCCTTAACAAAACCATACTTAACCCTAACCCTAACCCTGACCCTAACCCTTAACCAAACCATACTTAACCCTAACCCTGACCCAAACCCCAACCCTAACCCTGACCCTGACCCTAACCCTAACCCTAAACCCCCTTAACTAACCCTAACTCTAACCCAAACCCCTAAATTCCATGGTTAAAAAAAAAAAACGCATCTGCAAAAAAACGCATACATGAGCATGCCAGTGCGCACATATGCGCATCCATAGGCTATAATGGCCATTTTTAGCGCAAAACGTGCGCATATGTGCGCATGCGCTTTTTTGCAGGGCCAAAAAATGCAACATGCTGCGTCTGGAAAATACCAACGCACACCCCAAAAAAACGCAGCGCATGAAAATCGCATACATGCGCTTACCAGCGCACAGGTATGCGCACCCATGTTAAATATAGGGGAAAAAACGCATGCGCAGGTATGCGTTTTTTTCCAGCGCTAAAAAACGCAAATGTGAAACCAGCCTAAGCGGCGTAATGAGAAAATAATCAACACAAAATTAAATTGTTTTGCCTGCTGCAACATTGTGATAAAATACACTAGGAGGTGATCAAAACATCATATTTATCCCAAAATGGCCTCAATAAAAACATCATTGGGGTGAAAAAAATAAGCCCTCACATAGCCCTATGTCCCCCCATATGGTTTTATTCTTTTTATTTTTGTTTATTTCATTTTTTGTCTCTGTTATTTTAAGTCATTTCCCTAAAAACAGTGGAATGGATGATGGAAGGCTGGATGAGGGAGGGATGGATGCATAGATGTATGAGGAATGGATGTGGATTGCCCTCACCCAGGGCAGCGGGGTACTCGGAGCCGGGCCCGGTGGATTTCAATGGGAGATGTCACGGCAGCTGTGACCCTGTCCATGGCCCTGGGCGTCCATTGTAAAAGGGGAATAGAGTGGATGATGATGTTTAAAGTTTATAAGTGAATGATTTGTGACGCCACCTGTGGTGTTCGGCAATGAAGATTTTAAGCCGACGCTGCAGACAGATACTCTGGGACAGATGGTGTGGTGCAGCAATGATGGTGTAGCCCCCCACAGGTAGGGCTGTAGTCCCAGGGCAGAGTAGATGAAGAAGATAGGTGTTGAGGGAGAGAGTGTAATGTCCGGCACCGGGTTGCAGCAGTGCTGAGTGTGTTGGCGGAGGAATAAGAGGAGGACACCAGGGCATGTAGTTCAAAAGCTTTACTCACAGTCTGTTGAGCATACTGGTGCCCGCCTCGGTGCTGTGTCCTCCTGGTCAGGGGCTCAGCCAACTTCCAGGCAAGATGAAGTCCTCACTTCCAACACTCCGCCAACATATGTGCCTTTTCTGAACGTCTCCCTTTTGCGCCTATAGTGAAGTGCTCACAGTACTGAGTTACACTGGAGTTCGTCCTGTCAGATGTTCCTATGAACTCTACTTGTACGGCAGACAGCTGTAGCCTGCTTTGGGGACTCTTTTGCTACTAAGTCCCGGCTCACTCTCGTTGCTGTTGTGCCCCCAAGTCTTGTGTGGGAATAAAGTGGTGGCAACTTCTATTCCTCCGGTGTCTGTCGCAGGACCATTAGTATCCATACAACCTCGGGGACCGGACCCCGGCCTTGCGCTGTGAACTTGGGAAGGGTTCTGCTCTAACCCTGATCCTTAGTCCTCCTCTCCCTACGTTACGTGCTAATCCTTCTTTCTTATGGAGAGAGTCAGGCTTTCTAGCAATGTACCTTTCCTGTGCCAGCGGACCCAGGTCACTGAGGTCGGCTGCAGCGCTTCCTTCATCCATCCCACTCAGGGGATCTTCATTCTCCCTCTAACTCTGTCAGATTGACCAAATCCTAAACTCTTCCCGCTCTTTTGGTGCCAACTAACTCCACCCGCCTCCCAGCACGCTTCGTGTTCCAAGCAGGGAGCCACCAAAGGGTGCTTTGCTACACTACTATGTTGTGTGGGATGCAGGTGTTGGAGTGTGGTCAGGTGTCTCCACCCTACCTGGATGGTGGGGTATCACACCTCAGGAGGAGGTGCAGTATCTCTGTGGTGACTGAACCCTCAGGGGCGCCACATACTCCCCCGTTAAACACAGCACGTCCGCGGGCTGCAAGTGAAACAAAGTTAGATAAAACATAAGGAACATGCAAAAAAATTTTTGAATGCTTAATGAGCAATACTTATCTAAACTTCCCAATATGGGAGGCACTCACTCTTGAACAAACAATTTAACTATCTATACTTAATATATATCAAAAGCTATATTACCTAATTTAAAGTGCTATGGTACCAGCTCAAGTATCATCATTAACACATTTTCTATTACTTTTAGACCTCTAAACCCTAGGTGACAACCGCTAATGCCTGGTTCGTCTCCTGCATTTTCAATCTTCATTCAAATTTTCATTTTTATTCAAATCCTTCATCTCTTTATTAAAACATTCCTAGTTGTTATTACTATCAATTAAATTCTATATAAAGGCTATTCTATAATTATTAATACTTTCATAAGGCACATTATAAAATACTTCACATCAAAACTTCAATAATTCTTGTAAGTGTTGGACACCGCTCCCAGCCGGGATTTCTTGCAGTGTCCTTTAGGTGTGAGCCATGCTCCAGGTTGAGGTAGTCCTTATCTTCAAAAGACTTATGTAAAACCAAGAAAGGGCACCTAAAGATGTGCAACTATGTACAGGTCTGTTCTGGATTATTCACTGTCCATGATCTCTGCAGTTCAGATTTTCATAATACTGATCCTAAGGTAAACAATGCCTAAAACTAGGCAAAAACTTGAAGAAACAAAAGAAAACATGATAAACGAGAAGGCACAACGGTGCCTATACCCTCCTGGGTAACAGTTAGTTATTTATTTGTGGGCATGTTCTTTATTATTGATCTCCTCCTGGGTTGGTGAAAGCTGATTTCCTTAGTTCCTTCCAGGGGAGAACTTCAGATTTTCCTTCTCTCTGTGGGTGGCACAAAGGATGAGGTGGTAGCTGATGGAGCTGCTGCCTGAGGTACAGCAGGGGTGATAATGTGTACCAGTGGGTGTTGAACTGGAGTAGAGGTGGCTTGCTTGGCCTTGGCGGGTGCAATTACTACAGTGGGAGGCATTCCTGCCGGGGGGAACGTATGCTATCTCCTTCTTGTAGGCCGCTATAAAGTCCTCCGGTATGCGGCGCACGTTCAGGGCATACCAGCCATGTAGCCCCTCATGCCGGGTGAAGGATACATACTCTCCCGGTTGCAGGTCTCGAGCAGGGTGTCCCCTCCGGAGGTGAGGCTCTACATCCCTCCGGCTGAAGAAGAGGTCAGAGATCCCCTGGGGGTCCGAGATGAAGCCAAACCCCCGTTCTTGATTAACATTAAGGACCTGACCCCATCCTGCTGAGTCCCGGGGACCATAGTGACCGGCACAGATCCTCTCTTTCCGGTCCATATCAGGGCCCAGCACTGCCAGTCTCCGCTGTTCCCTTTCCCTCTGCTCAGCTGCCAGCTGGCGGATAGTCTGTTGGCATCTGGCCTCCGTCTCCTCCTCCTCCTCGGACCGGCCTCTACCCACAGTGGACAGGGGCACTATCGCTAGGGGTTCAGGTGTTCCCCCCCAGGGACTCGAATCCCGATCCCAGACCAGGTCCAGCATGACCTGTCCGGATGCTGCAGCAGCGGTACACCCCGAGGCCTTCCCAGGTGCAGGGGCAGCAGACGTACCAGGGGCCTCCTGGCGATACTCCGGTGCAGATTTGGGACGGCGGTCAATTGCTGGAACGTCCACCGGGATAGTCCAGTCAGCTGTTGGAGGCTGCGGTGGAGCAGATGGCGGCTCCGGGTCTCCGGTGGGACCTGCGCAGCCGCATCAGGTCCAGGCAGGAGTTCAGCTTCTCCCTGCTCAGCTCCCGGGCCTTCCGGTAACTCCTCCGGGCAGGCGATGCTCAGCGGTGGCTGCAACAAGGGGATGGAGACAGGCACCGTCGGCGACAGGGCAGCGGCTGTAGATTCCACTAGTGCTGCCTGGGGAAGATCTGGTGCAGCAGCAACGGGTACCGTGGTTGAAGGTATCGGTGATGGAGGTACTGATGGTGTAGACCCCTCCTGGGCGTGCTGCCAGTTCATAACCCAGAGCGCCTCCTGTCTCAGCCGCAGGTGATGTATCAGCTGGGCAATCTCATCCTCCAGTTGTTGGTGGTTCATTTTGGAAGTTGGATCGGAGCCTTCAGCCATTGCGCCGGGGAAGTTCAGCTCAACCTCCTCACGCTCTTCAGGCCTTTCTTCTCCCATCATGGCGTCCTCCTGGCATTCTTCCTCCTTCCTGGCCTCTTTTCCCGCCACCGGCTCTCGCTCCTCCTTCTGGGGGCGGCGTCTTCTTCCTACTCCTCCATACCAAGCCAGTATCCGAACCCCTCAGGGGGTGGGCCATGTTGCTGTTGCATAGAAGTTCAGACATTGGAGGCCCAGGACAGTTCGCGGTCTTTTCTTAGGACCACCCATGTTGTCACGCCCTTCTTCACCGCGCCGGCCATTTTGAGAGTCCATTTTACAGTTTATTAATTTGGTTATTCTGCACATTCTCAGCAATGTTTAAGTCCAATAAATTTAGGCACACAGAACCTGGTGGCACCGGGCTTCGTCATCCTGTTCGTGACACCAAAAATGGGTTGCCCTCACCCAGGGCAGCGGGGTACTCAGAGCCGGGCCCGGTGGATTTCAATGGGAGATGTCACGGTAGTTGTGACCCGGTCCGTGGCCCTGGGCGTCCATTGTAATAGGGGAATAGAGTGGATGATGATGTTTAAAGTTTATAAGTGAATGATTCGTGACGCCACCTGTGGTGTTCGACAATGAAGATGTTAAGCCGACGCTGCAGACAGATCCTCTGGGACAGATGGTGTGGTTCAGCAATGATGGTGTAGCCCCCCACAGGTAGGGCTGTAGTCCCAGGGCAGAGTAGAGTAGAGTAGAGTACTTGTACGGCAGACAGCTGTAGCCTGCTTCGGGGACTCCTTGCTACTAAGTCCCGGCTCACTCTCGTTGCTGTTGTGCCCCCAAGTCTTGTGTGGGAATAAAGTGGTGACAACTTCTATTCCTCCAGTGTCTGTCGCAGGACCATTAGTATCCATACCACCTCGGGGACCGGACCCCGGCCTTGCGCTGTGAACTTGGGAAGGGTTCTGCTCTAACCCTGATCCTTAATCCTCCTCTCCATACATTCCATGCTAATCCTTCTTTCTTATGGAGAGAGTCAGGCTTTCTAGCAATGTTCCTTTCCTGTGCCAGCGGACCCAGGTCACTAAGGTCAGCTGCAGCACTTCCTTTATCCATCCCACTCAGGGGATCTTCACTCTCCCTCTGACTCTGTCAGACTGACCAAGTCCTAAACTCTTCCCGCTCTTTTGGTGCCAACTAACTCCACCCACCTCCCAGCATGCTTCGTGTTCCAAGCAGGGAGCCACCAAAGGGTGCTTTGCTACACTACTATGTTGTGTGGGATGCAGGTGTTGGAGTGTGGTCAGGTGTCTCCACCCTACCTAGATGGTGGGGTACCACACCTCAGGAGGAGGTGCAGTGTTTCTGTAGCGACTGAACCCTCAGGGGTGCAACAGCTGCATGAATGGATAAGGGAGGGATGGATGAGGGAAAGGAATGGATGGACCCATTTTTCATAACTATTCAAGGGAAAGCAGACAGTTTGGGCCTGCAGACATCAGCTGTCTGCTTTCCCTTAGATGGTTATTAATAAGGGGGAAACCACAAGGTTTTTTTTTATTTCTTACTAATATAAATAAATAATTAATTGTAAAAAAGTACGTGGGATCCCACCTATTTTTAATACCATCTGAGGGAAAGCCGACAGATAACATTGACAACTGAGGGCTGTATCCCTTTTTGCCTGCACTGGTTGTCAAAAATAGAGGGGACCCTCGCAATTTAAAAAAAAAAAATATTTATTGCACAGACGCTGGCTGATGAATACTCTCATCTTCATATGCTTGTTGTCTCTGCTATCAGCAAGAGCTGGCGTACGATGATGAGAGGAGTACTCTAATCAGCAGATGCCTGTGACAGGCGATACATTTTTTCCTATGGTCACAGCTGCTGGCTCACACGCTGTCATCTGTTTAACAACGTGGGAACCGAGGTGCTCTGATCAGCGGTAACTTGAAAGGATACCGCTAATCAGTGATGGTGTTTCTCGCTCTGTCAAATAGATGACAGTGTTGGAAACACTGGATGTTCAGCCTCCCCATTTATTTGAATGAGGTTCGGGTTCGGGCACCGTTCTGGTACCCAAACCAGACTTTTTTAAAATGTTCATCTGAACCTGCCAGACCCGAATATCCATAAGTTCGCCCATCACTATTAGAAAATACACCTTTTATTTTCATCCAAAGCATCTGATTGTTTGCTAACCATCTGCTCTCCTTACACAAAGTTTCCGGGTCAGTGGGAAGACCTTTCATTTGCAAAATAAAAATCTCATAACAATTTACAAGCTTGACGCTCCCAGAAAGACATTACTGGGTAAATACCTCATGTAATATATGTTAAAAATAACCTAGGTCCTAAAATAAGCAAACTAAGGGTGCAGGCATAAATCTGGAAACAGTACAGATTCGACCACTGCACTTTGCAGATGTAATCTGTCTTTCTTTAATTAGAAGGACTATGTCAATTGTTCATCATTTTCCATTAGGATTAACATCACAATTCACTTTTGTCAAAAATGAGTAAAAAAAAAATTTGTAAAACAAGATTCTAAATTCTGGAGTCAAGTCAAGAAAATGACAAAAAAAGATGCAATCATGTAAAAAATGTGCTGACTTCTAGATATAAATCGACTGGCAATAAAGCAAAGCAGCCATCAGTCATAAACTTCTCAAGATCGTCCATAAGTCAAAATAATGGATTTAGTCAAGAAGCAAAAAAGATTAAATGGCAAATGTGAGCAATTTCCATTACATCGTGCAAACACAATCCAAACCACCAGTGCCTGATCAGGGATACAATCAAGGCAGTGTGTGAACTTTTTCCAATTATTTTATTTCGCCAGCACATCAAAAAGCAGGCTTGTGTGGTGTTGCAGGTATGCAGGATGCAGTGACGAGTCGCGGACAATTTGGTGCTTTCTATAATAACGTTTATAAGACTAGAGGGAACTTTCCTCAGTCCCGGCCTGAATACTAAAAAGGGGTAACACGGGTTGCCCTCGCAGGGGTTCTATACAAGCACACACACAAAACGGGTAGAACACGACTACTTCCGGCAACAGCTGGTCACTATAGGGCCGCGGTATGGCCGACTACGGTTCCTTAATTATAAAGTCAACTTAGGCGTCCAGACGTCCCTCGCCATTCGGGTTGGTGGTCTTTCGGCGTAGTAGTTGCTGGGCCCAGTTGCTGAGGCGATGACGAAGTCTTCACGCACTCCGGCGCGCTGATGACACTGGAGCCCCACAGGCACCAGCAGAGTCCTTGGTCGGTTGGGCCGCAGCCCCTGGCCTGGGGCAAGCGGCAGCGATGTATGGTGGCAAATGACAGGCCACCTGCGCAGCTAACGGCTGTGATGGGGAGTCCGCGGTCAGCGGAGGCCCAGCCCCCGCTGCGGACCAGAATGGGACAGTGGTGGCCGCTGATGGCAATGTACATGCCGCGGCCACTGGTGGGAGCAGAGCGGCTGCAGGTAGCGGGGAACAAGCCGCAGCCGTGGGCTGGAGCGAGACGGCAGCAGCTGCGGGCGACCGCGGGCAGGCCACAGCCGCGGGCTGAGGGGAGGCGGTAGCGGCCGCGGATTGAACTGGGGCCGCAGTGGCCGTTGGCTGGAGCGGGGCAGCGAGTCCCAGATAATCGCCTCGGTAATGTCCTTCTGGAGTCCTCGGTGAGCGTCCTCCCTGACACTGGTGAATCGCTCCCGCTTTCAGCCGCTTCCACGGTCTCCTGCTGTCTCTGTCCCAGTCTGCAGACTCATCGTCCCGGGAATTCCCTGCCTCCTTTATACTGGTTCCTCCCCCAGCCCATCTGTCTGTCACAACGGTCCGTCCCTGAATTCTGCCCCCCCGGGGACAGTTTTCCCCGGAACCCAGATGACGGCTCCCTTCGTTCCGGCCCGGACACTCGACGGGAGCCGTTCCTCCCATACTCCCCTGCCCTGTATGCTCACCAGTCCTCGGGCTAGAGTTTTTGTAGATTCGTGTTAGTTTTTTGGTATGACAGTCCTTGTCGCCATACGAACTGGTCCGGTTCGTAACGTTCAGGAGGTTTGCCAGCTGTTGACCGCTTGGAGCGTCGAAGCTCGGGTGTAGTGGAGTCTTCTGGGGTGGTGGAGGGTGGTCGAATAGTTGGTTTCGGTGGGATGCCCGGGTCTACTGTAGTGCCACTACTAGGGCGACGCCCAGATGCGACGGGGAAGTCCTCTTCGTCATCCAGGTCCCAGACCGGGGGCAGGGGTCGGTGACCTGGAGGGTCGGTTCGAGCCGCGGTGGATTGATAGACGTACAAGGTCGTAACATGTTATGGTGCACAACCCGAGTGAGAGGTGCATTGTTTCCTTCAGATTGTATTTCGTACACAGGCCCGTCGGGGCTTATTCGGCGCAACACTGGTACGGGTTCACCTCCCACCGTGGTTCTAACTTGTTTTGGGGGCGTTGATCAAGTACGAGTACCTGATCCCCAGTCTGAAAGTCAATGGGTGGGGGCAGTGCTCCCCCCGGGTGTTCTAGATCCTAGAGCTTTGTATGGATGATACGGTGGAGCGTCTGCAGCCGGTGCTGGTGGTTTCAGACCCACGAGGATACTCCGGTCCAGGGTTGGGGTTCTTCCGGGTTCAATTCCACCTCCGTAATTCCTTTGTCTTTCCATCTGAACAGCAATGAGTAGGGGGCGTAACCAGTCACTCGATGCACCCGATTGTTATATACCCACACCAGCTCGGGGACATATTCAGGCCAGCGGGCCTTGCGGTCACTCTCCAGGGTGCGTAGCATTTGGATTAGCGTACGACTGAATCGTTCGCAGGCTCCGTTTCCCTGCGGGTGGTATGGTGTAGTCAGCGATTTATCGATACCGTAAAGATGGTGTACTGTAGCTCTTCCATGACTTTTCCTAGGAAGCACGCCCCTTGGTCCAAATGTATTCATTGTGGACAGCCGTACACTTGAATAAAGTTCTTACAAATCGCATAAGCGGCCGACTCCGCTGTTTGGTCTCGGGTGGGGGTGACCACGGCGAACTTGGTGAAGTGGTCCACCATAACGAGACAGTGTTCATACCCCTGATAGGCAGGGCCTATGGTCAGATAGTTCACTGTAAGAAGCTCCAGGGGGGCTGATGTTACAATAGTTTGCACCGGGGCTCATTGCGCGGGGGGTTTAGCGAGCTCGCACGGGCGGCAGGTCCGACAAACTTCTTCTACAGCAGCGTGCAAGCGTTGGTGGTACACTTTCTGCTGCAACCATTGTAAAGTCTTTTGAGCACCAAAATGAGCCCCTTTTTCGTGGGCTTCCTGGGCCAACAACTTTTGGGGTCCAATTTCTCCTGTTACCCTTGGGAAAATGAAAAAATTGGGGACTAATTGATCATGTTTGTGGAAAAAATACGATTTTTTTATTTTCATGCCCGGGCATTATAAACTTCTGTGAAGCCCTTGGGGGTTCAAAGTGCTCACCACACATCTAGATAAGTTCCTTAGGGGGTCTCGTTTCCAAAATGGGGTCATTTGTGGGGTTTTTCCACTGTTTAGGTACATTAGGGGCTCTCCAAATGCAACATGACACCAGCAGAACATTCCCTCAAAGTCTGCATTCCAAAACGTCACTACTTCCCTTCCGAGCCCCGACGTGTGTCCATACAGTAGTTTTCTCCCACATATGGGGCGTCAGCATACTCAGGACAAATTGGACAACAACTTTTGGGGTTCAATTTCTCCTGTTACCCTTGGGAAAATAACAAAATTGGGGACTAATTGATCATGTTTGTGGAAAAAATACGATTTTTTTATTTTCATGCCCGGGCATTATAAACTTCTGTGAAGCCCTTGGGGGTTCAAAGTGCTCACCACACATCTAGATAAGTTCCTTAGGGGGTCTCGTTTCCAAAATGGGGTCATTTGTGGGGTTTTTCCACTGTTTAGGTACATTAGGGGCTCTCCAAAGGCAACATGACACCCGCAGACCATTCCATCAAGTCTGCATTCCAAAACGTCACTACTTCCCTTCCGAACCCCGACGTGTGCCCATACAGTAGTTTCTCCCACATATGGGGTATCAGCAAACTCAGGACAAATTGGGCAACAACTTTTGTGGTCCAATTTCTCCTGGTACCCTTGGGAAAATAAAAAAAATGGTGACTAAAAGATCATGTTTGTGGAAAAAATACGAATTTTTTATTTTCACGCCCGGGCGTTATAAACTTCTATGAAACACTAGGGGGTTTCAAAGTGCTCGCAACACATCAAGATAAGTTCCTTGGGGGGTCTAGTTTACAAAATGGTGTCATTTGTGGGGGGTTTCCACTGTTTAGGTACATCAGGGGTTTTCCAATCGCGACATGGTGTCCAATCTCAATTCCAGCCAAAAACGTCAAATGGCGCTGCTTCCCTTCCGAGCTCTGCCATGCGCCCAAATAGTGGTTTACCCCCACATGTGGGTATCAGCGTACTCAGGACAAATTGCACAATAACTTTTAGGGTCCTGTTACCCTTGGAAAAATAAGAATTGAGGGTGAAAAGATCATTTTTGTGGAAAAAATATGATTTTTTAATTGTACGGCTTTATATTATAACTTCTGTGAAGCCCTTGGGGGTTCAAAGTTCTCACCACACATCTAGATAAGTTCCTTAGGGGGTCTAGTTTCCAAAATGGTGTCATTTGTGGGGGGTTTCCACTGTTTTGGTACATCAGGGGTTTTCCAATCGCGACATGGTGTCCGATCTCAATTCCAGCCAAAAACGTCAAATGGCGCTGCTTCCCTTCCGAGCTCTGCCATGCACCCAAATAGTGGTTTACCCCCACATGTGGGTATCAGCGTACTCAGGACAAATTGCACAATAACTTTTAGGGTCCTGTTACCCTTGGAAAAATAAGAATTGAGGGTGAAAAGATCATTTTTGTGGAAAAAATATGATTTTTTAATTGTACGGCTTTATATTATAACTTCTGTGAAGCCCTTGGGGGTTCAAAGTTCTCACCACACATCTAGATAAGTTCCTTAGGGGGTCTAGTTTCCAAAATGGTGTCATTTGTGGGGGGTTTCCACTGTTTTGGTACATCAGGGATTTTCCAATCGCGACACGGTGTCCGATCTCAATTCCAGCCAAAAACGTCAAATGGCGCTGCTTCCCTTCCGAGCTCTGCCATGCGCCCAAATAGTGGTTTACCCCCACATGTGGGGTATCAGCGTACTCAGAACAAATTGCACAATAACTTTTAGGGTCCTGTTACCCTTGGGAAAATAAAAATTGGGGTGAAAAGATCATTTTTGTGAAAAAATATGATTTTTTAATTGTACCGCTGTACGTTATAAACTTCTGTAAAGCCCTTGTGGGTTCAAAGTTCTCACCACATATCTAGATAAGTTCCTTGGGGGGTCTAGTTTCCAAAATGGGGTCACTTGTAGGGGGTTTCCACTGTTTAGGTACATCAGGGACTCTCCAAACGTGACATGGCGTCCGATCTGAATTCCAGACAATTTTGCATTGAAAAAGTCAAACGGCGCTCCTTCCATTCTGAGCTCTGCCATGCGCCGAAACAGTCGTTCCCCCCACATATCAGGTATCAGCGTACTCAGGACAAATTGCACAATAACTTTTGCAGTCCAATTTCTCCTGTTACCCTTGGTAAAATAAAAAAAATTGAACCTGAAATACTTTTTTTGTGAAAAAAAGTTAGATGTTCATTTTTTTTTAAATATTCAAAAAAATTCCTGTGACGCACCTAAAGGGTTAATAAACTTCTTGAATGTGGTTTTGAGCACCTTAAGGGGTGCAGTTTTTAGAATGGTGTCACTTTTGGGTATTTTCTATCATATAGACCCCTCAAAGTGGCTTCAAATGTGATGTGGTCCGTAAAAATAAAATGGTGTTGTAAAAATGAGAAATCGCTGGTCAACTTTTAACCCTTATAACTTCCTAACAAAAAAAAATTTTGGTTCCAAAATTGTGCTGATGTAAAGTAAACATGTGGGAAATGTTAGTTATCAAGTTTTTTGTGTGCTGTATCTCTGTGATTTAAGGGCATAAAAATTAAAAGTTGGAAAATTGCAAAATTTTCAAAATTTTCGCCAAATTTCCGTTTTTCTCACAAATAAACGCAAGTTATTTGAATGAAATATTACCACTAGCATGAAGTACAATATGTCACGAGAAAACAATGTCAGAATCACCGGGATCCATGGAAGCGTTCCAGAGTTATGACCTCATAAAGGTACAGTGGTCAGAATTGTAAAAATTGGCCCGGTCATGAACGTGCAAACCACCCTTGGGGGTGAAGGGGCTAAAGGAGCTGTAATTGTCCGGGTTGCGTTCTGAGTCGTGCAGCGACTGGCTACCATAGGCGATCACTTTCTCCTGGCCGTCCTGCACCTGTGACAACACAGCTGCTAGTCCCTGGAGGCTACGGTTGCGAGAAATCCGCATGTGCCAATACCGGGGCGTCCGAGAGAGCAGCCTTGAGATCTTGAAACGTATCCTCTTGCGGTTGCTGTCACTGGATCTTCCGTCCATTCGCCCCGGCGGGAGCCCCCTTCAGCAGGTCCTGCAGGGCTCGAGCTCGGTGTGCAAAATTCTTCACGAACCGACGGTAATAGCCGGCCAACCCCAAAAAGGCTTGCATGTCCTTCACCGTCTCGGGGGTAGGCCACCCATGGATGGCAGCGACCTTTTCCAGGGATGGTCGGACACCCTCCGCCGAGACGGTATGCCTCAGGTACTCGATTTGGGTGCAGAACAGGTGGCATTTCTGGGGCTTTACCTTTAACCCGTACTTCTGCAGTCGGCTGAGCACCTACCCCAACCGCTTCAGGTGGTCCTCGAACGTGGCGGAATAGATGATAATATCGTCCAGGTATATCAACGTGGCTTCAAAGTTGAGTTCTCCCAGACACCGCTCCATCAACTGCTGGAAAGTTCCTGGGGCATTGGCCAGCCCAAACGGCATCCAATTGAACTCGAACAGTCCCATGGGCAGGATGAATGCCGTCTTGGCCCTATCTTCTTCCGACATCGGCACCTGCCAGTACCCACTGGCCAGGTCAAGGGTTGAAAAGTACGTCGCATTCCCAAGGGCGGACAGAGACTCTTCTATGCGGGGCAGTGGATACGAATCCTTGATGGTACAGGCGTTCAACTTCCGATAATCCACTGCCGTAGGGATCCCATGCGTGATGGACGTGGTACATCCGAAGTCGTCCTCGTGGCTGGCGAAGACACTGTAAAATTGTCCAAGAAGTGTCTCTACTTGGAGAAGCTGGGCTGGCGCTAGGCCGGATTCTCTCCAGGATGACTCGACCTTTTTCTTGGGCCAAGGATGCGGCAGCCTGTTGGGTTCGTACCGTTACTGCCCAGGGATCTTCGGGTTGCACTCTCAACTGGACCGCGGGGTCCGGCAGCATTTCCTCCAATGGCCTTACTAGTTTGGCTACTTCGGCCCGGGGCTTCAGGGCGACATCCTGATCTTCCAGGTTGACACAACGTACCAAGATGGTCTCTTCCCGCACTGTGGCCAGGGAGTGGGCCACCAGGATGCCAGGGTGCAGGCGCTCTGAGTAACATGGTTCCACCTGCACCTCTGTGCCCTCCAGTGGTATCGGGGCGCGGATTGGCAGAGCCACCACTGTCTGCTCTGGAGGAAGCATGAGCGGAGGGGCCAACAGTGCGATGACCTTGCCCAGCGCCACACCCTCCTGACACTCCTGGAGCACTTGCGCCTCCCGCACCAACCGCTGGAAGACCTGCCCCTGGGCCATGCGAGAACCCCACTGACTTAGGGTCTCCTGCGTGGAATCGATGAGGAGTAGATTGCCAAACTCCCGCAGTATGTTCATGCCCAAGATGATTGGATGACGGACGTTAGTCTCTTCTTGGGCTAGGACCACTCCGCGGCGGCCAAGGGATTTACCACATAATGTCATCTGAAGCCACACCACTCCGGCGACAGGTACTGGTAGTTGGTTTGCGGCCACTAGTCGTATCATGGGCCCCATTGGGGCATTGCTGCTTCCGGAAAAAGCTGCCGGAAGTACGTTGCCGGCATGGTCGTTACCTGCGACCCTGTATCCACTAGGCACCATACAGCACGACCCTCGACTTCGGCCCATACTATTGGGCACTTAGCGACCAGTTCTTCGGGACTTCCATCACCCCTCGGTGTGCCTTCCGGCTCTGAGCGGCGTCCCCCATGCCCCGAGCCCTCTAGTTTAATGTCCGGGGAGGGTATTTCCCATGCCGCGGACACTCCCGTACGAAGTGGCCCAGTTCTCCACACTCAAAACACCGGGGCGGGGAAGCTCGGCCACCCTGGGTATTGCGAGGCCCCCAGGGCCCGGAATTGTAGCCAGGTCGGCCGGGCGCGGGCTCCGTTCTTTGGTGGTGTGTAGCTCCTGGAGGGCGTTCATATACTGGGTGATGGTCTCTCCCTCCCTCTGCATCCGACTGAACAACCAGGTTCTCAATTCACCCACGTCTGTTGGATCCCCGTGGGTCTCTTCCAGGATCTGTTAGACCCTGGCGAAGGTGTTGCGATGCCCCGGGGGTCTCAACATTACCGACTTCCGGGCTTCCCCATCTAGCGCCAAAAGGGCCACCTCAGCTTCTAAATCAGGGGTCATGGGGTGCATGCGGAAGAGGCCCCGCATACGTTCAGTCCAGCTCCGCAACAGCGTATCGGAGCCAGAAAACCGGGGCAAGTTACTTGCATAGCATAGCCCCCAGGGAGATGCTGGCACGGGGACCCCCTTCATCAGCAGCGCCCGCAGCCCCACTCTGATCAGGCGCACCGCCGTCTGCGCTCGGAGACTGCATCCTGCCGACTATGCCAAATGTGGTGTTGCAGGTACGCAGGATGCAGTGACGAGTCGCGAGACAATTTGGTGCTTTCTATAATAACGTTTATAAGACTAGAGGGAACTTTCCTCAGTCCCGGCCTGAATACCAAAAAGGGGTAACACGGGTTGCCCTCGCAGGGGTTCTATACAAGCAAACACAACACGGGTAGAACACGACCACTTCCGGCAACAGCCGGTCACTATAGGGCCACGGTATGGCCGACTACGGGTCCTTAATTATAAAGTCAACTTAGCCGTCCAGACGTCCCTCGCCGTTCGGGTTGGTGGTCTTTCGGCGTTGTAGTTGATGGGCCCAGTTGCTGAGGCGATGACGAAGTCTTCACGCACTCCGGCGCGCTGATGACACTGGAGCCCCACAGGCGCCAGTGGAATCCTTGGATGGTTGGGTCGCAGCCCCTGGCCTGGGGCAAGCGACAGCGAAGTATGGTGGCGAATGACAGGCCACCTGCGCAGCTAACGGCTGTGACGGGGAGTCCGCGGTCAGTGGAGGCCTGGCCCCTGCTGCGGACTTGAGCGGGACAGTGGTGGCCGCCGACGGCACTGTACTTCCCACGGCCACTGGTGGGAACAGGGCGGCTGCGGGTGGCGGGAAACAGGCCGCAGCCACGGGCTGGAGCGAGACGGCAGCGGCCGCGGGCAGGCCGCAGCCGCGGGCTGATGGGAGGCAGTAGCGGCCGCGGATTGAACTGGGGCCGCAGTGCCCGTGGGCTGGAGCGGGGCAGTGAGTCCCGGATAATTACCTTGGTAATGTCCTTCTGGAGTCCTCGGTGAGCGTCCTCCCTGACATTGGTGAGTCGCTCTCGCGTTCAGCCGCTCCCACGGTCTCCTGCTGTCTCTGTCCCAGTCTGCTGACTCATCGTCCTAGGAATTCCCTGCCTCCTTTATACTGGTCCCTCCCCCAGCCCATCTGTCTGTCACAACGGTCCGTCCCTGAATTCTGCCCCCCTCGGGGACAGTTTCCCCCGGAACCCAGATGACGGCTCCCTTGGTTCCGGCCCGGACACTCGACGGGGGCCGTTCCTCCCACACTTGTTAATACTTTTATATCACAATATACTTCCCCTTTAAGTCTACAGCACCTATGCAGACTAACAAAATTAGAATATCTTCACAAAGTTAATTTATTTCAGTTCTTCAATACAAAAAGTGAAACTCATATATTATATCGAGTCATTACAGACAGAGTGATCTATTTCACGTGTTTATTTCTGTTTATGTTGATGATTATGGCTTACAGCCAATGAAATCCCAAAAGTCATTATCTCAGCTAATCAGAATAATTAACAGAAAACACCTGCAATGGCTTCCTAAGAATTTAAAAACGTCCCTTAGTCTGATTCAGTAGGCTCCACAATCATGGTGAAGACTGCTGACTTGACAGATGTCCAGAAGGCAGTCATGGACACCCTCAACCAGGAAGGAGGGTAAGCCACAAAAGCAGGAAAAAGAGGAAATGCTCCAGCTTCTAGTAAAATTTTCAGAGTAATCTTTATTCCATCAAAAACAATTAAAAATATAATGGACAGGAACAGGAGCGAGCGATGCGTTGATAAAAGTTACTCTGAAAATTTTACCAGAAGATGGATCATTTCCTCTTTTTCCTGCAATTGCTAAACATGAGTGGTTGGTTCGTAGTTCCACGGTCTATGCCCCGGAAGTCTTCACATGCAGGACACACTTCCTGGGCATAAACAACGCTGAAAAATACCGGCGCATGCGCAGTACCGATTATATGCTTTGCCCACAGTTGGGAAAAGCATACTGCGCAAGCGCCGGAGGCCTTTTCAATGCGCAAGCGCGGAAAACTACGGCATCTGTGATATTCACAGATGAAGATTACGTTCAGCAAGCCGAGGAGGGGGGAAGAAGGTGAATAAGCCCCGCCCATCAGACCGGACCGTGGCGATTTCCATACATCTCCACCAAGATAAAAAAGGTATTTATGCCTCAAAGGTGCGGGGTCGGGGGGAATCAAAAGTCCTAATAGAATCCTTATGGGATGCACAATTGGGTGATATCTTTACATCATATCACTAAAAATGGGTGACAGATTCCCTTTAAACCCCACAGATTCCAAAGATAATAGTGACTTCGGCATATGACGAGTTTGAGAAAGGGAAATAGCATCATTTGTTAGTACCTCGGTACCCCCGGAGCATGAATGCGTGGGTGTCAACAAGTTGCAATGGCAACCTGAGGCCTGACAATGATCATGTTTGCCATATTCCTCAGCCAATCAGATCCTGCCTAGGATGGGGACTGAAAGGTTAAATAATGCAATGTGGCACATAAATAGAATCGCTTGTCGGAAACACATTATTGACAAAAATTGATGTTTTTAAGTGTTAAATATAATGATACAAAACATAAAATCACAATTTAAATAATAAAATATGGATTACCTGTTAAAAAAAACAACTACCAGCAAAAAAGACACATTTGATATTGCCACGTTTGTAATGACCAGTGTTATAAAACTACATCAACTTTTATCTCCTATGGTGAGCGCCATTCAAAAAGAATATATGAAACACTATGCCATAATTGCTGTTTTTCTTACTCAGAGCTAAAAAAAAACCTTGAATGTATCCCCAAAATGATATCAATAAAAATAACAGCTCATTATATAAAAAAACAAGTTCTCATAAAATTATGTAAACATAAAAATCAAAAGGTAAGGGCCCTTACAATATGATATAAAAAAATAGTGTTTTTTTCTTGTTAAAAAGTAGTAAAAGTTTCAAAATAAAAAGATAAAAGTTTAAATTAGGCATAACCCACTGGATACAGTTAACATGTCAATTACACTGCACGGTGACCTCTGTAAAAAATAAAATTTAAAAGCAATTCCAGATTTAAAGGGAATCTGTCACCCTATTTTCCGCCTATCAGCTGCCGGCACCGCCATCAGGGGCTTATCTACAGCATTCTGTAATGCTGTAGATAAGCCCCCGATGTAACCTGAAACATAAGAAAAACGAGCTATATTACACTCATCGGGGGAGGCGGTCCGGTCTGGGTCCGATGGGTTCGCGGTCTGGGTCCGGCGCCTCCCATCTTCTAGCGATGACGTCCTCTTCTTCGCTTCTCGTCACGGCTCCGGTGCAGGCGTACTGCTCTGCCCTGTTGAGGGCAGTGCAGAGTACTGCAGTGCGCAGGCACCAGACTTCTCTGACCTTTCCCGGCACCTGCGCACTGCAGTACTCTGCTCTGCCTTCAAGAGGGCAGAGCAGTATGCCTGCACTGGAGCCGTGACATCCATCGGACCCGGACCGGACCGCCCCTGGGTGAGTATAATATAACTCGTTTATCTTAAAAAACAAAGGTTTTCCTGCAAACAAAGAAGTCCTTATACAGCCCCAACTACAGAAAAATTAAAAAGTTATCTGTGTCAGAATATGGTGACCAATATAAAAATGATTTTTTGTAAGTCAATTTTTGTGCAAAAATTGGAAAACATTCCCACATTTTGTATTGCCGTGACCGTATAACATGGCACTTACGGCTGAACGGATAAGGCCGGTTTCACATTAGCGCATTTTATGCGCGCGCACGGCCGGGGGTAGCTCCGCCCCCGATCCGGCTCTCTGCCCGGCGTGCCCGCCCCTTCCTTGTAGCGCCGCCTCCTAGCGGACAGCGGCGCCTGCGATCGGCGCACCCTATCTTTAGCATAGGGTGCGCCGATCGTGCGCAGGTCGTGCGCTAGTTGCGCTTTGACCTGCGCTGCGCACTTTTGACGGTGCGCCGTGCGCGCCAAAATCGAACTTTTCGGATTTTGGCACGCACAGCGCACCGTCATAAGTGCGCAGCGCAGGTCAAAGCGCAACTAGCGCACGGCCTGCGCACGATCGGCGCACCCTATGCTAAAGATAGGGTGCGCCGATCGCAGGCGCCGCTGTCCGCTAGGAGGCGGCGCTACAAGGAAGGGGCGGGCACGCCGGGCAGAGAGCCGGCTCGGGGGCGGAGCTACCCCCGGCCGTGCGCGCGCTGAAAATGCGCTAATGTGAAACCGGCCTAATAGTGTCTAAAAATGTAATATAGAATTTGCTGTTTTTTTTGTTCTTTTGCATCCCAAAAAGTTATTACAAAGTGATTTAAAAGTCACACATCCCACAAATTGGCACCAATGAAAACTACAGCTGGTCCCACAAAAAAAAAAAAAAATAACCCCTCAAAATTGTGTTTCTCAGAATATGGCTGTACAAATATATATTTTTATTTTTTTTTCCGAGTGTACTAACTAAACAAAAGTAATAAAAAAATGAATAAAACTAAATAAATTTGGCATTACTAAAATTGTACTGACCTACAGAATGAAGTTCACACTTTATATTTGACAATCCGAGCGATAGTCGGCACTCGCATCTTCTTAAAAGAATTCATTAATTGATCCAGTGGTATAAAAGGCACAAAAAATGGTTGAACACAACAGCACAAAAATTTGATAGGCAGAAAATAAATATTGGCTGCGCTCCCGGGCAACATGTGTCAGACCTTCATTGGCTAGACAATGGACCATGCAGGTCTGAAACATGTTGCCTGGGAGCGCAGCAGATCTTTCTTTTCTGCCTTTTTAATTTGTGTGCTGTTGTGTTCAACCATTTTTTGTGCCTTTTATACCACTGGATCAATTAAGCAATTCTTTTAAGATGTGAGTGTCGGCTATCGTTTTTAGACTATTGCCATTACTGGAGGATTTTGCCGCGCACATGCACAGGCGAGCTGATTGTTCCTTTTTCACATTGAGGCTGTGTGCCCAAGTTGCGTTTTTTATGCGTTTCCGCCGCGTTTTTTGCCACTGCGGAAACGCTTATAAAACGCTAGCAAAATGCATCCCATGCAATCCTATGGGATTCCGCAGTTGCTGTGCCAATGCTGCGGATTTTTCCGCTGCTGAATCGCATAGCGGAAAAATCCGCAGCATGCCCATTAATTTTGTGGAATCATGGCGATTCCGCCGCCATAGGATTGCATTGAAACAGATGTTACCCAGGGTCTGGAGGAGAGGAGACTCTCTTCCATGCCCTGGGTACCATATTTCTGTAAAAAATAGAATTAAAATAAAAAATAGGGATATACTTACCCTCTGTCGGCCCCTCGGAGTCCTCAGCGGCGCTGCTGGCAAGTTCTGTTCCCAGGCACGCTTTGCGAGAATGACCTCTGATGACGTAGCGGTCATACGACCGTGACATCACAAAGGTCATTCTCGCAAAGCACGCCTGGGAACGGAACTTGCTGGCAGCACCGTTGAGGACCGGGATTGTCGCTGAGGAGATCGGGGGCCGCCAGGAGGTGAGTATATCCCTATTTTTTTAATTATTTTTAACATTCTATCCTTTACTACTGATGCCGCATAGGTAGCATCAATAGTAAAAAGTTGGTCAAACTTGTCAAGCACTATGCTTGACAAGTGTGACCAACCTGTCAATCACTTTTCCAAGCGATGCTTCAAATCACTTGGAAAGCGCAAGCATTCTGCAAGCTAAAAACGCTTGCAAAATGCTTGTGTTTTGCGGGAAAACGCATGCGAATTCCGCATGCGTTTTACCCGCGGCAGGGAGTTGCGGAAATGCTATGGACAATTCCGCAGCATTTCTGCAACGTGGGCACATAGCCTAACACTTTATTATTTGCAGGATTCTGAGTAGCATTACATTTTAAAATGTAAAAAAGAAACCCAGTGGCAGAATTGCTGTTTTGTTTAGCTTCTTCCCATAAAGTTAATAAAAATGTATTAATTAATTATAATTTTTGGGGTATATATAATAATTAATTATAATTATGAGTACATAAAAAACGTTATACATACCTAAAAAATTATAAACACAACTCAACTTGGAAAAAAGCAAAAACTTCTATAACAATGTTTCTGGGAAAAAAAAGAAGTAAAAGTTATGACTCCTATTACGCAACACTAGAAAAGTGCCCCCCCCCCCCCCAAAATAGTCAGTGACGCCAAGGGTTTAAAATCAATGGGGTGTCTGTAAAATAACGAAATGCTCTTGGTAACCTTTTTCCACTCTTGGCTATGAGATGAGATAGAAGAAATTAATGATGTTTCTAAACAAATTCCAGAAAGAGTTTCTTGGGAATTCTGGCAACAAATGATAATTCGGTATGAGCGTTACTTGTATAAATAGAGGGATAGATGATAATCATTTAGCCATAAAAATGACTCGTAATTGAAAGTTATTTAAGTGCTCCGTTATGATGACCGAAAAAGTATTTCGGAAAATATCCTAAATTGGCAGAGAAAATGACTTTAGATTAGAAAAAATCCATGCTACGAGTAGGTGGTGGATTAGGGATAAAACTTCATATAAAAGTCATTATTTTACTCCATTGTGTTATTTTTCTCTAAAGAAAAGACAAAATCCTAAAATCTAAAGAGACATAAGATACACAAAGGAGACTCAGTGACGAGACAACGGAGGAGCTATTAACATTCAGCTTTGGAAGCTCATTAATTTATTAAAATTATTCAGAGAACAGGAACAAAAGTGGTGACAAGATCCAAAAATTCTTCTCTAAATTCCTCTTATTTTTCATGCATAAGATTAAAGGGAACAAAGAGAAATAAGCTTTGCGACACGGAGGTTAATTTTGCAAATGTTTTATGTGTTGGGATTATTATTGGTTTGTTTCTTAAAGGCTTTTTCTCATCTGAATAATGGGAAGCCGCCACCGCATTTTTATTACCACATCTGACAGCAGTGTAAAATAGGGGCAGAGACCCTGATTCCGGTGATTTATGATTTGTTGGTCTGCTTGCTGCAGTTTTGTCAAAACACCTGCTGCAGATCTAGCAGTGCTCTGAATGCTGAATCCTAGATAACCCCGCCCACACCACTGATCGGCAGATTTCTGCTTATGATGACTGTAGACAGTCATCATCCAATCAGTGGTGGTGGAGGGGTTATACAGAGCTCATGAATATGGAGGACTACATGGCAGCAGGGTTACTAGTCCTCTCGTTATAATCTCTTTGTGATAAAACTGTGATTTTACCAAAACTTCTGAAAGCAGCCCAGGAAGTGACGCGTCATTGGAATCAGGGTCTCTGCCACTACATCATACTGCTATAAGAATAGATGGCAGACACCTGGTAACAGATTCCCTTTAAATTGATAAATTTACAAAGAGCTTGTAATAAAAGCAAGTTAGCAATTTATCTAATATTATGAACAATTAGTATAATATTACCTGATATTCAAAATCCTCTCTGTACTCAAGAATTGAGGGATTTTTTTTAAAATTTAATAATTTACAGCTCATTTCCTGCAGTCTTTCACAAGTGGCAGGTTTGCTTGGTTGTTTGCTATTCTGCTGTGACCCTGGGTCCGGCCAGTTTCTGTTCCCCTGGGCTCCTCTAAAATCTGACTCCATTAATACCATTAGAGAGCAAGCAGTTTGGGGCAGAGGCTCAGCAAAAACTGTCAGTCACCAGGAGTGCCCCACCCCTAGGGAGCAATGCCTTTCTGAAGGTAGGATTCTGAGATTATTATCCCCTTATAGGAGCCGTGCATTTTAGATTCCTGTTCAAACAGGGTGGGCCAGAGCATAGACCCCCAGTGTGATGTGTTCGTGCTCATCTCATTCCATCTATCAAGTCATGCTGTGGACTGGAGCCATTTCACCCTTTGCCATTTTTGTGATTTTATTTTTTTCTCCCATTCTTCCAAGAGCCATAGCTTTACTTTTCTCTCGATATCACCATTTGTGGGCCTGTATCACACCATTCACTTTACCATATAATCTGCTGAAAAATGCTGTCAGAAAGGGATAAAGCTACTTTCGGAAATTTTACAGCCTTCAACAAAATTTCAGCTTTTTTGTCAAAATTTTGTAAGCCCTGCCACTTTTACATTTTTCACTAGCGGGTATCACAGCATTCTTGTTGCGGGGTCAGCTGATGCATTGTTGCCACATTGGGGCATGTATAAGTCTTTTTTTATTGCCTTTTACTCCATTTTTGGGAGAGTCACAATGCCACAAAGCACAATTTTTGAATTTGAAAGATAGGGGTCTTAGAGATGCAGAAAGGTCGGTGATTTGAACTTTTAGGTTTTTTGAATTATTTTAATTTAAACTTTTAAAATCCTCCTTGGGGACTTGATCCTGTGATTGTTTGATCACTGGCGCTATATGCTACAACACTTTGTTATTGAAACACATGGTGAAATATTGATCTATGAAGCAGAGCCACGGACGGCGAGCCATGTTTAATGCATGCGTACTCAACATCTGCTGTACAGGCATGGAGGATGTCGGAAATGAGTTATAAGGGTTGCCTTATGTAAATACGTCCTGTTTATATGTATGATTCCCAACCATTCTGCATCCAGTGGGACAGTTCTGGATTTGGATCTCTTCCCGCTGTCCAGGGCAGTAAGCCAAGCGTCCCATCCTGCCACTATCAGCGCAAGCTTTCACCTGCTGAGTTCACACTGCGCAGCTGAGAAGGCAGAAGCAGCTTAACACAAACCGCTCAGTGAATGCCGTGTGTTGAATAGAAGCTTTGGTACAACCGAGGCTTCTACTACACCAAGCGGTCACATGATTACTGGATCTCTGCCTGACACAGAGCTGCTGACTTCTCACTTAATGTTTTCCCTGTAACTGGGCTGCTATAGATGCCTCAGCTACAGAGGAAAATATGTACAGTAAATAAAAAAAGAAATACATGTCCAAAGAGATCTGCTAAGTTTTTTGGGGGCAAATTGTTAAAAAAGATCTGTTTATCACATATCTAAATAAAAATAAGGAGCAAAACAATGGAAAGCAGCTGGGGACGGATTTGTTATAAATGCACAACAAAGTCCGATTATTGCCACTGACTATCTGATTTTTTTCTTTATAGGTATATTTTTGAGTAAAATGTAAATTGTTCTTTTAGTCTATAAACTTCTGACAGCATGTCTCTGAATTTCCAAGCAATTTTGTTTTTCTGAAAAGGAGAAAAGGTCAAAATAAAAAAAAATACAAAAAACAAGTTCATAATCATTTAGAAACAACAATACTAATGTTTTAACTCAGGAAGAGTTCAGAAATCAATATTTTGTGGAATAACCAGGATTTTTTAAAACAGTTTTCATGCGTCTTGGCATGCTTTCTGCCAGTCTTTCACACTGCTTCTGGCGCAAAAATTTCAGCAGTTCTTTGTTTGATGGCTTGTAACTATCCATCATCCTCTTGATTACATTCCAGAGGTTTTCAATGGGGTTCAGGTCTGGAGAATGGGCTGGCCATGACAGGGATTTGATGTGGTGGTCTCTTAATTTTTGCCAGAGCTGTATTAGTCTACACTCAGTCCATCTCCTTTTCGTTCTTAGGCCGTTTCCTCAGCACTCCTCTGTGTTTACAGGCCATTTTCTCAGTGCTCCTCTCTGTTTACAGGCCATCTCCTCAGCACTCCTCTCTGTTTACAGGCCATCTCCTCAGCACTCCTCTCTGTTTACAGGCCATCTCCTCAGCACTCCTCTCTGTTTACAGGCCATTTCCTCAGTGCTCCTCTCTGTTTACAGGCCACTTCCTCTGTCAGGGCTGCCACTAGGAATTTCAGGGCCCCATACTGGCAACATTTTTGGGGCCCCCTTGAGACTCTGCCCAGGCTCTACCCCAGCCCGCCTCCACCCCTCGAACTGTCCACAGTCCCACCGCTCTCTCTTGGAAAAACTCCACTTCTTACCAATCACACATTAACAGTTCCCATCACCAGATCACACGTATAGCTAGCAGCTTTTGTTTTGGCCAAAAGTTTTTTTAAGCTGTCACCATGACATGGTATACTCTTTTGGTCAGTCTCTAGTCTACTCTAACCCATTAAACATTTGTTAAAATATGCAATACAATTTAGGTATATTTTTATTTATTTTTTAATTTTTAAATTGACCAATAATATCGCATACAAGGGTCAAATACCACCACACCTTGACCAGACACCATATTACCACCACATAGTGACCTATAATACCACATACAAAGAACAAATACTGCCACACCATGGCCAGACCAAATATTACCACCACAGTGACCGAATAATATAACATACAAGGGACAAATACTACCGCACCATGACCAGACCACATATTACCACCACATAGTGACCTATAATACCACATACAAAGAACAAATACTGCCACACCATGGCCGGACAACATATTACCACCACATAGTGACTGAATACTACAATAGTGATCAGTTATAAAAAACACAATACTAATATCACCATAAGTGCCATTATACACAGGAGATCTGTACTTAGTATGCTGTGTCTGTTTACAGGTAATACAGTGATCACTGATGACATTGTACACCGGACCGCTGTATATAGTATACAGTTTATAGTGTCAATGTGTATAGGTAACACACTGACTCACCTTCATCCAGCACAGATCGCCATCACTTCTTCCAGCCAGGGCTCGTCTATGCAGGAAATAACAGTTATCTAGAGCACCGCTTGCAGAACACATTTATTTTTTTTCCAACTTCTACACTACATCACATGAAGAAAAAAAGGCCTTAAAATAAGACACACTGTAAAAAAAAAAATACACGATTGGCATTGCCGTGTTCAGAAACACCCGATCAAAATATAACATAAGATAATCTGATCAGTATATGGTGCATTGAGGAAAAAAATTAAAATGCAAATATTAAGTTTTTTTTGTCGCCACAACATCGCAATAAAATGCAATAACAGGCAATCAAAACATCGTATCTGCCCCAAAATGGTATTAATAAAAATGTCAGATCCGGGCGCAAAAACACGTGAACAGCCTCAAAGATTCTCATAGATACAACTTCTATCCATGAAAACAATGTATAGCCCTAACGTGAAAAACTGTCTGCAGCTTCCACCGAAGGGAGTAAGGATCTCATTAATACAATAGCAGCTCCCTCTAGTGTCAGTTGCAGGAAGCCAAAATTTTCTCAAAGGGAATCTGTCACCTATTTTTTCAACTATCAGCTGCCAGGACCGCCATCAGGGGCTTATCTACAGCATTCTGTAATGCTGTACATAAGCCCCCGATGTAACCTGAAAGAGAAGAAAAACGAATTATAGTATTCTCACACAGGGGTGGTTCGGGTCCGGTTTTGGTCCGATGGGTGTTGCGGTCCGATGCGGCGCCTCCCATCTTCTAACGGTGATGCCCTCTTCTTTGCTTCCCCTCGCGGCTTCTGCGCAGGCGCACTGCTCTGCCCTGTTGAGGGCAGAGCAAAGTCCTGCAGTGCGCAGGCGCCGGACCTCTCTGACCTTTCCCGGCGCCTGCGCACTGCAGAACTCTGCCCTGCCCTCAACAGAAGCCACAACGGGAAGCAAAGAAGAGAACGTCACCGTTAGAAGATGGGAGGCGCCGGACCAGACCGCGACACCCATCAGACCAAAACCGGACCTGGACCGCCCCCCGGTGAGTATAATATAACTCGTTTTCCTTCTCTTTCAGGTTACATCGGGGGCTTATCTACAGCATTACAGAATGCTGTAGATAAGCCCCTAATGGCTGTGTCGGCAGCTGATAGTCGAAAAAAAAGGTGACAGATTCTCTATAACGCTATGCAAGAGATTTGTATCTCTGCATCAAAAAAAGGATTATCGAACCCCTGCGATCATATGTAATTAAATGTTATTAAATGGAGTATGTTATTAATTAAACTGTATATACAAGAGGCTGGTGATATAAGATTTCATTTTTATTATACATATTAGAAGGAACATTTTATATAATTTTAGCTTTGCTTTCAGGACTGTTTGTACGATGGAAGCTTCCTATGGCGGTATAAATGAGCTGTGGCGGAGCCGGAGGCTCTGGGGATCTAGTTATGTGTTAACTTAATTCTGTCTTCCTCGCTGATTGCTGTGCGATGCTTAAGACAAGAATGTAACCAGTCACTGTCTAATTAATAATGACAGGTCTCTGTGAAAATAATTGTAGGTGGAAAGCTAAAAATAATTGAATATATGGCTGGGTCCGGAGCTCTGCTCTCCAGCACATTTCCTCTATCATTGATCTGTCATGTCTGTTCTTCCAGTTTAGTAAGGTGGAAGAAATTTTTAGAGCGTGAACTGAAAATATACTTTTGTTAAAATGTAGTACTAAAAGTTGTATCATTTATTCATAACGTCAGCTACAAAAACCAAACTTTAACTCTGCTACAAGCTCTAATTTTACAGGGAAATCATGTTTAATGGGCAATGTTTTGAAAAAAAACCCTTGGCATTCTGCACATTATATTATAGTGAAAATGTAATGTAAAAAGTATAAAATGTATATTAATGAGAGGTCGGTCCATCAGAAAATGCCATTCAAATCTCCAGCATTATGTAATATGTAATACTATGCTATAATAATCGGCCATATAGTCCAAAATAATATAAATAAATATTTTATTATACAATATTAGATGATAAAATACAGGTAAAAAAAAAACAAAGAAGTATACAGTGCAATTTGTCACAAAAATGATAGAAATCACAAAATGGGACGCACACCCAGGATACTATTATTGGAAGATGATAGTGAAAAAAATAAATAATGATCAATATAATCAACCATTAATTAGCACAAAAATGGCAAAGAATTACAAGGTGATCAAAACATGATAAAATATACAAAGTGCATATATGTGATAAAAAAATCCATGATCAAAAAATATCCATGGTCAAAAAAAAAAAAAAAAAATATGTGTATACATATATATATATATAAAGCATGCTGAAAAAGTGATAAAAAAGCTTAAATAATCAATGCAGTAAAGTGTGCAGTGCTAAAGCGCACAAGAGTGGGAACTAGGGATCCAATAAGTAATAATAATAGATCACAGTGATAAAGATGGACTTCCAAGAGTTAATATGGATCCCTGTCCTCTGGATGGCATCCTCCCCTACGCGCGTTTCGGCACACCTGTATTTTATCATCTAATATTGTATAATAAAATATTTATATTATTTTGGACTATATGGTCGGTTCTTAAGCTCTTTCTTCTGTTTTATCCTTTATTTCCCAACTGTTCTTTGTGAACTACTTTGGTCCTATTCTTTGGTTTTAAAGGTCTGTAATATATGAATTTATGTGATATTTTATATTTTACATTTTTACAATTTGATACCTTTATCACCATTGATTGATCCTTTGTTTAATTTTCATTTGATATGCTTTAATAATGTAATATGTAATACTGTGTTGTAATAATGTGATACTGTACTACAATAATAGTGCAGAATATCACGTGTTGCCTGGGTACCTGTAATAAGCTCTTTTGAATATATATGCCACAGCGGCACAGAGGATGTCAGGAGAGCCAGCCACAGCACCACAGAGGATGTCAGGAGAGCCACCCACAGCAGCACAGAGGATGTCAGGAGAGCCAGCAACAGCAGCACGGAGGATGTCAGGAGAGCCAGCCACAGCACCACAGAGGATGTCAGGAGCGCCACCCATAGTAGAACAGAGGATGTCAGGAGAGCCAGCCACACCAGCACAGAGGATGTCAGGAGAGCCAGACACAGCAGCACAGAGAATGTCAGAAGAGCCAGCCACAGCAGCACAGAGGATGTCAGGAGAGCCACCCATAGCAGAACAGAGGATGTCAGGAGAGTCAGCCACAGCAGAACAGAGGATGTCAGGAGAGCCACCCACACCAGCACAGAGGAGGTCAGGAGAGCCAGCCACAGCAGCACAGAGGATGTCAGGAGAGCCAGCCACAGCACCACAGAATCTGTCAGGAGAGCCAGCCACAGCAGCACAGAGGATATCAGGAGAGCCAGCCACACCAGCACAGAGGATATCAGAAGAGCCAGCCACAGCAACACAGGATATCAGGAGAGCCAGCCACACCAGCACAGAGGATGTCAGGAGAGCCAGCCACACCAGCACAGAGGATATCAGAAGAGCCAGCCACAGCAACACAGAGGATATCAGGAGAGCCAGCCACACCAGCACAGAGGATGTCAGGAGAGCCAGCCACAGTGGCACAGAGGATATCAGAAGAGCCAGCCACAGCAACACAGAGGATGTCAGGAGAGCCACCCATAGCAGAACAGAGGATGTCTGGAGGGCCAGCCACAGCAGCACAGAAGCTGTCAGGACAGCCAGCCACAGCAGCACAGAGGATGTCAGGAGAGCCAGCCAAAGCAACACAGAAGATGTCAGGAGAGCCAGCCAGAGCAGAACAGATGATGTCAGAAGAACCAGCCACAGCAGTACAGAAGATATCAGAAGAGCCAGCCACAGCACCACAGAGGATGGCAGGAGAGTCAGCCACAGCAGCACAGAGGATGTCAGGAGAGCCAGCCAAAGCAACACAGAGGATGTCAGGAGAGCCAGCCAGAGCAGAACAGATGATGTCAGAAGAACCAGCCACAGCAGTACAGAGGATTTCAGGAGAGCCAGCCACACCAGCACAGAGGATGTCAGGAGAGCCAGCCACAGTGGCACAGAGGATATCAGAAGAGCCAGCCACAGCAACACAGAGGATGTCAGGAGAGCCACCCATAGCAGAACAGAGGATGTCTGGAGGGCCAGCCACAGCAGCACAGAAGCTGTCAGGACAGCCAGCCACAGCAGCACAGAGGATGTCAGGAGAGCCAGCCAAAGCAACACAGAAGATGTCAGGAGAGCCAGCCAGAGCAGAACAGATGATGTCAGAAGAACCAGCCACAGCAGTACAGAGGATATCAGAAGAGCCAGACACAGCATCACAGAGGACGTCAGGAGAGCCAGCCAAAGCAACACAGAGGATGTCAGGAGAGCCAGCCAGAGCAGAACAGATGATGTCAGAAGAACCAGCCACAGCAGTACAGAGGATTTCAGGAGAGCCAGACACAGCAGCACAGAGGATGTCAGGAGAGCCAGCCACAGCAGCACAGAGGGTGTCAGGAGAGCCAGCCACAGCGGCACAGAGGGTGTCAGGAAAGCCAGCCACAGCAGCACAAAGGATATCAGTACAGCCTGCCACAGCAACACAGAAGATGTCAGGAGAGCCAGCCACAGCAGCACAGAGCATGTCAGGAGAGCCAGCCACTGCAGTACAGAGATTGTCAGGAGAATCAGCCTCAGCAACACAGAGGAAGTCAGGAGAGCCAGTCACAGCAGCACAAAGGATGCCGTTTACTGACCTTACACATAAGGGAGCGAATCTCAAGGTTTGGTCGCCCGGTGCTATCAGGGCTTTTGAAAGATTAAAAGAGTGTTTTATGTCCGCACCCATTCTGATCCAACCTGATATCCAAGCACCGTTCATTGTGCAGGTGGGTGTTTTGGAGATTGGAGTGGGGGCAGTCTTATTGCATGGGCCCAAAAATCTGACCAACCTGTGACCATGTGCTTTTGTTTCTAAAAAACTTTCTCTGGCAGAGAGAAATTATGATGTTGGGAATCAGGAGTTACTTGCTGTCAAATTGGTCTTTGAGGAATGGAGGCATTTTTTGGAGGGGGCGGTTCATCCAGTTATGGTGATCACGGATCACAAGAATTTAGGTTGCATTGAATCGGCTAAAAGGTTAACTCCTATACAGGCCAGATGGTCCTTGTTTTTCTCTCAATTAAATTTTTCTATTACATTCAGGCCAGGGTCTAAGAATGTGAAAGCTGATGCTTTATCTCGTAGTCTAGATTCCATTTCTCCTCCAGAACCTCCATCCTCCATTATTCCTGAGGGTATTGTGGTATCTATGGTAACCTTGGAGCTGGAAGAGGAGATTCGTAAAGCTCAGTCGTTGGCTCCTTCTATTTCTCCAGGGCCCAAATTATTTGTGCCTGTGTACCTAAGATTGCGAGTGTTACAGGAATTTCATGATTCTGTTTTAAGTGGCCATCCAGGGGTTACTGCCACAAGGAAAGCCATTGCTATACTTTTTTGGTTGCCATCCATGCATAAGGATATTAAAGATTTTGTATCTACTTGTGAAGTCTGCGCACGCGCCAAAGTCAGTCATAGCCAGCCGGCTGGGGAATTGGCTCCATTGCCTATTCCAGAAAGACCATGGACTCATTTGTCCATGGATTTCATTACAGATTTGCCTCTGATAGGAAGACTGCTATCTGGGTGGTAGTTGATCGATTCATCAAACAGTTTAATTTTGTTCCTTTGTCAGGATTACCTAATGCAGAGACTCTCTCCAAGTTGTTTATTTCTCATATTGTAAGGTTACATGGAATCCCTCTGAACATTGTGTCTGATAGGGGACTGCAAGTTGTCTCTAAATTTGGAGAGCTTTTTACAATAGACTAGGGATTGACTTGTCATTTTCATCTGCTTATCACCCTGAGACTAATGGTCAGACTGAGAGGACAAATCAATCTTTAGAACAAATTTTAAGGTGCTTTGTGGCAGCGCAACTGGAGGATAGGTCTTCGTTTTTGCTGAGTTTGCTTTCAACAGTAGAGTAAATCAATCTACCAGAACCTCGCTGTCATGCCCGCCATGTCCGTTATGCCTGTCATGTCCGTTATGCCTATCATGCCCGCCATGTCTGCTATGCCGCCTGACCCCTGGAGCGGTGTGCATGTGCGCCTTACCTCATGGCTGCACGCGGTTGCTAGGTAACCATCCGTCTCTGCTCTGATTCTGCAATCCTCTGTATTCCTGGAACCCCTGATCATGTGATCTTTCCTATGTTCCAGCACTCTCTGGTTCTGCAATCCTCTATGTATTTCTGGAACCCCTGATCATGTGATCTTTCCTATGTTCCAGCACTCTCTGGTTCTGCAATCCTCTATGTATTTCTGGAACCCCTGATCATGTGACCTTTCCTATGGTTCAGCCCAGTCTGATCTAGCAACACTCTCTATGATCCTGGAGGATCTGAACCGGAAGTCCTTCCCTGATCCTCTCCCGGAAGTGCAGGTGCTTTGGTGCTATATCAGACCGCCCCTTCCTATGGTCGGGGCCTGAGTTGCTTCTCTGCATGGCTGCTTGGTCTACTCGGTTGCTCCCTGTATTCTGTGCCCCTGCACTCTGCCCTGTCGTGCGTCTCTGCACACGCTCTGTGCTTGTACTCTGCCTCTTGTCTCGTGCCATGTCTTGTGTTGTCTCTCGTGCAATGTTTGTCCTTGCATTGCTTTGCCTTGTACTTCCGCTGTTCTCTGCCTTAGCCTGTTTCGCCATGTCTAGTCTTTGCTATTCTGAGCCTTGTAGTACTTCTCATGTTTTTTGCCTCTGCCTGGTTTTCTGTACTCTTACCTATGGTGCTCTGTAGTGACTCCTGGCACGCACACCATTCCTTCTCTCTTACCTTTTGTGCTCTCTTGCACATTTCCAGGCTAGTCTCAAGGCTCTGCCTTGACCCGGCTCTGGGCTTCAGCCTACGCTCCGCTGCTAGCTCTGTTCTCGCTCTGACCTGGCCCTGTGTTTCTGCCTACGTTCCGCTCATTGTTCCGTACCCTGCCTAGCTTTGCCTTGTTTCTTGCTTTGCCTTGCCTTGTTTCTTCGTGTGTCCTTTGCATGCGCCTGGCCTTCCTAGCCTCCTGCTTGGGCCTCAGCCGTGCCCGCCCTAGCCGTGCCCGCCTGCTTGTGCCTCAGCCATGCTCGTCGGTCAGTGACAGCTGTGTCGCCTGCTATGCCCCAGTCAGGTTCGCTGGAGTCTTACCCACCTGTTTGTGCAGCAGCCCGTCCAGCTAGCCAGTGCCCCAGCCGTGCTCTCTGTGCTTCCTTGCACTCACGCTGTCTCTGCACTGTGCTCTCCGTGCTTCTCTTAGCATGCGCAGGCCCTCGCCTGCCCCGTGGCATACCTCCCCGTGCTTCTCATAGAATCATAGAATCGTAGAGTTGGAAGGGACCTCCTAGGCCATCTGGTCCAACCCCCTGCTCAAAGCAGGATTCGCTAAATCATCCCAGACAGATGTCTGTCCAGCCTCTGTTTGAAGACTTCCATTGAAGGAGAACTCACCAATTCTCGTGGCAGCTTGTTCCACTCATTGATCACTCTGTCAAAAAGTTTTTTCTAATATCTAATCTGTGTCTCCTCCCATTCAGTTTCATCCCATTGCTTCTAGTCTTTCCTTGTGCAAATGAGAATAAAGTTGATCCTTCTACAATGTGACAGCCCTTTAGATATTTGTAGACCGCTATTAAGTCTCCTCTCAGTCTTCTCTTTTGCAAACTAAACAATCCCAAATCCTGCAACCTTTCCTCATAAGGCAGGGTTTGCAGACCGGTCACCATTCTGGTTGCTCTTTTCTGAACTTGCTCCAGTTTGTTGATGTCTTTTTTAAAATGTGGTGCCCAAAACTGGACACAATATTCCAGATGAGGTCTGACCAAAGAGGAGTAGAGGGAAATAATGACTTCACGTGATCTAGACTGTATGCTTCTGTTAATACATCCTAGAATTGCATTTGCCTTTTTTGCTGCTGCATTACACTGTTGACTTATATTCAGTCTGTGATCTATTAGTATACCCAAGTCTTTTTCACATGTGCTGTTGCTTAGGCCTATTTCTCCCATTCTGTATATGCTTTTTTCATTTTTATTGCCCAGATGTAGTACTTTGCATTTTTCCCTGTTAAAAACTATTCTGTTAGATGCTGCCCACTTCTCCAGTTTATTTATATCTTTTTGAATCCTCTCTCTCTCTCTTCTCTAGTATTATCTATCCCTCCTAGCTTTGTGTCATCAGCAAATTTAATCAGTTTACCCTTAATTCCTTCATCTAAATCGTTGATAAAGATGTTAAACAATACAGGGCTCAGGACAGAGCCCTGTGGTACCCCACTTGAGGCATTCTTCCAACTGGATGTGCAGCCATTTACGACCACTCTTTGGGTCCGATCACTAAGCCAGTTAGTAATCCACCTAACAGTTGCCTTGTCCATTCCATACTTAGTCATTTTTTCAATAAGGATTGTATGAGATACTTTGTCAAATGCTTTGCTGAAGTCAAGCTATACTATATCTACAGCATTTCCTTGATCCACCCAATCAGTGATTTCGTCATAGAAGGAAATTAAGTTAGTCTGACATGACTTATTAGTTACAAACCCATGCTGACTCTGTTTAATCACTTCATTCTTATCCAGGTACTGACATACACATTGTTTAATAATTTGTTCAAAGATCTTTCCTGGTATAGAAGTCAGACTCACCGGCATATAGTTGCCTAGGTCCACCTTCTTCCCCTTTTTGAAGATAGGAACAACATTTGCTCTTCTCCAGTCTTCTCGGACTTCTCCTGTTCTCCAAGAATTTTCAAAGATTATGGAGAGGGGTTCAAAAATTTCTTCTGCTATCTCCTTCAGTACTCTGGGGTGTAATTCATCTGGACCTGAAGACTTGAATTCATTTAGGTTAGCTAAGTGTTTCCTCACTATCTTTCTGTTTATAGATATCCTGGATTCTTCTAATCCCTTAATAGGATAGTGAAGAATAGTTGATGTTAGATTTCCTTTCTGAGAGAAAACAGATGCAAAATAGGAATTTAAAAGTTCGGCCTTCTCAACATCCTGTCTTACCATTTCATCATTTTCATCCTGTAAAAATGCTATAGCATCTTTGACTTTTCTTTTACTTTTGACATATCCCCAAAATCCTTTATTATTGCTTTTGACATCTCTTGCAAGCCTCAATTCATTGTCAGCTTTAGATAATCTGATTTGTGCCCTGCAAGTTCTGCAGACAGCATTATATTCTTCTTTAGATATGCCTCCCTCTTTCCATTTTATAAACATTTTTTTCTTCCTTTTTAGCATGTGCTTAAGTTCTGTGTTCATCCATCCATCCATGTATGTAATGTAATGTAATGTTACTTCTGTAAAAGTAAGCGCAGGTCTTGCCATGTCCCCTGTCATGCCCTCTCGCACGCACAGGTCCTAGCCTGTACTCTGTCCCTGGTGTGTCTCTCTGCACGCACAGGACTCTGCCTTGAACCCTGACCCTGGCGTGTCTCTCTGCACGCGCAGGACTCTGCCTTGAACCCCAACCCTGGCGTGCCCCTCTGCACGCGCAGGACTCTGCCTTGAACTATGACCCTGGCATGCCCTCTGCACGCGCAGGACTCTGCCTTGTCCCTTGTGCCTTGGCGTGTCTCTACACACGCATCCTGTCTTGTATGTTGAACTTTGAACCCTGGCGTGTCCCCTACACACGCACCGCGTTTTGCACTCTGAATCTGGCGTGACCCTGGTGTGCCCCTAGCACGCCCCCTGCCTGGAATCTTGCCTTGGACCTCGGCGTGTTCCCTAACATGCACCATGCCTGGAGATCTGTTGTGCCTCCTTGCCTGAACCCTGATTTGCCTGCAGGATGCCCGGAACCTGCTGATCACTGCCAGAGATCGTAAGCCTGATGACTGCGGCCTGATGTCTGGAGCTGATGTCCGCAGCCTGATGCCCTGATCATGTCGATTGTTGCCAGCTATCCGGAGTCCTATGCCATTGTGCCTTTGCCTGTACCCAGGCGTGCCACCTGGCACGTACCATGCTATGGACCTTGGCGTGCCCACGCACGCACCTTGCTGTGTTTTGCTTATCACGTTTTTGCACTGAATGTTATCCTGAATTTGCCTTAATGAAGATACCTTGAACTTACGTATTTTCTTGTCCTGTTTCCTGCATTCGTACCTAGTGTTTACTTGAGCCAGCCATCTGGTGCCAGCAGTCGTGGTGGCTCACCCCCTTGGCCTTGCCCGTGACACTCCCTGTATAGGGGGTGGTTCCTCACAAGGTCAGCTCGCCATAGGTGGGTGGGTGCCACGACCCAGAGGGTCCACTCTAAAGAAAAAGTCGACTCAGCATAAGCTGACCTCGCCACACTCGCCATTCTTCTGTAATTATGGTTTTCATCCCCATTTTGGCAAATTTTCTAAGATTAGTTCTGAATACCCTGAGGTGGAGGTCACTGTGAAGAGACTTGGGGATGTCTGGAGGGAGGTTCAAAAGAATATTGGGACTGCTTAGATTCGCCAAAAACATAAGGCCGATAGAAGACGGTCGGTGGGTCCTGCTTTTAAGATTCGGGATAAGGTTTGGTTGTCGCCTAGGAACATTCAACATAAAGTGCATCGGTGGAGTTGGGTCCAAAGTTTATTGGTTCATATGAGATCCTAGAGGTTGTCAATCCTGTGGCATTTAGGTTAAAGCTTCCCCTATCAAAACTAATATATTCCATAAATCCCTATTAAAGGTGTACGCTCCTTCTACATTGTCTCCCTCATCTCCACGTCCTCCGATTTCAGTAGACGGTGGCCTGGAGTACAAGGTTCAGAGGCTTTTGGATTCTAAGAGGGTCCATAACACCCTCCAGTACCTCATCCTCTGGAGGGGATACGGACCAGAGGAGAGATCCTGGGTCCCTGCTCGAATTGTGAAGGCCAATTGGTTAGTCAGGTCCTTCCATCTAAAATTTCCTGGGAAGCCTGGGGGTCTGGTATCCCCCTAGAAGAGGGGGTACTGTCACGGTTCCACCCCTCAGGGTGTCTGAGATGCAGTTACTGACAGCTCGGCCATCCAATCTGGTACAGGGGCATGCTGAAGCTGTCAGTACTTTGATTGACAGCATGGCCATCCAGACTGGTTCAGGGGTGTGCTGAGCTGTCAGTGTGTTTACTGACAGTTCGACTAGCCAATCTGTGACTGGGAGGCATCGGCTGTCTCAGGTGTTCACTATCCCAGGTCATTGCCATGTCTACTTAACTGAGCAGCTTCTTCCAGACCACTGCCAGACATACATTCATCTTTTGAGGTTTGTGCTTGCCTGTGTCTTGTGTTCAGTTTGCTTGATCTGTTGCCTGACCTTGGATTTCGTTGTGACCATCCATCTGTTTAACCCCTTTAGCTCTCATCTGTTATCCTCCCGGTACTCTGACCTTGGAACATTACCTGACTAAGCTTTTGTCTCTTCCTTTTGTTTTTGACGTACGCTCCTGGCTTCTGACCTTGGACTCCCTGACCACTCTGACTCACAGCTTAGCAGTGAGAACTGACTAGCATCACAGCCAGCCACAATAACACAGAGGATGTCAGGAGAGCCAGCCACAGTAGCACAGAGGATGTCAGGAGAGCCAGCCACAGTAGCACAGAGGATGTCAGGAGAGCCAGCCACACCAGTACAGAGGATGTCAGGAGAGCCAGCCACACCAGTACAGAGGATGTCAGGAGAGCCAGCCACAGCAGCACAGATGATGTCAGGAGAGCCAGCCACAGCAGCACAGAGGATGTCAGGAGAGCCAGCCACATCAGCACAAGTGAATAATATATAGAAAATGCCACAGATCCACTTTGAATGATTGTGGTAGTATACCAATATATTTTAGCAAATCTGTCAGTACATCTCAAGCATAATCCAGGTTCAATAGAATTGGGTGTATACAGTATTGTTCAATATATTGTTTCAACTGTGCGGACTTAACATATAAATGGAGTAGATCACCGCATTATTAACTCTCCACTTATTATGAATGGTGTTACAGAGTGGCAGGTGTTCTCATAACAACATGACTAGAGTGATGTGATGCCACGTCATGGGGCCAACCCATCGCGTGACCGCAGCTCATCAATATGCAAAGTAAGCAAGTAAAAATGTATCTATGTATATAACTGCCTTGTAATGTTTTCATTTCCTGTTCTGTCCAGATGTCACCGTATCCCAGAATTCCAAGCAGAGGACGTTCACTGATCGCCATATTGGGACACCCAAGTGATGGATGTCTCAATATGGAAACTGCTGCTGGTACCAACCTATTGCGCGGTACCACCAGCGGAACACCAACGCACCACACACACACACACACTCTATACTCCGTACGCACCACACACACACTCACACACTCTCACTCTCAAACTCACACTCACACACACACTCATGCAGCCTCTTGCGCGGTACCACCAGCGGAAACCAGTCGCACCACACACACTCACACTCACTCAGACTCACACTCACTCAGACTCACAGGCACTCACACACACACTCAGACTCACTCACTCACTCACACACTCTCACACTGACACTCACACTCAGACTCACACACTCTCAGACTTACACACTTTTATACTTACACACTCTCAGACTCACAGACTCAGACTCACAGACTCAGACTCACAGACTCAGACTCACACACACACACTCAGACTTTCAGACTCACACTCTCTCACACTCAGACTCACACACTCTCAGACTTACACACTCTTAGACTCACACACTTTCAGACTCACACACTTAGACTCACACTCACACACTCTGTGAGTGTTTGATTCTGGACACAGCTGGCTGTCTACCGAGAGGGTTGCTACTGCTTGTCCCAGCCCCTTTGCCTTGGGACACTCCTCACTGCTTTTGCCTTAGGGATTCAGGGGCTCGAAGTATCTCCCTTGAAAAAAATTAGTGTTCAAAGCAGGCCACTGCTCCTGAAAACTTCAGCTAGGGATAAAGGAATTGCACTCTGTTTCTATTTTTTTATTTGAACTGGGGCCATAACTAAGAGAGGACCTGGTGGATCACAAAGTGAAGGAACTGGAGACACTCTCAGCCATCCAATCTCAAACCACCCACAGGTAAGGTTGCAGAGTAGACACAGGTAATGGAGAAACAGGGTTCTATTCCAGAGAGGCAACCTGATAAACGTGTACCACATCCAAGGAAGATATCAGTCAAGCAAATTAACCACTTTCTCACCTGAGGAAGCAGTTGCTGTAGCCAGACAGAATAGCTATCCATGACGATTTAGAGGCTTTTTAATTGGAATGAGTAGTTAAATCCTTTAGTGAGCTTAGGCCCAGCCACAAAGATAGAGGAAAATTATTATTTAGGCACTCTACTCGTACAGGCACAGCTGCAGAGTACACAGAGGTTTTCGGTCATAGCAACCCTGCAGAAGCTAATAACAAATTTCACTCACAAAGCATGTTTTCATATTTCACCCACAGAAGCTGGTAACAAATTTCACCCACAGAGGATGTTTCCACATTTATCCCACAGAAGCTGGTAACAAGTTCACTTACAGATCATGTTTCCACATTTCCCCCACAGAAGCTGATAACAAATTTCACCCACAGAGCATGTTTCCACATTTCACCCTCAGAAGGTGATTAAAAATGTTGTGCACAGAGCATGTTTTTACATTTTCCTGAGAAAGCGGATCAAAAATTTCACACTCAGACAATGAGGCACAATACCCCACAGGCAGGGTTGCAGAGTACACACAGCGGCTTAAAGGCACAGTACTCCCACAAATATGGGTTAAAGAATACATACAGTGGCTTTTGGCACAGTACTTTCACAAACATGGTTGCAAAAGAGAAGAAAAATATGTTTAGACACACATCACTCCCACCGACACTGTTGAGGATTATAAAAACTTTTGGTTATGCATGGTACTATCACAGACACTGCTGCAGAGTACACATAGAAAGTGTTTTCTTAAAACTGTACACACCGAAAACCTAATACTGTCGCTCACTACAGCTGCGTCCTGTCCCTACGCTAAGCAGAGTAGAAATAAAAAAAATACAACGTTTAGTAGCCATTTCTAGGCCATTTCTTTGGCCTAGAAATTGCAACTAGAAGGTTGTTGACAATTATTTATTTCCTAGACTACTAAAAAACACACATGAATCCAGAAATTTTTTTTTGGGGGGCATAGAAATTGCAACGAGACAGCTGATGTGATATATTTATTTGCTAAATTACTAGAACACATACAGCAGTCTTAAAACATTATTTATTTGGAATAGAAATGGCAACTAGACAGCTGATGCCAATTATTTATTTCCCAACCTACTAAAAAACACAAACCAGTAAAGAATTTTTTTTTGTGAGGGGACTAGAGATAGCACGAAGACAGCGTATGCAATATATTTATTAGCAAAACTACTAGCAAACACACAGCGGTCCAGAAAAAAATTATTTATTTGGCCTAGAAATGGCAACGAGACAGCTAATGCCAATTATTTATTTACCAGACTAGTAAAAGCCACACAGTAGTCCTGAATTTTCTTCTGGGGGGGCTAGAAATGGGGGACGTTTAACACCTCTGATGCTGCTGTCAATAATGACATTGACATCGAGGAGCATCGCAGAGGGAATGAGCTCCCTGTCTGCTTGCATTGGCACAACGCATTGTGTCGATAGTCTCCATGGTGACCCCCGGCCACAAGATGGCTGCAGGGTCTTCCAGGTTCCTGCAGGGAAGGTGGCCTAAAAGTGCCTGCTAAGAGCAGGAGCTGACACGCCTCCTCCCCTGCCTGTCAGACGCTGCTCAGATGCTCTGCAGTGCAGAAGTATTGTAGAGTATCAGATCAACGATCTGTTACTATACAGTGCTGTCCCATCATGGGACAATGTAAAGAAGTTAAAAAAGTTAAGTGTAAAAATAATTTTTAAAAATCCAATAAATACATCTGTTTGTGTAATGACCAGAACAACCTGACCTATAAAACTGTCCCACTAGTTAACACTTTCACTAAACACCGTAAAAAAAAAAGAACCAGAAAAGTGCTGAATAAAAAGTGCAATAAAACATGATAAAAAAGACAAATGTAAATAAAAATGGTACCTCTAAAAACACCATCTTGTCCCACAAAAAACAGGCTGCCAAAAAGCTGTTAGCAGCAAAATAAAAAAGTTATAGCTTATAGAATAAAGCGATGCAAAAATAATTATTTTTTCTATAAAATAGTTTTTATTGTGTAAAAGCGCCAAAACATAAAGAAATGATATAAATGGGGAATCGCTGTAATCATACTGACCCGAAGAATAAAGCTGCCTTATCAATTTTACCACAATTGGAACAGTAAAAAAAATTACATAATTGCTGGACTTTGTTCATTCTACCTCACAAAAATCAGAATAGAAAGCAATCAAAAAATGCCATGAGCCGGAGAAAGGTACTAATAAAAACGCCAACTCATCCAGAAAAAAAGAAGCTGTCACATGACTCTGTCGACCAAAATATGGAAAAATTATAGCTGTCTAAATATGACGATGCAAAAACTAGTTTTTGCAATAAAAAGCATCTTTTCATGTGTGACAGCAGCCAAACATAAAAACCCGATATAGATCTGGTATCGCTGTAATCGCACGGACCCGACGAATAAAGTCATCTAATCACTTATACCGCACGAGGAATGGCATAAAAAAGTAAATAAAACCAATACTTCACACGCTGTTGATTTGTTCATTCTAACTCCAAAAGATTGCAGTAACTTTTGCCTCCTATTTTTCCTGCGCTCTGCGCTGAGCGCATACACCGGGATTTCCGTGTAAATCTCTGTGATCTGACAGTGTCCGTCTTTTTAAGCGAGCATAAAAGTGCAGTAAACCACAGTTTGTGCACTTCTGAAAAGAAGGACAATGCTGAACAGAGGCCAGGCAGAATCCACATTAACTCTGCAGCCTCATTATAATGATTGGATTCCTCAGGGGTTTCATCTGTCGCATCATTTGGAGATTTAGATGGAAACCGCAAATTAAGTGCTCAGCATAGAGCGATGGTTAAATGTGATCATAAATGTTATGTAAAATGTTCACAATACAAGCATCAACTCAATACACAAAAAAGCAAATCTCCACTCAGGTCCGTCATCTGTCAATGGAAATATAGGGGACGTCCACGTTACTGGTAGTACAAAGCCTCTGGAAAAACGAAATGGCTCCTCGCCCCGCCAAAGGAATTCAGCACATTCTGCACTAACAGCCCCAGTGTGTCTAAACCACATTTACCGCCCACATTTGCCATTTTTGTAATGATGAGAGCCCGCCTAATTTACGGTTGCGTGTGCCCAGAACCATGAGCTGGGCATAATGTACTGGTCACTATAACGTACTGGTCACTACAATGGCAGTTTGCAATTTTCACTCAGCAACACCCACTGCTGCTTGTTTCTGGAAAACACCCATGGAGTTAAAATCTTCACTATACAGTGCCTTGTGAAAGTACTCGGCCCCCTGGAACTTTTCAACCTTTTCCCACGTATCATGCTTCAAACATAAAGATACCAAATGTAAATTTTTGGTGAAGAATCAACAACAAGTGGAACACAATTGTGAAGTTGAACACAATTTATTGGTTATTTTAAATTTTTGTGGAAAGTCAAAAACTGAAATGTGGGGCGTGCAATATTATTCGGCCCCTTTACTTTCAGTGCAGCAAACTCACTCCAGAAGTTCATTGTGGATCTCCGAATGATCCAATATTGTCCTAAATGACTAATGATGATAAATATAATCCACCTATGTGTAATCAAGTCTCCGTATACATGCACCTGCTCTGTGATAGTCTCAGGGTTCTGTTTGATGCACCGAGAGCATCATGAAGACCAAGGAACACAACAGGCAGGTCCGTGATACTGTTGTGGAGAAGTTTAAAGCCGGATTTGGATACAAAATGATTTCCAAAACTTTAAACATCCCAAGGAGCACTGTGCAAGTGATCATATTGAAATGGAAGGAGTATCATACCACTGCAAATCTACCAAGACCCGGCCGTCCCTCTAAACTTTCATCTTAAACAAGGAGAAGACTGATCAGGGATGTAGCAAAGAGAGGCCCATGATCACTCTTGGTGAACTGCAGAGATCTACAGCTGAGGTGGGACAGTCTGTCCATATGACAACAATCAGTCGTACACTGCACAAATCTGGCCTTTATGAAAGAGTGGCAAGAAGAAAGCCATTTCTCAAAGATATCCATAAAAAGTGTAGTTTAAAGTTTGCAACAAGCCACCTGGGAGACACACCGTACATGTGGAAGAAGGTGCTCTGGTCAGATGAAACCAAAATCGAACTTTTTGGCAACAATGCCAAACGATATGTTTGGCTTAAAGGCAACAGAGCTCATCACCCTGCACACACCATCCCCACTGTCAAACATGGTGGTGGCAGAATCATGGTTTGGGCCTGCTTTTCTTCAGCAGGGACAGGGAAGATGGTTAAAATTGATGGGAAGATGGATGGAGCCAAATACAGGACCATTCCTGAAGAAAACCTGTTGGAGTCTGCAAAAGACCTGAGATTGGGACGGAGATTTGTCTTCAAACAAGACAATGATCCCAAACATATAGCAAAATCTAAAATGGAATGGTTCACAAATAAATGTTTCCAGGTGTTAGAAAGGCCAAGTCAAAGTCGAGACCTGAATCCAATCAAGAATCTGTGGAAAGAGCTGAAAACTGCTGTTCACAAGCGATCTCCATCAAACCTCACTGAGCTAGAGCTGTTTGCCAAGGAAGAATGGGCAAGAATTTCTGTCTCTCGATGTATAAAACTGATAGAGACATACCCCAAGCGACTTGCAGCTGTAATCGCAGTAAAAGGTAGCACAACAAAGTATTAAAGGGGACGAATAATATTGCACGCCCCACTTTTCAGTTTTTGAATTTCAACAAAAATTTAAAATAACCAATAAATTTCATTCAACTTCACAATTGTGTCCCACTTGTTGTTGATTCTTCACCAGAAATTACATTTGGTATCTTTATGTTTGAAGCATGATATGTGGGAAAAGGTTGAAAAGTTCCAGGGGGCCGAATACTTTCGCAAGGCACGATATATCTCTGTTTACCAACTCATTTTTTATTCAACCAGACAGGCATGGCCTGAACATTGCCATCAAGGCTTCTTCATTCCAAGCCAAGTCTTCCACCAAGGTACGGAAGACATGGTATCCATGCTCTGCCTTTGAGACAAAAGAGATGAAGCAGCTGAGGAGGTGTGGCCTGAAACCTTGAATACTGCTCATTGTATTTCCAGGAACTTCCTAGCATTGCAGATCTCTGGATCATCACGCTCCCAAATGGGATTTGCCCAGGCCAGGGCTTGTCCAGACAGCAGCAAGACTATAAACACTATCTTGGTCCAGTCCGAAGGAAAAAGTTAAGCATGAGTGCAAAGTGGATCTGACAGTGATTAACCCCTTTACCCCCAAGGGTGGTTTGCACGTTCGTGACCGGGCCAATTTATACAATTCTGACCACTGTCCCTTTATGAGGTAAAACGCTTCCATGGATCTTAGTGATTCTGACATTGTTTTCTCGTGACATATTGTACTTCATGGTAGTGGTAAAATTTCATTGATATAACTTGCATTTATTTGTGAAAAAATTTGGTGAAAATTTCACAATTTTCCAACTTTGATTTTTTATTGCCTTAAATCACAGAGATACAGCACACAAAAGAGGGAGGCATATCTAAAGAAGAATATAATGCTGTCTGCAGAACCTGCAGGGCACAAATCAGATTATCTAAAGCTGAAAATGAATTGAGGCTTGCAAGAGATGTCAAAAGCAATAATAAAGGATTTTGGGGATATGTCAAAAGTAAAAGAAAAGTCAAAGATGCTATAGGATTTTTACAGGATGAAAATGATGAAATGGTAAGACAGGATGTTGAGAAGGCTGAACTTTTAAATTCCTATTTTGCATCTGTTTTCTCTCAGAAAGGAAATGTAACATCAACTGTTATTCACTGTCCTATTAAGGGAATAGAAGAATCCAGGATATCTATAAACAGAAAGATAGTGAGGAAACACTTAGCTAACCTAAATGAATTCAAGTCTCCAGGTCCAGATGAATTACACCCCAGAGTACTGAAGGAGATAGCAGAAGAAATTTTTGAACCCCTCTCCATAATCTTTGAAAATTCTTGGAGAACAGGAGAAGTGCCAGAAGACTGGAGAAGAGCAAATGTTGTTCCTATCTTCAAAAAGGGGAAGAAGGTGGACCCAGGCAACTATAGGCCGGTGAGTCTGACTTCTATACCAGGAAAGATCTTTGAACAAATTATTAAACAATATGTATGTCAATACCTGGATAAGAATGAAGTGATTAAACAGAGTCAGCATGGGTTTGTAACTAATAAGTCATGTCAGACTAACTTAATTTCCTTCTATGACGGTATCACTGATTGGGTGGATCAAGGAAATGCTGTAGATATAGTATATCTTGACTTCAGCAAAGCATTTGACAAAGTCTCTCATACAATCCTTATTGAAAAAATGACTAAGTATGGAATGGACAAGGCAACTGTTAGGTGGATTCATAACTGGCTTAGTGATCGGACACAAAGAGTGGTCGTAAATGGCTGCACATCCAGTTGGAAGAATGTCTCAAGTGGGGTACCACAGGGCTCTGTCCTGGGCCCTGTATTGTTCAACATCTTTATCAACGATTTAGATGACGGAATTGAGGGTAAACTGATTAAATTTGCTGATGACATAAAGCTAGGAGGGATAGCTAATACTAGAGAAGAGAGAGAGGATTCAAAAAGATTTAAATAAACTGGAGAAGTGGGCAGCAACTAACAGAATGGTTTTTAACAGGGAGAAATGCAAAGTACTACATCTGGGCAATAAAAATGAAAAAAGCATATACAGAATGGGAGGAATAGGGCTAAGTGACAGCACATGTGAAAAAGACTTGGGTATACTAATAGATCACAGACTGAATATGAGTCAACAGTGTGATGCAGCAGCAAAAAAGGCAAATGTAATTCTAGGATGTATTAACAGAAGCATACAGTCTAGATCACATGAAGTCATTATTTCCCTCTACTCCTCTTTGGTCAGACCTCATCTGGAATATTGTGTCCAGTTTTGGGCACCACATTTTAAAAAAGACATCAACAAACTGGAGCAAGTTCAGAAAAGAGCGACCAGAATGGTGACCGGTCTACAAACCCTGTCTTATGAGGAAAGGTTGCAGGATTTGGGAATGTTTAGTTTGCAAAAGAGAAGACTGAGAGGAGACTTAATAGCTGTCTACAAATATCTAAAGGGCTGTCACATTGTAGAAGGATCATCTTTATTCTCATTTGCACAAGGAAAGACTAGAAGCAATGGGATGAAACTGAATGGGAGGAGACACAGATTAGATATTAGAAAAAACTTTTTGACAGTTAGAGTGATCAATGAGTGGAACAGGCTGCCACGAGAATTGGTGAGTTCTCCTTCAATGGAAGTCTTCAAACAGAGGCTGGACACACATCTGACTGGGATGATTTAGCGAATCCTGCTTTGAGCAGGGGGTTGGACCAGATGGCCCAGGAGGTCCCTTCCAACTCTACGATTCTATGATTCTATGATTCTATGATTCAAAAAACTTAATAAGTAACATTTCCCACATGTTTGCTTTACATCAGCACAATTTTGGAACCAAAATTTATTTTTGTTAGGAAGTTATAAGGGTTAAAAGTTGACCAGCGATTTCTCATTTTTGCAACACCATTTTATTTTTACGGACCACATCCCATTTTAAGCCACTTTGAGGGGTCTATATGGTAGAAAATACCCAAAAGTGACACCATTCTAAAAACTGCACACCTCAAGGTGCTCAAAAACACATTCAAGAAGTTTATTAACCCTTCAGGTGCTTCACGGGAATTTTTTTAATGTTTAAAAAAAAAATGAACATTTAACTTTTTTTCACAAAAAAATTACTTCAGGTCCAATTTTTTTTATTTTACCAAAGGTAACAGGAGAAATTGGACTGCAAAAGTTATTGTGCAATTTGCAATTGTTATTGTGCAATTGATATGTGGGGGGGAACCACTGTTTCGGCGCATGGCCGAGCTCTTTCTTTTTATATAGTGCTAACATATTCCGCAGCGCTTTACAGTTTGCACACATTATCATCACTGTCCCCGATGGGGCTCACAATATAAATTCCCTATATTTGTATGTCTTTAGAAAGTGGGAGGAAACCGGAGTACTTGGAGGAAACCCACGCAAACACGGGGAGAACATACAAACTCCTTGCAGATGTTGTCCTTGGTGGGATTCGAACCCAGGACTCCAGCTCTGCAAGGCTGCAGCGATAACCACTGAGCCACCATGCTGCCCACACGCTCAGAAGGGAAGGAGCGCCGTTTGACTTTTCAATGCAAAATTGGCTGGAATTCAGATCGGACGCCATCTCACGTTTGGAGAGCCCCCAATGTGCCTAAACAGTTTTAAACCCCCCACAAGTAACCCCATTTTGGAAACTAGATCCCCCAAGGAACTTATCTAGATATGTGGTGAGAACTTTAAACCCACAAGGGCTTCACAGAAGTTTATAACGTACAGCCGTACAATTAAAAAATCATATTTTTTCCACAAAAATGATGTTTTCACCCTCAATTTTTATTTTTCCAAGGGGAACAGGACCCCAAAACTTATTGTGCAATTTGTCCTGAGTACGCTGATACCCCATATGTGGGGGTAAACCACTATTTGGGTGCATGGCAGAGCTCGGAAGGGAAGCAGCACCATTTGACTTTTATGGCTGGAATTGAGATCGGATGCCATGTCGCGTTTGGAAAGCTCCTGATGTGCCAAAACAGTGGAAACCACTACAAATGACACCATTTTGGAAACTAGACCCCCCAAGAAACTTATCTAGATGTGTGGTGAGAACTTTGAACCTCCCAGGGCTTCACAGAAGTTTATAATGCTGGGGCGTGAAAATAAAAAAATCATATTTTTTCCACAAATATGTTATGATCTTAGATTATGATCTTTTAGTCCCCAATTTTTTTATTTTCCCAAGGGTAACAGGAGAAATTGGACCCAAAAGTTGTTGTCCAATTTGTCCTGAGTACGCTGATACCGCATATGTGGCAGAAAACTATTGTACGGGCACATGTCGGGACTCGGAAGGGAAGTAGTGACGTTTTGGAATGTAGACTTTGATGGAATGGTCTGCGGGTGTCATGTTGCCTTTGGAGAGCCTCTGATGTACCTAAACTGTGGAAACCCCTCACAAGTGACCCCATTTTAGAAACTAGACCCCCAAAGAACTTATCTTGATGTGTGGTGAGCACTTTTAAACCCCTCAGTGCTTCACAGAAGTTTATAAATCCCGGGCATGAAAATAGAAAAATCATATTTTTTTTCCACAAAAATGATATTTTTGCCCCCAATTTTTTATTTTCCTAAGGGTAAGAGGAGAAATTGGATCCCAAAAGTGGTTTTGCAATTTGTCCTGAGTAGGCTGATACCCCATATGTGGGGGTAAAACACTGTTTGGGCTCATGGCAGAGCTTGGAAGGGAAGGCGCACCATTTGACTTTTTCAATGCAGAATTGGCTGGAATGGAGATCAGACGCCATGTTGCACTTGGAGAGCACCTGATGTGCCCAAACAGTGGAAACCCCCAATTCTAACTCCAACCCTAACCCCAACACACCCCTAACCCTAATCTCAGCCCTAACCCTAGCCCTAACCCTAACCCCAGCCCTAATGGGAAAATGGAAATAAATACATTTTTTTATTTTATTATTTTTCCCTAACTAAGGGGGTGATAACGGGGGGTTTGATTTACTATTTATGGCGGTTTTTATATTTGGCAGCTGTCGCACGCTAAAAGACGCTTTTTATTGTAAAAATAGTTTTTGCATCACCACATATTGAGAGCTATAATTTTTCCATATTTTGACCCACCGAGTCATGTGAGGTCTTATTTTTTGTGGGACAAGTTGTCGTTTTTATTGGTACCATATACGGGTAAGTTACATTTTTTGATCGCTTTTTATTCAGATTTTTGGGACGCAGAATGAACAAAAACCAGCATTTCATGAATTTCTTTTGGGGGGTGCGTTTACATCATTCCGCGTGCGGTAAAATTGATAAAGCAATTTTATTCTTTGGGTCAGTACGATTACAGCGATACCTCATTTATGTAATTTTTTTATGTTTTGTCGGTTTTACGCAATGAAAACAATTTTATATAAAAAAATAATTATTTTTGCATCGCTTTATTCTGCGAGCTATAACTTTTTAATTTTTTTGCTGATGACGCTGTGTGGCAGCTTGTTTTTTGCTGGACAAGATGTCGTTTTCAGCGGTACCATGGTTATTTATATCCGTCATTTTGATTGCGCGTTATTGCACATTTTGTTCGGCGGTATGATAATAAAGCATTATTTTTTGCTTTGTTTTTGATTTTTTTTAAGGGGTTCACTAAAGGTGTTAACTAATGGGACAGTTTTATAGGGCGGGTTGTTACGGATGCGGCGATGCTAAATATGTGTACTTTTATTGTTTTTTTTTTATTTCCAAAAAATGAATTAGGGAATATTTTTTTTTTTAAATTTATTTAGCGATTTTTTCTAAATTATTTTTACACTTTTTTTTTAAACTTTATTACATTGTCCCAGGGGGGACATCACTGTCATGTGTCAGATCGCTGATCTGACATATCACACAGCGCTGTGACAGATCAGCGATCTGACACAGGCACTGCAGCAGGCTTCCTCATGCCTGCGTTCTGCAGGCAGTGAGGAAGCCGCCTCCCTGCAGGCCCCTGAAGGTACCTGCCACCATATTGGATCCGGGGACCTGCAGGGAAGGAGGCCCCCGCCGCAGCGCTGCATATTATCGCGCTGCTGCGGGGGTCTCGGGGAAGCACGGAGGGAGCCCCCTCCCTGCCGATGCTTCCCTAAACCCCCGGTACACTGAGATCGTGTTTAATTGCAGTGTGCCAGGGGTTAACATGCTGGGGGCGGTCCGTGACCACCCCTGACACATAGTGCTGGGTGTCAGCTGTGATAATCAGCTGACACCCGGCCGCTGACCGCGATGACGTACTATCCCGTCCCCGGTCATAGGGACCCGGGTACCATGGACGGGATAGTACCTCAGATGTCAGGAAGGGGTTAAGTTGCAGCTCTCCTTGTGGTCTCCATTGTAGCGTGACTGAAGTGGAAGCTGGAGCTTAGTGGTTCCACGAGAAACTGGACACTAGGCGGTTCCCTCAGGGAGGTTGACAGTCTTGGAAAGTGCTGGCCAGAGATGGTAGAGGCACAAGACAGTGCAGATATTGTAGTGGATAGACTCTGCAGCTGGGTTGCCACCACACTCATAGCCTGAATTATTTTGTCCTGACACTTGCGTTAGCCTGATCTGACTGTAACACTGAAGGGTGTGGACCCACTGTGCTAGAGACTGGACTTACCCAGGAGGGGTGTAAATAAGCGACTATCTGGTATTCACTAGAGCCTATGATGGTGAGGATAGACTTGGCTGCAGTTAGTTTTCAGGTACCACGGGTGGGTCAACAGAGACGTTGTGGCAAGAAAGAGTTAATGTGAATAGTGTTATATGATAATGTGTTTTGTCATATGTTTGATAAAGAGTGTTTTAAGCATTTTATCCTTTGAGTCTCGGTTCTCCTGAAGGCTCTGCCTCATGGCTATTCCCCAGGACTGGGGAGGTCTGTCTACTAGGGGAACCATTACAAAACATAAGAGTATAGTTTGCATCACACAGAGTAGTGTACAGTTAGCAGCATGTGATTAGCCCACTAGTTGGGAGGGGTTAAATCAGTTATGGAAGCACTGTGGAATTTAGGAGAGAGTCAAGATCAGAGTCACGTGTGTGAGTGGGATGCAAAGGAAGTGTTACATAGTGACAGAGTTCTACAGGTTCCAAGAAAGCGGAAGCAGCAGAGGTGAAAAGGTCCTGTCAGTGGAAGTCTCCAAACAGTATGAAGATACATCTTAAGCTTCATGAGGACATCGTGGCAGTCTTGGGCCTAGGGCCCGGAAGAGGCATTGAGTGCCAATGTATCTCTGTCTCCCATGTGAGGAAGATGTCTGCCGGGTAGTGTTGAGCATTCCGATACTGCAAATATCGGGTATTGGCCGATATTCGCTGTATCGGAATTCCGATACCGAGTACCGATATTTTTACAATATCGAGAATCGGAAGTTCCCATAATGCAATGAGCCAGTGTTGTGGCTGTGATTGGCTGCTGAAATGATGTCATCATGATGCGCGGTCTGTGCGCATCATGATGCGCAGTCTGTGCGGGCCTGCCGGGGGGTCTGTACGGGCCTGCCGAGGTCTGTGCGGGTCTGCCGGGGGTCTGTGCGGGCTGCCGGGGGTCTGTACGGGCCTGCCGGGGGTCTGTGCGGGCCTGCCGGGGGTCTGTACGGGCCTGCCGGGGGTCTATGCGGGCCTGCCGGGGGTTGTGTGTGTGTGCAGGCATCGTCCGATGGGACTACAAGTCCCATCGGGCTATGCCTGCTACAATGACAGTGATTGACACATTAGCCAATGATGGGACAGTAGTAGCCCCATCATCCGGCCTATGTGTTCAATGTAAAAAACAGAAACAAAAAAAAAACATACGTACTACATACATACATACTACATACATGCTACATTTATACTACATTCATACAACATACATGCATACTACATACATACTTCACATATACTACATTCATACAACATACATACATACTACATACTACATATATACTACATTCATACAACATACATACTACATATATACTACATTCATACAACATACATACATACTACATACTACATACATACTACATGCTACATACTTACTACATACATACAACATACATACAACATGCTACATACATACAACATACATACAATACATTCATACAATACATACATATAGACATACAGTACATATAACAGAGTACATACTCACCATCACTTGTCACTTTGATCCCCAAAGCCAGTGTCATCTCACTGTAAAAAATATTAAAATAACAAACAACCGATATACTCCCTGATCTGTAGAAATCCACGAGTGTCCCACGACGATCTCCTGCAGTGCATCACTGAGAGGTTACTATAGTTCACTGGTCTCACTTTATGGCAAAAGCTGCGTGGGAACTTTCTCACACAGCAATGCCAAAAGTGAGACTAGGGACTATTTTTTTACAGTGGCGGAGGAATACAGTGTGGAAGGATACCTACCTCCCGTCATTGTATTCCTGGGGCCCCTAGAGAGCGGTCGCATCAGCTGATGCTGCTGTTCTCCACGGGAGATCGCCGTGGGACACTCGTGGATTTCTGCGGATCAGGGAGTATATCGGTTGTTTGTTATTTTAATATTTTTTACAGTGAGATGACACTGGCATCGGGGATCAAAGTGACAAGTGATAGTGAGTATGTACTCTATTGTTATGAAAGAGTCACCGTAGGAGGCAAACACAAAAATAGTAGCTACGTCCAGAAAACCAGAGAGTTTGGCAACTATCGGATTGCAGACCCCTGAACCTATCCACAACAACTAGCAGTAGCCGTGGGGGGTTCCTACGGTGCCCTAGACCCCTCGATCACAGCCGGAGAACTATATAGCCTAAAGACAGAAAGGGGAAAAACTAAACTGCCCCAGAGCAGACCCCAAAGCAATAGGCAGCCCCCAACATATAATGACGGTGAAGCAAGATGAGAACACTAACACAGATAGAAAGATAGGTTGAGCAAATGATGGGGCCCAAGCTAACTAAATAGGAAAGGATAGGAAAGCTGCTATCTGCCATCCGCAAAAACCCTATCAAAATGAGCCAACCGACTGATAGGAAAAACAAGCCCTGAAGACGCTAGGCTTCAAAAAATACTATATCAGTACTCAGGTATTTTCTGAAGACAGAGCAAAAAGGAATTCAGCGCACCCAGCAGGGAATGGCAGAAATCCAGAAAAACAAAGAAAAACAAGGTCAAAACACAAATGCAAAAGAAGAGCAGAAAACTTAGCTTTAGAGGAGCAGGACTTCAGACTGGTCTTTAAGAATCCCTCAGAGAAATCACCCGCAGGGCAGAAGGGCATCGGCAGTCTTATATCCAGTCCGTAACTCCACTCAGCCAGTCATCCTCATTAGGCTCAGGTGCTTGATAATCAGGCTCACTACCTTCCTTTACCAGAAGAGGGAGTTCACCAGACCTCAGTAGCAAAGGGGAAAATGAACTCACAACAGTACCTCCCCCTTGAGGAGGGGTCACCGAACCCTCAACCACACCACCAGGGCGATCAGGGTGAGCCCGATGAAAGGCACGCACCAATCTTTTGGCATGAATATCAGAGGCAGAGACCCAGGAATTATCCTCCTGACCATAACCCTTCCACTTAACCAAATACTGGAGTCTCCGTCTAGCCAGACGGGAATCCAGTATTTTCTCTACCTCATATTCCATGTTACCTTCAACCAATACAGGGTCTGGAGGTGCCACCCCAGGAACAACTGGTTCAACAAACCTCTTCAACAAGGACTTATGGAACACATTATGGATTTTAAATGTGACAGGAAGAGCCAAATGAAGAGAGACCGGATTAATAATCTCCAAAATCTTGTAAGATCCAATGAATCTAGGCTTAAACTTAGGAGAAGCCACCTTCATAGCAATATTTTTTGATGATAACCACACCATATCACCAACCTTAAACTGGGGACCAACGGTCCTATGTCGGTTGGAATACCGCTGGGCCTTTTCCTGGGAGAGAGATAACTTATCCACCACTTGGTCCCAGATCTGGTGCATTCTCTCCACCACAGTGTCAACACCTGGGCAGGCAGAAGGCTCCACCTGCCCTGAAGAAAATCGAGGATGAAACCCAAAGTTACAAAAAAAAGGTGACATCAAAGTGGCAGAACTAGCTCTATTATTTAAAGCAAATTCGGCCAAGGGCAAAAATTAAACCCAATCATCCTGATCAGCGGAAATAAAACATCTCAAATACGACTCCAAGGTCTGGTTTGTTCTCTCTGTCTGCCCATTGGTCTGAGGGTGAAAAGCAGAGGAGAAGGACAACTGAATTCCCAGCTTGGAACAGAAAGTCCTCCAAAATCTAGACACAAACTGAACTCCTCTGTCAGATACAATGTTCTCAGGAATCCCGTGCAAGCGAACCACCTGTTGCAAAAACAGGGGCACCAACTCAGAGGAAGACGGTAACTTAGGGAGTGGTACAAGATGAACCATCTTAGAGAACCTATCACAAATCACCCAAATAACAGTCATTCTTTGAGAGACAGGCATATCAGAGATGAAATCCATTGAAATATGGGTCCATGGCCTCCTGGGGACCGGCAAAGGCATCAACAACCCACTAGCGCGAGAACAAGATTTAGACCGGGAGCAAGTCCCACAGGACTGCACAAAATTCCTGACATCATGAGACAAGGCGGGCCACCAAAAAGACCAACTCACAAGATCTCTAGTACCAAAAATACCTGGATGACCAGCCAATGCAGAGCAATGAACTTCAGACATCACTCTCTTCTTCCACTGGTCAGGAACATACAACTTTCCACTGGGACAACGCTCAGGTTTGTCCTCCTGGAACTCTTCCAGAGCACGTCTCAAATCGGGCGAGATGGCAGAAAGAACTACCCCTTCGCCTAAGATGGTAGCAGGCTTGGTCACTACAGGAGAATCAGCAAAGAAGCTCCTAGAAAGGGCGTCTGCCTTGACAATCTTAGTTCCAGGAAGAAAAGAGACCACAAAATCAAAACGTGTAAAAAACAAGGCCCACCTAGCCTGTCTAGGGTTCAAGCGCTTAGCCGACTCTAGGTAAATCAAATTCTTGTGGTCAGTGAGGACCCCGACTTGATGTTTAGCTCCCTCCAACCAATGTCTCCACTCCTCAAATGCCCATTTCATGGCCAACAGTTCCCGATTCCCCACATCATAGTTACGTTCAGATGGAGAGAACTTTCGGGAAAAGAAAGCACAGGGATTCATTTTAGATGTTACAGGATCCTTTTGGGACAAAACAGCTCCTGCACCAATCTCAGAAGCATCCACCTCTACCTGGAACAGGAGTGAGACATCAGGTTGCCGCAAAACCGGGGCGGAGGTGAATCTTCGCTTCAGCTCCTGAAAGGAAGAAACAGCCTCCGGAGACCAATTCAACACATCAGCACTAGAGTTGAGCGACTTTTGGTTTTTTAGGGTCACGTTTCGTTTCGTGAAACCCGACTTTTCCAAAAGTCGGGTCGAGCAAGATCGTCCGATTATAGGGAAAAGTCGGGGTCGTCCCGAAACACGAAACCCAATGTAAGTCAATGGGGAATAAAAGTCGGCAGTGAGAGGAGGACAGGAAACACACCTACAGTGCCCATTTGAATGCCAAAAGCATCAATTCTTCTTACTTAAGCTTGTCAACCTTAATTAACTTCATAATACAAGTTACGCACTGAAAAATGGGGGTTATTTGGCTAAAGTTGTGGGGGGGGAGGGCTGGCTGCAGGTTTTCATGTGCCCTGGGCGAAAGAGCGCCCCTTTAACACATACCACAACTCATCATGCTCCGATACGGCAGAGAAATAGCGGTATAGTACAATGAAAAATACCTCACTTTTTACATCTCATGACGAGGCCCATCTATTTCTCCATACAGAATCATTGGTCCCATATAATGTTTGAAACAGTATATGATGAGCTCCACATAATGCTACAGTATATGTTGGTCCCCATGGATGAAGCTCCACTGTCTTATGGGCCCAAATAATGCTCCAAACATAATGGGCCCCATTTCTAATGCTCTAGTGTATAATGGGCCCTGTAAATGCTGCTCCAGTGTCTGATGTCCACCTTTGGAATGTTCCAGTGTATGGTGGACCCCATCTATCATTCTCCAGAGTATAGTGCTCCCCAAAAATTGCTGTCCCAACATTGAAAACAATCAAATAAGTCTCCTCGCTAGGGAATCCCTGTACTAGTCTGGACTCCTCGTCGTCCCCATCTTCCATCTCACTGCACAGTATTTCAACTTTGCAAGTGCTGTGATCCTGAGCAAGCAGAGGGGGCCCACTCGTTGGCGACGGCACTGGCACAGGGCCCCTGATAGTACGGTGGTGTGTCTGATGGCGGGTGGGCCGAACCTGCACTTTCATCTGCAGCTTCCTCTTTGTCACCGTGTAAGATGGAACTGTATATGGGAAGGGTAACCTGAGTTTCATCAGGGTCAGATTCAGGTCGTGTAGCGTGCGAGGGGAATGTAGTGGTCTGGGTCAATGTACCAGCAGATTCATCGAGCAGTGGCTGGGCATCAGTGCACTTGTGTCGCCCCCAGGAGTACGGTCGCCACAGTGGCATTACCTTCTTCCTAGGGAGTGTGATGTCATGCTTGGGAGCAACGAACGATCTCTCTGGCAGGTTATCTGATTGGGCGGCGTTATTCCCACGAGTCATGACCCTCCAAACAGCGTTCATGAAGGCAAAGTGTTTGTTTTACGTGGGAAGTATGGTTGCAAAGCTGAACCTTAAAGGAATGTCCAGGAGGGCACCACCAGGAGTGGAGCCTACGGTTAAATTCGACTCCACCTGGGAAACCTCAACCATGCCAGCTACAGAACAGATGCACACATTGCAAGCTTAATTCCGTTAACGAACGAGACTCCGTCATGCCCCACGGTCCGAGTCCGGCTTACTAGAGGGACACGTGAGGCTCTGGCACATGAGATTGGCCAATAACTGGTGTGTCATGCCCTTACATGTCCGTGGCTGCATGTGTGCTACACTGAAAAGGCCAGCGTTTGTCGCTTACAGGTGCAGATAACCCACTGAACAACGTTAGTGATGGGGATCACTGATTACAATTATTACCCGCGAACAATGATTTCCCAGTAAGTGCAGGTCAACCGCAGTTCCGGAATTAGGCCTAACCGACATTCCTGAAAAAATGAAAAACTTACGTGTGCAAACCACAGGTGCTGTAGGTTGCTTAACAGCTCGCCAGCCATTCTCACGCCCAGTATGGATTACATGTGATTGCACAAAGGTGAGAAAGGGTACCGTATCCCCAGATAACATGTATGGATAGCGCACACATTCAAAATATATGTCTATACATCAGGAGGCAGGCTCAGACGGTGTTAGGCCCAGTATGGATTGCACGTGATTGTACAAAGGTTAGAAAGGGTACCGTATCCCCAGATAACATGTATGGATAGTGTACACATTCAAAATATATGTCTATACATCAGGAGGCAGGCTCAGACGGTGTTAGGCCCAGTATGGATTGCACGTGATTGCACAAAGGTTAGAAAGGGTACCGTTTCCCCGGATAACATGTATGGATAGCGTACACATTCAAAATATATGTCTATACATCAGGAGGCAGGCTCAGATGGTGTTAGGCCCAGTATGGATTGCACGTGATTGCACAAAGGTTAGAAAGGGTACCGTATCCCCAGATAACATGTATGGATAGCGTACACATTCAAAATATATGTCTGTACATCAGGAGGCAGGCTCAGACGGTGTTAGGCCCAGTATGGATTGCACGTGATTGCACAAAGGTTAGAAAGGGTACCGTATCCCCAGATAACATGTATGGATAGTGTACACATTCAAAATATATGTCTATACATCAGGAGGCAGGCTCAGACGGTGTTAGGCCCAGTATGGATTGCACGTGATTGCACAAAGGTTAGAAAGGGTACCGTTTCCCCGGATAACATGTATGGATAGCGTACACATTCAAAATATATGTCTATACATCAGGAGGCAGGCTCAGACGGTGTTAGGCCCAGTATGGATTGCACGTGATTGCACAAAGGTTAGAAAGGGTACCGTTTCCCCAGATAACATGTATGGATAGCGTGCACATTCAAAATATATGTCTATACATCAGGAGGCAGGCTCAGACGGTGTTAGGCCCAGTATGGATTGCACGTGATTGCACAAAGGTTAGAAAGGGTACCGTTTCCCCGGATAACATGTATGGATAGCGTAAACATTCAAAATATATGTCTATACATCAGGAGGCAGGCTCAGACGGTGTTAGGCCCAGTATGGATTGCACGTGATTGCACAAAGGTTAGAAAGGGTACCGTATCCCCAGATAACATGTATGGATAGCGTACACATTCAAAATATATGTCTATACATCAGGAGGCAGGCTCAGACGGTGTCAGGCACAGTATGGATTGCACGTGATTGCACAAAGGTTAGAAAGGGTACCGTATCCCCAGATAACATGTATGGATAGCGTACACATTCAAAATATATGTCTATACATCAGGAGGCAGGCTCAGATGGTGTTAGGCCCAGTATGGATTGCACGTGATTGCACAAAGGTTAGAAAGGGTACCGTTTCCCCGGATAACATGTATGGATAGCGTACACATTCAAAATATATGTCTATACATCAGGAGGCAGGCTCAGACGGTGTTAGGCCCAGTATGGATTGCACGTGATTGCACAAAGGTTAGAAAGGGTACCGTATCCCCAGATAAAATGTATGGATAGCGTACACATTCAAAATATATGTCTATACATCAGGAGGCAGGCTCAGACGGTGTCAGGCACAGTATGGATTTGACGGCCCAGACTACACAGCGGAGGAGCAGGGAGAGGTAAAGATTGCAAATGCTGGGGCCCCGCCCAAGCAAGGGGGGCCCACTCGTGGGCATCGGTACTGGCACTGGGCCCCTCATAGTACGGCGGTGTGTCTGACGGCGGGTGTGCACCACCACCGTCAGAGACACTTGATTGCACTATGAAGGACCCTGTGCCAGTGCCCGCGCCCAAGAGTCGGCCTACCCACCTGTCCAGGGCAACGGCACTCGCACGGTGTCGTGCGCTAGGTGGTGACCCCGGCCATGGGGGTGGAGGCAGCACAGTTAGGGAGTTTTAGAAAGTGGCATATGTTGATGTTGGACATTCAGCTGATGCAAAAGGTGAAATAGGTCAAGTCCCAGGAAGAGGTGGACCAAAGCAAGCCATTTTTCTGTCACCCTATGTGTCATCAGGGGAAGGTGGGACAAAATCCTTGGAAACCCATGCGTGGTTCATTTTAATGAAGGTTAGATCATCCACATTTTGGGTTGACAGACGGGTCCTTTTTTCTGTCAGGATTGATCCAGCTGCACTGAAGACTCTTTCCGATAGCACACTTGCAGCTGGGCAAGCGAGCTCCTGTAAGGCATATTGTGCCAATTCAGGCCAGTTGTCCAGTTTAGCGGCCCAATAGTCAAAGGGGAATGACCTGTGTGGGAGAACATCGATATGGGAGGAAAAGTAGTTTGTAACCATAGTTGACAACTGCTGTCTCCTGTCACTTTCCATCGATGCAGTATTACCAGTTGTGTGAGCGGTACTTGAAAAATCAGTCCACAACATTGTCATGAAACCCCTGTCTCCAACGCCACTTCTGCTGTGTGCACCACGAACACCTCTGCCAAGCTGCCCCCGGCCCGTACGGCTCGTGTGAGAACCATCACCGCTGCTGTGTGCTGGGAATGCCTCAAGCAACCGATTTACCAGAGTGGCTTGTTTATTAGCCAATATTAGGTCAAGGTTCTCCTGTGGCATGATGTTTTGTAATTTGCCTTTATAGCGTGGATCCAGGATGCTGGCCAACCAGTAGTCGTCATCGTTCATCATGTTGGCAATGCGTGGGTCCCTTTTTAGGATCTGCAAGGCATAATCTGACATGTGGGCCAATGTTCCCGGTGTCAATGATGCACTGCGAGTGCTGGTTGGAGGAGCACTTTCTGGCAAATCCACATCCCTCCAGTCACGCACAAACCCTGTGCCAGACCTTGCCACGCCAACATTTTCACTTGCCCCACGAGATGCATCCTCCTCTCCTAAGTAATCATCCCCATCATCCTCCTCCTCCTCCTCTTCTTCCTCCACCTCGTCCAGGAGAGGTCCCTGAGCAGACAATGGCTGAATGTCATCAAGGATTCCCTCCTCCTCTTCCTCCTCATCAACATTGGCTGCAGACGCCTGCTCCTTAAGGTGCGTCAAAGTTTGCATGAGCAGACGCATAAGTGGGATGCTCATGCTTAGGATGGCATCGTCTGCGCTTACCAGCCGTGTGCATTCCTCAAAACACTGAAGGACTTTACAGAGGTCTTTCAGCTTCGACCACTGCACACCTGTCAACTCCATGTCTGCTCTCAAAGTGCCTGGCCGTGTATCCTCCCACAAATGCATTATGGCCTGCCTCTGCTCGCACAGCCGCTCCACCATGTGCAGGGTGGAGTTCCACCTTGTTGCAATGTCGATAATGAGGCGGTGGTTGGGAAGGTGGAGCAATCGCTGCAGCTTCTGCATACGAACGGAGTGTACAGGCGACCGGCGGATGTGCGCGCACAGTCTTCGCACCTTCTGGAGCAGGGCTGTTAACTCCGGATAATTTTTGAGGAAGCACTGCACCACCAGGTTCAAGGTGTGAGCCAAGCAAGGTATATGGCTGAGTTTTGAAAGGGCTATGGCTGCCACAAAATTACGGCCGTTATCACTAACTACCTTGCCTGCCTCAAGATGTACACTGCCCAGCCATGGCTCGGTTTGTCGCTTCAAGTACTCGGCCAGCACCTCGGCGGTGTGTCTGTTGCCCAAACACATCATCTGCAACACAGCCTGCTGATGCTTTCCACTAGCTGCTCGATAGGGGGACACATCGTGTGCAACAGTGGCAGCTGCAGATGGAGTGCTCGTACGACTGCGCTCTGTGGACGAGCTTTCGCTTCTGGAGGAGGAGGAGGAGGGTCGAACGCCTACAGCCAACTGTTTCCTATACCGTGGGCTAGGCAGCACTGTCCCACCACCGCTGTCCCTTGTGGACCCTGCATCCACCACATTAACCCAGTGCGCAGTGATGGACACGTAACGGCCCTGGCCATGCCGACTGGACCATGCATCAGTTGTGAGGTGCACCTTTCCGCTCACTGACTGCTTGAGTGCATGGACAATGCGGTCTTTCACATGATGGTGGAGGGCTGGGATGGCTTTGCGAGAGAAGAAGTGGCGACTGGGTAGGTCATAGCGTGGTACTGCATAGGCCATGAGTTCGCAGAAAGCTGTGCTTTCCACCAACCGAAAGGGCATCATCTCAAACGAGATTAGTTTGGCAATGTGGGCGTTCAAACCCAGTGTACGCGGATGAGAGACTGAGTACTTTCTTGACCTACTCATAGTGTCTGGGAGGGTGAGCTGGACTTGAGAGCTGCATATGGTGGAAGTAGCGGTGGACAGGGCGGACTGAGAGAGGGTTGATGATGGTGATGGAGTTGGTGTTCTTTCTGATGGCCTAGAATCAGTCTTTCGTTGATATAACAGTGGGATTCCCTGACTGCTGTGGCCTTGCAACGACACCTCAACATTTGCTGCTGTGCTAACCGGTGGGCTTACAGTGGGGGAAACAATGTAGCGTTGCTGACTACCTTCGTTGTGATCAGTTGCACATGTGGCACTTGAGGTTTGGTGTTGTGTCCACGCTTGCAAGTGCATGCTGGTTAAATATCTAAGCATGCAACTGGTATTCAAATTTTTCAGATTTTTCCCTCGGCTAAAGGTCTTTGCGCACTTCTTACAGATAACCTTGGCCTGATCATGAGGATTTTGGTAAAAAAAGTGCCACACTGCACTCTTCCTACTTTGGCAGACATTTTGCGGCCTAGCACGCTGTGATCTTTTGACCTTCTGGACAAGCTGTCCAGCAACTCTTTTGATGTTTGGAACCTGTCTTTGGAGTGCTCCAGGCCTGCCAGATAACAGCTGTTGCGATGTCGATGTCTGCTGTGGATGCTCCTCATCTGAGCTATTGGAAGCAGCACCCTCTTCCCCCAATGGATGCCAATCTGGGTCAACAACTGGGTCATCCATCACCTCCTCTTCTATGTCATGTGCACCTTCCTCTGTGTCACCGTGTATGGTGGTATAGTGTGCGGGAAGGGGCACCTGAGTCTCATCAGGGTCAGAATCTGGCTCTGTACACTGCGAGGACAATGTAGTGCTCTGAGTGAATGTACCAGCAGAATCATCCATCAGCGGCTGTGCATCAGTGCACTCCATGTCAGATTCATCTTGGCCTGGGTAATTCACCATTTCACTTGATAATCCAGGCATGGTATGTGAAAACAGCTCCATGGAGTAATCAGTAGTATGGCCTGCGTCATCCTTCAATCTTGGTTGGGGTGAAGGACACAAGGAAAGGTGTGGTTCATGAACATGAGCCTCCAATGACGACTCAGTGCTTTTACTTTTTACAACTGAAGAAGAGGAGGCGATAGAGCTGGAGACTGAGTCAGCAATGTAAGACAAAACTTTTTCCTGATGCTCTGGCTTTAAAAGCGGTTTGCCAACTCCTAGAAAACTAAGCGTTCGAGGCCTTATGTAGCCAGACGATGACGCAGGCTCAACAGCTCCTGCATTCGGTCCTATTTTGCTCTTGCCACTACCATCAGATCCACCACCAACACCATCATTACCAGCTGCCAACCCCCGCCCAATTCCACGGCCTCTTCCACCAGCCTTCCTCATTTTTGGTAGAAATGTAGACAAAATCCCACAAACTATATAGTAATGTAAAACAAGGTACAAGGTGTCTATAGGGCAGGGGAGATTTTGAATTTCTGCAGACACTTGTGGACACTGGACACTTTTGGATTGTGTGAAGCCCACTGATATCTGAGCGCTATGTCACAGGCTCGATGGCACAGCTGTGACAAAAGTGACGAGAGGATAAGGGAGATTTTGAATTTCTGCAGACACTTGTGGACACTGGACACTTTTGGATTGTGTGAGGGCCACTGATATCTGAGCGCTATGTGACAGGCTCGATGGCACAGCTGTGACAAAAGTGACGAGAGGATAAGGGAGATTTTGAATTTCTGCACACACTTGTGGACACTGGACACTTTTGGATTGTGTGAGACCCAATGAATATCTGAGCGCTATGTGACAGGCTCGATGGCACAGCTGTGACCAAAGTGACTAGAGGATAAGGGAGATTTTGAATTTCTGCACACACTTGTGGACACTGGACACTTTTGGATTGTGTGAGGCCCAATGAATACCTGAGCGCTATGTGACAGGCTCGATGGCACAGTTGTGACCATAGTGACTAGAGGATAAGGGAGATTTTGAATTTCTGCACACACTTGTGGACACTGGACACTTTTGGATTGTGTGAGGCCCAATGAATATCTGAGCGCTATTTGACAGGCTCGATGGCACAGCTGTGACCAAAGTGACTAGAGGATAAGGGAGATTTTGAATTTCTGCACACACTTGTGGACACTGGACACTTTTGGATTGTGTGAGACCCAATGAATATCTGAGCGCTATGTGACAGGCTCGATGGCACAGCTGTGACCAAAGTGACTAGAGGATAAGGGAGATTTTGAATTTCTGCACACACTTGTGGACACTGGACACTTTTGGATTGTGTGAGGCCCAATGAATATCTGAGCGCTATGTGACAAGCTCGATGGCACAGCTGTGACCAAAGTGACTAGAGGATAAGGGTGATTTTGAATTTCTGCACACACTTGTGGACACTGGACACTTCTGGATTGTGTGAGGCCCAATGAATATCTGAGCGCTATGTGACAGGCTCGATGGCACAGCTGTGACCAAAGTGACTAGAGAATAAGGGAGATTTTGAATTTCTGCACACACTTGTGGACACTGGACACTTTTGGATTGTGTGAGGCCCAATGGATATCTGAGCGCTATGTGACAGGCTCGATGGCACAGCTGTGACCAAAGTGACTAGAGGATAAGGGAGATTTTGAATTTCTGCACACACTTGTGGACACTGGACACTTTTGGATTGTGTGAGGCCCAATGAATATCTGAGCGCTATGTGACAGGCTCGATGGCACAGCTGTGACCAAAGTGACTAGAGGATAAGGGAGATTTTGAATTTCTGCAGACACTTGTGGACACTGGACACTTTTGGATTGTGTGAGGGCCACTGATATCTGAGCGCTATGTCACAGGCTCGATGGCACAGCTGTGACAAAAGTGACGAGAGGATAAGGGAGATTTTGAATTTCTGCAGACACTTGTGGACACTGGACACTTTTGGATTGTGTGAGGCCCACTGATATCTGAGCGCTATGTCACAGGCTCGATGGCACAGCTGTGACAAAAGTGACTAGAGGATAAGGGAGATTGGATTGCTTTTAAAAAAGCAGTTTGCAGAGCAGTGGGTAAACAGCAATGCCAGCCTGTCAGGAAGCCTTAAAAGGCAGCCCAACAACCAACACCACTGATACACCACAATATAGCCTCCCCTTGCACTGCACACACAGTGACTGGTGTGTTGTGCAGGCCAAATCGCTAGCAGCAGAAGCAGTTTTTTTTTCTTCTCAGCAGGACAAAATAAAAAATTGGGATTGCTTTTAAAAAAGCAGTTTGCGGAGCAGTGGGTAAACAGCAATGCAGGAATGTCAGGAAGCCTTAGAAGGCAGCCCAACAACCAACACCACTGATACACCACTATATAGCCTCCCCTTGCACTGCACACACAGTGACTGGTGTGTTGTGCAGGCCAAATCGTTAGCAGCAGAAGAAGTTTTTTTGTCTTCTTCCCTGCCTAACGCTCTCCCTACAGAATCAGCAGCAACCTCTCCCTATACTGAGATCGGCAGAAGTAAGATGGCGGTCGGCGTGCACGCCCTTTTATACCCCCTGTGACGCCCACCAAAGCAAGCCAATCACTTGCATGCCCTTCTGAAAGATGGTGGTGACCCCTGCCCATGTCATCACGTTGCCCACAGTGTCCGTGGATCCTGATTGGCTGAAAAAGAGCGCAAAACAAACTTTTGAAACGCGACTTTGGCGCGTAAGTCGCCGACCTCGTGGCCGACCTCATCCTAGGGTCGGGTTTCGTTTCATGAAACCCGACTTTGCCAAAAGTCGGCGACTTTTGAAATTTTTCGACCCGTTTCGCTCAACTCTAATCAGCACCCTTCTTAGCCAGATCAGTCAATGGCTTGGCAATACTAGAAAATTTTGCTATAAATTTCCGATAAAAATTAGCAAAACCCAAAAACTTCTGGAGGGCCTTCAAAGAAGTGGGCTGAACCCAATCGTAAATGGCCTGTACCTTGGCCGGGTCCATTTCAATAGTTGACGGAGACAAAATAAATCCCAAAAAATAAATCCTCTGTACTCCAAAAAGGCATTTCGATCCTTTGACATACAGGGAATTCTCCCTCAAGATCCGGAACACAGTCCGAATATGTTCCACATGAGAATCCCAATCCTTGAAGAAGATCAAAATATCATCCAGATAGATAATCAAAAATTTATCGACAAAGTCTCGGAAAATATCGTTCATGAAGCACTGGAAGACAGAAGGGGCATTAGTGAGCCCAAAAGACATCACCAGGTACTCAAAATGTCCCTCCGGAGTATTAAACGCCGTCTTCCATTCATCCCCATGATTAATGCGGATAAGATTATACGCCCTCTGAGGTCAAGCTTGGTAAACCAGCAAGCACCTTTAACTCTAGAGAATAGATCCGAAATCAGGGGTAACGGATACTGATATTTAACAGTAATTTTGTTGAGGGCACGATAATCAATACAAGGTCTCAATGATCCATCCTTTTTGGCCACAAAAAAAAAAAACGGCACCTAAGGGTGACGAGGATGGTCTAATATGACCCTTCTCCAACGCCTCCTTAATATAGGATCGCATAGCCTCGTGCTCGGGTACAGATAAATTGAAGAGCAAGGAGAAATTTACACCCCGGGCTCAGTTCAATTGCACATGACTCCTATGAGGAGGCAAAGACGCAGACTCATTCTCACTAAATACATCATAAAAGTCCGCCAAATAGTCAGGAACATCATGCGACTGAGGAGAGGTGGAAAACACCGGAGCACACCGACAACCCCAACTCACCACAGACACAGATTTCCAATCCAAAACTGGATTATGAATTTGTAACCAGGGAAACTCCAGAACAATGGTATCATGCAGATTATGCAACACCAAAAATCTGCAATTTTCTTGATAGTCTGGGGCGACCCGCATTACCACCTGGGTCCAAAACTGAGGTTTATTTTTTGCCAAAGGGGTAGCATCAATCCCCCTCAAAGGGATAGGCATCTGCAGAGGTGTCATCGGAAATCCACAACGTTTAGCAAAATCCAAGTCCATTAGGTTTAGGGCTGCTCCCGAATCCACAAAAGCCTTGGCGGAAAATGTGGACAGGGAGCAGATCAGAGTAATTGCCAGAAGAAACTTAGGTTGAACACCACCAACAGAAAACGTGTGTGCAAAGCGTTTCTCTCGTTTAGGACAGACAGAAATAATATGCGAGGCATCTCCACAGAAAAAACACACAGCTTATTACGCCTTCTGAACTCCTGACGCTGCTCCCTGGACAGAACTCTATCACATTGCATAAGTTCAGACATTTGTTCAACAGGTGGCAGCGTTTCCCGTATAATTTTACGTTCATGTAAACGCCGATCAACCTGAATGGCTAATGACATAGAATTGTCCAGACCAGAGGGAACAGGAAATCCCACCATAGTATCTTTTACGGCTTCTGACAAACCCTTCCAAAAGAGAGCAGCCAAGGCACTATCATTCCAGGTAGTAAGGACCGCCCACTTTCGGAATTTTTGACAGTACAATTCTGCAGAATCTCGACCCTGGTTCAATGCCAGCAGGGTCTTTTCAGCCTGATCAATAGCATTAGGTTCGTCATACAACAACCCCAAGGCTTGAAAAAATGCGTCCACATCAGTCAGAACAGGATCATCTGGTTTCAAAGAAAACGCCCAATCCTGGGGATCGCCACGCAGCAAAGAGATGACAATTTTAACCTGCTGCGCGGAGCTCGCTGACGAGTTAGGCTTCAAGGCAAAAAACAATTTACAATTATTTTTGAAATTCAAAAATTTAGACCGATCCCCAAAAAATACATCAGGTGTAGTGATCTTTGGTTCAGCAGCATGTGAATGAGCAAGGTAGGCGGAAATTCCCCGCACTTCCGCAGCGAGCTGCTCCACACGATCTGACAATTGCTTTATCTCCATTGAGAGAAAAAAAAAAAAATTCCCCCTACGGCCTCAGAGATAGAGGAAAAAATATACACACTTTTTTTTTTTTTTTTTACAATTCTTTCCTGCTATTGAGTACCCAAGGATCTGCGGTAAGGCGGGTGATTCTGTTATGAAAGAGTCACCGTAGGAGGCAAACACAAAAATAGTAGCTACGTCCAGAAAACCAGAGAGGTTGGCAGCTATCGGATTGCAGACCCCTGAACCTATCCACAACAACTAGCAGTAGCCGTGGGGGGTTCCTACGGTGCCCTAGACCCCTCGATCACAGCCGGAGAACTATATAGCCTAAAGACAGAAAGGGGAAAAACTAAACTGCCCCAGAGCAGACCCCAAAGCAATAGGCAGCCCCCAACATATAATGACGGTGAAGCAAGATGAGAACACTAACACAGATAGAAAGATAGGTTGAGCAAATGATGGGGCCCAAGCTAACTACATAGGAAAGGATAGGAAAGCTGCTATCTGCCATCCGTAAAAACCCTATCAAAGTGAGCCAACCGACTGATAGGAAAAACAGGCCCTGAAGACGCTAGACTTCAAAAAATACTATATCAGTACTCAGGTATTTTCTGAAGACAGAGCAAAAAGGAATTCAGCGCACCCAGCAGGGAATGGCAGAAATCCAGAAAAACAAAGTAAAACAAGGTCAAAACACAAATGCAAAAGAAGAGCAGAAAACTTAGCTTTAGAGGAGCAGGACTTCAGTCTGGTCTCCAAGGATCCCACAGAGAAATCACCCGCAGGGCAGAAGGGCGTCGGCAGTCTTATATCCAGTCCGTAACTCCACTCAGCCAGTCATCCTCATTAGGCTCAGGTGCTTGATAATCAGGCTCACTACCTTCCTTTACCAGAAGAGGGAGTTCACCAGACCTCAGTAGCAAAGGGGAAAATGAACTCACAACACTCTATATTGTATGTACTGTATGTCTATATGTATGTATTGTATGAATGTATTGTATGTAGTATGTAGCATGTATGTAGTATGTATGTAGTATATATGTTGTATGTCTGTAGCATGTTTTATGTATGTTGTATGTATGTAGTATGTATGTAGTATGTACTATGTATGTATGTTGTATGAATGTAGCATATATGTAGTATGTATGTATGCTGTATGAATGTAGTATATATGTAATATGTATGTAGTATGTATGCATGTTGTATGTATGTAGTATATATGTAGTATGTATGTATGTTGTATGAATGTAGTATATATGTAGTATGTAGTACTGTATGTATGTATGTATGTTGTATGAATGTAGTATATATGTAGTATGTAGTATGTATGTATGTTGTATGAATGTAGTATATATGTAGTATGTATGTAGTATGTAGTATGAATGTAGTATATATGTAGTATGTAGTATGTATGTATGTATGTTGTATGAATGTAGTATATATGTAGTATGTATGTAGTATGTATGTTTTTTTTTTTTTACATTCAACACATTAGCCGGATGATGGGACTACTACTGTCCCATCATTGGCTAATGTGTTAATCACTATCATTGTAGCAGGCATTGCCCGATGGGACTTGTAGTCCCATCGGACGATGCCTGCACACACACAACCCCTGGCAGGCCCGCACAGACCCCCGGCAGCCCGCACAGACCCCCGGCAGCCCGCACAAGACCCCCGGCAGGCCTGTACAGACCCCTGGCAGCCTGCACAGACCCCCGGCAGCCCGCACAGACCCCCGGCAGGCCCGCACAGACCCCCGGCAGGCTCGCACAGACCCCCGAGAGGCCCGCACAGACCCCCGAGAGGCCCGTACAGACCCCGCCTGCACACACAGACATGCACATTGTCCGCCCACGCACCGCCCACACTCTTCCCCCCTCCCGAACTGGATGTGCAAGTAAAGAAAGGGTCTTTTTTAATTCCGATATTTGTGCCCCATTGACTTGCATGGGTTTCCGGTATTGGAATCGGCGATCCTTGATACTTTTTGGGTATCGGTCCAATCCAATCCGATCCAATACTTCACGATATCGGATGGTATCGCTCAACACTACTGCCGGGCCTCAGTAAGAGGGAAGGATGGTGGGCCTCAGGGAACCTGTTATGTCAGACAGAAGGTCCCCGGTACCAACAGGAGCTATTGAGGTGTGGAGTAGGTCAGGCAGAACAGAGTAAAGGACTGATAGTACACTGGACAAAGGAAACATCAAGAGGGGATTCTGTTTCACTCTGTGTACGTAACTGCGTATCCGAATTGCACAGTAAAGCTGAACTTGTTGAATTGGACCTAAGGTCCACTTATCTGTAGCTGTAACCGGTCCAATAGATGAGGAGGTAACAAGGACTCCCAAACTTCAAGTAAGTAAAGAAAGCACCCCACAGCACATCACACTCAACTTTGATTCCTGTTTAGAAAATGGGTTTTAGGGAAAAGAGAGCTCAGTTCTGGCCCACAGCAACTGGCCCTCCTTCACCAGGGCAGTCCCCATATCACGGATGTGTCAGAGGCTGCAGACCGTTGCACTGCATCTGTCTGCAGAATTTCTCAATGTAGTTTGCTTTGCAGAGGAGTGGCCACCTTCCCCCATGCTAATGGCCTCACCTTGACCTGAGTGTTGATATACTTCCTACTTGCTGCTGGCAAGCACAGGTGATATTTCCATTTGCATTTCCCTGTTGTGGCTTGGAGCTGTAGCAGTTGACTATCGTCCTTTTTTGGAGTTAGGGGGACGTTTATGTTTCTCTTTGAATCTTCTCAAGCTACGCATTCCCATGTTTCATTTGTCTATCCCAGTTGTCTTTAGCGGTAGTGAGGATTGACTAGCGCTCATTCTGTAATTCCAGTGCAGGGCTTATCACCATGGTCAGGCAGGGATTATTAGGTATCCTGCTCGGTGATAGGTGCGGAACCTATATAGGGACGACGTTAGATCTGTCTAGGGGTCTCCACTCTCCCCTTCCCTAGTGTTTGGTTCCCTTTCCCCTCATGCCTTTGTGTTGCACTTAGTCTGTCGTGCGCTGTGCGTGACACCCCGAGTCTGCAGCAGCTGACCGAGGTTCACAGATACGGGTACGAGGAACAGGTGGATGAAGGAAAAGATGTGGTCAGACAATCCGAGGTCAGTACAGGCAGCAAAGGTTCAATAAATGTAGCCAAACTCAGGAGCGGAGAAACCAGAATGAACAAGTAGGCTAGTTGGGTCAGAAAATAATAGAGACAATACAAGAAAAGACCTTACAGGAAACCTGACAGGAACTGACATAGAACTTTAGATTAGGCAAGGAGGGGTGGGAGAAGCTGCCTAAAACCACCTACTGATTTGGGACAGGCCAGGGAAGCTAACATCTTCTGGACACAATGGGGTTAAATTCCTGGAGAATCTGTCTGTGCCTCCCTATAACTTGGTGAACACGCACCAGCAGCAGGAGGATGCAGCATTGTTGGAAATGTTACACGAGGCAGCTCAATAAGACAGTCTGAAACTAGGGAGAGCAAAGCAGTGAACACAGTGAATATGGCAATGCTTACCACCTGTGCAAGTCACCGATGTAACAGTTGTATATTTGTCTGTGTATCACTGCTTTATATTTTAGGCTTGTGGAAGGCCAAATGTGGCCGAAACGTTGCCTCATTTTGTCTACCCACTTTTGTGATTTTTTTTGTTGTTGAAATATTGGAATAAAGATCGATTTTTTTTAAAGGATTACTTTTTCGTACCTCTGACTTTCCTGAATTCTGCAGTCTTTGACCTGGTGTGAGGCCCTATCGAGCAAACACAATTTTATCAATGGTTTATGGGAAAAAAACATTGGACTGATATAGTACTGTACTACTTTAATTAAATAAACAATGTGAAATTCTTGTAGTATACGATAATGATGTCACACGTAAGACTGTCCTATAATACCTCGCCTCAACACATTAACCTAATCTATCCCTGTGTGGCACAGCCAAAAGTTTTACCATAACCAGGTTCCCCGCATCATGTTCCCACATGCTTTATGCATCTATTAGCCCTCTGTGTCTGTACTATTACACACTTAACATTATGGCTGGTCCATACAATCAGGGCAACTGTTACCACCCACCTTTCGTGTCTCCCCTTTTTCCTCATAGACTGTAAGTTTGCGAGCAGGGCCCTCATTCCTCTTGGTATCTGTTATAATCTATGTGATTATTGTTATGCTGTAATGTCTATTGCCTGTACCAGTCCCCTCTGAAATGTAAAGTGCTGCGGAATATGTCAGCGCTATAGAAATAAAACTTATTATTATTATTATTATTAATATCGTAATACATTATATAATACTGTATTATTAAAATCAAAGATGTAATACTAATCTATAGTATTACTGCAACATGTAATAATGCAAAATAATAAATTCTGTTATACTGTACATGTATGTAATTATACTGTACCCTCTGTAAGGCAGTGACCCCTGTTACAGCTAGGGGGCGCTGTATGTGCTCCTCAGAATATGCACGGAGGCGTATTGAGGCCATAGGACTGCATGGCAGTCGCAGGCGTATCTGTGATTTTGATGGTGAAACAGTGACCGGCAGGATTGTAAATGGCCGGTATGTGTCGCAGAGGTCCTCTGCGCTGTAAGCCCAAAATAATATTGTTGTGCTGGGACTTGTAGTTCCATGAGTTTTTGCTTAGTTATGATAGGGGGCTTATAGGGTTAGTCAGAGAGGTGACGGCTACTGCGTTGAGGAAGCTACCATCCTGCTGAGGATCTGGACTGTTGGGTGGCCTGGTGAGCCAGGCACTGTCCGGGACAGTGATCCCAGTTAGGCTGCTTTCATGGAAACCTAGGACTGACTAGGAGTCAGGATGGGGAGCAGGAGCTCCTGGAAGGTAACCCAGAGTATGAGGGAACTGGGTACTCTGACAAAGGTCAGTTAATGAACTGTTCGGTCAACCACGGGAACTGGATGGAATATGTACACCATACATGACAATGTAACATTCTTATGATAATCTTCTGACAAATAATACTTCCCCATAATATTATATCATATATAATGCTTACTCAAAAAGGTAACATAATATAGTAATACTGCAAATTATTATTTAATACATCAGATAATAATGTAACATATAATACTGAAATTACCTGTGCTGCAAGATAATGTAACATTGAGAGTAGTATAATGATGTGACATGTAAAACTGCTTTATGTTTATGTACTAATAAGCTAAAAGAATACAAAATTGAATACTGTACTATTACAATCAAAATTGTTATAATATGCTAAAATAAAATATTTAATACTGCATTATAATATTGTAATGTAATAGTGCAACAATATAAAAAATAGAAGTTCTCTCTGACTGTGCTGCTCTTTTCTGATTAATTAATCATGTAGACAGCCCTCGCAATATATGTACTGCAAACACATGGGCCATGCACACAGTGAACAAGTCTGTAGGACAGTGTTCACATCACCAAAAGACTGAAACACAGAAAACAGGTTGCCTCGTTGTTTGCAAAAAATGTATACTAAGCCGCTCTACCAAACTCCAAGGTATACCCATATCAGAGCAGTCCCTAACCGATGTATTTAAAAATCTGATCATGTGTATAGTACCTATATGAGCAGGGTTCAGACAGGTGACATCCGATGTGGACCCGCTGCAGAGAATATACTGTATGGATGTTTGAAAGCTTAGTATATCTTGTATCATACCACTGGTGGAGAGGGAGAAAGTTAAATCCTTTGTCATCAGGTGAGAAGTTTACAGTCTTTGCTGTTCATTTATTCCTGCTGCTCCATTTTTTTAAAACTCCACCATATGGTCCCAGAGATATCGACCTTTTTATCTAATGCTTATTTTATGGTCTTTTCCAAAAGGGTGGTGATCAGAGGGTAATAATGTAGAACAGCCTAAAGACACACCCCCGAGGATCCTGTGAACACCATCCCCTTGTAAAGAAAACCATGCGCAGCGCACCATGGTGCAACTTTAGGTTACGCCCTTAAACACATTCCCTAGCCACGTTATTTACCACTTCAATCTTCCCTGGCCACATAAAAAAAATATTAGAAAGTAATGGACAACCCCTTTAGTGCTGTATTTACACTACTGCTAAACCCAAATGTTTTCTTGATCTATTATAGGAATAGAGCAACGGATGGCAGCTGGGGACGGATGAATCATTAAGTGGACATCACTAGAGCTTAACTGTTCCTACTGACTATAACAAGCTCCTTCAATTTTCTGTCAAGATTCCAATCATATTTCCAACCTAATTTCTTAATCTTATAAGTCTCCTCAGTGCTCCTCTCTGCTCTCAGGTAATCTCAGTGCTCCTCTCTGCTTTCAGACCGACTCCTCAGCATTCCTCTCTGCCCTCAGGCCATCTCCTTAGTGCTCCTTTCTGCTCTCTGACCATCTAGTCAGCATTCCTCTCTGCCCTCAGGCCATCTCCTTAGCGCTCCTTCCTCTCTTCCCTCAGGTCATCTCTCAGCGTTCATCTCTGCCTCAGGTCATTTCCTTAATGCTGCTCTCAGACTGTCTCAGGTCATCTCCTTAGTGCTCCTCTCTGCCCTCAGGCCATCTCCTTAGTGCTCCTTTCTGCTCTCTGACCATCTAGTCAGCATTCCTCTCTGCCCTCAGGCCATCTCCTTAGCGCTCCTTCCTCTCTTCCCTCAGGTCATCTCTCAGCGTTCCTCTCTGCCTCAGGTCATTTCCTTAATGCTGCTCTCAGACTGTCTCAGGTCATCTCCTTAGTGCTCCTCTCTGGCCTCAGGCCATCTCCTCAGTGTTCCTCAGTTCCCTCAGCCCATCTCCTCAGCGTTTCTGTCTGTCCTGAGGCTGTCTCCTAAGCACTCCTCTCTGCTGGCAAACCTTCTCCTCAGCACTCCTCTTTGCTCTCAGGTCATCTCCTCAGCTCTCCTCTCTGTTCTCCAACTGTCTCCTCAGCACTTCTTTCTTTTCTCAAGCCTTCTTCTCAGCACTTCTCTGTGCTCAGGCCATCTCTCTGCTCGTATTCCATCTTTTCAGCACTCCTCGCTGTTCTTAGTCCATCTTCTCAGCACTCCTGTCTGTTTTCAGGCCATCTCCTCAGTACTCCTTTCTGTTCTCAGGCCACAGTGACTGCAGATTTATCGATTTGTACTGGACAACCCCTTTCAACAAAAAAACATAAAATGCCGGAATTGTTTTTTGGTAGCCATAACTCCCTAACAATGCAATAAAATCAAAATGTCACATGTACCTGAAATTGGCATTAATAAACCTTGCTACACAAAGAGAAATCCTTCAGCTAAATTAGTGGAAAAATAAATTATGGGTCTTGAGAAGTAGCAACACAAACCAAAACTTTTTTTTTTTTTTTTTTTTTTTACAAAATCCAATTTTTTTCAAAACTTAAAGAAAGAAAAATCTCGGCAAGCTTGGCATCAATGAAATTGCACTGATGTGGAAAACATGGCAACAGGTCCTTTCTGTGATATAATGAATACCGTAAAAAAAAACATGGTGAAATTAAATTCAGTACGACAACTTGTCCGGCAAAAAAAAGTTCTCATACGGCTTTGTCAATGGAAAAAAAAATTTAAGATGAAAAATAATAAAAAAGATAATGAAAATTGAAAGAAGCGGTGGGAGAAATGCAAACTTAGAAACGAAAATTAGCTGCTGAAGCAAGGGGTTATACTCCAAGAGAGTTGGGAGGTCGGCACTGGCCTTTCCAATATGAAGCAAGATAAGGAGATAAGATAAGGAGCGCTGTGTACAGGTCCTTGACTGCATTAATGTTGGTGCAACACTTAATAAAATGATAGTGGAAAATAATTATCTTGTGTAGAACAGATAAGAGGCACCCACCGATGATGTAATTTCTTCTTTATTGTCAGTCCTTAATAGATAAAGGGAACAAACGTGGGGATGAAAGCGAAGCATGTTAAATGTCTGTGTGGGGTGGGGGATAAAGGGTTGATGTGGCGCCCCTGAGGGTTCAGTCGCCACAGAGGTACTGCACCTCCTCCTGAAGTGTGGTGCCCCACCATCCAGGTAAGGTGGAGACTCCTGACCACACTCCAACACCTGCATCCCACACAACATAGTAGTGCTGGGAGGTGGGTGGAGCTTAGTCTGCACCAAAAGAGTGGGAAGATATTTGGAGTCAGTAAGTCTGACTAGGTCAGTCAGAGAGAGCAGATCCCCTGAGTGGGATGGATGAAGGAAGTGCTGCAGCAGACTTCAGTGACCTGGGTCTGCTGGCACAGGAAAGAGATATTCAGAAAGCCTATTTCTCCATAAGAAAGATAGTTTTGTACGAAATGTAAGGAGAAGAAGAGAACTAAGGACTAGGGTTAGAGCAGAGCCCTTCCTCAAGTTCTAAGCGCAAGGCCGGGGTCCGGTCCCCGAGGTTGTATGGATACTAATGGTCCTGCAGCAGACACCGGAGGAATAGAAGTTGTCACCACTTTATTCCCACACAAGACTTGGAAGCACAACAGCAACGAGAGTGAGCCGGGTCTTAGTAGCAAGGAGTCCCCGAAACAGGCTACAGCGGTCTGCCGTACAAGTAGAATTCTAAGAACATCTGACAGGAGGAACTCCAGTGTAACTCAGTACTGCGAGTACTTCACTACGAGCACTAAGAAGGGAGATGTTCAGAAAAGGCACATATGTTGGCGGAGTGTTGGAACGGAGCACTTCATCTTGGTTGGAAGTTGGCTGAGCTCCTGACCTGGAGGACACGGCACGGATGCGGGCACCTGTATGCACAACAGACTGAGTAAAGCTTTGGAACTACATGCCCTGGTGTCCTCCACTTATTCCTGTGCCAACACACTCAGCACTGCTACATCGCTGTGCCTGACACTTCACCATCTACGTCTCCTCCCTATCTGCTCACCTACACTGCCCTGGGACTACTGCCCTACCTGTGGAGGGCTATATCATCATTGCTGCACCACACCATCTGTCCCAGAGGATCTATCTGCAGCGTCGGCTTAACATCTTCATTGCCGAACACCACAGGTGGCGTCACGACTCATTCACTCATAAACTTTAATCATCATTCACACGTTCAAACATCCTCTCTTTTAGGCTGTGTGCACACGCTGCGGATTAGGTGCGGATTTGGCCGCGCGGATTTTGTAAAATCCGCAGGTGAAACCGCAGGTCAAAAGACCTGCGGTTTTACCTGCGGATTGCTCTGCGGTTTTGCCCTGCGGTTTTTCATCTCCTCAATGGAGGAGATGGCAAACCGCAGCGGAATCTGCAGAAAGAATTGACATGTCAATTCTTTCTGCGGATTGAAAACCGCAGATAATCCGCGTGGAAAATTCCGCACCGTCTGCATTGCGTTTTTTGATTCCCATAGGGAATCATGGTACTGTACACCGCAGCAAAATCCGCAGCGTGTGCACACAGCCTTACAATGGACACCCAGGGCCACGGGCCGGGTCACAGCTGCCGTGACATCTCCCATTGAAACCAACGGGCCCGGCTCCGAGTACCCTGCCGCCCTGGGTGCGAGGGTGATCCATTGATATATAATAACATGGAACAATCTTTTTGTGGAATGGGAATACTTTATTTTTTATTTCACAAACTTTTTACAATTCACCACAGTGTTTTCTGACGCAATGTATATAAGTACACCCCAACAGATTTGTCAGAAAATATTTAGTTTGCTTTCAAAAGGAACATTTTGTATAGGATACCATAAAACAAAATACTCCCACAAATGTAGACCATTCATGTCAAGTAAGATTTATTATCTTACCCCCAAAAAAAGTTGAAAAAAATCAACCTGCAAGGTCTTTACAATAGAGAAGCAGAAAGCCAAAACAGGGTGTTTCCTGTGACACAATATGGCATACAAAGCAATGGCATATGTATGGGCGTCATCCACGAGTGAAGCCTGTCCTAAAGTTCATGCGTAAAGGTCGGCCAGGCCAGTAGTCATGGCTGAACTTATCTGGCTTTGTGGGCCCTGACATCCCTTTACATAAAATCACGCTTCACTTTCAGCTTACTTGCCTCTCCATTCTCTGCGCCATCAGGGTTCTTCCTTTGCTCTCTGTCACCTTTGGCCGTTTGTGAAATAACAGAGACACAGTCCAGTTGTAACTTCAAATGCAAAACTTTACCCTCATAATTTCGCAGCACATAAAGGTTCAAAACAGCATCTTCAGCAGGTTTCACATTAAATGTCACTTCAGCTTTCCCTTCACTTCTGTCCCTGTCACAGGGCTCGAGATCGGGTTGTACCGTATTGTATGTTTTCTCAGCATCCTCGCTGTCCAAACTTACTGCCACCGGGTGTTCCCTCAGCCGTTTTGCCCTTGATCTTAGGGCATCAGTCCAGGCTAAGACCCGCCACATGGTGAGCGACCTGCACGTCAGTCCTGCCGTGTCCACCTCTGCAGCTTCCACACTTGTAGCTCAATCTTCTGTAACTCCTGCAGCTGTGTCTGTGCTGTTCCCCACATACTGGATGCCTGGGCACTTTCTTGGAATTAATGTTACGGGATCTTACAGTTTCCCGGGATAATAGCCCACCCGAGCTCTATGGGCGCCCTCGCCCTTCTCACACTAACCAGGAAGCTTCCTTCCTCTAACTACAATGATCCCTCCTATATTAACTATTTACACTCCCGTGCTAAACTAGGTGCACTAAAATTTCCCCATCTAGTGGCCTAACGCTAATATTACACTTTCTCTATACAACACACATATTAACGACATTATGTAATACCAATAAATATCTACACATTTTGTACACTTTACACCGGGACATGCTTAGGGGTCCGAGATGGCTACTGTGACCCCCTTACAAATGCACAAACACAACCGCCTGCAATTTGAGAGGGCCCATGCTGAAAGATATGAAGACTACTGGAACTCTTTACTCTGAAGTGATGACATCAAGATAAAACTTTTTGGAACTGATGGCTTCAAAACTATATAGAATCATAGAATCGTAGAGTTGGAAGGGACCTCCTGGGCATCTGGTCCAACCCCCTGCTCAAAAGCAGGATTCGCTAAATCATCCCAGACAGATGTCTGTCCAGCCTCTGTTTGAAGACTTCCATTGAAGGAGAACTCACCACTTCTCGTGGCAGTCTGTTACACTCATTGATCACTCTAAAGACCCTACAAGCAAGTACTCAGCAGACTGATAAGTTAAAGAACACCCGTTTCTAACTGTTATTCTTTTTGCCTGTTTGATATACTGCTTTAAAACCAGTTTAACCCCCACTGCTTTCTCCGTGCGAGGAGTATCATATCCCTGTAAATAAAACCCTTTAACTTTTGATCTGTCTCGGTTCTGTGGTGACATACCAGCACCTGCTGCACGTTTATTAAAACACAATCAAGTTATTGATGAAATGTTAGATTCTTCTCACATCCCGATGTCCAGCAATTCACAATTATCAGTCTTTTATAATACTATAACTGTCTATTAGTGCATTCATGCAATCACTTGTCCAGCTGGGCTCCTACACACTAACATCGGACTTGAGATCATTGGATTGTGTATAACCATTTCTTAGGCCTTTAGGGCTCCCGCGAGCCTGCATAAAGATTTTCACAATTTCCCGTAACTACGATATACCAACATTCAGATTCTGCTATCCTATATACAATGGGAGTAGAAAAGTACAATAAATGTATATTTAAAGATCAAATTAGTAGCAGAAACCTGTGGGCCTAAAAGCCTAAAGAAGCTCATCAAGGCAATTTGTGCAATGTTTGCAATGATGCAATATAGATTTCTGTGTTGTTCTTTACATTTGTGCAGGGCAAGCTGTCATCAAAATGAATTATATATACTTTAGAGCTAACCGAGCCGTGTGAACGCTCCTGTACTGCAGAGTGCCATGATGTAATGACCTTGTGGCTTGGTTCTTATCGCCATTAAAACAGTGAATTATGTATTATTTCTAACTATATAGTGAAATATGGTTACCCATTCAATATCCATACGGTGTCTTCACAATCTTCAGATAGAATCTATAAACAGCATAATTTTGCAATAAAACGAAGAACAAACAAACAAAAAAATAGGTAAAAATATTTTTGACTTTAAGGAATAGCTCAACTTTTTTATTTAATTATTCATCAGATTTTCCAAAGTTATAAATTTTTGCAATGTAATTCATTACCTTATTTTGCTTCCTTCTCTCTTAGAGACCATACTGCAGTACTTGTTTAATGCCCAGTTTATGCTTCTTTAGAAGCTGCTTTGAACTGCTGCTCAGCAACATCCATACACTATAGTCAAATAATCTGTGCATGGCTTTTCCTTTCAACAATTTTTCTCCCCCAACACACACTCAGACATCAGACATTGGAATTCCATTAAACAATCTGTTTCAATATAGGATATTGCAGAGCAACAGTTAAAAGAAGCTTCTAAAGATTAATATTTGAATATCTGGTGTTCTAGAGTAATATCCTCTTTCTTTGTGAGGTGGGGATAATAAGGTGGTCTTGTGTTTCCCAGGCTCCAGCAAAGTGTTCTGCTGTCTCATTTCTCTAAAAAAGTAGAACATGGACGATGGTGCTCTCTTAAATGACAGCATGGGGCAGTACGGAGTACAACCAGTGCTGCTCTAGGTGTGTCACCTTCTGGCTCCTTCTAGAGTGTCTCTTCCTCTAGTTTCCAGCCCAAGCACACATGGTGAGTAAACTGTGACTGGGTTATATGTGGGAGAGCAGCAAGAAGGCCTTAATGCCTGTAAACCTTATGACTGACATAAGTATATACTGTCGATTATTAAATCAATGGTCCACTAAAGCTTGGAGTGTGACTGTCCCAATTCAGGAGATGTTTGCTAAAGCAGTAGGGTAGTTATAGATTGTAGTTGCTGTATATGTCTCAAATTTACCGGGAATGTTACATATTTTCAAACAGTCCTAGCAAATTTGGGGCCATTCAACTTGGGTTTATGTAAATCCCAACCCAAAAGTGAGAGCTTCTGAGAGGGTCCTGGTGATAAACAACCTTTGAGGAGACCCAAAGGCTATTCTGCCACGTAAGGCATCTGGGTCGCCCTCCCAGGGCAGTGGGGTACTCGTTACCGGGCCAGTCCTTCAGAGGGGAATGTCACAGCAGCGGTGACCCGGTCCGTGGCCCTGGGTGCCCATGTAAAAGGGGGGTTGAGTGATGGGAATAAAGTTTCTGAATGATTCGTGACACCACCTGTGGTGTTCGGCAAAGGAGATGTTAAGCCGACGCTGCAGACATCCTCTGGTACAGATGGTGGAGTGCATCAGTGATGTTATGGTCCTCCACAGGCAGGGCCGTTGGTCCCAGGGCAGTGTAGATAGGTGTTGGGAACGAGGGTGCAGTGTATGGCACAAGGATGTAGCAGTGCCGGAGAGTTTGTAGGAACAAGGCAAGGACACAACAGGGTGCAGTTTCTTTACCTTTACTCGGCAAATGCAGTCCAGGGTCCCGATTACAGATGGCACAGGAGCAGGCTAGCCTAAAAGCAACTCAGGGATCTCTCTATCAGATGGGTTGTGTAGTCTCCTTCCTAGCGCTTAGTTGAGGTACATGCAGCACTGTGTAACACTGAAGTTCCTCCTTCTTATCTTCTCTTAGAGCTACCTCGTATGGCAGACAACTGTAGCCCTCTATCTCTCTTGGATCACCCATTGCTGTTGTGCCTACGAGTCTTAGGTGGGAATAGAGCATTTACAGCTTCCTATTCCTCTGGTTTCTGTTGCAGGACCTTCAGCATCCATACAACCGTGGAGACCAGGCTCCAGATCATGCGCTATCACTTGGAGGGAGCTCTCTGTCCTCAGCTCAACCTCCAGCTTCTCTCCACACGTCTACACTCGTTGCCCTCCTCACACTAACTCCTAATTTCCCTTCCTGGCCCTCAGAGAGCACTCCTCCCCCAATTCTGGTTCAGAGCTCCCTCTGCTGGCCTGGAGTGGGAACTGTGTTGCATGACATGGTTAACTGCTAGAGAGACCCTTCATTGCTTCCAAGACTGACATCACCCTCCCTGGAGGAAGGCAATGCCACTGTGGCGACCATACTCCTGGGGGAGCCACACATCCATATTACAAGGGATATCATCATCTCCAAGATCCTATCCCAATATGTAGTAGTTGTAATAATAAAAATATTACCAAATACCTCCAATTAGAAATGTAGTATAGTCCTCCTATTTCACTATGTTGCTTACCACATGTGCAGGACACTGCTGTAGCTTAGCCATGGTTATGAGCACTAACAACTGTCACTTTATGAGTGGTCATAACCATGGATACCTAAGCTACTGCAATGCCCTGCACATGAGGTAAGTGACATTACTGATCAGAAGAACTATACTATATTTCTAATTGGAGGTATTTGCTAATATTATTATTATTATTACACCTACTAAGTATTGGGATAGGGTCTTGGAGATCTGAATACCCCTTTAACCTTTGCATTGAATTACCAAGCCTGAAAGGGTTTTAATGACTTGCAATTTTCTTCTCTTTTCTGCCACCCTACATTTTAACAGGTATACCTTTGCTTTTATTATTTTTTTTCTACTGATGTGGCTGTATGAGGCCTTATTTTAACCATGAGATAATGAGATAATTTAATTATTTTTCAGTCCTTTTTGCGGTTAGGTACCGTATTTTTCGGACCATAAGATGCACTTTTTTCCCCCAAAATTTTGGGGGAAAGTGGGGGGTGCGTCTTATGATCGCAATGTACTAACCTGTGAGGCTGGTGCGGGTGCCGCGGGGGCTCTGTAGTGCGGTGGTGGCTGCAGGCTGTGCACCGGTGCAGGGGTAGCGGCTCTCTGTGCTCCGGTGCAGGGGCGGCGGCTCCGCCGCCATTTCCTCCAAGTCCGGAGGCCCCGCACATTCCTTGCTGGCCACCACCATGTTGTGGTGGCCTCCAGGAACATGGACGCCGGGAAGATGGCCGCCGGTCCGGGGATGGCGCATGCGCAGGTTCAGATCTCGTTCTGAGATCTCGGGGGACGAAATCTCATTGCCAAGATTTGAATCTCGTCCCCTGAGATCTCGGGACAAGATCTGAACCTGCGCATGCGCCGTCCCCGGACCGGCGGCCATCTTCCCGGCGTCCATGTTCCTGGAGGCCACCGCAACATGGCGGCGGCCAGCAAGGGATGTGCGGGGGACTCCGGGCTTGGAGGAAATGCCGGCGGAGCCGCTGCCCCTGCACCGGAGCACAGAGAGCCACCACCCTCACCCCACAGATGCCATCTGCCCCAGCCCAGCTGCCCCAGCACAGCCCAGCTGCCCCAGCACAGCACAGCTGCCCCAGCACAGCACAGCTGGCACAGCGCAGCTGCCCCAGCCCAGCCCAGCTGCCCCAGCCCCAGCACAGCTGCCCCAGCACTGCCCTGCTGCCCCAGCCCCAGCCCAGCTGCCCCAGCCCCAGCCCAGCTGCCACAGCACAGCTGCCACAGCCCAGCTGCCCCAGCACAGCCCAGCCCAACTGCCACAGTACAGCCCAGCTGCTCCAGCACAACCAACCTGCCGCCACCGCACGAGCCTGGACCACTGAATGACCCCTGTGACCACTCCTCCACCTGTGCCAGATCCCTTCCCAGGTAAGCTGAATTCGGACTGTAAGACGGACCCCCATTTGACACATTATTATTTTTTTCCCTATTTTCCTTCTGAAAATTGGGGTGCGTCTTATGGTCCGGTGCGTCTTATAGTCCGAAAAATACGGTAATTATTATTATATACTAGATGGAGGCCTGATGTTATCACATTGGGAGGGCGGTAATGTCACGATGGGGGCAGGCTTTGCAGTGTTCAGAATCTCTCCCCCATTTGCTCACCCACCTATCCACTCTCTCTTTCCCCATGTGCTGACTTCTCCTGTCTGTGCTCTCTTATTTGACCTGTTTACCCCATGTGCTGTCCCCCTTGTCTGCGGCCTCTCTCCTTCCTGTGCGTCGCGCATCTGCCGCCGGGATCACCTGAATGATTCACTGCGCATGCGCGGAATTCACGCAGGCGCAGTAAATCAGACTGCCGCCATCTTTGTGCAGACAGATGTAACGATCAATGTGTGACTGGATACACCGCCTCCAGCCAGGCGAATTTAAATAATAATGGGATGTGCAGCCGGCTACATCGACTCAGCTGGCGAATTTAAGAAGTACACGTAAAACTGGATACCCCGCCTACAGCTGGCAAATTTAAATAATAAGGGTAAACACCTCCAGCCAGGCAAATTTAAATAATAATGGGACGTGCAGCCGGCTACATCAACTCAGCTGGCGAATTTAAGAAGTACACGTAAAACTGGATACCCCGCCTACAGCTGGCAAATTTAAATAATAAGGGTAAACACAGAAACAATTACAGTGGTGGGCCCTGCACTAGGGAATGGGGATGTGGAGACCTCCTGCACTCCCCTGAGCCAGTGACCCTGCACTCCTCAACAGTCCCTATGCCGGTTCCGCACCGGGTGCCGATCGGGAACCTAGAAACCCTGACTCACCCTGCACCTAGTCCATCACTAGGGAATTGGTCGGTGCGGAAACTAATCCCACCACTGCACTAAACACACATAAGGAAAGTCACAAACAGGGATAAAGAAACACTTAGCTCTCTCTGTGCTAATGCTCCAGCACAGAGTCCAGCAACCGAATGGAGCCTTACACCTGAATAGCTGCCACCAAGCTCTGACAGAGCAGCAAGGAAATCCCTTCTGTGACTCCTTCCATAACAGTGTAAAGAACTCTCTCCAGCTCCTTCCTCCACCAAGGTTGGTTGCAAAAGAACAACTATCACCAACCGTGATTAGAAACACCTGAACTCTTTTATAGAGCGTCACACCTGTATTAATCATGTGCACTTTAACTAAAGTGTAATACCACTAACCACCACCGGGGTAACTTAGACCAAACGACACCACGTGTAATGACCATAATGGCCATCGGGGGCAAAAAACTCCCTTTGGCACACAGCCAAGGAAAAAAAAGTTCACTATATACATTAACTCTGTCAGATCAAACTCAGATCATGACAACAGATAGCGGCGGTCACATTAAAACTGTGCATGTGCTCCTCCTGTACAAAGATGGCGGCGGTCAGTGAATCATTCGGCTTATCCCAGCGGCGGCGTGATCGCGACGGTGTTCCGCTGGTGGTACCGCGTAAGAGGCTGCGTACAGCGTATACAGTGAATGTGTGTGTGTGTGTGTGTGTGTGGTGCATACGGCATATACAGAGTGTGTGTGTGTGGTGCGTATGGCATATACGGTGTGTGTGGTGCGACGGTGCTCCGCTGGTGGTACCGCGCAAGAGGTGAACTTCCGCCGCTTGGAATTCTGGGATCCGGACAAATCTGGACGAACAGGATGTGAAGACATTACAAGGTAAATATATATTAAGATACCTGAAAATAGAAAAATAGCAATTTACTAATAATTTTTTTATACCAATCACAGTTTACACCAAATAAACTATTGACATACGGTAATTCTTCAGGTTATTATGATCTTGTGCATAATTAACATGTAGGTTTTTGCGTTAAATACATGGAATAAAATGTATTTTTTTACTAAATAATAATTAGGTCTTTTTTTAATGAATTTTAGGGAGTATTTTTATACAAATTTTTTATTACATTTTTTGTAGTTTATTTTTTATTTTAAATAATAAATCTCTCAACAGACAATAAATGTTCTCTGGGGGTCTTTAGCTATTTTTTTTATCATGCAGTTTTTCAGTAAAGTAGCTCCAGCTCCAGGAAAAAGCGATGGTGTGGTGTTTGATTTCGATCGCCCCTACCTGTAGGCCATTTTTATAATCACAATTAATTTTTTATATTATTTTACAAAAATGCTGCTCGCAGAATCCATGTCTAAAAATAATTTTCTGTGTCGAAAAAAAAAAAAGAGGGAAGGACAGGAAATAAAACGTTCCACTCTTACAATTTAATTTTTTTTCTTGCTCTGAAGGTTATTTAGCTCCGTGTCCTGTCTAAAGGAAATGAAATCCATACAATCCTTTAATTCATACGTCCTCTATAACTATATATTTAATTAGATGAATTCCCCAGAGAAATGAATGTAGTAAATGATACAACCATGGCGCTCTAATCAAACCCAATACGATGCAAATCTCCTAAATTTATCCTCTCCGCCAGGGTCTGTGCGCCAGATGTAGGACGTGGCGCAGTAATTTGCAGTCACTAACCAGATCAGACCGCTACAGACAATCAGGTCTATTATTTCTGTATAGAATATGCTATTTTTATACTTTCCGTTTTTATTTATTTTTTTAATTTAATTTAATTCTTTTGTAGCTGACGTTAGACCTCCCAATGGGAGTAGCGGGCTGCTTGGGTTGCAATCGATTTAAAATGGACTAAACTGAGAAGTGGGGACCTCTTGGAATTCACTCTTTAGTTCCGGTACAGAAGTCTGGACTTCACTCTATTGTTTCTCCGGACACAACCTCAGACCAGTCTCCATTAGCATCTGTAATGGGTAGTCAGCCAAGTGGTGGTCAGGGCAGGCCGCAGACAAGAATCAAGGTCAAGATGCAAGTGAGAGACAACTCTGAAGATCATCATTGCACAAGAGGGAGCTATATGACCTAATTGCTCAGGCGGCAAAGAACAATGGAGGAAGATCCGATAAGTATTCTGGGTCAACCGCCAACCGGGCATTTGTTAGGGAAAATGGGCTAGAAAGTGCACCGACCGCCAAGGAGATCAAGTGTCAGCTTATATGAGTCCTAGAAAAATAACCAAAGGTTCTAACAGGAGTATGGAGCCACTGGCCACCAGACTATGCTGTGACTAGGGGCAGGAGAAGATGTAAGAGATGGAGCCCACCAAAGGACAAGATTCCTGTCTATGTATTTTCAATCAAATGTTCATAAAAATGTCTCTGCTGTCAACAAGTTCTTAGTTTTATGATGTGTGAATATATTTCCATTTGAATCAATTAGCACCTCGTTGTCACCGTATTCAGCACAGCGACATATTGAAATCATCCGGTCACTTAGCACTTTTTGACATCTTTGTGTTAAATGTTTCAGTCTCCCTGGATCTAAGTGTTAAGCTCTAAATGAAAAAAACAACAGCATTATTCTCAAAAAGATGACTTTTTTAGGGTCTAATGTTTTAATAAGGCTGTGAATCCAAAACCATTACCAAAAAGAATGACATACTTAATACTGTTCAGGCTATTCAAGATATCGATCTACAAAGTATGTCTCTATTATCTACAGTATCCATGTCTTTATCTTCTATCTATTATCTATCCTATATTTATCTATCTATCCCATATCCATCCCATATCTATCTATCTATCTATATATCTCTCCCACATTTATCTATCTATCTATCTATCTATCTATCTATCTATCTATCTATCTATCTATCTCATATCTATCTATCCCATATCTTTCTTTCTATCTATCTATCATCTATCTATCTATCTCATATCTATCTATCTATCTCATATCTATCTATTGATCTGTCTATCTATCTATCTATCTATCTATCTATCTATCTATCTCTCATATCTATCTCTCCCATATCTATCTCATGTCTATCTATCCCATATCTATATCTATCTATCCCATATCTATCTATCTATCTATCTATCTATCTATTATCTATCCCATATCTCTCCGAGGATCTGTTTATACCAAGAAAGGTGACGGTCACAAGGGGGCATTCTCTGCGTCTGGTGGAGAGAAGGTTTTTCCACCAACATAGAAGAGGATACTTTACTGTTAGGGCAGTGAGAATCTGGAATTCCCTGCCTGAGGAGGTGGTGATGGCGAACTCGAGGGGTTCAGAGAGGCCTGGATGTCTCCCTGGAGCGTAACAATATTGTATCTTACACTTATTAGGTTCTTTAGAAGGACGGAAATCTGGGGACTTATTCTGATGGAATATAGGCTGAACTGGATGGACTAATGTCTTTTTTCGGCCTTGCTAACTATGTTACTATATCTATCTATCCATCTATCCAGGGCCGGACTGGGACTAAAATTCAGCCCTGGCATTTGAAGTTACACAGGCCCACATGGTGACTATATAATATCTTTGTACACTTGTAGTTTACAAGAAGTGAGAGAAGATTAACACAACTATATAACATGTAGTCACAGCTGTGCCCAGTATTTCAGCTCAGTCCTATTTATTGCTTTTAGGTACAGTACTCCTCCCAAATCTCTGTCCCCTTTTGTATGCATGATTACAGAATTCCTGGCAGAACTGCTCTCTATTGGGCAACCAGACCCCCTGGTCATAGCCGCCCCTATCATACCTCCCAACTTTTGAAGAAGGGAAAGATGGACAAAGACTGCGGCGCGCATAGCGCGCCGCTGCAAATTTTGGCCGCGCCCAGCCATACCCATTTCACAACTAGTCACACCCATGTCCACACCTAATCGCACCCATTTAGCACTGCTGATCACACTGACTGGTACTGAGGGCACAGTGGCTGGCATTATGGGCACACTGACTGGCACTAAGGAAGAGAGAAAACAGAGAGAGAGAGAAAAAAGAAAACAGAGAGTGAGAAAGAAAGGGGAAAGAAAGAACAGTGAGAGACAAAGAAAGAACAGTGAGAGACAGAGAAAGAACAGAGAGAGAAAGAAAGAGGGGAAAGAAAGAAAGAAAGAACAGAGAGAGACAGAGAAAGAACAGAGAGAGAAAGAAAGAAGTAAAGAAAAGAAAGAAAGAACAGAGAGAAAGAGAGGAAAGAAAAAGAAAGAAAGAGGGGAAGAACAGAGAGAGAAAGAAAGAACAGAGAGAGAAAGAAAGAACAGAGAGAGAAAGAAAGAACAGAGAAAGAACAGAGAGAGAAAGAAAATGAGGGAAAGACAGAACAGAGAATGAAAGAACAGAGAAAGAAAGAAAAAGAAATAAAGAAAGATTCTACAAAGATACTATAGCAGCCCGGCTCCCATTGTAGTGCCCACCTGAGCCTCCCGGTGCAGGACCTATCATGATCCGCTCACATGGCCGGCATCCCCGATTCCAAGGCGATCCTGCTGTCTGCGCTGTCGGAGGAGGACACAGTGATGGATCTGAAGCATTCCTGGTTGCGTCACAATCTCCTCAAGAAATTATCTCATTTCCGGTCAGCTTCCAGCACATCACTTCAGGTGGAACGTCATGTGTGTGTTTTAAAATGCTCCTCGGGGCTCCGCCGTGTACTCCTGTGTCCGTGGGAAAAGCCCGCTTTGTATACACTTGGCTCCGCTCCGCACATCCCGTACACATATGGCTCCACTCCATACACACGGCTCCACTCCGTCTACCTCGTAAACGCGTGGCTCCTCTCGTACACCTCGTACACGCGTGGCTCCGCTCCGTACACCTCGTACACACGGCTCCTTTCCGTACACCTCGTACACACGGCTCCTCTCCGTACACCTCGTACACACACACGGCTCCGCTCCGTACATCTCGTACACACGGCTCCTCTCCGTACACCTCGTACACACGGCTCCTCTCCGTACACCTCGTACACACGGCTCCTCTCCGTACACCTCGTACACACGGCTCCTCTCCGTACACCTCGTACACACGGCTCCTCTCCGTACACCTCGTACACGCGCGGCTCCTCTCCGTACACCTCGTACACACGGCTCCGCTCCGTACACACGGCTCCGCTCCGTACACACGGCTCCGCTCCGTACACACACACGGCTCCGCTCCGTACACCTCATACACACGGCTCCTCTCCGTACACCTCGTACACACACGGCTCCACCTCGTACACACACACGGCTCCGCTCCGTACATCTCGTACACACGGCTCCTCTCCGTACACCTCGTACACACGGCTCCTCTCTGTGCACCTCGTACACGCGCGGCTCCTCTCCGTACACCTCGTACACACGGCTCCTCTCTGTACACACGGCTCCTCTCCGTACACCTCGTACACACGGCTCCTCTCCGTACACCTCGTACACACGGCTCCGCTCCGTACACCTCGTACACACGGCTCCGCTCCGTACACCTCGTACACACACACGGCTCCGCTCCGTACATCTCGTACACACGGCTCCGCTCCGTACACACGGCTCCGCTCCGTACACCTCGTACACGCGCGGCTCCTCTCTGTACACACGGCTTCGCTCCGTACACTCACGGCTCCGCTCCGTACACCTCGTACACACACAGCTCTGCTACATCCACACTGTAAATCCTGACCCCACACATACATACCTCAACCAGCACCATGACAACAGCAAAGCAGAGTCTTGCAGACGGTAGAGGCAAGGCTGAGCGCACAGGACCTGTGATGAGGTCACAGGAGGGGCGGAGTCAGGGGTGACATGATCGGGGGTCTGGACAAAGGCTCCTGCTGATCATGTGACCCCTTGACTCCTCCCCTCCTGTGACCTCATCACAGGTCCTGCGAACAGAGCGAGCAGGCAAGCGAGTGCGACGCTGTGAGTGGCTGGGGGGGGGTCTCATGCTAAGGCGAGGATGGGGTGCGGGGGGGCGTGGCGGCTTATCTCCCTGCAGTGCGGGAGGAACTTGAAACTATCACCGCCATGCCCGCAGAGGGCCGGCGGCAGGAGCAACAGTGGCCGCAGCAGCTGGCAAGCGGCCAGATGCCCGCGGCCCACGTGACAGCGGCCCAGCGGGAAAATGCCTGGTTAGTTATATTGCCAATCCGGGCCTGCATCTATCTATCTATCTCATATCTAGCTCATATCTATCTATCCATCCCATATCTATCTATCTATCTAGACAAAAAAGAACACAGCAGCACATGTGCATGAATCTAGGCCATGTGAAAACACAGAAAAAAATTAAAAAGATTCAATTTAGATTATTCTTCTCAACATTTCCAAAAAAAAACATTTCTTCAAAAAAATTTTTTAGCTTACAGTAATAGATGAAAAAAGAAGCTTCTTGGCGCACAAATTGGCCAATTCGTGTATGCCCATCTACCATGGCAAGGTGACCTCCCTCTGATGGGTCCCTACTCTACAGTATAAGCCACTTCTGGGCCACCAGCCTACAATTTTGGACAAACATGTCACTACCGGGCTAAGCCTACAATTTATGGGCAGGTAGAGCTGATTGCGGCACCTGCAAGGCCAATGGGAGGAGTGCAAGATCAGACTGGAGGCAGCCAGTATCCAATAATTAAATAAGCAAAAAAAAAAACGATCAGCACTTTTGTAATGTGAACATGTGCAAGCTGCAAAAACTGCATAATATAAGCAAAAAAGAACACAGCAGCATATGTGCATGAATCTAGCCTATGTGAAAACACAAAAAAAACATTAAAACATTCAATTTAGATTATACTTCTCAAAATTTGCAAAAAAAATTTGTTTGAAAAATTATTTTTTTTACTTACAGTAACAGCTGGGAGGCATCTTGCATAAAAGGCACCTTCCCCAATTGGGAAGTGCATAAACAACCCGTATAGTTTGTGTTAGGTGGTTTGTAGTGTGCAACTGTATGTTGCCAGGTCCCCGTCCCTAGCCTATTATTACTATTCCTGCGTTCCCATAGCTTATTATAAATTCATTCCCGCATCCTGTGTCCTAATAGTACAGTATAGTTTGCTCATGCTCAGTGTGGCAGTATCCTAATACAGAAAACCGTGTCTGAAGTGGCTATTCCTGAACCCTGGTCCCGCTGCGGACAGTCCAATGTCCATTGTTCCTGGTCCTAGTGCGGCCAGCTCCAGAACAGTTCCTGATATCTATGGGTCTGAACAAGAACCCATCTTCTATATTCAAGCTATCCATATAGTCCGTCAGTCTCCGGTTCCAGGTAGTCAGTAACCTCAGTCACATCTCCCCATGTCAGCAAACCCGACACCTGGGATTGGCAGCTGCAGTATCGGCGCCTGCCTAGGAGTGGCACCTGGCAGCTACCAGCAGTCCAGTCTGTCTCCAACATCAGGAGTTCCAGCAATCACCATGTCGCAACTTAACTATTTTTCTTCCTAGGCAGGTCTGGCCCTGTGACACAGTGGGTGTGACAATGAACTAATCCTGCAGATATCATCTATATTACAGTCATATGGTAAAGGTTGGGCACCCCTATTAATGTTAACCTTTTTTCTTTATAACAATTTTGGTTTTTGCAACAGCTATTTCAGTTTCATATATCTAATAACTGATGGACTCAGTTACATTTCTGGATTCAAATGAGGTTTATTGTACTAACAGAAAATGTGCAATCTGGATTTAAACAAAATTTGATCGGTGCAAAAGTATGGGCACCTCAACATAAAAGTGACATTAATATTTCGTAGATCCTCCTTTTGCAAAAATAACAGCCTCTAGTCGCTTCCTGTAGCTATTAATGAGTTCCTGGATCCTGGATGAAGGTATTTGTGACCATTCCTGTTTACAAAACAATTCCTGTCCAGTTAAGTTTGATGGTCGCCGAGCATGGACAGCCCGCTTCAAATCATCCCACAGATGTTCAACGATATTCAGGTCTGGGGACTGGGATGGCCATTCCAGAACATTGTAATTGTTCCTCTGCATGAATGCCTGAGTAGATTTGGAGCAGTGTTTTGGATCATTGAGACTTAGTGATGGACAGCTATCTCATCCCATCCTGTGCTGGGGGTACTGAGCTGTCGGTGCTTTGATTGACAGCTCGGTTGACTATCTTAAATTGGAAGGTGCAGAGGATTTCCACAGGTGCTTCTGGAGCGCCCTGGCGTGCAGCGTGAGAGAGCACGCGCGGTACAGGACCGTGGGGTACTGGGTACCGGTCCCATCGATTTCAACGGGGGACGGTGTCACGGCGGCGGCGACCCGGTCCGTGGCCCTGGGGCGTCCATTAAATAAAATGATGAAAGGGGAAGGGGAAAAGTTGTTTGTGATGTTGTTAGATGTGGTAGAAATGAAGATAAAGTTTGTAGATGATTAAATATGTGACGCCACCTGTGGTATTCTGGTCAGAGGCGACCAGCGCTGCGGTGTTGTTCCCCTGAGACTGTTGATGTGGCGCAGTTGAGGTGAAAATAGCTCTCAACAGGTAGAGCAAAAGTCCAAGGGCAAAGATGTTAGATTAATAGTCAAAGTGGCTGTGAACGTTGGGGTGCAAAGAAATGAGAGGAGGACACAGAGAGGTGCAGTTTCTTTACCTTTTACTGGTAATTGGTTGCAATCCGGAGTACCACATACAGGTGATGGAATGAGTCCGGCTCACCTGGAGGCATTCAGGGGATCCACCTTGCCAGGTGGGGGTTAGGACCTTCCTTCTGCGCTTTGTGTGTGGGTCTCTGCTGTTTATAACTATGCTGCGACCCTCAATTGCGTGGTGATTTCACTAACCTTTATGGCTGTCAGCGTGAGCCTATTCCACGGGTACCGTCCTTTTCACCGTCAGCCCTGGGCTCGTCATCCGCTGCGGTGCCCTCAGGTGTTCAATGTCGCACAGGAATTTACAATCCCCTGTACTTCCAGATTCGGCGATCAGGACATACAGCTCCTGCACACCAAGGACTCTGACGTCCCTTTTCTCTCTATTAGCGCTTCGCTCTGGGGTCTGCTATATGCAGTTTTTTAGCTTCCCCAGAGCCTCTCCATCTCTGCTCGTGTCCTTTCCCTTTTTGCAGATCAGCTCCCAGTCTTGAACTGACTGGATCTTCCAGAAAGATATTTTTACCTCACGTTTAACTGTCTTGTCATTTCCCTCACAGCTCACAGCTGCTCTCGTTTCCATGACAACCCCCTCAGCTCACTTCTAGCTGACTCACCAACCCCCTCTGCTGGCCAGAATTTATAAGGCAACTCCCTTTTCTGACCTAACTTACTTTTCTCAGTTCAGATTCGTTTTTTATTCATTTCATTGTGCATTCAGTGCATATATGGGTGTGACCGCCCTCTTTCTGAGCTGGGAAAACCATCCTGTCTGGCCTAAGCTTTTACTAGTGGTTAAGCCGCTCGATCCTTGTTCACAGTCACATCCCTGGGCAAGTGAAAAGGTTTTAAATACTAGAGTAAGGACTGTCCCACAAGGGTTGCCGTGACGTGGCGGGATGGTTTGTACATTATTTTGATCAAAATTATGTTTACTAAATACCCTTATTATTATTATTATTATTATTATTATTATCTTCATGCATTATTTGCAGTTTATTTTTTACTTTTTAGTTCAGAATATTTGTGTTTTTTGCTTTCTGTTTTCCCTTTTCTGACCTGCAGCAGGAATTGTGATTTAATCTATGTTACCTGGCATGGGGATCCCCTTTCTGCCTCCAAGCATGACTTCACCTCTTAGAGGGAGGCAATGTCACTGTGACAACCGGACTCTGGGTTGTCACACTTCCTGTTCTTGGTAATTGCCCTGCTATTTAGATTAGCTGCCTGGCCCAGATCATTGCCAGTCAAAAGCTTGTTCTAAGCTTGTGCTCTCTGGTGTGTTCTCTTGTACCCTGTGCTGTAAGTTCTGATGATCTTCTGCTGCTGACCTTTGGACAGTATTCAGACTACCTGTTTGTTATTGCCCTTTTGTATTTGATATTCTGCTTCTGACCTTTGGGCCGTGTTCAGTCTACCTGTTTGTTATTGCCATTTTGCACCTGATATTCCATTGCTGACCTTTGGACTGTGTTCTCACTACCCTTTTGCTATTGCCCCTTTGCTAATCAGCTATTTCTCTGGTATTCTGACCCTAGTATGTGACCTGACTTCTGACTTTGCATTTTTTTCCTTGGTTTACTATCTGCTCATTTGGTATTGACCCCGATACGTCTGACTTCGCTGACTCATGGCCTGTCCGTGGGTTGTGACTAGCGTCACATTTGTGACTAGCATCACATTCCCTCTATGTATTTTTCAAACTTTACCACTCTTTCACACATTCAATGCACTCTATCCACATCATTACAGCTCTCCTCTCCTCCTTCCCTCTCCGTTGTCACGTCTGAAACCTTGATCATGTGACGTTTCCTAAGATCCTGCACTGTCTGGTTCTGCAATCATCTCGTCATGTCTGAAACTCTGTTCATGTGACCTTTCCTAGGATCCTGCACTGTCTCATTAACATTTTGTCACGTCCGCCATGTCTGTTTTGCCTCATGAACCCCTTGTGTCTGCTATCCTGCTTGTTCCCTAGAGCAGTGTGCACACTCACCTCATGTCTGCTGAGCTGCAAGATGCCTGCGATTCTGCTTTGCTTTCTGTGATCTTCTCATCATGTCTAGAATCCCTGATCATGTGACGTTTCCTAGGATCCTGCACTGTCTGGTTCTGCAATCATCTCGACATGTCTGAAACCTTGATCATGTGATGTTTCCTAAGATCCTGCACTGTCTGGTTCTGCAATCATCTCGTCATGTCTGAAACTCTGATCATGTGACCTTTCCTAAGATCCTGCACTGTCTGGTTCTGCAATCATCTCATCATGTCTGAAACTCTTATCATGTGTCCTTCCTAGGATCCTGCACTGTCTGGTTCGATGATCATCTCGTCATGTCTGAAACCCTGATCATGTGACTGCGCTCTGTGATCCTGGAGCATCTGAACTAGGAAGTTCTCCCCTGGTCCTGACCCGGAAGAGGAGGTGCTGTGCCCTATATCAGACCACCCCTTCCTTTGCTCAGGGCCTGAGTATTGTGTTGCTTCCCTGCACGGCTCTTGGTCTGTGGGGTTGCTCCCTCTACTCTGTGCCCTTGCACTTTGCTCTGTAGTGCGTCTCTGCACACGCTCTGTGCTCGTATTCCGTCTCTTGTCTTGAGCCATGTTTGTCTTTGTGTTGCTTTGCCTTGTAGTCCTTCTGCTGTTCTCTGTCTTAGTCTGTTTTGCTATGTCTCGCCTTAGCTATTATTTGACTTGTAGTCCTTCCTCTGTTCTCTGCCTTGCCTGTTTCGCTATCTCTGGTCTTTGCTATTCTGAGCCTTGTAGTACTTCTCATGTTTCTTGTTTCAGCCTGGTTTTCCATACATTGTCCTCTGGTGCTCTCTTGCACATTTCCAAGTCTAGTCCCAAGGTTCTCCCTTGGCCCGGCTCTGGGTTTCGGCCTACGCTCTGCTGCTAGACTCTGTCCTTGCTCTGACCTGGCTCTGTTTCTGCCTATGTTCCGCTCCGTGTTCCGTACCTTGTTTCTTGCCTAGTCTTGCCTTGTTCCTTGCCTTGTCCTTGCCTTGAACCCCGGCGTGGGTTCCCCTTTGCCGTCTCCTGTGCCATGGTAAGTGCCTCGTGTTTGTGTACAGCCGTGTGCACTGGCCAGTGTGGCATGCCTCCTGCGTGGCTCCTAGCACGCAGCCCTTCCTTGAACCTTGGCGTGGCTCCTAGCACGCACCCTGCCTTGAACCCTGGTGTGGTTCCTAGCACGCACCCTGCCCTGAACCTGGCGTGGCTCCTAGCACGCACCCTGCCCTGAAACTGGCGTGGCTCCTAGCACGAAGGTTCCTTTGCCCGCCTCCTGTGCCAAGGTCGTGCCCCGTGCTGGTGTTACAGCCGTGTGCACTGGCCAGTGAGGTGTGCGTTCCGCGTGGCTCCTAGCACGCGTCCTGCTCTGAATCCTGGTGTGGCTCCTAGCACGCACCTGCCTTGAACCCTGGCTTGGCTCTTAGCACACACCCTGCCTTGAACCCTGACCTTGGCGGGTCTCTACACACGCACTCTGTCTTCTACCTTGTGCTTTGGCGAGTCTCTACACACGCACTCTGTCTTGTACCTTGTGCCTTGGCGTGTCTCTACACACGCACTCTGTCTTGTACCTTGTGCCTTGGCGTGTCTCTTCACACGCACTCTTTCTTGTACCTTGTGCTTTGGCGTGTCTCTACACATGCACCCTGTCTCGTTTTGTGAACCCTGGCGTGTCCCCTACACACGCACCTTGCCTTGCACCTAGCTTTGAACCCTGGCATGTCCCCTACACACGCACCTTGCCTTGCACCTAGCCTTGAACCCTGGCGTGTCCCCTACACACACACCTAGCCTTGGACCTTGGCGTGTTCCCTAACACGCACCATGCCTGGATATCTGTCGTGCCTCCTTGCCTGAACCCTGGTTTGCCTGCCGGATGCCCAGAACCTGCCGATGGCTGCAGAGATCGTAAGCTGGATGACTGCGGCCTGATGTCCGGAGCTGATGTCCGCAGCCTGATGCCTAGATCATGTCGATCGTCGCCAGCGGTCCGGAGACCGATGCCATTGTGCCTTTACCTGTATCTAGGTGTGCCACCTGGCACATACTATGCTATGGACCTTGGCGTGCCCATGCACACACCTTGCACATTTTGCTTGTTTTCACGTTTGCACTGAATGTGATCCTGAAGATCTTAATGAAGATACCTTGCACTTACCTCTTGTCTTGTTTCCTGCTTGTCTCTGGTCGTCAGACACTCCCATAGTGTCCCCCTGAGCAGGCCGTCTGGTCCCAGCAGTCGTGGTGGCTCACCCCCTTGGTCTTGCCCCTGACACTCCCTGTATAGGGGGTGGATTCTCACAAGGTCAGCTCGCCCTCGGTGGGTGGGTGCCACGACCCAGAGGGTCCACTCAAAAAATGGGCTCAGCAGGAGCTGAGTCCATCACACATTTAGTACATGTCTTCTCTTATATCCTTTAACTGTGCCCTCTGGAACTCCCAGTCAGTCTCTAACAAACTCCCCTATATACACTGCTCAAAAAAATAAAGGGAACACTCAAGTAACACATCCTAGATCTGAATGAATGAAATATTCTCATTGAATACTTTGTTCTGTACAAAGTTGAATGTGCTGACAACAAAAGCACACAAAAATCATCAATGGAATTCAGATCAAATTTATTAACCATTAGAGGCCTGGATTTGGAGTCACACACAAAATTAAAGTGGAATGTAATGTCCTTAAAACAAGTCAAAATGATGCTCAGTATTGTGTGTGGCCTCCACGTGCCTGTATGACCTCCCTACTGTACAACGCCTGGGCATGCTCCTGATGAGATTGAGGATGGTCTCCTGAGGGATCTCCTCCCAGACCTGGACTAAAGCATCCGCCAACTCCTGGACAGTCTGTGGTGCAACGTGATGTTGGTAAATGGAGCGAGACATGATGTCCCAAATGTGCTCAATCGGATTCAGGTCTGGGGAACGGGCGGGCCAGTCCATAGCTTCAATGCTTTCATCTTGCAGGAAGTGCTGACACACACCAGCCACATGAAGTCTGGCTTTGTCCTGCATTAGGAGGAACCCAGGGCCAACCACACCAGCATATGGTCTCACAAGGGGTCTGAAGATCTCCTCTCGGTACCTAATGGCAGTCAGGCTACCTCTGGCGAGCACATGGAGGTCTGTGCGGCCCTCCAAAGAAATGCCACCCCACACCATTACTGACCCACTGCCAAACCGGTCATGCTGAAGGATGTTGCAGGCAGCAGATCGCTCTCCACAGCATCTCCAGACTCTGTCATGTTTGTCACATGTGCTCAGTGTGAACTTGCTTTCATCTGTGAAGATCACAGGGTGCCAGTGGCGAATTTGCCAATCCTGGTGTTCTGTGGTAAATGCCAAGCGTCTTGCATGGTGTTGGGCTGTGAGCACAACCCCATCTGTGGACGTCGGACCCTCAGACCATCCTGATGGAGTCGGTTTCTAACTGTTTGTGCAGACACATGCACATTTGTGGCCTGCTGGAGGTTATTTTGCAGGGCTCTGGGAGTGCTCCTCCTGTTCCTCCTTACACAAAAGCAGAGGTAGCGTTCCTGCTGCTAGGTTGTTGCCCTCCTATGGACCCTTCCACATCTCCTGGTGTACTGGCCTGTCTCCTGGTAGCACTTCCAGCCTCTGGACACTACGCTGACAGACACAGCAAACCTTCTTGCCACAGCTCGCATTGGTGTGCCATCCTGGATGAGCTGCACTACCTGAGCCACTTGTGTGGGTTGTAGAGTTCGTCTCATGCTACCACGAGTGTGAAAGCACAACCAACATTCAAAAGTGACCAAAACATCAGCCAGAAAACATTGGTACTGAGATGTGGTCTGTGGTCCCCACCTGCAGAACCACTCCTTTATTGAGCGTGTCTTGATAATTGCCAATAATTTCCATCTGTCCTCTATTCCATTTGCACAACAGTATGTGAAATTGATTGTCAATCAGTGTTGCTTCTTAAGTGGACAGTTTGATTTCACAGAAGTTTGATTTACTTGGAGTTATATTCTTTTATTAAGTGTTCCCTTTATTTTTTTGAGCAGTGTACATGACTTCTTCCTTTAAAAGACTCTTAAACTTCAGGCTTTTACTGAAACCTGGATCCAGCAGTCAGACACCACCTCCACTGCACCTCTCTCATATGATGGTTTACATTTTTCTCATATCTTCAGGCTGAGGAACTAAGTTGGAGGTGTTGGTCTGCTTCTTTCATTAAAATGTGCTTTTAAGGTCATGTCTCCAGTACCCTCACTTATGTCTCCCTTTCTTTAGCTCCACACCATCAGACTTTTCACTTCGCCTCCCTGAGAGAGGCGGGTATGAACCACCCTCTGGGCCAATCCCACCAATTCCTAGATCACTTTGCGAACCTTGCTTCTGCATCTTCTGTCCTATGACATTCCCACTCTCATCATCTCACCTCTCTGACCGCTCTTTCAGTGTACTGGCTCTTCTCCTCTTCATCTTATTGTCGGGGTTCTTCAGGGTTCCGTCCATGTTCCCTCCCCTTTTTTCTCTCTAAACCGCTCCTTTTGGAAAAACCATCTGCAGATTTGGCTTTCAGTACCTTGTTTGCCACATGGGTTTTTTTTTGCCTTCCTCTGGATCAACATGTTAGGGCAAGTTAGGATAGGATATGGGTTGAACTAGATGGACTTAAAGTCTCCCTTCAACCTTAATAACTATGTTACTATGTTACTATGTTACTATGTAATGCTGACGACACCCAATTATACACATCTGCTCCTGACATCACCCCCCGCATTATGTCCTCCCTCTATCTGAAACTGAATCTGTCCAAAACCAAATTTTGTGTGTTTCCTCCTTCCACTAACCTTCTTAAACCCAATATTGTCATTTCCATGTGTGGTTCTACCATTACTTACAGTAGCACGCCCGCTGTCTAATTTAAATTCAAGTATTTGGGACAAAAAAATTCCCATTGGGTTTCATTTAAAATTTTGCACTGTTTGATTTTACAGGCTCTTTTTTCCTCAACTTTAATGTGTTCTGTGGTCATAAATCAGCTGAGAAGAGCTAAAAAAGACAGATAAAAGACCATCAGCCAGCAATAGGCAGTGCAACACAGTGGCTACAGAAGGCAAATGGCGTTTGTTTGTTTTTTTAATAAAACTCAATTGCAAAAATTATATTTAGTCCAAAATAAATGCATTTAAGTGAAATAACAATTGTCTCAAGGGTGGACAACCCCTTTATGAAGTAATCGGACACTTTTTTTCTAATCCCTGTTAATTAAATGAAGGGTGTCCTCCTAAAGGTGTGTTCACACTGAGTCTTTTTACTGAGTTTTTAGAGCTGAATTTGAGCAGAAGTTTCCGAGGAGGACTTGGAAAGATTACACTCAAATTCTGTTCCCAAAAAATCCCCCAAAACTCAGTGTGAACAAGTCCTAAGTATCCATATAGCAATTTGTTATTAGTGTAACAGTAGGTGCAATTTTTCTTTTAGTTTGAATAAATAGGCCCACAGTGAGCAAATGATTTTTGCAGTAATCGGGGAATTGTACTTATACAGAGATGCCCTGATCCTCTGTAACTGCTTTATAGTAAGATGCTGATAAATATATTACAGCACACACAGTCCTCAGTCCTGCCTTGCACACAATGCAGTCATTGTCAGTGCCTGTACTCCAGGCCTCCATAAGTAATGGAACATTTGTGCTGAAAATACAATGGACTTATGACCTCTCTCAATCTGCTGGATATCACTAATGAGACAGTGACTGTAGGAAGCAGCTGGATCTCTGCCGTCTATGTACCCAAAGCATTTACTGCTACTGGTGTTTTTGCCCTGTACTATCTAGTGCAAGAACATGGTGCACTGATCATCTCATTCATCCAATGTTGTTATCATGTCGGTACCGGTACAGGCTCCAGGACACCAGAGTCATTGGCATTTCTTGCTCTCTTGGGTACATAGACTTGTTGGTTGCATTGCTCTCTTGGTTTAGTTTAATGCTCTGATTTGAGTTTTGAGGGCTTATGTAATAATATTAACCATGTTTAGTAAACAATAGAACTTAATAGGGTCAGCCGTCACCGAGTGGGGGCGCCATTTGCCCTAATTGTAGGGTGCCAGCCTCCGCGGTTAGGTAGGGCTGTACTCTAGGGCTACCTAGGGAGAGATTTTCTAATATTTGGACATATCTTTGTACTAATTCATTTTGTCTGTGGATATACAGTACTTATTTGAGTATGCATCTGATATTTCTTTTTGGCTTTAAATAATTAATAAAGGTTACATTTTAGAGGGTTTGTTATATTTTGTGAGCTGTTAATTACTACCCCTTACACTTTTGTGAGAACCCTATTATTTAATGACTAGTGAAATCCATGCAGGAAAACATCTCTAATAAATTGTCACTGCACAATCAGTAACAATTCCGAAAAGAAGGAAGAATTGGAAGCATTTAAAGAGACCAGGATGGATGAACGCAGAACTTAATCACTTGCTGTCTGCTGGGAATGCAGCGCAAGCGATAGATGAACTACAATTAGACCAGCCTACAATTTTGGACAAACATGTCGCTACCGGGCTACGCCTACAATTTATGGGCAGGTAGAGCTGATTGCGGCCACCTGCAAGGCCAATGGGAGGGGTGCAAGATCAGACTGGAGGCAGCTAGCATCCAGCAAACTAAATAGAGAAAAAAACCGACCAGCACCTCCTAGTGTGAACACGTGCAAGCTGCAAAAACTGCACAATATAGAGAAAAAGATATTTATAAGATATAAGGGGTGCTGCCTCCAGTCTGATCTTGCACCCCTCCCATTGGCCTTGCAGGTGGCCGCAATCAGCTCTACCTGCCCATAAATTATAGGCTTAGCCCAGTAGTGACATGTTTGTCCAAAATTGTAGGCTGGTGGCCCAGAAGTGGCTTATGTACGGTAGAGCAGGGACCCATCAGGGGAGGTCACCTTGCCATGGTTGATGGGATTACATGAATTGGCCAATTTGGGCACTAAGAACCTTCATTTTTCATCTTACTGTAAGTAAAAAAATTTTTTTTGGAAAAAAATATTTTTGAGGATTATTATCTAAATTGAGTGGTTTTAATGTTTTTCTGGTTTTCACATGGCCTAGATTCTTGTACATGTGCTGCTGTATTCTTTTTCTCTATATTGTGCAGTTTCTGCAGCTTGCACGTGTTCACACTAGGAGGTGCTGGTCATTTTTCTCTCTCTCTCTCTCTCTCTCTCTCTCTCTCTCTCTATATATATATATTGTAGGGATGTGACTCGCTCAGGTGCAGCGGGAGACAATTATGAGGCAGGTTTTCCCAAAGTCCATGTGGTTTATTAACTTCATAAACCCACAAGGCAGCATAACACTGAAATGTAACCTTCAGCTCAGGCAAAGGAACAGAAATGTCCGTGGCTTCAGACTCGGACTGAGAGTCTCAGCACATGCTGGGAGGTGTAGTCCTCCCCATATACAACTAATATACATAGGCCAGGGCAATGTCCCGAGCAGCGCTCTATCTGCAGCCGCAGACCCAGGAAGGCTTCTCCTTCCTTAGCACACAGGCCACTCTCTGTAGTGTCCCACCTGGACACATGGAAGTCTGTCCACACTCTGACAGACTCCCTCACACTCTCTCATGTGCCAAACACCTCAATTACATAGCCCTGTAACCACACCCACCGGTGATCACATGGCTATGACATCACTAAAGGTTGCATAGACACACACAGGCTTCCCTGACACAGTGTAATAGAAAGATCAGCAGTACCTCTGCTGATCAATACACCCTGGAGCCTGCATCCCAAGGCCACCCACCTTGAGACCCATAATGGTCATTTAGGACCCTGCTCCTGTTACCACACTGAATGTGCCTGTACACCCGTCCTGGGACACCCACACAGCACCCCCTAGCTGACATAGTGGTAACTTCACCACATACCTCCCCCCTCTGTTCAAACTTGTGGGGTTGAACACATGACATCACCCAGGGATCTTGAGACCTGGCACCCATGTCACCTTGCCCTACCAGTCGGGAGGACCATCTCCGTCTGTTTCGGCAGTCATACTGCATCATATTTACGCTAGGCCTCCCCCGCCCCCAGCGGTCAGTATCTCGGCCTTGGGCTTTGGCCTTCCTGTCAATGCCCGTCAGGGTGACCAGGCACTCTTTAGCCTCCATCTGTTTGCAGTGCGCTCCATCACCCGACCTTTCTCTCACTAGCTGACTCTCCCGGTTCGTATGGTCATGAGTCCCACGTCCAGTTGGGCTAACTGGCTGGTCTGAGTCTGACCCTCTGTCGCTACGTCCACCACCGGGTCTCGTGCCTATGCTACTAAGATTAGAACTGCCACTTGCGGACTCTCGACGTTCTTGTCTTCGACTACCTGTCCTTTCATTCTTTGGAGGATCCCTTCGGGCCTTTACAACTTGGGTTGGAGGTGGACGCCACCTGACGTTCTGTAACTGCTTATTCATCTGCAGCCGATCCGGTCTTAGCTGCTCAATCTCCTTCAGGTACGCTACCCGATATTCCAGGAGCATGCGAAGCTTCCCAATGCTTTCCACTGAACCAACCACAATGACAGGAACCATGTCATCTTCAACAACAACTTGGATTTCACCAGCAGGTGGGATCCTCACTCTCTTAACACTGGATCGATTCACCATCTCCTGCATCACCTTTCCAAGTCTGCCAATGACTTTCCCCACCAGATTTCTGGGTACCGGAATTATGTCTTCCACAAAGCCCAGACGACTTTGAGCTTCCCTGGCAAGCTCCAGACGTCGAGCGGCTTTCCTATTACGCTCCACTAACATCTGTTTCGTGCGGAGACATTGTAGGTGCATCTCCTTCAGGACAGCCACCCTTCTCTCTGTGTCTTCCGTTTCTGCCAGTATCACCAACTGGTTTGTTTCTGGTGCCCAGCTCAAACTATAGGCCTTTACTGCCTTTTTAAAGGTCTCATGCACACCTTCGCTGGCACACGCTTCTCGCACGTCTTCGGGTACCTCCATCACGCACTTGAAGGTCATGGACTTCCTCTCATCCTGAACAGATGGCCCTGGGTTCCCCACGGACACTTCCCTCAAGGTATCTGCCAAGACCGGGTGACTGTCTTGTGCAGCTCTTGGCTCACCATCTTCTTGAGATTTACAGTCCTCAGGACCCATTTCCAAGATGGGCTTTGGCAGTTCTGCCTTGCTATCAGTCGGGCACGGCCACTGTACGTCTTCACCCATCCACTTCTTCTCCCGTAGAAGACCTTTTACTACTCCACTGAGTTCTTGCAGAACTTTATCTCGCTCCTCTGCCAGGTAGCGACGCTCATCCTCTCTCCTGAGTATCTCCTGTTGATGCTTCTCTTGGGCCTCTCTGAGCCCTTCCATATCTTCCAACAGGGTCTTGTTCATGGTTTTACACGCTGACAGGTGACCTCTGAGTTCAGAGACTTCCTTCTCCAGCGCATCCACTCTGTGCTCAGCTGCTTGCCTTAGGACTCTTTCCCGTTCGACATGTTCTGTTACAGTCTCCTTTATCAGCTGTATCTCACGATCCTGCTCTCTTTTGTCCATCACGTGTCTCACCACTACCTCTTTAATTATATCGTTAAAGGGTACCACTGGGTCAGTCACCAATTTGTTTAGTCCAGTCGTCTTATCTCCCAGCCCACCATCTGTCTTATCATGAGACGTCAGGTCCGTAAGTTGGGCAGATGTCCTTCTTCCGGTCAGTTCTACCTCTGACCTGTCCACGTCAGGAGCCGTCACTGTCTCAGTGTCCGCTGGCCCCACAGTCGAAGCATCTCCATCGTCCGGCCAAACGTCATCAAACAAAAGAAAGTCCCGGCCCCTCTCCCAGGCATAGACTAAGTCCCGTGGTATCCCGCTACCTTGGCACTCACCACCTTTGGTCCCCTCAAACACTACTGTGTCTACTGCGTAGTTCACCGTGACCCCGTGTTTACAGCGAACCCTGACGTTTTTCTCGGTCAGAGAGAAAACGAGAGGTGTTCCTGTCAGAGTCACCTGACTCTCTGAGTCCAGCCGACCAAAGGCTCCTTCCCGGTGCAGCATCACTGTACACATCTGTGGCCCGTCATTACTACCCGGAAAGGATATTCCACATTCTGAAAAAGACCTGCACATACACTGAGGTACTCCAGACATACCTACTGAGTCACCCAGTGCTGTCACTTCTTCACACTTGGCCCCTTTCTGGACCACCACCCCACTTTGGGTTGCCACTCCAATTTGGGTCACCGCCCCCTTTTGGGACTCCACCCCTTTTTGGGTTACCACTCCAATTTGGGTCACCGCCCCCTTTTGTGACTCCACCCCTTTTTGGGTTACCACTCCAATTTGGGTCACCACCCCCTTTTGGGACTCCACCCCTTTTTTGGTTACCACTCCCTTTTGGATCACCGTCCCCTTTTGGGACTCCACCCCTTTTTGGGATTTCCCCATGTCCGTTCTGCAGAACTTCTTATGCCACAGTTCACACAGTACAGTTTGTCTTTTAACGATACCACACAAGTCTTTGCTGGCACCACCACAGCTCCTGCTGTCACTGATCACCGACACCTCCGGCTGCTGTTCACACACACACAGCGGCTGGTGTCACTGCAGCTCCTGCTGCACCATCTTCGTGGACCCGCCGATCCACCGGAAGCCGCTTGTCACCTTCGTAACCCCGTCGGGTTACTGGAAGCCGCTTGTCACCCTCAAAGATAAAAAAACCACAAAAGCGCGCCCATAGGGCCTTACCAGTGCAGGTATAATGGGTTATGCAGCAATAATACAGGGTACTCACCCTTAATAGTTGTGTAAAGCCACAACTACTGTATCCGCTTAGTTACACTCCATAAAGCTGCAGCAGGATGGTGTAGCCAGACAGCGTCTGCTACCAATGCTCAAAGAGGAAAAACACCAGGTCCCTGTGCTGCGAGACCTTCGTGACCACTCTGAGCCACAGCAATCTGCCTTGCAAAAAAAACCTTCGTGACTGCTCTGAGCCACAGCAATCTGCCTTGCAAAAAAAACCTTCGTGACTGCTCTGAGCCACAGCAATCTGCCTTCAGGTTTTGCAGAGGAAAAGAGAAAAAAAAAAAAAAAAAAAAAACACATGCACAGTCTCTCACGTGTCCTGTCCGTGTGCTGTTCAGGACGTACCGCCTCCACCTGAGAACGTCCAACACACAGGGCACACCGGGTGCTATTCAGGGAGCCGACCCTCCTCCCAGGGTCTCCCAACACACCGGCCTCACCAGGTCCAGGGGCTCAGCAAGTGCTCTTCAGGACATCCGTCTCCGCCTGAGACTGCCCAACACACACCTCACCAGGTCCAAGGTCATAGCACGTGATCCAGGGATCCGATTCCTCTCCCAGAACCTCCCAACACTGACCCTCCAGGACCTTGCTCACTGACCCCTCCAGGAACACAGTCTCTCACTGACCCAGGTCAGTGCAACACAGACTCCTGTCTGTTACCTGTGTCGGCCACACAGTTTCCCAAACGCCTCTTCTCCTCAGAGGTATCCCACAAATATTAATAGTCACTTTCTCTGACCTCAGTCAGTATTACTCACGGTTGTCAGAGCGTCTGCTCTCCTGGCTCAGAACCGCCAGCACTGCCCCACGTGCTTCTGGGAATCGCTGCCCGCAGTCTGTCACCAATTGTAGGGATGTGACTTGCTCAGGTGCAGCGGGAGACAATCATGAGACAGGTTTTCCCAAAGTCCATGTGGTTTATTAACTTCATAAACCCACAAGGCAGCGTAACACTGAAATGTAACCTTCAGCTCAGGCAAAGGAACATAAACGTCCGTGGCTTCAGACTCGGACCGAGAGTCTCAGCACATGCTGGGAGGTGTAGTCCTCCCCATATACAACTAATATACATAGGCCAGGGCAATGTCCCGAGCAGCGCTCTATCTGCAGCCGCAGACCCAGGAAGGCTTCTCCTTCCTTAGCACACAGGCCACTCTCTGTAGTGTCCCACCTGGACACATGGAAGTCTGTCCACACTCTGACAGACTCCCTCACACTCTCTCTCTCATGTGCTAAACACCTCAATTACATAGCCCTGTAACCACACCCACAGGTGATCACATGGCTATGACATCACTAAAGGTTGTATAGACACACACAGGCTTCCCTGACACAGTGTAATAGAAATATCAGCAGTACCTCTGCTGATCAATACACCCTGGAGCCTGCATCCCAAGGCCACCCACCTTGAGACCCATAATGGTCATTTAGGACCCTGCTCCTGTTACCACACTGAATGTGCCTGTACACCCGTCCTGGGACACCCACACAGCACCCCCTAGCTGACATAGTGGTAACTTCACCACAATATATATAGTACCCATAAATAAATATTTATTTATATTTATTATAAAAGTACACATTTGTGGCGCCCCTGAGGGTTCAGTTGCCACAGAGGTACTGCACCTCCTCCTGAGGTGTGGTATCCCACCATTCAGGTAAGGTGGAGACACCTGACCACGCTCCAACACCTGCATCCCACACAACATAGTAGTGTAGCAAAGTACCCTTTCGTGGCTCCCTGCTTGGAACACAAAGCGTGCTGGGAGGCGGGTGGAGTTTAGTCTGCATTAAAAGAGCGGGAAGGGTTTAGGATTTGGTCAGTCTGACAGAGTCAGAGGAGGAGAGAAGATCCCCTGAGTGGGATGGATAAAGGAAGTGCTGCAGCCGACCTCAGTGATCTGGGTCTGCTGGCACAGGAAAGGAACATCGATAGAAAGCCTGACTCTCCATAAGAAGGAAAGGATTAGTGGGTCGCCCTCCCAGGGCTGTGGGATACTCGGTACCGGGCCGGTGTCAGGGGGAAAGGTGTCACAGCGGCGGTGACCCGGTCCGTGGCCCTGAGTGCCCAAATCAATGGTAGTTTGTGATATAGTTTATGTGATAGTTCGTGACGCCACCTGTGGTGTTTGGCAAGCAAGATGTTAAGCCAACACTGCGTGCAGATCTCGGGGGCTGATGGTGTGTTGCAGCATAGATGGTGTAGCTCCCTCAGGTGAAGCTGTAACCCCAGGGCAGTGTAATGGCGATAGATGAGAATAGGCGCAGGCGGTGTGAGGAATGCTGGTACCCAGATGTAATGGTGCTGATGGTGTTAGCGCACAAATGAATGGAAGACACCAGGGCTTGCAATTCCAAAGCTTTACTCACAGTCCGTGGTACACACTGGTGCCTGCCTCCATGCCGTGTAGTCCGGGGCAGAGACTCAACCTCCCGGGCAAGTCAGGATTCTCCTCTCCAACACTCCGCCAACATGTACCTCTCCTGAACGACTCCTCTATTACGCCTTAAGTTGTGAAGAGCTCCAGTACCGTAGTACTCTGGAGTTCCTCCTGTCAGATGTTCCTAACAACTCTACTTGTATGGCAGACAGGTGTAGCCTCTCTCGGGGACTCCCTTCTCTGGAGTCCTGGCTCTCTATTCAGTTGCTGTTGTGCCCCAAGTCTGAGATGGGAGTAGTGCATTTATAGCCAACTACTCCACCGGTGTCTGCTGCAGAACCATAAGCGTCCATACAACCTCGGGGACTGGGCCCCGGCCTTGCGCTGAGAACCTCTAGGCAGGGTTCCTCTTCCAACCCACAACTCCTCTCTGTTCTCTCTACTCCTCTTTCCTGTGGAAGCTTAGGTTGCAGTTCTACGTCTTTCTCCTTCTGTTCCTCTCCCGTGCCAGCTGGCTCAGATCACTGAGGAAGCTGCAGCACTTCTTCTCTCCCTCTTCTAGGGATCTCCTTCCTCTCGGACCCGTCCTCCGACTCTCCTGACTGACTGTCCAGACTCCCCTCAGACTGACCTCCAGACTGATCTGGAATTCTAAACCTTCCCAACCTTTTATATGGATCTCAACTCCACCCACCTCCCAGCACATCCAGTGTTCCATGCAGGGAACCACCAATGCACTCCTAATGTCTAGGAGTAGAGAGACACCTCAATGTGGTTGTGCAGAACTACCCTGTTGTGTGGGATGCGAGTGTTGGAGTGAGGAAAGGAGTTCCCAACTTACCTAGGCGGTGGGGCACTACACCTTAGGAGAAGGTGCAGTACCTCTGTGGCGACTGAGCCTCAGGGGCGCCACATTAGTACGGAACATGAGGAGAAGAAGAGAACTAAGGATTAGGGTAAGAGGAGAACCCTTCCCAAGTTCTAAGCGCAAGGCCGGGGTCCGGTCCCCGAGGTTGTATGGATACTAATGGTCCTGCAGCAGACACCAGAGGAATAGAAGTTGTCACCACTTTATTCCCACACAAGACTTGGGGGCCCAACAGCAACGTGAGAGAGCCGGGACTAGGTAGTAAGGAGTCCCTGAAGACTACAGCTGTCTGCCGTACAAGTAGAGTTCATAGGAACATCTGACAGGAGGAACTCCAGTGTAACTCAGTACTGTGAGTACTTCACTAAAGGCGCTAAGAGGGAGACGTTCAGAAAAGGCACATATATTGGCGGAGTGTTGGAAAGGAGTACTTCATCTTGCCTGGAAGTTGGCTGAGCTCCTGACCCGGGGGACACGGCACGGATGCGGGCTCTTGTACCACAACAGACTGTGAGTAAAGCTTTGGAACTACATGCCCTGGTGTGCTCCACTTATTCCTGCGTCAACCTGCCCGGCACTGCTACATCCCCTGCGCCCGACACTACACCATCTAAGTGTCACTTCACCTACTCTGCCCTGAGACTAAAGCCCTGCCTGTGGAGGGCTATAACATCATTGCTGCACCACACCATCTGTCCTAGAGGATCTGTCTGCAGCGTCGGCTTAACACCTTCATTGCCGAACACCACAGGTGGCGTCACGACTCATCCATTCTAGTCATCATAAGCACACTGAACATTCCCCCTTTTACATTGGGCGCCCAGGGCCACGGGCCGGGTCCCAGCTGCCGTGACATCTCCCATTGAAGCTCATCGGGCCCGGTACCGAGTACCCCACGGCCCTGGGAGGGCGACCCACATTTGTTATCGCAGAGTCCAGAATGACCCGACCTATATAATTGTCAATGTAAAAAAATAAATAAATAAATAATAGGCAAAAAACTTTGCTTTATCATCATACTGCCAAACAAAAAGTGAAATATAACATAATTAAAAAGATGAATGTAAATAAAAATGGTACTTCTGAAAGCTACATCAAAAAAGCAAGCCACCTTACAGCTCCATCAGCGGAGAAGTAAAAAAATACAGCTCTTAAAATAAAGCGATGCAAAAATAATTATTTTTTCTATAAAATAGTTTTTATTGTGTAAAACCACCAAAATATAAAAAAATAAATAAATGTGGTATTATTCTTCCTTATCAATTTCACCACATGCGTAACAGCATAAAAATAAAAAATGAAGACAATAATTACTGAATTGCTGGTTTGTGTTCATTCTGCCTCCCAAAAATTGGAATAGAAAGCGATCAAAAAATGTAATGTGTCAAAAAATGGTACCAATAAACATGTCAACTCGTCTTGCAAAAGCAATAAAAAGTGGCTTTTACTGTGTGACAGCAAACATAAAAACCGATATAAATCTGGTATCGCTGTAATTGCACCGATCCAAAGAATAAAGTTGCCTAATCACTTATGCCACATGAAGAATCACGTAAAAATTAATTAGAACCAGCACTTGACATACTTCTGATTTTTTAATTCTGTCTCCCAAAGATTGCAGTAAGGCTTGGCTCTCATTTATCCTGCGCTCTGCACTGAGCGCTTAGACTGGGGTTTCTGTGTAAGTCTCTGAAATACGTGATTCGGACGGAAACCCCGGTGGAAGATTCCCTATAATGAGGCAGATGGGCACACTGTGGACGCTGTCTGACTTACGATCTGGTGGCGTCAGTCTTTTTAGGATTGCATAAAAGCGCCATAGGCCACAGTTTTGTGCACTTCTGAGAAGAAGGTCACTGCTAAACAGAGGCCAGACAGATTCCAGAGTAACTCTGCTCTCTCTTTATAATGAATGGATCCCTAGTGGGTTTCATCTGAATCACATCATTTGGAGATTTAAATGGAAACTACAAAGTGCTCAGTGTAGAGCGCCGGATAAATGTGATCCCAAACATTATGTAAAATGTTCCCAATAAAAGTTTCAACTCAGTCCACAAAAAAAGCAAGTCCCCACTCAGGTCTGTTATCTGTTAATGGAAATATAGGGGGCTTCCATAATACTGGTTTTACAAAGGCTCTTGAAAAGCGAAATGGCTCCTTGCTCCCCCCTCAAAAAAAATTCAGCAAATTCTCCACTCCTAAATCCAAATGCCCCTACCTTCTGAGCCCCAGTGTGCCTAATGCACATTTAGTGTCCACATATTTGGCATTTCTGTAGTGATTATAGCCAGCCTAATTTAGAGGTGAGTGTCTCCAGAAGCATGAGCTGGGCATAATGTACTGGTGACTACAACGTACTGGTGACTACAACGGCAGTTTGCAAAAAAACCCGTTTGGGAGAGAAGAACAGACAAATCGCGGCGCCCTGAGTGCGTAAACACAATATTGTAGTCTTTAAAGGGTGCACAATTTTATGCACTCACCTGATAGAAGACTAATATACTTTTAGATTGTGTATCCTCAAAAATCCTTCCTTTTGGGATACTTCTCAGTAGACAGGGCTTGCAGCTTGCCTCGGGTGGATCCAAGTGAAAGAGCCAGGTTGTCATGTCGGACGCTATTCACACCACAGCGTCCGGAAGGCAGCGGTAGTTCCATCTCCGTCCACTATAGCCTCAGTGGCGCCGGCTTGATTTTACTCAGGTTTAGAGTTTGAAGTCTCCAAGGTGGTGGACTCTCGAGTACTGCACCGTTCTCTTCAGTATTTGGTACAATGGCGGGGGTATGGTCCGGAGGAGAGGTCTTGGGTACCAGCCTCGGACATACATGCGGATCGGCTGGTCAGTTCCTTTCACCGCCGTCATCCGGACAAGCCGGGTCCTATGAGTCTTGAGGGCCGTGGGGTCCCTCGTAGAAGACGGGGTACTGTCATGTCGGACGCTATTCACACCACAGCGTAGTTCCATCTCCGTCCACTATAGCCTCAGTGGCGCCGGCTTGATTTTACTCAGGTTATCTGGGGTTAATCTAGCTGGAGATCAGGTGGGATGTTTGGTCACGCCCATGGTCTTTAAATAGTCGTGCTGGCCTGTGGGTGTCGCCGATTATAGCTTGTGTTTTATGCCAAGTGGTTACGGTCTGGAGAGGTGGTGTTGGAGAGAGAAATTCATATCTGGTGTGGTATGATCCGTTGTTACCTTTTCGCCTTCCTATATTTGTGCTTTGTTTTGCCCTGTTCACATTACAGTATTGTCCTGTGTGTATGCGGCGCGGTGTGGTTTAAGTTCTCCCTGTCTGTCATTACTGTGTGGGCTTTGGTGGTTTGACAACTCACTGGGTGGAGGGTGGAGGGTTCAGCTTAGGGCTGAGCAGGAGATAAGGAAAGGTTGGAGGCTCAGGCATTTGCACCATTAGCAAAAACCCTGGGTTGAGGGTCAGACAGGGTTTTCCCTAGTTTGAGGGACTCCGCAGGGGCCCCGGGTATTTCAGCCTCCTTTGACCTAAGCCCCGCATAACACAGGTTCAGGCTCACACAGGATGAGTAAATCAAGAAAGGCACATCCAGCCCATAAACGGCAGCGCTTCCCAGGACTCACATCCAAAGATGATATTCCATATTTTTTTATTTCATAGGTTAAAAAAGAGATACAACGCGTTTCGGATACAGTGTATATCCTTCATCAGGTATCATAAAAACACAGTACAAATCCTAATAGTATAAAATTCAGTTACACTTATATATAGTAGCAACCTTTTATCCCAGTCTCAGAAACTTGATTTAGGGTGTGGACCAAGTTCAGGAACACACCCACTGATTGATCCAACCTTGACAACATAGATGCAAGAAGGAAAAGAAAAAAAAAACCAAAAGGAAAAAAAACCCAGAGAGAAAAAAAAAAAAAAAGGCAACGTTCAAACTCTCTCTATGATATCATTCAATCCATTTGGATATAATGTTCCCAGACGATATATCCAAAACGTTTCTTTCCGGTTTAAAAGAGCATTCCTATTTGCAACACCAGAGGGGATCTGCTCCACCGGAGTTACTTTTATGTTAAAAATGTTGTTATGTTTAATTAGTAGATGCCTTGAGAGACTATGTTTTAAAAAGCTGTTTTTTTGCTCTATTTCTGTGACCATTAATGCAGATCGCAGTGTCTACACAGTGCGTCCCACATATTGCAAACCGCAACTGCATGTGATGACATATACAACAAAATCACTGTTACAGCTGAGTCTTTGTGAAATCTCAAAGACCTCACCAGTACTATTACATTTGATAGTTTTAGCCCCGTGATCTAGGATCCCACAGGTACAACATTTTTTAGAGGTACATTTAAAAACTCCGGTTCCTTGAGAAACACCACATAAAATTTGAGCCGTACTTTTTTTTTTTATAGTTTTTTCCTTTTGAATCCAACTGTCTTTTTAATTTACTGGGGGCCACCAAATTTTTCAAAGCTCTTCCCCTTCTATATGATACAGGAAAGATGTATATCTTTGTACCTTGTTAGCCAGTGGATAGAAAAATATTCAGGATTGAGAGTCCTCAGTAGTTGATACCTTTTAATGGCTAACTGAAAAGATGGTAACACATTGCAAGCTTTCGAGACTACTCAGGTCTCTTCATCAGGCTAGACTAATACAAAATCTGAAGTCACATATTTATGCACAATACAGCAAAAGCTTAGAACAAGGATGAATGCTCATCGTCACACAATAAGAGAAAAAAGAATGGATCTACCTGTGGCAAAACATTTCTGTATCCCTGATCACAGCAACGTGGATATGAAATTACTGGTATTGAAAGGTAACTTCACATCTCAGAGAGAGAGACGAGTTTGGGAGTACAAATTTATGACGAACTTTGACGCTCTCAGTGCTGGAATGAATGTGTCGCATGGATTTATGTCTTTTTACATCAATTAAGGAATTTCCTTTTAAAACCTTGCGGGGCAACACAGAACTAGACCCCAATCAGAGGACCATAAAACATCCAGACTCCTTATCTATGAACTGGTCCAATGTTTATATTTATGTTTCTCCCTCTCCCATATTGATAGTTCTGCTTCACGTCACTTGTCTTATCTATTGCATTTTTTCTAGGCTGTATTGTGCATAGATATGTGACTTCAGATTTTGTATTAGTCTAGCCTGATGAAGAGACCTGAGTAGTCTCGAAAGCTTGCAATGTGTTACCATCTTTTCAGTTAGCCATTAAAAGGTATCAACTACTGAGGACTCTCAATCCTGAATATTTTTCTTTTCCCCTTCTATATGTAATCCCTGGTTTATCAGGGAGATGTTTTCCCAAAACAGGGTCACGCTTCAAGATATACCAATATTTTGAAAGCACAGTTCTTATTACTTTATTAATTACTACTTTATTAACATTACTATCTGCAGCTTTTGACACTGTTGACCACCATCTCCTACTCTCTAGGCTCCAGTCACTAGGCATTAAGGACACTGCTCTCTCCTGGTTCTCTTCCTATCTTTCTGACCGCTCCTTCAGTGTTTTGTTCTCTGGCTCCACTTCATCTCCTCTTCATCTCGCTGTCGGGGTACCTCAGGGCTCAGTCCTTGGCCCCTTCTCTTCTCTCTCTCTACACAGCCCCAATTGGACAGACCATCAGCAGATTTGGCTTTCAGTATCATCTTTATGCTGATGACACACATTCCCTGACCTTACCCCCCCTGTACAACAGACAGTGACTGTCTGTCTGCAGTCTCCAACATCATGTCCTCTCTATCTGAAACTCAACCTCTCCAAAACTGAACTTCTTCTGCTCCCGCCATCTACTAACCTCCCTAAATCTGACATTTCCCTCTCCGTGGGTGGCACCACAATAACACCCCAGCAGCAGGCGCGCTGTCTGGGTGTTATGTTTGACACCAATCTCTCCTTCACATCCCATCTACAATCTCTTGCCCACTCTTGCCACTTACACCTAAAGAACATCTCTAAAATCCGCCCTTTTCTCACCTTGGAAATAACAAAAACCCTCACTGTAGCATTGATCCACTCCTGCCTGGACTACTGCAACGTTCTATTAATTGGCCTCCCCGTTACTCGACTATCACCTCTCCAGTCCATACTTAATGCAGCAACCAGGGTCATCCATCTGGCTAATCGGTGCTCGGACACGTCCGCTCTTCGCCAGTCCTTACACTGGCTGCCCATTCAATATAGGATCCAATTCAAAGTACTTGTTCTCACCCACAAAGCTCTCCACAGTACAGCACCCCCCTTACATCTCCTCCCTCATTTCTGTCTATCGGCCTAACCGACAGCTGCGCTCTGCAAACTACTTTTGACTAACCTCTGCACTAATCCGTACCTCCCACTCCTGACTCCAAGACTTCTCCCGCGCTGCGCCAATCCTCTGGAATGCTCTACCCCAAGAAATAAGGACTATCTACAACTTGCATAGTTTCAGGTGCTCCCTCAAAACACATTTGTTCAGAGCGGCCTATCACATTCACTAATCAAAGTCATTCTATGTGTAAGTGTGCATGTGAAGCCCATTCACTATCTCCATCCATCCCTCACTCCCTCAAGATGGCTGGACCATTATTGTAAATAAATCCCTGTAAATACACACCTGTACTCTGTATCTCTCCCACCTCATTGTAGACTGTAAGCTCTCATGAGAAGGGTCAGCTTATTTTGCTTTAATTATTGTATTAATGTTGTTACTTATGACTTGTGTTTTGAAACTGTTAAACTGTAAAGCACTGCGGAATGTGTTGGCGCTATATAAATAAAGATTATTATTATTATTATTACCACTTCAATGTGTGACAAGCCTTTACACCGCCATACTACCACTTCAATGTGTGACAAGCCTTTACACTGCCATACTACCACTTCAATGTGTGACAAGGCTTTACACTGCCATACTACCACTTCAATGTGTGACAAGCCTTTACACTGCCATACTACCACTACTTCAATGTGTGACAAGCCTTTACACCACCATACTACCACTTCAATGTGTGACAAGCCTTTACACCACCATACCGCCACTACTTCAATGTGTGAAAAGCCTTTACACCACCATACTACAACTTTAATGTGTAACAAGCCTTTACACCGCCATACTGCCACTACTTCAATGTGTGACAAGTAGAGTTGAGCGATACCGTCCGATACTTCAAAGTATCGTATCGGATGGTATCGGCCGATCTTTAAAAAAAGTATCGGTATCGCCGATTCCGATACCGGAAGTCCCATTCAAGTCTATGGGACTTCCGGTATCGGAATAAGAAAAACCCTTTCCTGCCCTTGTACAGCCTCTCTGGGGTCTGTACGGGCCTTTCGGGGGGCTGTGCCGGCCTGCCAGGGGGTCTGTGCAGGCTCCGGTGGTCTGTGCCGGCCTGCCGGTGGTCTGTGCAGGCTCCGGGGGGCTGTGCCGGCCTGCCGGGGGGCTGTGCCGGCCTGCCGGGGGGCTGTGCAGGCTCCGGGGGGCTGTGCCGGCCTGCCGGGGGGCTGTGCCGGCCTGCCGGTGGTCTGTGCAGGCTCCGGGGGTCTGTGCAGGCATCGTCCGATGGGACTACAAGTCCCATCGGGCGATGCCTGCTACCATGACAGTGATTGACACATTAGCCAATGATGGGACAGTAGTAGTCCCATCATCCGGCTAATGTGTTGAATGTAAAAAAAAAAAAAAAAAAAAAAAAAAAAAAAATTACATGCTACATACATACAACATACTACATACATGCTACATTCATACTACATACTACATACATGCTACATTCATACTACATATATACTACATGCATGCTACATACATACTGCATGCTACATACATACTACATGCTACATACTACATATATACTACATGCATGCTACATACTACATGCTACATACATACTACATATATACTACATGCATGCTACATACATACTGCATGCTACATGCATGCTACATACATACTACATACATGCTACATGCATACTACATACATACTACATACATACTACATGCATGCTACATATATACTACATGCATGCTACATACTACATGCTACATACATACTACATATATACTACATGAATGCTACATACATACTGCATGCTACATGCATGCTACATACATACTACATACATGCTACATACATACTACATATATACTACATACATACTACATACATACTACATGCATGCTACATGCATGCTACATACATACTACATATATACTACATGCATGCTACATACATACTACATGCTACATACATACCACATATATACTACATACATACAATACATTCATACAATACATACATAGACATACAGTACATATAACATAGAGTAACATACTTACCAATACTTGTCACATTGTTCCCCGAAGCCATTGTCTTTTCCGGGATAAATATTAACATAACAAACCACAAAAATACTCACCCACGATCCGAAGCAGTCCACGAGTGTGTCCCACGACGATCTTGGGTAGAGAACTGCAGCATCAGATGATGCTGCCGTTCTCTACGGGCTGCAGGAATCCAATGACGGAAGGTAGGTATCCTTCCGCACTGTATTCCTCCGCCACTTAAAAAAAAAAAGTCCCTAGTCTCACTTTATGCCATTGCTGTGTGGGAATTTCCCACACAGCAATGGCATAAAGTGAGACTAGGGACTTTTTTTTTTTAAGTGGCGGAGGAATACAGTGCGGAAGGATACCTACCTTCCGTCATTGGATTCCTGCAGCCCGTAGAGAACGGCAGCATCATCTGATGCTGCAGTTCTCTACCCAAGATCGTCGTGGGACACACTCGTGGACTGCTTCGGATCGTGGGTGAGTATTTTTGTGGTTTGTTATGTTAATATTTATCCCGGAAAAGACAATGGCTTCGGGGAACAATGTGACAAGTATTGGTAAGTATGTTACTCTATGTTATATGTACTGTATGTCTATGTATGTATTGTATGAATGTATTGTATGTATGTAGTATATATGTGGTATGTATGTAGCATGTAGTATGTATGTAGCATGCATGTAGTATGTATGTAGTATGTATGTAGTATGTATGTAGCATGCAGTATGTATGTAGCATGTATGTAGTATGTATGTAGTATATATGTAGTATGTATGTAGCATGCATGTAGTATGTATGTAGCATGCATGTAGTATGTATGTAGTATGTATGTAGTATGTATGTAGCATGCAGTATGTATGTAGTATGTAGTATGTATGTAGCATGCATGTAGTATGTATGTAGCATGCATGTAGTATGTATGTAGTATGTATGTAGTATGTATGTAGCATGCAGTATGTATGTAGTATGTAGTATGTATGTAGCATGCATGTAGTATGTATGTAGCATGCATGTAGTATGTATGTAGTATGTATGTAGCATGCATGTAGTATGTATGTAGTATGTATGTAGCATGCAGCATGTATGTAGCATGTATGTAGTATGTATGTAGTATATATGTAGTATGTATGTAGCATGCATGTAGTATGTATGTAGTATGTATGTAGCATGTATGTAGTATGTATGTAGTATATATGTAGTATGTATGTAGCATGCATGTAGCATGTATGTAGCATGCATGTAGTATGTATGTAGTATTTTTTTTTTTTTTTTTTTTAACATTTAACACATTAGCCGGATGATGGGACTACTACTGTCCCATCATTGGCTAATGTGTCAATCACTGTCATGGTAGCAGGCATCGCCCGATGGGACTTGTAGTCCCATCGGACGATGCTTGCACAGACCCCCGGACATCAGCACAGCCCCCCGGCAGGCCGGCACAGCCCCCCGGCAGGCCGGTACAGACCCCCACAGGGTGCACAGACCACCGGCAGGCCGGCACAGCCCCCCGGCAGGCCGGTACAGACCCCGGGCAGTCCACACAGCCCCCCGGCAGGCCGGCACAGCCCCCCGGCAGGCCGGCAGAGACCCCCGGAAGGCCCGAAATGACGGCGCATCATGATGCGCACACACCGCGCATCATGATGACGTCAGGCCGTCAATCAACTGAACTTCCGATTCCGATGCCGAATTCCGATATTGAAAAAATATCGGAAGTCGGTATCGGAATTCCGATACAGCAAGTATCGGCCGATACCCGATACTTGCGGTATCGGAATGCTCAACACTAGTGACAAGCCTTTACACTGCCATACTACAACTTTAATGTGTAACAAGCCTTTACACCGCCATACTACCACTTCAATGTGTGACAAGCCTTTACACTGCCATACTACAACTTTAATGTGTAACAAGCCTTTACACCGCCATACTACCACTTCAATATGTGACAAGCCTTTACACCACCATACCGCCACTACTTCAATGTGTGACAAGCCTTTACACCACCATACTACAACTTTAATGTGTAACAAGCCTTTACACCGCAATACTACCTCTTCAATGTGTGACAAGCCTTTACACTGCCATACTACCACTACTTCAATGTGTGACAAGCCTTTACACCGCCATACTACAACTTTAATGTGTGACAAGCCTTTACACTGCCATACTACAACTTTAATGTGTAACAAGCCTTTACACCACCATACTACCACTTCAATGTGTGACAAGCCTTTACACTGCCATACTACCACTACTTCAATGTGTGACAAGCCTTGACACCGCCATACCACAACTTCCATATGTAAAAACTTGCTGATAGGTTCCCCTTAAAGTCAATGGATGCCCCTTATTTTCATCAGGCCACAGATAACGTTGCATTCCTATGATATTATCATCTGCATAGCATTCTCCATTTTTCTTTATAGCAGACTAGTGCAAATGAATCCTGCTGCAGAATATTGGCTCCGTGCAAATAATTCATAATTGATTAGATATGGCTGTTGATTACACGTTATCTTTCCAATCATTTTCCAGATTGGAAAACAAAAAAAAAGAAGCCTATTTTGTGAAGAGATGAAAAACAATAATGAGCAATCAGAGCAAAACCAGCTGCAACTCATCCCTGCGCTGAAACTGCATTCTACTCTCTGCCGCCAGAGGGCGAGTGAAGACAGAAAGTCAAGAATTGGAGCTGGGGGGATCAGATAGAGGGAATAAAAAGCATGTGAGGGTCTTTAAGAGCAGCAGATATTGCCTGTGCTCCTGGACTCAGGGTATAGGGAGCATCACTGCCATCTCTGTGCATGAAGCACACACACTGAGTTGCCTTGCCTTGCATGTCTCTGCTGGGGAGAAGACTTTTTCTAAGAGAATTTCTGGAATTACCATGAGCCACTGTGAGCCTTATGTGTCAAGGAATAACAACTGTCCCATCACAGCTGTCAGAAATGAGAGCCAGGACTACCTGCTTATGGAGGCGGAGGATGGGGGTGATAACTCTTCACACCACTATGGACATTGTCACATGTAAGTGCCTCATTGTAATATATAGGCAATCATATAGATTTGTATGCGATAATTATAGGCAAGAACTACAATTCCCAGCAGATTCTGCCTGAAAATGCATGCTGTGACTTGTAGTTCTACCCCATACCTGTGATCTATCCTATGCAATCAATGAGTCGGGCATTATACTATAAGTGGGCTCTCATTAGCAGAAATGTGTAGAAATGACCGGGAGCGATGGATGGATGGCAGATAGGATGGATGTTGTGCTTTTGGGTGGGAATGGCATATATATATATATATATATATACTGTATATTACGTATACATTTTGGGAGTCAATGCATGAAAATATGTGGGGAAACCGTTGCAATTGGCAATCTGCTGTAAAAGGTCCGGCCAAATGTGATGTCCAAGTGGAGCATGAAACCAGTGATCTCCATATCCAGGACATTACTGGGACTTATGTAATATATTTAATATTAGTCACTGGGGATATGCCTCATTTGGACATATAATAATTTATGACGCAAAAATGTATTAATTTTTTAAAAAAAATATTTTAATATGACCTTTATATTACTGGTTCTCCAGCAAGTGGGCCTAGTCTCCAGATGTCACAGGACTACAATTCCCAGCATGCACAGGCACCTGTAGACTCGGGAGGCTTGCTTTATAAATGTCCATATATAAGCTTGCTGTAGGCTGCTATGTTGCAGCCCAGTGGTCTCTAACCAATGGCTCTCCAGCTACATGACATGGACAAAAGTATGTGCCCCCATCACATTACACCTACAGGAGATTTTCTGACCTCCAGTTCTGCCTCCATAAACATTAATATGGAGTCGGCCCCTTTGCAGATATAACGACTTCCCCTCTTCTGGGAAGGTTTTCTGTGCAATTTTGGAGGCGTCTATGGGAGTTTTTGCCCCTCCTTCCAGTAGAGCATTAGTGAGGTCAGACCCTGATGTTGGGGGGAGGCCGGGGTCACATTCTCCATTAGAGTTGTTGGATGGGGCTGAGGTCCGGGCTCTGTGCGGCCGCTCATGTTCCCCCTCATGTCTGTATGGAGCTTGTGCACTGGGCACAGTCATGGGGACAGATAAGGGTCTTCTCCAAACTGTTCCCACAAAGCTGGAGGCTAAGGTGTCCACAATGTCTTGTGCTGAATCATTAAGATTTCCCTTCACTGGAGGTGAGGGGCCGAGGCCGCCCCCTGATAACAGCCCATAATATTATCCTCCTCCACCGTCTGTACAGGCTGCACAATGCAGTCAGGGGGTAATGTCCTCCTGGGATCATCAAACCCAGACTTCTCCATCTGAGAAGTGTGATCCGTCACTGCACAGAACACGTCTCCTCCAGAGTCCAGTGGTGACGGCTTTACACTACTCCATCCGACGCTCGGCATTGTGCTTGGTGATGTATGGCAGCATGCAGCTGCTCGGCCATGAAGATCCCGGCAGGAGGTGCAGTGTTTATGCTGACGTTACACCATAGGATCTCTGGACTCTGCAGTTATGGGGTCAGCAGCGCACTGGCGACTTTTCTTCCCTCCGCTCCTTAGCACTCGACCCCCCGATCTGTAACATTACGGGGTCTCCACTTCATGACTGAGTTCCTGCAGTTATTTCCACTTCTCAATAATATCCCTCACCGGTGATGGGGGAAGATATAGGAGGAAGAAATGTCATGATTGGATTTGTTACCCCGGTGGCTCCTATTACGGGACCGGCCGAGCTGTCACATTAGTAAAGGCAGACGAGGGGCCGGATGTTATACATGGTGGGGTGACGGGGCAGATATTACACACTGGGGACAATGGGGCCAGATGTCATGTACTGGAGTAAAGGGGCTGAATGAGAAACCTGGATTCACTGATTAAGATGTGCGTCCCAATACTTTGGTCCGTGTAGTGTATCTAAGAACTACAATTTCCAGCATGCCCCGACAGCAGCCAACTTGAGAGCCACAGATCTAAGCAATCATGTCATAATGCAACAGCAAATGTACGTGACGACTTTGAGGCAGCAGAGCTGAGCGTGTCGGGCTGCACAACTCCTTGTGATTATCCGTGCTGCTTGTTAGGATTTCAGGTTACTACTGATTTATATTAGATGAGAAAAAATGGTTGGCTTTTGCCTTTTCCCAGAAACACCAGTGTTTTTGTCAGTGAGATGTGTCTGGTATTGAATAGACATGACCTGTAATACCAGAGAGTGTCTTGGTATGACGGTGGCGCTGTTTCTGTCATAAGCAATATAAGTCATTTTTTTAGAGCAAAAGATATAAAAGAAAATCAGAGATGTAGAACCGAGTGCTTTATGTAAGACATTGGATGTGCGTTATTTGTACATTGTGGTTTTGATATGACTGTAAAACAGTATCGGCTCTGCTACATCAGAGTAGACTACAGCTCCCTACCGTACATGGAGATTGGGACGGTGCTTTTTGGAAGTAATCTTGGAGATTTCTTGGAAGATCTAGCTCCACCATTTGTCAATACTACAGATGCCGGATATAAAGCAGGTTCATAAAAGCGAACGGAGAGCTGGAGACTACTGCTCTAGGACATCCAGTACTATTATCCTCATCATTCGCAATCAATAATGGTCACCAACTGGGGTCACGGCAATAAGTGAGTCCGGAGGGACTAGGAGAATTGAAGTCCAACCCTACTGCAATAGCATAGTGTGGCGTCGGTAAGGATGCTGGGTTCCCACTGTAAATCAATAATTCCCCCTTTAGAAATGAATAATGTCACTCTTGCGCCCCCTTAAAACGATTAATGCTTGGGGTAGTTGCATTTTAGGGATCTTTGACGGTAGCAGCGCTACTCCTTAAGCATTCCAAATTTTCTTTTACAGTTTTGCACCCCTGAGGCCACCCCCCATGCATTGTCACTGCCTACATGAGGTCCCTCTGAATATACATTAGATTATGTATTTGTCTTACACCAAACACTTACCAATTATAGTCTATGAGGTTGGTTCACCGAGACTTCCATGCCAAATCACGGCGACATGTCTATTTTGATCACTGATCAAATCCCCCCCATTAAAATTTTTTTGCTATGAGCTCACCAGGTGAGGAGTATTCTTTAAGCTGTAAGGCAGGGTATTCAACGCGGACCTGGAGGCGATGATGCAGTGGAGCTGAACCTGCCATATGGCACACGGACCAGTGAAGTATGCTGCCGTATGGCACATAGACCAGGGAAGATGGTCCAGTGGGGCTGGAAGCATTAGATGCAGCTGAGACAGATGTGCAGATTGTACAGGAAGAACACAGATGGTCAACGGGCATTTTGCTGCAGGAATGCAGTCACACTGGAATAGCAGAGATGTATAGGCACACTGGTGTCCTGCTTGCAGAAGTGTGCTTATAGACAGGAATTGGGGCAGTGAGGAGGGTCCATCTACCCTGATTTATTATGGGTAAGTAGAGCACTTGGCACTTGTGATGCTGAGACACTACTCACGGACAAGCCATGAGTCAAGGAAGTGAAGGAGTTCGGGGTCAAATACCAGGAGAGCATGTCAAAGGCAAAGGAATGGTCAGAAGACAAAGTCCGAGGTCAGGCAGAAAATATCAGAGTATTTCACAGGCAAAGGGGCAATACAAGAGAATGGTGAAAAGGCAAAGGTCAGGCAACAAAGATCATAATAGCAGAACTCTAATCACAAGGCACACACACCACTGAGCAAAGCTACGACTGACCATGGTCTTGCCATTGTCAGACAGCTAAATGGCTAAGCAATCATCCTGAACATGTGACACCTGGAGCAAACACAACAGGACCAGCTAGATTATCACAGTACTTACAGCCCAGCTTGCCCCTGATGCTATAGAGTGGCTGAGCTGTCGCTCACTGCGTCCCTAGGACACCGTGAGAGGAGGAATCGTGACACCACTAACTTATACATCTTCCACTGCTATATATATATATATATATACACACAAGCATTTATGCTTGATACCAATATTTTCCACATGTCCTATTTTGATTCCAGGTACTTTTTGACCAGACCATTATAACATGAATTAGATGTAACCATGCTTTAACTATGTGTGTTATAGGATATTGATGTTCTTCCATCACTTTTTCCTCCTTATTAGACCACTATATTGTATATGTACCCTGTCTTTTAAATATTGTTCTGGTGCTTTGTGGCTACACAAGCAGTGGTGTCTTTGAGCTAAACATTACACACAGGTATAGCAGAGACGTACAAGCAATTTGATATCTTGTAGCACAGAGTTGTAAATATGCAAAAGCATCAAGATAACAGAAACATGTACTGTACATCATCAGACACCTTGATAGCAGAGATGGTTTTCTAAACATTTAACTTGACATAGAAGGGCTGAGAATGCAATGGGCAATAGCATCAGGATTAGTTGGACTGAGGTCGGGAGTTTCTGGATTGCAACCAGAAGAACCTGGGACGATAATTAGAAGTGGAAGGAGGCAAAGCCCGGCACTGGAGCTAGGACAGGTGACTTAACAGTCAATGAAAAAAATGTGTCACGTGACAGCTGCCTGGTTCATCACTTGTAAATGGGTAAGAGAAGCTTGAATTATTATTGTTTTTGCATACAAAAAAATACGGATATCAAACTGAAGTAAAAAAGGACCGAAAATGATTGAAAATCAGATCTAGCATACATATGAAAAATGGTCTGTTTTTACTCATTTGCAAAAAAAAATGGACTTCAGAATGAGGCCTAAGTGGAAGGTGCAGGTCTACAAATGATTCACTGCCAAATACTTGAGACATAGACTTGATGCCCATGGTGGACCCCATCTCCACATTATTACTTCAGGGCAGGGGAGTAACAAGAATCCAATGGGCCTCGGTACAAAATTTTGTCCCTGGACCCCCTAGCTGCATGTTGATCAGATGTGTGGTCTTTGTAGCATTAAAGAACATTTAAAAACGTGTTTTCTCACCCATTCAATGATATTCCCCCAGCCTCTTCCAGTAATAATGACCCACTCCTGGTCACATCCCTAAATTAATATTACCCATCCTGGGCTCGTTCCTGTAATAATTTGAGGACGCACATCCAGGTGATATAGTCATTGGTGCCGACAGGCCTTCCTCCAGCACGGACCCAGTCGTTACACCCCTGCTTCAAGGCTGGTCTCTTGTAGTGCAGGTGCATATTCCGGACCCTGAAAATGGGTTTTGTGTATTTTAAGGATGGTCTTATCACTGTCACAATATCTACCTGCAATCACTATGGCATCCTGCTGAGAGGTGAAGGAAGAAATGGACACATGTAAGCAGAGAGGAGCAAAAAGATTTGCAAGATTTTGCCGGGCCAGAGTCCTACAAATGTCCTCCTACCTAACATCATCCCCAATGCCTCGTCTAATTAATAGTCTCGGCATGATGTAATCATCATAGATAGAGATGAGCGAGCACTAAAATGCTCTTTTCTCGAACACAGTAATTCGTAATGATTGAGTGCTCGTTTCGAGTAGCAAGAATAATGGGAGTCAATGAGAAATCTGAGCATTTTTCCAGCAGACCCTACAAAGAGGTCTGGGGGCAATGAAAATGTGGAAATGGATGGAAAAAGTGCTGAATGGAAGAAGAACAGTATAGGGAAGAACCCTGGAAGCGTCTCTGACTCCCAGAATGCTGCTGAGAACAATGGGGTCACACTTATACGTCACTTTAAGGTTAATAAATAATAATTTATGTAAACCAAAATTTAAATTTTTAGTAAATAAATTTGGAAGTTTCGGTGTCATTTATGAAGGTACCAAGAACTGTCAATATACATCCTGTATTATACATAAAGGAGGGCCTCCTACATTCTTTTCAAATTGTCATGTAGTGGTACTCCTAGACTCATAAAGGCTATTCACAAAATGCAAAACCTGCCAAAAATTAAAAGCATGGGCATCCATACAACCTTGAAGGTATCAACAATATTACCTCACTCAAATATTGTGAACAAAATATAGTTGTGTAGTCATTTTTTTACCAAAAATATTTTGTGGACTGTACCAGACCTAGAGGCTTTTAAAAATTTAACCCACCATTGTTTTACACAAAGCACGTTAAACTGTGTGCATGATTCACTGAATCCATAAAAATTTCGAGAAGTGTTTTTTTTAAGAATTTAATATACCAGTGAAATGTAAAAAGGACCGCGTTAGTGTATGGATGAACCTGTCAAAGACTGAACTCCTGGTGTTTCCTCCCTCTACTAATGTACCTATACCCGACATTGCCATTTCTGTGTGTGGTTCCACTATTACTCCCCAGCAACAGGCCCGCTGTCTTGGGGTCATACTTGACTCCGAGCTCTCCTTTGCCCCCCACATTCGATCACTGGCTCGCTCTTGTTATCTGCACCTCAAAAACATTTCTAGAATTCGACCTTTTCTTACTTTTGACTCTGCAAAAACTCTTACTGTTTCTCTTATTCATTCTCGTCTCGACTATTGTAACTCTCTTCTAATCGGTCTCCCTCTTACCAAACTCTCCCCTCTCCAATCTGTCTTGAATGCTGCAGCCAGGATCATATTCCTCACCAATCGTTACACCGATGCCTCTACCTTGTGCCAGTCATTACACTGGCTACCCATCCACTCCAGAATTCAGTATAAACTTATTACCCTCACCCACAAAGCCCTCCATAGCTCAGCACCACCCTACATCTCCTCCCTTGTTTCAGTATACCATCCTACCTGCGCCCTCCGTTCTGCTGATGACCTGAGGTTAGCATCCTCAATAGTCAGAACCTCCCACTCCCGTCTCCAAGACTTTACATGTGCCGCGCCAATTCTTTGGAATGCACTTCCCAGGTCAATACGATTAGTCCCCAATCCCCACAATTTTAAGCGTGCCCTGAAAACGCATTTATTCAGACTGGCCTATCACCTCAACACATTAACCTAATCTATCCCTGGGTGGCACAGCCAAAAGTTTTACCATAACCAGATTTCCTGCATCATGTTCCCACGTGCTTTATGCATCCAATAGCCCTCTGTGTTTGTACTGTTACACACTTAACATTATGGCTGGTCCATACAATCAGGGCAACTGTTACCACCCACCTTTCGTGTCCACCTCTTTCCTCATAGACTGTAATCTTGCGAGCAGGGCCCTCATTCCTCTTGGTATCTGTTATAATCTACTGTGTGTGATTGTTATGCTGTAATGTCTATTGTCTGTACAAATCCCCTCTGAAATGTAAAGTGCTGCGGAATATGTCGGCGCTATAAAAATAAAATTTATTATTATTATTATTATGGATGAATCATTGAATCCATAAACATTTTTTTGAGGTTTTTTTATTTTTTAAATTTTAAATAACACCGAAATGTAACAGAGGGCCCATTAAACTGTATGGATGAGTAAATTGAATTCAGGCAAATTTCTCACTGTTTTTTTTTGTAATGTGTTATATATATATATATATATATATATATATATATATATATATAAATATATATACTTTTGGAAATGGGTGCTGACACACCTTGACCAAAAGCTCAGGCAAATCTGGCTAGGTTTTAAGAAACTGCTGAACTACCAAACTGAGCACATATGCCAAGCATAGTACAAGCCCCCTGACGAGGGTGTCTATCCGAAACGGTGTTGGGGTGTACAAACAGAACCATGAGCCCCTGCTGGTGCTACTCTCCAGGTACTATACCTCAATACCCCTCTTTATTTGTCTCCAACATTGTGCTGTTCTGACTCCTGTGTAGATGTCTATGCACCCTGTCATCTGATTATCTGGGACTCGGTCTATGTTGGTTCGTGTTACACTTATACTTTGTAGCTATGAGGTCTTTACCTACACCACGTTGCAGGTTTCACACAGTCCTTTTATTTAGACATTTTTTCTTCCCATGGACTTAGTTTATACTTTGATACATGAAATCTAAATCTTGTGGGATATGTGCATTAGTCTGTATTAACATACTATAAATCAGGACTGTTTTCTATGTTTGCTCATCTGTTTCCGTGAGTTCTCAGCAGTCTTCATTGCATGATTTTATGTGTGTCACATGGTTGCGTCTCCCTATGCCTTTTTATCTAGTAAAGATGTTATTTTTCACTATAGATTTGGACTCTATGATCGTTTTTTGCTTCTCCTCTTTTTTTCTTATGAATAAGCTGACGATTTGTCCTCATTTAGTCCTATCTCTACATTGGTGTTCCTAGTATTCACTACTTATTATGTACCGTAATTATGTGCAAACTCTTTTATGCCAATGTTTTTCATAAGCTATTTCTATTGCCATGTAATACCATAGACAGCCTATGAAAAAGAATGGCGCTGTTTCTGGGGGAAAAAATGCACGGTTACAACCCCTTTCAGTCTGAATGTACAAATATGGCATCTGAATTATAAACCATTGAAAATGCCATCTGTGTGATTTATATGGCTTCTCTTTCACCCTTACCTCCACACTTTTTTTTGTGAATACAGCAAATTGCTATGATCCTTGAGTTCAACATGACGACAATGTCCTAATGAATCAATGATTGCTGTTATCATTATTATTATTTTTTTTTAAAAGCAATTATGGCAGAAACTACTTGTACACAACATACGAATGCCTGGAAGTGGGAATGTGATGTCACGTTTCTTGAAATCAACTAATTGAGAACGAAGACGATCTAATGAGGGACTTTAATTATGTTGGTTTCTCCGCTCAATTATTATTGCATTTTGTTTCTTAAAATGAACTGAATCTTCCTGCCGTTTCCTATAATAGAGCGATACTGTATTTTATCTGTTTCTTTCCAGTTGCAAAACTACAACTCCCAGCATGTCTGGGAGAACTGCAGATGCGGTAAGATGTAGACCCACAAGTTCCAAACTAATGCTATAAACCATATATATCTCCTGTCCATACGATAGGGGATAACATACTGATGACTGGGGGTCTGACTGCTGGGAGCCCCTATGCTACCGAAACCAGGCCACGGATCCTAAGAATGGGGTTCTGCAGAATGGAACGAAGGTGTGTAGGCTTGACCTCTGCTCCTTACATTGTCTACTGGACGGCCAGAGACAGCCAAGCACAGAGCTCCTATATCTCAAGCAGTCTCTTGGACAATGAATGGAGTGGAGGTCGAGTATTCACCCCTCTGTTCCATCTCAAGAGGATTTTTCGTACATTTTTATATTATTAAACTTAGCACCTCCTTCAATTGCCCCTGCTCCACTGATTCCGGAAGTTTTTCTTTTCCTTCTGTGCCCCTCCGTTCCAAAGTTGTGCCCCTCGGTAATATTGCTGCAAATTTCAACCAAATAGGCGTATACTACAGGATTTCTCCGATTGGCAAGCATCAGAAGACAAAAATTAATGCCCAAAGTGAAGTTCTGTGATATACGCTGGTGGTTGGTTGAAGAAAAAATTGCACCATTATTATTCATGGGCCACGGAATGGAGGGGCACAAAAGTAAAATAAAAAGTGTTCCAGAATTAGAGGAGCAGCAGTATCTGCAGGAGGTAATCAGTGTACATAAGAAAAAAAATGTAATCAAATGTCCAAGTTAGGGCTGGGTTACAGAGATGCAGTGCCTTATCCTTGAAATTCAGAGCTATAGTCTCAGGATCACTTAGGCCACTTTCACACATTTAGTATTTGATCAGTATTTTGCATCAGTATTTGTAAGTCAAAGCCAGGAGTGGGGGATAAATACAGGAGTGGTGACGTGTTTCTGTTATACTTTTACTCTGATTGTTCCACTCCTGGTTTTGGCTTACATATACTTGTGGAAACACAGAGGTTGGCGGGCACCCAGGTCCACTATCCGAAACCACATGGACGAGGGATCATCCCACCAAATGCCCGCTCTCCTTTTAGCGTGGGCATAATGCTACTCAGACAACACAGGGTGCGGGTAAAACAGTGTGGCAATGCTTTATTGAACCACAAAACAGGCAGATAACACATAGAACAGTCCCAGCAAAATACCTCAAGATGGTGCACATTACAAAGTCTCACCAGCTGACTTGCCGGGTTAATGGCAGCTGTTACAGTCCATTGAGGTACAGTTGATCCGAGGGTCACCACCTGGCTTCTCCGAACATCTCCATGGAGCCAGACGACTGGTGGGTCCCAATCCTGGCTTTCTCCAAACATATCCATGGTTCAGCGATGGTCGGTGAAGCAGATTTGTATTCTTCCTAAAGGGGCCAAAAACTCCTAGGTTGTTTCCTGTAGAATTATAGCTCTGTGTCCCTCATGATGGAGCCATGATGAATTGCCAGTAGTCCTTTAGGATCCCCTGGATGTTTGGATGTCTTGGCAGAATCTCTGGCTGTCTCTCTCTCTCTCTGTCAGTCTATACCGAGGCATGTAACCTATTTTTATACTTTAAAAGTGTCCTTGATTCAGTATATATATATAAAGGGTAAGAATGGAGATAAGATCAAGCAGCATTACTTGATTATTTAGTCTAGTTACCTAGTTTTTCCTCCTCCTAAGTATATCAGTAAACATGCCCAGTCATGAAGGACAAGCGCACAATTCAAGTCAATATTACAGGCTTACACAAACAAAAGTCTGTTTTCTTGACCAGCCAGAAAGAAATGCTTAAATTCAAAAGCCAACATACAGATAACAGCCTATTCTTTTTGGTTTGCTAAAAATATACGTCTGGCTACCCCCCTGCCGGTATCGCTGATCGCTGTAGGAAAGCCCTGGACATTTTTTTGGTCGCTGGTCTCCCGCTGGCCAGCACGCATCCCTCTGTGTGACAGGCGGGAGACCAGCGATCAGCTGGTAACTAAGGTAGACGCAGGCTTAGAAACCCTCTGTGTACATTAGTTACCAGCGCACTGATGCAGGGAGCTGGTAACTAAGGTACACATTGGGTTTCTAAGTGACGGACGTCCCTTAGATACCCGATGTGTACCTTGGTTACCAGCTCCCTGTATCAGCGCGCTGGTAACTAATGTACACAGCGACGCCGCGCGCTCGGCGTCGCTGGTCCTGATCGCTGGTGAAGCTGTCTGTTTGACAGCTCACCAGCAATCATGTAGCGACACACCTGCGATCCTGACATGTTGATATCGTTGTCGGGATCGCTGGTGAGTCGCTATGTGTGACGGGGCCTTAAGTCTTACCTTAAGCATTGCACATCATTTTTCACCCACTCCTGGTTTTGGCTTACAAATACTGACAAAAAATACTGAACAAGCCTTAGTCTGTGTGTATACGCAGCATATGTGCTAAGAGACGAAAATACTGTGGCTGTGATCCACCAAAAGAAGTCCTTGAACTTTTTGCTGCTATACAGTTATAGTGCCATAAATTATAACCATAATATAATATAGAACATTGCTGACTAGTAGCGAAATAATGGCTGGGGGCCAACTTCAAAGAGATCTCGACCTCTCCATACATGGGAGAGAACAGCCAGGAAGAGGTTGGACAGGCACTGATGCTTATGACCTACATGATGCTGATCACCATACTGGTGGACGTCCAGAAGACCTCTGTGTGCACTGGGCTTGCCATGGCACCTGATATTTTTCCCAATAATTGTGCCCCCAATCACTGGTATCTAATAGGTTTCAAAGTTTTTGGCATCAAGAAGATGTGACAATTATTCTGGGAGTTGGGGAGGTCGGCCAGTAACTGCGGGAGAGTTGGCAAGAATAACATAAGTCTACATCAAAATGTGGAACCGGAGTGAAACTATACGGGCCCCATGGTGCCTTTCTACTATCTTATTAATTCCACAATGACCATTCCTATTGTATTGCAAGTAGCTAGGAGTAGAGATGAACTAACTTGTTTGGAAAACAATCGCCAATCTCAAAATCAGAACGAACGTTGCACATTGGGATTCATGTTTGGATTTCCGAGCATTTTCCTCCGAAATGGGCAAAATTTGGCCAAAGTTCAGTAAATGATCGTGTTTCCACTAATGATTTTGTTAGGAGGATTATCCATTTGCAAATGTCAGCCCCATTTCTTAAACAACTACATTTCACACATTCTCCGAAAGATTGTTTAAAATATCTTGGAGATCTAAACACAAATTTTCATGTGCAAATCCTTCTGTGTCTTCATTTAATCCTAGATAGACAGGAAGGTGTGACATCAGGGCTCTGTGGGGCCGGATTATCACTTCCAGGACACATTGTTCTCCTTTATGCTGATGATAGTTCTTAATTACATTGTCTGGATGCTTGGGGTCATTATCCTGATGCAGAATAAATTTAAGTCAATCACATGCCTTCCTGATGGTATTGCACGATGAATAAGTGCCTGTCTGTATTTATCAGGATTGAGGACACAATCCTGAATATATCTCCAACTCCAGTTGTTAAAATACAGCCTAAACTTGCTGGGACCCTCCACCATGCTTCACTGTTCCTGCATACACTCATTATTGTGCTGCTCTCTGGCACTTTGCGAACTTCCTTCAGTTACAGCCAAATATTTTGCATTTTGACTCATCAGTTCAGAGCACCTGCTGCCATTTTTCTGCAACCCCAATTCCTATACTTTTGTACATAGATGCCTCCTGATGAAGCCTTGAGTGAAATGTGCATTGGGGCCAGGGGTCCAACATTAAACAACCACTAAATCATAGTGCATCATTGGATATAAGTGCTACGCCTAATCTCTGTACATCTCTCACCTTCTAGCATAACACCTTTAGTGTAGAGTTTTTTTCAGCTACACACATTTGTGTTTATACACTTTTGATTGGATGTATTAGCATCTACTTAGAATCACAGAATGGTAGAGTTGGAAGGGACCTCCTGGGCCATCTGATTCAAACCCCTGCTCAAAGCAGGATTCGCTAAATCATCCCAGACAGATGTCTGTCCTGCCTCTGTTTGAAGACTTCCATGGAAGGAGAACTCACCACCTCTCGTGGCAGCCTGTTCCACTCATTGATCACCCTGCCAAAAAGTTTTTTTTATATCTAATTTGTGTCTCCTCCCATTAAATTTCATCCCATTGCTTCTAGTCTTTCCTTGTGCAAATGAGAATAAAGATGATCCTTCTACAATGTGACAGCCCTTGAGATATTTGTAGACAGCTATTAACTCTTCTCTCAGTCTTCTTTATGCAAGTAAATATAGAGAATATATATTTTTTGCAAGCTAAACATTCCCAAATCCTGTAACCGTTCTTCACAGGACATGGTTTGCAGACCGGTCACCATTCTGGTCGCTTTTCTCTGAACTTGCTCCAGTTTGTTGATGTCTTTTTTAAAATGTGGTGCCCAAAACTGGACACAGTATTCCAGATGAGGTCTGACCAAAGAGGAGTTGAGGACAATAATGACTTCACGTGATCTAGACTGTATACTTCTGTTAATACATCCCAGAAATGCATTTGCCTTTTTTGCTGTTGCATCACACTGTTGACTCATGTTCAGTTTATGACCTATTAGTATACCTAAGTCTTTTTCACATGTGCTGTTGCTTAGCCCTATTCCTCCCATTCTGTATATGCTTTTTTCATTTTTATTGCCCAGATGTAGTACTTTGCATTTCTCCCTGTTAAAAACCATTTTGTTAGTTGCTGCCCACTGCTCCAGTTTATTTATATCTTTTTGAATCCTCTCTCTCTCTTCACTACAGTAGTATTAGCTATCCCTCTTGTACTGGTGTATAGTGTTTTCTTTTTTTCCCTAATTTTTTGGCACTCTGCTCCATTTCATATATAAAGTTTTTTTTTTAATTTATTTTAATATGTTTCAATAAACTCTACATTTTAATGACTTAGTTGTCACTTTATCTCTTTTGTTGGTATTTAGTTATTTACTTGGTGCGTCTCCATGCATGCTTTTTAATGATTTTTTATACTCACTTTGTTGGTACTATTTTTGTACATAGTAGAGTCACTTGGTCTTGTTTTCATGTTGAATTTGTGAGTTTTGGCTACAAACCTTCCATGAAGACCACATGTGGCCAGACTTCTCCAAACAGTAGATGGGAGTAGCTGGGTCTCACTGGTTGCATATACAGTGTTATATGGCTGTATTATACAGTATGTCAGCAGCATATAGTAGTGAGCTATGGTTGTACTTCTGTATATATTGGTGTATGTGTAGTTATAGATTGAGCGTTATGGGACGTTTCTACAGTGAAGGAAATAATTATTTGATCCCTTGCTGATTTTGTAAGTTTGCCCACTGACAAAGACTTGAATAGTATAATTTTAAGGGTAGGTTAATTTTAACATTGAGAGATAGAATATCAAAAATAAAATCCAGAAAATCACATTGTATAAATTATATAAATTTATTTGCATTTTGCAGTGAGAAATAAATATTTGATCCTTCTGGCAAAAAAACGTAATACTTGGTGGCAAAACCCTTGTTGGCAAGCACAGCAGTCAGACGATTTTTGTAGCTAATGATGAGGTTTGATCACATGTCAGGAGGAATTTTGGTCCACTCCTCTTTGCAAACCATCTCTAAATCATTAAAATTTTGAGGCTGTCTCTTGGCAACTCAGAGCTTCAACTTCCTCCATAAGTTTTCTATGGGTTTAAGGTCTGGAGACCAGCTAGGCCACTCTATGACCTTAATGCAGGGCCAGCATTAGCGGCAGGCAGACCAGGCAACTGCCTAGGGCCCCCGCTCCCCGAGGGGCCCCCAGCCAGTCACCTGCCACCAGCGCCCGACTCTGCCTCGCCAGCACCGACTCCCCACGCCTGCGCTTACACCGGTACAGTTCAAAGCAACGATAGAGGAGAGAGCGTCATGTGACACTCCCTCTTCCATCATTTCCCTCTGCCTCTGACAATGCGAGTGCGCAATGATGTCACTTCATCATGTACCTGCTGTGTGCCGGGCAGACTGCAGCCGCTGAGACTGGAGCCGAGCCGGGAGCAGTGCAGGGCACGAAGAGAGGTGAGGACAGTGTTTTTTTAATATATCAGTGAGTACTGTGGGGCCATTCTCAGGGGTGGGAGTGGGGGGCTACATTATATTCTATGGGTGGCTGCATTATACTATATGAGGAGGGCTTCATTGTATTCTATGGAGGGGCTACATTATATTCTATGGGGAGCTGCATTATATTCTATAGAGGGCTGCATTATACTCTGAGGGGGCTACATTATATTCTATGGAGGGGCTGCATTATATTATATGAGGGGACTGCATCATATTCTATGGAGGGTTACATTATATTGTATGGTGGGGCTGCATTATACTCAGGGGGCTACATTATATTCTGTGGAGTGGCTGCATTATACTCTGTGGGGTGGCAGCATTATACTATATGTGGGCTGCATTATACTGTATCGAGGACTATGGGGAATACATTATACTATATGAAGAACTATGGGGTGCATTATACTATGGGAAGTGAATTGTACTACATGGATGACTATGGCCGTGCATTATACTATATGGAGCACTATGAGGAGTATATTATACTATATGGAGGACTGAGCAGTGTATTTTAATATATGGAGGACTGAGGAATGTATTATACTATATGGAGGACTGAGGAGTGTTGTGAGTTCATTTTCCCCTTCTTCACTGAGGTCTGGGAAACTCCCTATTCTGGTAAAGGAAGGTAATGAGCCAGATTATCAGGCACCTGAGTCTAATGAGGATGACTGGCTGAGTGGAGTCACTGACTGGATATAAGGCTGCCGACGCCCTCCTGCCCTGCGGGTGATTTCTCTGTGGACTCTCAGGACACCATTCTGATTCCTGCTTCCCTAAAGCTAAGTTTCTGCTTTGCCTGTTTGCATTTGTGTTTTGTGTTTGTTTTCCTTGCTTTTCTGGATTCTGCCATTCCCTGCTGGGATGAGCTGAATCTCCTTTTGCCGGTTGCTCTGTCTTCAGAATATTCCTGAGTACTGACATAGCTTTTTTGAAGCCTAGCGTCTTCAGGGCCTTTTTTACTGTCAGCTTATTGGCTCTTATTTTCATAGGGTTTTTCACGGATTGCAGACAGCAGCCTACCTGTCCTTTCCTATCTAGGTAGTTTTGGGCCCCGTCTTTGCTCAGTCTATCTTTCTGTCTGTGTTAGTGTTTTCATCTTGCTTCACCGTCATTATATGTTGGGGGCTGCCTTTGCTTTGGGGTCTGCTCTGGGGCAGTTTAGATTTCCCATTTCTTTCTTTAGGCCTAGTTATTTCTCCGGCTGTGATCGAGGGGTCTAGGGCATCGTAGGAACACCCCACGGCTACTGTTAGTTGTTGTGATAGGATCAGGGGTCTGCAATCCGATAGCTGCCAACCTCTCTGGTTTTCTGGACTTAGCTAGCATTTCTGTTTTTGCCTCCTACGGTGACTCAATCATAACAGAGGAGTGTGTTATACTATATGGAGGACTGAGCAGTGTATTTTAATATATGGGGGACTATGAGTAGTATATTGTACTATATGAGGACTGAGGAGTGTATTATACTCTATGGAGCACTGAGTAGTGTATTGTACTATATGGAGGACCATGAGGACTGTATTATAATATATGGAGGACTATGAGGAGTGTATTATACTATATGGAGGACTGAGGAGTGTATTATAATATATGTATTATACTATATGGAGCACTATGAGGCATGTATTATACTATATGGAGGACTGAGGAGTGTATTATACTCTATGGAGCACTGAGTAGTGTATTGTACTATATGGAGGACCATGAGGAGTGTATTATAATACATGGAGCACTATGAGTAGTGTATTATACTCTATGGAGGACTGAGTAGTGTATTATACTATATGGATGACTGAGGAATGTATGATACTATGTGGAGGACTATGAGGAGTGTATAATACTATATGGAGCACTATGAGGCATGTATTAAACTATATGGAGGACTTAGCAGTGTATTTTAATATATGGAGGACTATGAGGAATGTATAATACTATATGGAGGAATGAAGAGTGTATTTCAATGTATGGAGGACTATATGAAGGACTATGGAGAGTGTATTATATTATATGGAGGACTATGGGGAGTGTATTATGTGTATTATGCTATATGGAGGACTATGGGGCACATTATATTATATGGAGGACTATGGGGTGTGCATTTTACAATATAGAGGACTGTGGTGCACATTATACTATATGGAGGACTATGGGGTGTATTATACTAAACAAGCAAAATGCTGCATATTAATTGGGTAATTGGATTGTTTATGCCGGAACAGAAATCATTGTTCTCAGCAGCACATCGCCTGTGTAAACTATAGATGTGCTGCTGAAAACATGATACTGTATGGGGATAGATTGATCTAATATTGATTGCTCTGTTCCCATCATTCTTTCTCAGTTGGTGTAAAGAGGCCGGGAAACAAGCGTCAGATGACTACAATATTGTCAATCACACTCGTTTAGCGGCCTGAACTCAACAAATGTAAATACAACAGAAATGCTTCTGTGTGATGTGCAGTATGTTAGCATTTGGGGCCCCATTTTAAACTTTTGCCTAGGGCCCCACTTTGCCTAAAACCGGCCCTACCTTAATGTGCTTCTTTTTGAGCCACTCCTTTGTTGCCTTTGCTGTATGTTTTGGTTCATTGTCTTCCTGGAAGACCAAGCCATGACCCATTTTTAATGTCCTAGCAGAGGGAAGGAGGTTGTCACTCAGGATTTTACAGTACATGGCTCCATCCATTCTCCCATTGATGCTGTGAAGAAGTTCTGTGCCCTTAGCAGAGAAGCACCCTCAAAACATAATGTTTCCACCTCCTTGCTTGACAGTGGGGAAGGTGTTCTTTGGGTCATAGGCAGCATTTCTCTTCCTCCAAACACGGCGAGTTGAGTTAATGCCAAAGACCCCAATTTTTGTCTCATCTGACCACAGCACCTTGTCCCAATCACTCACAGAATCATCCAGATGTTCATTGACAAACTTAAGACGGGCCTGCAAATGTGCCTTCTTGAGCAGGGGGACCTTGCAGGCACTGCAGGATTTTAAACCTTTACGGCGTAATATGTTACCAATGGTTTTCTTGGTGACTGTGGTCCCAGCTGCCTTGAGATCATTAACAAGTTCCCCCCGTGTAGTTTTAGGATGATCTCTCATCTTCCTCATGATCAAGGATACCCCGCGAGGTGAGATTTTGCATGGTGCCCCAGATCGATGTCGATTAACAGTCATTTTGTATTTGTTCCATTTTCTTACTATTGCACCAACAGTTGTCTCCTTCTCACCCAGCTCCTTACATATGGTATTGCAGCCCATTCCAGCTTTGTTTAGGTCTATGATCTTGTCCCTGACATCCTTATAAAGCTCTTTGGTCTTGCCCATGTTGTAGAGGTTAGAGTCTGACTGATTAATTGAGTCTATGGACAGGAGTCTTTTATAAAGGTGACTATGTAAGACAGCTGTCTTTAATGCAGGTAATGAGATAATTAGAAGCGTAAAACTGGTCTGTAGGAGCCAGAACTTTTAATGGTTGGTAGGGGATTAAATACTTATTTCTCACTGCAAAATGCAAATAAATGTATATAATTTATACAATGTGATTTTCTGGATTTTATTTTTGATATTCTATATCTCAATGTTAAAATTAACCTACCCTTAAAATTATAGACTGTTCATGTCTTTGTCAGTGGGCAAGCTTGCAAAATCAGTCAGGGATCAGATAATTTCCTTCACTGTACATGATGGTACTTTCCTTTCCCCACGTTTCTATGTTTTGTACTATTTTTATTGCAGACTGAATACAAATACCCTGCTGCTGTCTCCCACAGACATTACACATTCATGTGGAGTATTGCTTGGCATCAAAGAAGACAAATGAAAAATTTTTAGTTTTCTAGATGTTTGGGTTAGGAGCAGAAGTTGTAGCTGATTTTCTGATAAACAAAACTAGCGCGGAAGTGCAGAGAGTTCCCAGTGTTCTCCCGTATGACTAAAGTGGAGAACGATGGTGATTTGGGAATGGGGGAAGGTTTTATATATCAGTTTCAACTTATGCAGCCAGTCTGAGTTTTCTATATAGTGCAGCTTACTTTACTATTGCAATGTATTAGCTGTGGTCTTACACAGTAATGCTGGTAAATCTTTTACAATAGATAAAAAAAAGTTTATACACCCCCCATTAAAATACCAGGTTTTTGACATGTAAAAAAAAATCACACCAAGTAGATTATGGGAAAAAGGTCTGCAATTAATCTGTACATATCCATAGAGAAACAAACTGAAATCATTTTGTTAAAGAAAATAAAAAGATCAAAATTAAAATAATGTTTTTGCATAAGTTTGAAAACCCTGTTATAATTGCGAATGTGGTTGTGTTCAGAATAAGCAAATCACATTTATATTAATGTTAAATAGTAGTCAGTGCACTGTTGCCTTCATTTACAGGGATTTTGGTTATCCCCAGATAAAGTATCTGTTCTAGGAGGATTTTCCTAATATTTTCATAGCTGCATTTACAGTAAAAGCTATGGTCCTTGAATAGCTTACAACACAGCAAAGGGATGTCAATGGTGAAAGTGATCAGTCAGAAGAAGGTTATAAAATAAAATAAAAAATCCAATTCTCTAAATATAAAATGGGTCATTGTGAGGATGGTTATCAAGAACTGATTTAAATTTGGCAGAACAGTGGCATTACCTAGAACTAGACGTCCCTCAAAATGAAAAGTCAAAAGAAAATTGGTCCAGAAAGCTGCCAAGAGGCTTACAGCAACATTAAAGGAGCTGCAGGAATTTTGGGAAAATATTAATTGTGTACTGCATGTGAAAACAATCTCCCATATTCTTCATAGGTCTGGCCTGTGGGGTAGAGTGGCAAGATGGAAGCCTTTTCTAACATAGAAATGCATACAAGACCGACAATTGTATATTTTGCCAACGCTTACATCAAGTTTGACAAAACCATGTGGGAAAATCTTTTATGGTCTAATGAGTCCAATCTTTAATTTTGCCATAATTCAAAAGGTATGTTTGCCTCAAAGTCAACACTGTACATCACAAAAAAAATCATACCCACAGTGAAGCATGGTGGAGGCAGCATCATGCTTTTGGGGCTGTTTTTCAGCTGGAACTGGGTATTTAGTCAAGATGGAAGAAATTATGAACAGTTCCAAATATCAGTTAATTTTGCTTCAAAACCTTCAGGCTTAGCAGACCACACTTAGACATGTTTTTCTTTTTGTTTTTTTTATGTGCCGTTGATGTTCAAGACAAAATGGACATGTACAAAATGCATCTGTGCATCATTTAAGATAAAATTTGCAACACCCATGAAAAATGGAGCCTTAGGGTGTACTTGGATGTTGTAGTTGAGATGCGGTTGAAACTTCATCAACTTGCCTTTTGTGTGCTTTTTAATGTACTTGCTTATTTAACATGTTTCATTTGTAAGACCCAAAACAGCCTGTAAAGCTGCTTTAGCACCATGTTTTTCTTTCGATGCAGTTTAGATGAACTGCCTGTGGGGTAGAGTGGCAAGATGGAAGCCTTTTCTAACATAGAAATGCATACAAGACCGACCTCAACTTATGAATACATCCTTATCTGTTCCTATGCTTATGCAGCGCCCCGCAGGTCCGGGGAACTCAGTACCTGGCCGGACATTTTTCCAGGGGATGTCATGGCAGCAATGACCCAGTCCGTGGCCCTTGGCATGCAATAAAAATGTGGGGAAAAGTTTATAGGGGATTAAGTCGTGACGCCACCCATGTTGTTCGGCAATAATAATATGGCCGACGCTGCAGTTCAGATCCACTTTGGCAGTTGGTGGCGCAGCACAGTTGGTACAGCTCTCCATGGGTAGAGCTAGGCCCCAGGGCAGTTATGGTGTTAAAAGTGATGGTGGTGGTCATAGTGCAAGGCAGGTGACGCTGTAAATAAATCGGAGGACACAGTGGAGTGCAGTCTTCACACTTTCACTCTCAGTTATTCCAGTTACAATCCCCAGCTGGGGTGCTGTGTCCTCCTGGTCGGTGGTTCAGCCAGCTCTCAGGTAATTTGGGGTACACTGTACCAGAACCCTCTTCTAATGTTCCTTCCCTGGCCATCTCACTGCGCTGGCTCACGCCTCCTGCCCTGCGCCTCACACACAAGCCTGCAGCCTCAGATCCTGTCGGGCGACGTTCTCTTGGTCCCCTTGATCCTATCTGGCTTCCTTTTCAGCTAATGTGTGCAGATTTGGCTGTCGCACATACACTCACCACAGCGTCTGGTTTCCTAGCTGAGTCCTGCAGTCCCTCCACTAGTCTGGGGCTGGTCCCCTACTGCGACCTGGTCCCTCCACCCGACTACAGTCGGTGTGGATTCAGGCGCCACGGGTAGATTCTTCACTTCCTGTGCCCCTAGAACCCCTTCTTTCTCACTCTTCTCTAGTCTTGAGACGAGCTCTTCAGTCTTCCAGTCCCCTTCACAAACTGTCTTCTCTTCCTGACTCCTCCTCCAACTGTTGTTACCATGACAACTCTCCACTCCCAACTATCAGCTTTCTCTCCAGCTGTCCTACCCTTATCTACTTCCTCCACCCACACCCTCTACCTAGTTCCTCCCTAGCCTGGAGAGATCTAGTGTGTGGATACTTGGTAGTGTCCCCACCTTACCCGAGAGTGGAGTACCACACCTCTGGATGAGGTGCAGTACCTCTGTGGTGACTGGACCCTCAGAGGCGCCACACTTAACTAAAAAAAAGCTGCAACAAAACAGCTACAAAAACTGTACGTGTGATTCCAGCCTAAGCTAAATCCGGCAGCCCCTCTTCTTACAATGTCCAGTCCTCAGTACCGTATTTTTTTCCACGTTAATTATATTTTAGCTTTCAGTACAGCACAATAACTGTGATGAATGCATGCTGTAAAGGCTCTCGGATGCACACAGGCAGTAAATGACTTACTCTTTGCTATAATAAATTTTCCTAATGCTGGAAAAATGTCTCATCAATATTTTCTACTAAAGTGTTAAATAAAGTACACAAGCTCTGCCTGTGGTCAGTCATGTTGTCTTGATTATAAGTCTATACTTTACTAATTTCCTCTATCATGGAAATCTATGGGATAGATGATAACTTGCCGATCAGAAGGGGGTTTGACCACTGAAACTCTCCCAAATCACAAAAATAGGCTCTCTGCGATGTCTCATTAGATTGCCTTTCCTTAGCAGTCTGATAGACCCCTCTATTGAATATGCACGGCCCCCTTTCCATTCTGTTGAAGCATTTCAAATACTGTATATACTCGAGTATAAGCCGAGGCCCCTAATTTTGCCCCCCCCCCCAAAATGGGAATACTTATTGACTCGAGTATAAGCCTAGGGTGGAAAATGCAGCAGCTACTGGTAAAATTCAAAAATAAAAATAGATAGCAATAAAAGTAAAATTAATTGAGACATCAGTAGGTTAAATGTTTTTGAACATCCATATTGAATCAGGAGCCCCATATAATGCTCCATACAGTTCATGATGGGCCCCATAAGATGCTCCATACAAAATGCGCTCCATATAATGCTCCATAAAGTTCATGATGGGCTCCATAAGATGCGCCATACAAAATAGGCCCCATATAATGCTGCACAAAGGTTAATAATGCTTCTCCATAAAGGTTGATGGCTCCATAAGATGCTCCATATAATGCATAAAGGATATGGCCCCATAAGATGCTCTATAGAATATGCTTCATAAGCTGCTCCATATATCTTCATGGCCCCATAAGATGCTCCATAGAATATGCCCCATAAGCTGCTCCATATATATGCATGGCCCCATAAGATGCTCCATAGAATATGCTCCATATGCTGCTCCATAAAGGTTAATTCTGGCCCCAATAACGCGCTCCATAATACAATATGCCCCATATGCTGCTGCAAATAAAAAAATGACATACTCCCCTCTCATCGCTGGGGGACAGTTGCCGATGTCCTGAGCAGGCGAGGACCCCGGCGTGCTATGGGGGCCAGGTGCCGGTTTTGCCACTGGCTCAGGGCCCCGGCACTTGCGATATTCACCTGTCCCCGTTCCACCGCCACACACCGCTCTGTCTTCCGGGTCTCTGCAGTGACTGTTCAGGCAGAGGGCGCACACTAAACACATCATCGCACCCTTTGACCTGAATGTCACAGGCAGAGGATGCTGAGGACAGAGCAGCGCGTGGCGGTGGAACGGGGACAGGTGAATATTGCACTGCTCCCCCCTGCTCTCCCTGTCATACTCACTCCCTCCTGGCATGGTCTCTGCAGTATCCTTCTTCTCTGATGGTCTCCAGGGGCTCCTTCCAGTGTTCAGCGGTCACGTGGTACCGCTCATTAAAGTAATGAATATGCGCATATTCATTACTTTAATGAGCGGTACCATGTGACCGCTGAACACAAGAAGAGCTGCGGTGCCGGAGACCATCGAAGAAGCAGGATACTGTAGAGACCGTGCCAGGAGGGGGTGAGTATAGTCTGACAGCCATGCCCCCCCGCCGACCCCCTGGTGTATGACTCAAGTATAAGCTGAGAGGGGCACTTTCAGCCTTAAAAAATAGGCTGAAAATCTTGGCTTACACTCGAGTATATACGGTACTCATTTTCAGGATTATTGCGGGTCTCAGCGATCAGACTTTCAATAGTAGCCAGTTGTCACCTATACTGTTGAATAAGATATTGCTTTAGGGTCTATGGATCAAGGTCGTGTAGCAAGGGCGACCAAGGGAGGGTAGTCAGAGCCGGGTTCTTAAAGGCACAGTACATGAATAGAGTCCACTGAGCCAACTGTTAGTGACCACTCCTCGGGTCCCTTCCACATAGGTTGTGTTGGTCCCAACCGTCTTTCTCACGCCGTATCTCATTCTTGCTCCAGCCACAGTAGTCTGGGCAAAACAGAGACAGAAGAGGCAACCGTTGTCCAACATGGAAAACAACTTGTTTAACAGGATATAAAGAATAAAGCAACAGAAATACATTACTGGAGTCCTGATCTTTCCCTGACGCTGGCTACATCCGTACCCACAACAGCTGCAGAAGCCGGCGATCACAAATGCTGGAATCTGGGCGCCTGAGACCCCTTCAGCACAGGGCCCTCCTGAAGTCAAGGAGACCTGTGATGCAGCCCTTTAATCCTTATTTTTGAAGTCGTTCAGAATACAGGGCAACAGTCCCCTCCTGTCAGGAGGCCTGGCAGTGTCCTGGGTCATATACGTCTGCCCTGTTCAAGGATCTGGGCTGTTCTGGAGGGAAACAGTAGTTTCCTGTGGCCTTACTGCTGCTGCTGGCCCAACCCCCTGTTAAGTATTACTGTCCCTAACTCTTAGGACATTTAAGAAGCACACCACATTAACACAGCAGATAGATTGGCCCCATAACATGACTTAACACATCATAGTACTAGAGTTGAGCGAAACGGGTTGGTCAAATTCAAAAGTCGCCAACTTTAGCTAAAGTCGGGTTTCGCCGATCGAAATCCAGCCATAGCGTGAGGTCGGCCATGAGGTCGCCAACCCGAGTGCCAAAGTCGCATTTCAAATAATGCTTCCAGCGCCTTTTCTCGGCCAATGATGGAGGACGCACACTGTGGGCAACGCGATGACATGGGCAGCGGCCACCACCATCTTAGAGAAGGGAATTGAAGTGATTGGCTGGCTTTGTATGGTGTCACAGTGGCTATAAAAGGCCCTGACCGCCGACCGCCATCTTACTTCTGCCAATCTTAGAATAGGGAGAGGTGCTGCTGCTGATTCTGAATAGGGAGAGTGTTCGGCAGGGAAGAAGAAAAAAATAGCTTCTGCTGATAGCGCTTTTCACTGTACAGTTAGTGTGCAGTGAAAGGGGAGGATTTTTGTTGTGTGCAGCAGCGCTGGTGGTGATTAGGCTGCCTTTTAAGGCTACCTGATAGCTGCATTGCTGTGTGCACACTGCTGTTCAAACTGCTTTTTTCAAAGCACTCCAACTTTTATTATTTTGTTCTGGTCAGTTACCGAGCGTTCATTTTTTCACACACCGTATAGCGGTGTACGCTCCTCACACACTACCGTGTACCGGCTGGTATCACGGACAAATACAAGCTGTGTGTGACTCTGGAAAAACAAACAGAGGAGATTTTCCATTTTTCCAGACCTACACCGTATAGAGCTGTCCGCTTTTCAAACAGTTTCGTATTATATGCTGTTTGATTACGGCCAAAACTATACAGAGACAGCGTGTGTCACTCCGTATAAAAATAGACGGAGATTTAAAATTTTCCATACATACACCGTATAGTGGTGTACACTCCTCACACACTACCGTGTGCCAGCTGGTATCACAGACAAATACAAGCTGTGTGTGACTCTGGAAAAACAAACACAGAGGAGATTTTCCATTTTTCCAGACCTACACCGTATAGAGCTGTCCGCTTTTCAAACAGTTTCGTATTATCTGCTGTTTAATTACGGTCAAAACTATACAGAGACAGCGTGTGTCACTCCGTATAAAATTAGATGGAGAATTACAATTTTCCATACAGACACCGTATAGAGCTGTCCGATTCTCAAACAGTATTGTATATCTGCCGTTCGCATTATGGTCACATCTATACAGAGTCAGCGTGTGTGTGTGACACTCCGTAAATACATATACGGACATTTCCATTTCTCAATACACCGTATTGAGCTGTCCAATTCTCAAATAGTGTTATATATCTGCTGTTCGCATTACAGTCACATCTATACAGAGTCAGCTTGTGTGTGTGACACATATACGGAGATTGTTAGTTAAACAAAAAACGTATACAGCTGTACACTTCTGATACAGTACCGTATATCTGCTTGTTGGATTACGGTCAAATACATACTGGGAGAGGGTCTGTGACTAACAAAATATATACGTAGATTTAATTTTTTTAATACACCTTACACAGCTGGACACTCCTCAAACAGTACCATCTCTCTGCTGATATTTTTGGTACATTTTCCCAAACATGAGGAAGTATGGTGGAAGAGGCCGCGGACGTGGGCAGGGGGACGCGGCTGGTACTGATGGTGGTGGTGCATCGGCTGGTTCTGGCAAAAGCACAATAGCAGCTAAGGCAGGAGGTGTTGAGCCTGCGTCATCGTCTGGCCCAAAAAGGCCTGTAAGGTTCCCTTTTCTTGGAGTAGGAAAACCACTTTTAAAGCCGGAGCATCAGGAACAGGTTTTGGCGTACATTGCCGAAACAGCCACCAGCTCTATTGCCTCCTCTTCTGAATGTTCGAAACCTGCAAGCACGGAGTCGTCAGTGCAGGGTTCAGGTCAGGAAAAACACCTTTCCTTGTGTCCTTCACCCCCACCAAAAGTTAAGGATGCAGCAACCCCACACTTCAGATTACTCTATGGAGCTCTTTCCACATACCATGCCTGGGATATCCAGTCAAATCCTGAATTCCTCAGTCCAAGATGAATCTGACATGGAGTGCACTGATGCACAGCCACTGCTAGATGATTCTGCTGGTACATTGACCCAGAGCACTACATTGCCCTCGCAGTCTGCTGAGCCAGAATCTGACCCTGATGAAACTCAGGTGCCCCTTCCCGCACACTATACCACCTTACACGGTGACACAGAGAAAGGTAAAGAGGAAGGTGCAGATGATTTTGAAGAGGAGGTGATGGATGACCCAGTCCTTGACCCGGATTGGCATCCATTGGGGAGGAGGGTGGCGCTGGCAATAGTTCAGATAAGGAGAAGGATCCGCAGCAGGCATTGACATCGCAGCAGCGGTTATCTGGCAGGCCCGTAGCTGTCCAAAAACGTGGACCAAAAACTAAAAGAGTTGCAGGACAGCTTGGCCAGACGCTCAACTTAGCACAGCGTCCAAGGCCAGAAAATGTATACCATAGTAGGAAGAGTGCAGTGTGGCACTTCTTTGTCCAAAATCCTACTGATGAGGCAAAGGTTACCTGTAAGAAGTGCGGAAGGACCTTTTGCCGAGGTAAACAACTCAGAAATTTGAATACCAGTTGCATGCTTAGATATTTAACCAACATGCACTTGCAAGCGTGGACTGACTACAAAACCTCTGGTAGCACATGTGCACCTGCTCCGACTGAAGGTAGCCAGCAATGCTCCATCGCTTCCCCCACTGTAAGACCATCGCCACCGTTAAGCACACCTCCAGCACTAAATGTTGAGGTGTCGTCGCAAGGCCAAAGCAATCAGGGAATCACAGTGGTTTTGCAACAGCTCCACCACTACTTCCCCCATATGCAGATCTCCAGCCCAGCTCACCTTACCAGACACTCTGAGTAGTACAAGAAAGTACTCATCCTCTCATCCGCGTACACTGTGTTTGAACGCCTACATTGCCAAACTAATCTCATTAGAGATGATGCCCTACCATTTCATTGAAAGCGAAGCTTTCCGCGAGCTCATGGCCTACGCAGTCCCACGCTATGACTTACCCAGTCGGCACTTCTTTTCTCAAAAAGCCATCCCAGCCCTCCACCTGCATGTGAAAAACTGCATTGTCCATGCACTCAAGCATCAGTGAGTGGAAAGGTGCACCTCACAACAGATGCATGGTCCAGTAGGCATAGCCAGGGCCGTTACGAGTCCATCACTCCGCAGTGGGTTAATGTGGTGGATGCAGGCTCCACAGGGGACAGTGGCGGTGGAACAGTGCTGCCTAGCCCACGGTATAGGAAACAGTTGGCTGTAGGCTTTCGACCCTCCTCCTCCATAAGCAAAAGCTCGTCCACAGAGCGCAGTCGCACGAGCACTCCATCCGCAGCTGGCAGTGTTGCACACGAGGTGTCCCACTATCGAATAGCTAGTGGTAAGTGTCAGCAGGCTGTGTTAAAGATGATGTCTTTGGGCGACAGCAGACACACCGCGGAGGTACTGGCCAACTACTTGCAGCGACAAACTGAGTCATGGCTGGGCAGTCTACATCTTGAGGCAGGCAAGGTAGTCAGTGATAACGGCCGTAATTTTGTGGCAGCCATAGCCCTTGCAAAACTCACACACATACCTTGCCTGGCTCACACTTTGAACTTGGTGGTGCAGTGCTTCCTTAATAATTATCCGGAATTAACATCCCTGCTCCATAAGGTGCGAAGACTGTGCTCGCACATCCGTCGTTCGGCCGTACACTCCAGTTGTATGCAGAAGCTGCAGTGATTGCTCCACCTCCCCAAGCACCGCCTAATCATAGATGTTTCAACAAGGTGGAATGCCACCCTGCACATGTTTGAGAGGCTGTGCGAACAGAGGCAAGCTGTAATGCATTTGTGGAAGGATACACGGGCAGGCAGTTTGAGGGAAGACATGGAATTGTCGGGTGTGCAGTGGTCAAAGCTGAAAGACCTCTGTAAAGCCCTTCAGTGTTTTGAGGAATGCACATGGCTGGTAAGCGCAGACGACACCATCATAAGCATGAGCATCCAACTTATGCGTCTGTTCATGCAAACTTTGACGCACATTAAGGATCTGGTGTCTGCAGCAGAGGAGGAGGAACAGGAGGAGGAGGGAAGCCTTGCTGACAGTCAGCCATTGTCTGGTCAGGGAACTGTCCTGGATGAGGTGGAGGAAGAAGGGAATGAGGGGAATGATTATTTTGGGCAGGAGGCTGCTTCTCAGGGGGCAAGAGAAAATGTTGGCTTTCCAAGGTCAGGTACAGGGTTTGTGCGTGACTGGAGGGATGTGGATTTGCCAGAAAGTGCTCCTCCACCCAGCAGTGGCAGTGCATTATTGACACCTGGAACATTGGCCCACATGTGCGATTATGCCTTGCGGATCCTAAAAAGGGACCCCGCATTGCCAAAGTGATGAAGGATGACGACTACTGGCTGGCCAGCATCCTCGATCCACGCTACAAAGGCAAATTACACAACATCATGCCACAGGAGAACCTAGAGATAATATTGGCTAACAAGCAACTCTTGTAAAGCTTTTGTTTGAGGCTTTCCCAGCACACAGCAGCGGTGCTGGTTCTCCCACGAACTGTAGTGGGCACAATGGAAGAGGTGTTCGTGGTGCACACAGCCGAAGTGGCATTGGAGATGGGTTTCATGACCATGTTGTGGACTGATTTCTCAAGTACCGCTCACATGACTGCTAATACTGCATTGATTAAAAGTGACAGGAGACAGCAGTTGTCAACTATGGTTACAAACTACTTCTCCCATATCGATGTTCTCCCTCACAGGTCATTCCCCTTTGACTATTGGGCCTCTAAACTGGACACCTGGCCTGAATTGGCACAATATGCCTTACAGGAGCTCGCTTGCCCTGCTGCTAGTGTGTTATCTGAAAGAGTCTTCAGTGCTGCTGGATCAATCCTGACAGAAAAAAGGACCCGTCTGTCGACCCAAAATGTTGATGATCTAACCTTCATTAAAATGAACCATGCATGGGTTTCAATGGATTTTGTCCCACCTTCCCCTGATGACACATAGGTTGCCAGAAAACTGCCTCGCTTTTGTCCTCCTCTTCCTCGGATTTGCCCAATTCCACCATTTGCAGCTGCTGAATGTCCAGCCTACACATCAACATATGCCATTTTTTCAACCTCCTTAACTGGGCTGCCCACCCCCCCAAGGGCTGGGTTCGACACCTAGCACCCCCACGCAAGTGCCGTTGCTCTGAACAGGTGGATGGGCCCACTGATGGCCGATGGCACTGGCACAGGGCCCCTCATAGTACAATACAGTGTCTCTGACGGTGGGGGGCCCACTCGCCGTCAGACACACCAGCGTACTATGAGGGGCCCTGTGCCAGTACCGTCGCCCACGAGTGTGCCCCCCTGCTTGGTCATGGCCACAGCACTTGCAAGTTGCAATACTTACCTCTCTGTGCTCCACCGCTGTGTAGTCTGGGCAGTTAAATCCTTCACAGGGACGGCCACTAGAAATTTGGTGTATTGATCGATGATGGTTAAGATATAGCTATGGCCTGTCCTGCTGGCCTCTACCTTCAGATGATCAATGGCTACCATTTGTAATGGACATCAACTTACAAGCAGATGCAGTGGTGCTTTATGATCACCTTTCACAGTTGTGATAGTCACAGACGTGTGACATTCCTGCCACCATTTTTCAGTGTCTCCTCTCATGCCAATCCAATAGAATTGCCTACGGCCTGTGGCTTCTGTCTTTTGCACTCCAAAATGACCAGACACATCATGATAGGCAGTGAGGACCATGTCTACATCTCTCCCTGTGATCACAATTTGATGGAGACGAGTAACGGTGATGTGATCCACGCTACTGTGATAAAGCAATCCTTTCTTCACAAAGAACCGTTTTCGCTGTCTCCACAGACACAGTAATTGAGGGTCTGCATCTCCTCTGCAACATCTACTGGGAGGTTTTCCCGCGATGAGTAATTCCCAAATTTTTGCAAATACTCGACTTTCCGTCTGTACTTGTATCCATGTAGTTTCCAGAAGCGGAGAGTCTGGACTGGCTTACTGAGATTGAAATATATACGAAGATTTAAAAGTACCACAACACTGTATACAGGTGTATGCTTCGAATACCTTTCCCTTTTTCTACTTTTTAAATTCTGGTGTAATACATACTGAGCCTGTGAGTGTCTGTGTCTGACTCCGGAAGTATAGACGGAAATTTAAAATTACCCCTAGACTGGATACACCTGGTATGTGCTGATACAGTACCTTTGTTCAAAATTTTTTATTACGGTATCATCCATAGTGAGCGTGTCTGGTTTACGCCTTCTATATATACGGTGAATCGGAGATACCAATTTTTACCCTATACTCGATACAGCTTGTATCTTGTTATACAGTACCTTTGTTCGACATTTAGTATTGCGGTCAAATCCATGCTAAGTAGGCGTCTGAGAGTGACTACGGGACTATGTATACGGAGATTTCAATTGTACCCTATAATATATATACTTGCTATCTTGTTATCCAGTACCTTTTTTACAACATTTTTTATTATGGTCAAACCCAGACTGAGTGAGCGTCTGAGGGTAACTCCGGAAATATATACCGAGATTTCAAATTTGGCCAACACTGTATACAGCTGTACTCTTCTGATACAGTAACCTTTTTTGCTATTTAGATTCTGGTGTAATTCATAATGAGCCTGTGAACGTCTGTCTGTTACTCTGGAAATATATTTGGAGCTTTAAGATAACCCTAACACTGTATACAGCTGTAGCTTGTGTTACATTACCCATTTACAGCTTTTCATATTCTTGTGTAATCCATACTGGGCCTGAGAGCGTTTGTGTCTGCCTCCTGAAATATACGGAGATTCAGAATGTTTACACTATACTATATAAACCTTACATCTGATGATACTGTACCCTTTTTCAACTTTTTATTTTATTGTGTAATCCATACTGAGCCTGTGAGCATCTGTGTATGACTCATGAAATATATACGGAGATTTACTGTTATCCCTAGACTGTATAGAGCTGTACGCTTCTGATACAGTACCATATATCTGCTGGTATTTTGGGTCCATTTTCCAAAACATGAGGAAGAATGGTGGAAGAGGACGCGGACGTGGGCATGGGGGGCCACCTGGTACTGATGGTGGTTTTGGTGCATCTGTTGGTAGTGCCAAAAACAATAGCAGCTAAGGCAGGAGGTGTTGAGCGTGCGTCATGGTGTAGCTCCGGAAGGCCTGTATGGCTCCCTTTTCTGGGAGTAGGTAGACTGCTTTTAAAGCCGGAGCATCAGGAACTGTTTTTGGCTTAAATTGCTGAAACAGCCTCCAGCTCTATTGCCTCCTCTTCTGAAGTTTCAAAAAATGCAAACACTGAGTCTTCAGTGCAGGCTTCTGGTCAGGAGCAACCCTTTTCCTTGTGTCCTTCACCCACACCAAAAGTGAAGGATGCGGCAGCACACACTTCATATTACTCCAAGGAGCTCTTTTCACATACCATGCCTGGATTCATTAAAAATGGGGCCCATCATACACTGGATCATTCCAAATGGGGGACATCAGACACTGGAGCAGCATATATGGGGCCCATTATACACTGGAGCATTAGAAATTGAGCCCATTATATATGGAGCATTATTAGGGCCCATCATACACTGGAGCATCATCCATGAGGCAAATCATATACTGGAGCATTCCAAATGGGGGACACCAGACACTGGAGCAGCATTTATGTGGCCCATTATACACTGGATCATTAGAAATGGAGCCCATTATATATGGAGCATTATTAGGGCCCATCATACCCTGGAGCATCATCCATGAGACCCATCATATACTGGAGCATTCCAAATGGGGGATATCAGACACTGGAGCAGCACTTACGGGGCCCATTATATACTGGAACATTGGAAATGGAGCCCATTATATATGGAGCATTATTAGGGCCCATCATACACTGGAGCATCATCCATGAGGCCCATCATATACTGGGGCATTCCAAATGGGGGACATCAAACACTGGAGCAGCATTTACGGGGCCCATTATACACTGGAGCATTGGAAATGGAGCCCATTATATATGGAGCATTATTAGGGCCCATCATACACTGGAGCATCATCCATGAGGCCCATCATATACTGGAGCATTCCAAATGGAGGACATCAGACACTGGAGCAGCATTTATGGGGCCCATTATACACTGGAGAATTAGAAATGGAGCCCATTATATATGGAGCATTATTTGGGCCCATCATACACTGGAGCATCATCCATGAGGCCCATCATATACTGGAGCATTCCAAATGGGGGAGATCAGACACTGAAGCAGCATTTACGGGGCCCATTATACACTGGAGCATTAGAAATGGAGCCCGTAATATATGGAGCATTATTAGGGCCCATAAGACAGTGAAGCATCATCCATGGGGCCCATCATATACTGGAGCATTCTAAATGGGGCAGATCAGACACTGGAGCAGCATTTACAGGGCCCATTATACACTGGAGCATTAGAAATGGAGCCCATTATATATGGAGCATTATTTGGGCCCATAACACACTGGAGCATTGTCCATGGGGACCATCATATACTGTAGCATTATGTGGAGCTCATCCTATACTGTATGGAACATTGGAACATTATATGTGACCAACTATTCTGTATGGAGAAATATATGGGGCTCATTATTCTGTATGGCGCACAAAGTGGTGGCCATAATACTGTATGGAGTAATATACTGTCCTTTTTTTGAGCTATTGTACAATTTACAATAGATCAGTCATGTCATGTAAGCAGTGAAGTATTTGTCATTGTTCTATACCTATATTTCTGTGCCGTATCGGAGCATCATGAGTTGTGGTATGTGTTAAAGGGTCGCACTGACACTCTTTGGCCCAGGGCACACGAAAACCTGGAGCCAGCCCTACCCCCCCACAACTTTAGCCAAATAACCCCCAGTTTTCAATGCGTAACTATTATTATGAAGTAAATTAAGGTTGACAAGCTTCAGTAATAAGAATTGGTGTTTTTGGCATTGAAATGGGCACTGTAGGTGTGCTTACTGTCCTCCACTTCCTGCCGACTTTGCTTCCCCATTGACTTGCATTGGGTTTCGTGTTTCAGTCGGCTGATTTAGTTCGACCCGACTTTTGCGAAAGTCAGGTTTCATGAAACCTGACTCGACCCGAAAAAAGGAAAAGTCTCTCATCTCTACATAGTACAGATGCAGCATATACATTACAGTATATTACATCACAATGCAGGAAATACATTGCAAGGATATAACATAAGGACATAGACAGTGCATTAGGGGAACCACACATCAAGGAGGAGAGAGTGCATCTGAGGGGACCTGCCACCTCCTTACAGTCGCACTGAACTTGAGTCTCTGTATATGCACTAAGGCCTGTAGTCATCACAGAGGAGAGTCCCCTGCTCGTAATCTCCTTTTACGAGCCAAATTGGAGAACCACTAAGTATCAGTGGGATTAGAAAATGCAATACGCTGGCTATTCATTTGAAAAGTGACCACGTGATAGCACATGGCCCCTCCATGTGAATATATTCCTTGCATCTTCCTCTGAGTTAAGGGCTTAATTAAGCAAGTGTGATAATGCTACAGTTAAAACCATGTGAATGTACAGTTAATCCATGTTGATGTCATACAGTGGCTTGCGAAAGTATTCATACACACACACCCCCACGTTGACATTTTTTGTGTTTTGCTACTTCACAATCTGGAATTTCACTGTGAACATTTGTTTTTCTTTTTATTGTGAAGCAAACAAATAGGATAAATTAACTGAAGACTTCAGTGTGCATAACTATTCACCCCCTCATCCTCCTGAAGTCAGTACTTTGTAGAGCCTCCTTTTGTGGCAATTGTAGCTGCTAGTTGCTTGGATAAGTTTCTATGAACTTTCCACATCATGACACTGGGATTTTTGCCCATTCCTCAAGGAAAAACTGCTCCAGCTCCTTTTAAGTTAAATGGTTTCCTCTGGTGAACAGCAAACTTCAAGTCTGACCACAGATTCTCAAATTGACTTCGATCTGGGCTTTGTCTAGATCACTCCAAACATTTACACATTTCACTTTAAACCACTCGAGTGTTGATTTAGCAGTATGCTTTAGGTCTTTGTCTTGTTGGAAGGTGAACCTCCTTCCCAGTCTCAAATCACCGACTGACTGACTGAAACAGGTTTTGCTCAAGAATATCAATGTGTTTTGAACCATCCATCCTCCCCTCAACTCAGACCATTTTCCCTGTACCTGATGCTGAAAAACATCCCCACGGCATGATGCTGGCATCATCCATGTTTCACTGTGGGGATGGTGTTTTTGGGGTGATGAGCTGTGTCGGTTTGGTGCTAGGCATAGCTTTTACATTGGTAGCCAAAAAGTAAAATTTTAGTCTTATCTGACCACAGCACCTTCTTCTATACATTTGAAGGGTCTCCCACATGTATTTTGGCAAACTCAAATGAGCCTTACAATTTTTGTGGTAAGTAAAGGTTTTTTTCTGCTCACTCTTCCATAAAGGCCACCTCTATGGAATGTATGGCTTATTGTGTCATATGGACTGATAGTCCAGTCTCTGCTTGGGAATTCTGCAGCTCCTTCAGGGTTAACTTTGGTCTCTGTGCTGCCTCTTCGATGCCCTGCTTGCCTGGGTTGAGTATGGTGGTCCGCTCTCTCTTGGCAGGTTTGTTGTGGTACCATGTTCTTTCCATTTGATGATGATGGATTTGGTGGTGCTCTGGGGGGATCATTAGAGATTGGGATTTTTTGTTTATAACCCAACCCTGACTTTAACAACTTTACCCTTGACTTGTTTTGGTCTTCATGGTGTTGTTGGCTAGTGGTGCCTCTTGCATAATGGTGTTGCAGCCTTTGTGACCTTTCAGAAAAGCTGTGTATATACTGACAGACCAGTCTTTGAAGGTAGCTGCTTCATAGCAAAAGGGGTGAATACATGTGCACGTTCAAATTTTTCGTTTTTTGATCCCATAAATTTAATTTATGCCTATATTTTTCTCATTTCACTTCTCCAATTTAGACTATTTAATGCCGATGCATCACACAAATCCAATTTAAAAAGTATTTAACACAGGTTGTAATTAGTGTTGAGCATTCCGATACCGCAAGTATCGGGTATCGGCCGATACTTGCTGTATCGGAATTCCGATACCGACTTCCGATATTTTTTCAATATCGGAATTCGGCATCGGAATCGGAAGTTCAAAGTTGATTGACAGCCTGACGTCATCATGATGCGCGGTGTGTGCGCATCATGATGCGCCGTCATTTCGGGCCTTCCGGGGGTCTCTGCCGGCCTGCCGGGGGCTGTGTGGACTGCCCGGGGTCTGTACCGGCCTGCCGGGGGGCTGTGCCGGCCTGCCGGTGGTCTGTGCACCCTGTGGGGGTCTGTACCGGCCTGCCGGGGGGCTGTGCCGGCCTGCCGGTGGTCTGTGCACCCTGTGGGGGTCTGTACCGGCCTGCCGGGGGGCTGTGCCGGCCTGCCGGGGGGCTGTGCACCCTGTGGGGGGTCTGTACCGGCCTGCCGGGGGGCTGTGCCGGCCTGCCGGGGGGCTGTGCTGGTGTCCGGGGGTCTGTGCAAGCATCGTCCGATGGGACTACAAGTCCCATCTGGCGATGCCTGCTACCATGACAGTGATTGACACATTAGCCAATGATGGGACAGTAGTAGTCCCATCATCCGGCTAATGTGTTAAATGTTAAAAAAAAAAAAAAAAAAAAAAAGATACTACATACATACTACATGCATGCTACATACATACTACATGCTACATACATACTACATATATACTACATGCATGCTACATACATACTACATGCTACATACATACTACATATATACTACATGCATGCTACATACATACTACATGCTACATACATACTACATGCTACATACATACTACATATATACTACATACATACTACATACATGCTACATACATGCTACATACTGCATACATACTACATACATACTACATGCATGCTACATGCATGCTACATACATACTACATACATGCTACATACATACTACATGCTACATACATACTATATATATACTACATACATGCTACATGCTACATACATACTACATATATACTACATGCATGCTACATACATACTACATATATACTACATGCATGCTACATACATACTGCATGCTACATGCATACTACATACATACTACATACATACTACATGCTACATACATACCACATATATACTACATACATGCTACATGCTACATACATACTACATACATACTACATACATGCTACATACATACTACATATATACTACATGCATGCTACATACATACTACATATATACTACATGCATGCTACATACATACTGCATGCTACATGCATGCTACATACATACTACATACATACTACATGCTACATACATACCACATATATACTACATACATACAATACATTCATACAATACATACATAGACATACAGTACATATAACATAGAGTAACATACTTACCAATACTTGTCACATTGTTCCCCGAAGCCATTGTCTTTTCCGGAATAAATATTAACATAACAAACCACAAAAATACTCACCCACGATCCGAAGCAGTCCACGAGTGTGTCCCACGACGATCTTGGGTAGAGAACTGCAGCATCAGATGATGCTGCCGTTCTCTACGGGCTGCAGGAATCCAATGACGGAAGGTAGGTATCCTTCCGCACTGTATTCCTCCGCCACTTAAAAAAAAAAAAGTCCCTAGTCTCACTTTATGCCATTGCTGCGTGGGAAATTCCCACACAGCAATGGCATAAAGTGAGACTAGGGACTTTTTTTTTTTTTAAGTGGCGGAGGAATACAGTGCGGAAGGATACCTACCTTCCGTCATTGGATTCCTACAGCCCGTAGACAACGGCAGCATCAGCTGATGCTGCAGTTCTCTACCCAAGATCGTCGTGGGACACACTCGTGGACTGCTTCGGATCGTGGGTGAGTATTTTTGTGGTTTGTTATGTTAATATTTATTCCGGAAAAGACAATGGCTTCGGGGAACAATGTGACAAGTATTGGTAAGTATGTTACTCTATGTTATATGTACTGTATGTCTATGTATGTATTGTATGAATGTATTGTATGTATGTAGTATATATGTGGTAGTATGTAGCATGTAGTATGTATGTAGTATGTATGTAGCATGCATGTAGCATGCAGTATGTATGTAGCATGCATGTAGTATATATGTAGTATGTATGTAGCATGCATGTAGTATATATGTAGTATGTATGTAGCATGTAGCATGTATGTAGTATGTATGTAGTATGTATGTAGCATGTAGCATGCATGTAGTATATATGTAGTATGTATGTAGCATGTAGTATGTAGCATGCATGTAGTATATATGTAGTATGTATGTAGCATGTAGTATGTATGTAGTATGTATGTAGTATATATGTAGTATGTATGTAGCATGTAGTATGTATGTAGCATGCATGTAGTATATATGTAGTATGTATGTAGCATGTAGTATGTATGTAGCATGCATGTAGTATGTATGTGGTATGTATGTAGCATGTAGTATGTATGTAGCATGCATGTAGTATATATGCGTTATGTATGTAGCATGTAGCATGCATGTAGCATGCATGTAGTATGTATGTAGTAAGTATGTATGTGGTATGTATGTAGCATGCATGTAGTATGTATGTAGTATATATGTGGTATGTATGTAGCATGTAGTATGTATGTAGCATGCAGTATGTATGTAGCATGCATGTAGTATGTATGTAGTATGTATGTTGCATGTAGTATTTATGTAGTATGAATGTAGCATGTATGTAGTATGTAGTATGAATGTAGCATGTATGTAGTATGCATGTTGTATGTATGTAGCATGTATGTAGCATGTAATTTTTTTTTTTTTTTTTACATTCAACACATTAGCCGGATGATGGGACTACTACTGTCCCATCATTGGCTAATGTGTCAATCACTGTCATGGTAGCAGGCATCGCCCGATGGGACTTGTAGTCCCATCGGACGATGCCTGCACAGACCCCCGAAGCCTGCACAGACCACCGGCAGGCCGGCACAGCCCCCCGGCAGGCCGGCACAGCCCCCCGGAGCCTGCACAGACCACCGGCAGGCCGGCACAGCCCCCCGGCAGGCCGGCACAGCCCACCGGAGCCTGCACAGACCACCGGCAGGCCGGCACAGCCCCCCGGCAGGCCGGCACAGACCACCGGAGCCTGCACAGACCCCCTGGCAGGCCGGCACAGCCCCCCGAAAGGCCCGTACAGACCCCAGAGAGGCTGTACAAGGCAAAAACAGGGTTTTTCTTATTCCGATACCGGAAGTCCCATAGACTTGAATGGGACTTCCGGTATCGGAATCGGCGATACCGATACTTTTTTTAAAGATCGGCCGATCCATTCCGATCCGATACTTTGAAGTATCGGACGGTATCGCTCAACTCTAGTTGTAATGTAAAAAAGTAGGTAAAAATTCTAGCAATAACCCTTCCAGCAACAATTCAGTTCAAACTGAGACCTTAGAATTGAAATAATCAGGTCACACCTCAGGCCTCCAGGTACCCATAACTCCTGATGAAGCTGCAGAGGCAGCGAAACACATGTTGTGACATTGCCTGTCTTTCTCCGTTACTATATGAGCGATGAGCCATTTGATTTAATTGATGTAAAGCTTACGTGATTAGTTCAGTGTTATTAATGACCACACAGGGTTTGTTACCGGGTATACAGTGGCATATAAAAGTTTGGGCACCTCTGGTCAAAATTACTAATAAAAGCCAATGCAAAAGATTTGGCTTCATGCATGGTTAGAACACAGTAGCATCTGCTTTTTCAAGTATCACAGCTTGTAAATACTATTAGTAGTCAGTAAAGAGTCTGTCATAGAATCATAGAATCGTAGAGTTGGAAGGGACCTCCTGGGCCATCTGGTCCAACCCCCTGCTCAAAGCAGGATTCGCTAAATCATCCCAGACAGATGTCTGTCCAGCCTCTGTTTGAAGACTTCCATTGAAGGAGAACTCACCACTTCTCATGGCAGCCTGTTCCACTCATTGATCACTCTAACTGTCAAAAAGTTTTTTCTAATATCTAATCTGTGTCTCCTCCCTTTCAGTTTCATCCCATTGCTTCTAGTCTTTCATTGTGCAAATGAGAATAAAGATGATCCTTCTACAATGTGACAGCCCTTTAGATATTTGTAGACAGCTATTAAGTCTCCTCTCAGTCTTCTCTTTTGCAAACTAAACATTCCCAAATCCTGAAACCTTTCCTCATAAGACAAGGCTTGCAGACCGGTCACCATTCTGGTCGCTCTTTTCTGAACTTGCTCCAGTTTGTTGATGTCTTTTTTAAAATGTGGTGCCCAAAACTGGACACAATATTCCAGATGAGGTCTGACCAAAGAGGAGTAGAGGGAAATAATGACTTCACGTGATCTAGACTGTATGCTTCTGTTAATACGTCCTAGAATTGCATTTGCCTTTTTTGCTGCTGCATCACACTGTTTACTCATATTCAGTCTGTGATCTATTAGTATACCCAAGTCTTTTTCACATGTGCTGTTGCTTAGCCCTATTTCTCCCATTCTGTATATGCTTTTTTTTCATTTTTATTGCCCAGATGTAGTACTTTGCATTTTTCCCTGTTAAAAACCATTCTGTTAGTAGCTGCCCACTGCTCCAGTTCATTTATATCTTTTTGAATCTTCTCTCTCTCTTCTCTAGTATTAGCTATCCCTCCTAGCTTTGTGTCATCAGCAAATTTAATAAGTTTACCCTCATTTCCTTCATCTAAATCGTTGATAAAGATGTTTTGAGGTCATGCAGGACCTCTTCATCAGGTCAAAACCTTACAACGGTTGTAACGTTTTTGTCCTGAGGAAGAAGTCCTACCTGACCTTGAAACGCGTTGACTATTAACCTGTTTTGAAATAAAGCTTTGAAGAATATCATCTGTCATCCATCTTAATCAGCTGCGCAGATTTGGACACATACACCCGGTTTCACCATTATCCTCGGTCTTTGGACCCATGTCCTGCAGCAGCTGATCCATGCTTTTTTACATGTTGCTTAGTTGCAACAAAATAAGGTGAGCGTACCTCTCCCTAGTGCACCCCATGTTTTTAACCAGTTAAGACTCTATTTGCGCTTGTTTTTGCTCTCCAGATTTTCTACTTCAATTCTTGTTTGAGGGATTTTCATCCATTGTTCCTTTGGAAAATTCTTTAATTTCTGTGAGATTCCAGGGTCATACTGCAATTTTGAGGCCTAGCCACAGATTTTCAATGATTTTCAGATCAGCGGACTGTGAGGATCATTGTAAAACCTGCAACTTGTACCTTTTGAGGTCGTCTATTGTGGATTCTGATGTGTGTTTAGTATCATCATCCATTTGTGGAAGCTATCCTCTTTTCAACTTCAGCTTTTTTTTACAGATAGTGTTATGTTTGCATTAAGAAATTGCTGAAATTTCATTGAATCCATTCTTTCCTCTACCCGTGAAATGTTCCTGGTGTCATTGGATGCAGCACAACCTCAAAGCATTCATAGTCCACCCCCATGGTTAATGGATGGCGAGATGTTCTTTTCCTGAAATTCTATGCCCTTTTTTCTCAACACATACCTATGATTATTGTGGCCGCAGAGTTCTATTTTACCATCATCGGTCCACAGGTCTTGTTTCCAGAATGCATCACATTCTTTTTAGATGTTCTTTTGCATGCTTCTGATGCTGAATTTTATGGTGAGGTCACAGGAGAAGTTTATGTTGACTCTTCCATGAAGGCTATATTTGTGCAGGTGTCTCTGAACAGTGGAACAATGTACCACAACTGCAGAGTCTGCTAAATCTTTCTAAAGTTCTTTTGCAGTCAAGTGGGGGTTCTGTTTTGACTCTAGCAATCCTATAAGCAGCTCTCACTGAAATTTTGCTTGGTCTTCCAGACCTTATCTTGATCTCCACTGTTCCTTTTAACTGACATTTCTTAATTACATTTTGAACTGAGGAACGTACAACTTGATAACACTTTGCTCTCTTCTTATAGAATTCTCCAGCTTTGTGGGCCTCCAACATGTTCATTTTCCTAGCTGCTTAGAAGAACCCATGGCTGCTGGTTTTTGACACAAGATTAGAAGAGGCTGGGTTTCTATAAAGCTGAGAAATTTGCATCATCTAGCCTTTCCTAATGATGATGTTGAACAAGCCATATCCCTAACAGGCAAATTAAGGTCTGAAACCTTGGACAAAGTTATCTGAGCACACAAACTTTTCCATTTTCATTTTTGTAATTTTTAAAATGAAAAATAAAAGACTACATATTTTTTTACACTAAAATACAAAGGAAATGTGCAGTCTTTAACTTTAGACCCTCGGGCTTGCTTCCACCAATTTAATCCTATGCTTCTGTTCTCAATAGAGTTTTTTTCCCTGCTCCTATTGTATCGTGATCAAACAGGAAAAAAAAACGCAGTATGCTGCCCCAGCCCTTTAGAAATCATTTCATCTTCAACTTTCTTATCTGTACACAATATCAGTAATTTTGACCTGGGGTGCCCAACTTTTACATGCCAATGTATACGAATTGATGCATTTGTTCAGGCAGGTATTTGCAACGGTGACATCACCTCCCAATGTTATTGAGCCAGAATAATCACTCAAACATAATTCTAAGATTTGCACAATGTGGACAGATTTGAAGAATTATTCCGTCCCCAGTCACTTTTGTATCTGGAATTGCGTAACGCGGGTGACATCACATCTACAGATACCGGCCGAAATGACGCCATTGGGAGGTATAGAATGAGTCCACAATACCTACTGATCAGGTATCTATAGATATGATACATACGTATGATACGGAAGTAACTGGTTACGGAACAATCCTTTAAACAACCGGTGACCGATGTATCCTATCATTGGTGGTATCCTCATGTATGGAGCGTGCTCAAAAGCTGCACTTGAGGGAAGCTGCCGTGACCAGCGATAACACTGATCCCAGCAGCTTAACCCAAAAGATGACAAAGTCAATAGAGACTGTGAAAACTGAAGAATTAGTCAGGGAGACCTCTTGTTCTAGTTGTTTCCTGTTTTTCATTAGTCATCAGGCAAATCCTGCGTAGAGATGAGCGAGCCTTTTGACGCTCGGTTCAGCGAACATTTAAATGTTACCAGCCCCCAGCTGTCTACATTAGCTTGGCTGGTTGTCAAATAATGGGAGAGATCCCATGCCATGTTTTTATTATTTACTTAAAGAATTTTAAAAATACAGCGTCTGGATCCCTCTATTCTTGATAACCAGGCTTACTAAAGCTGACAGCTGAGGGTTACAGCCCCCAGCTGTCAGTTTTGCCTGGCTGGTTATCAAAAATACAGGGGAACACCACATACATTTTGTATTATTTATTTCTTCATAGCGCATCAGCTGCCTCCTGCTCTGACTATTAACAGTTGAGTACAAATCTCAACATTCTCCCCTGCTAGTTCTGTTCCCAGACCGAGCAGGCGACAGTAATGTCAGCTATCTTCACATCAGCACCCAGGAACAGTCCAAAAAGTACCACTGATTCCCAGGCGCCGATAGGTGTCACACTGATGACACAGGGATGTCATCTCTGTGTCAGTGTCCACATGTGTGGGACGTTTTGCACAAATGCTGCTTCTGGAAACACTGACGTTTGAAAGAGCTCTTAGTGAAGTCGGTCATTTACTGAACTTTGGACGACTTTTGCCTATTTTTAGGAAAAATCCTCGGGAATCCGAATGAGCTACGTTTGTGCCGAATTTGAGATTGGCGAAAATTTTCCGAACAATTTAGTTCATCTCTAATCCCGAGGAGATTGATCAATAGAAAAGAGAACGAAGCACACATCTGTTAATTATAATATATTTTACAATACAGTAGATTACAAATTCTGACCCAAAAAGTGTGCCCCCACCCTTATACTGTATCATTGGCGCATTTTCTGTGCCGGATGTATTGTTCTGCATCTCATTTGTTTTGATTACATTACAGTTGTTATATTTAACAGTAATGTAAACGCTGATGAGAGCCCATGACCATATAATCCATTTAGGGCTCATCACCATAAGTACTCTCATACTGTCACCATAAGTGCCGCCAGACAAACTTACATTAGGCTCCATTTACAAAATGAACATTTGTTGATTTTTACATCCACAATACGGACACGGCAATTTCATTACCATGTCATTTGCTGGTTATTTTGGTCATATGATAAGATAATGAATGTTCTTTTCTTAAAGGGAAAACACATTTTACGGATTAACGCTTCCCAAAATGTGCTCAAACATTTGCAATATTTATTTGTTAGGGTTCAGGTTCTGGACAGCAGATTTTGGAGACTACAAAATAAAATGCGATACGATATGGAGCCACTTTTTAACATCCGATTTTTCCGGAAACATTGCAGTTCTGTAACAGGAAATTTTACATGGACTAGTAATTTTTTAATAGCTGCTGAGTAAATAAAATGGATTGTATATGGACTTGAGAAGGATGACAAGGGAGAAAAAAAAGTAATTCAAGTTTTATCGATCACCCATGACGGCACCACCATCTAGATTTTAATACTCAGCCAATGCAATTGTTCTACCAAAATCCTTTTTTTTTTTTCTTTTTTTTTCATAAGATGTCAATAACTATTGTCGTCAAGTCACATAACTCATTGAGAGGTGGATAGAAGGAGGCCATGGACACGAGTATCGGTCCTTTTACACAAAAAATAGAAAAAGCATAGTCATGTTGCCCTCATCCCCAAAAGTTATAACTGGTTTTGCAGTGCATACCAATCTAATCAGTCTCAGTTCTCATGCTGTGTGACTTACCATTCACAGGGTAAATGGTTCCAATTCATCAGCATTCTGCCAGCATTATTGCTGGAGCTTGCCTCATGACCTTCCTGAACTTCTCCTGCCACCATGCTGGTGGTGGCCAGGTCCAAATTTCGCCCTGGGCCTAGAGGATTGTAGTTACACTTCTGCCCGGAACATCTTTGGGACAGCACAGAGTAGGTCAAAGTAGGAGAGCCTCAGCGCCCCGGAATGACATCTTGCCTGAGCACGGTGTATTGGAATGGAGGACCCCTCTTTCCCACGTTGGAGGTAAATGAATATGGAGAAAGTGATATTTTTTATCCTTTCTTGACAACCACCGAACATGGGGATAGTTTCCCACAATCCGCCATACATGTAAGGTGCGATAATGTATCCGGTCCGGCTTAGGCTGGAGTCACACTTGCGAGTGTGATGCGAGAAATTTGCGCGAGTCTCCACTCAGGACCAGAGTGTGTGGCTGCATAGAAATACATGCAGCCACACACTCTGGTCCGAGTGTTGGCGGCAGTGCCGGGTATTGATGCAAGAGACTCGTGAGAGTTTCTCGCACCACACTCGCAAGTGTGACCCCGGCCTTTCAAGCAGAATCTGAATTATCAGTGGGTGGCAGCTGTATATGATGGCTGATGCCCTACTACAATGCTCATGATCGGTATTTGCTCCGTTTAACCCCTTAGATACCACTCTCCATAGTGACAGGTGTATCTAGATGGTTACTTAAGGGATGGGACTCCCTCTTTAAGCCAAGCAACCCTATCATGGCAAGTAGTTACCATGGCATCCTGAGGCCTTCAGGTCTGCCAACTATGGTGGCCTGTAAGGCCCTACAATGACGGGGTGTAGCAAATAAAGTGTCCGTATAAAACTGTCAGCTAGATTATCCTGTAGTATTGCAGGATATTAAATCAGCTATTAGGCCAGTAAAAGGTAAAGTTAAAGTTGTAAGATTTAGAAACATATTCAAACTCAATATGAAAAAATAAAGGAAAAATGTTTCACCACTAAAAATGCTGGTTTATGTAAAACCTAAATTAAATGGAGCCTGTCAGTAGAAAAAAATGCTATTAATCTGCAGATATGGGGTTAATCTGCGAGTTAATAGTGTTACTAACCTGCCCAGTGACTGCACTTTGCCAAACGCTGCGGGGAGAAAATTAACTTTGTTCTTCCTGAAGCTTTCTGGTTTCAGCCACGGCCAGCACTGGTTCTGTCACCAAGTGGCAGCTGTAACTGCGCCCCCAGAGCGACTGTCAGTGAGTGCCAGGGGTGCGGTTACAGCCGCTGCTGTCTGTACTCAGAGCGGTGACTGAATCTGGTGACAGATTCTCTTTAAGACCGGGGTCACACTTGCGAGAAACTCGCACGAGTCTTGCATCTCAATATCCGGCACTGCCGCCGGCACTCGGGACCCGAGCACTCAGCTGCATAGAAATACATACAGCTGCGCACTCTGGTCCCGAGTGCCGGCGGCAGTGCCGGGTATTGAGACGTGAGACTCGTGCGAGTTTCTCGCAAGTGTGACCCCGGCCTAACTGAAAAAGTACACATTTTTTATATTGCCCCATCCAAGCTATAACATTGAACCATAACCCATACAAAAAGCATTGAAAAAAAAATTTAACACCCATAATATTACTTTTTTTTATCCTTACAATCAAAATGGAAAAAAAGTGATCAAGAAGGCATATAACAAAAGAAAATGGTATCACTGAAAACGTAGTCGCGTCCTGCAAGGAACTCGGCCTGTGAACTTCCAAGTTTTTTCTGTGTGCGGCCCATTTATCTGGTGGAGTCTGAGACCCTTGAGCTGGGAGAACTGCACACATGGACATCTGCTCTCCCTCCAGCACTGCTGCCACTGCCGCTATTACAAAGCCCACCATGCAGGAGCTGTAAGTCTCTGATTAGGGGCTGCAAAGACTATAACTCCGGTGAGACATCAATATGTCAAGTGTAAAACTTTTTGTATCTGAAAATAATCAAGCTTGTCATTAATTGCTTCCCATTGGGTTGCGAATAATTACACAAGTCACCCTGCTGTTCCTGATAGATTTAGGCCACAATTTGTGGCGCACTGAACACCAGGGAACGAGCGACGTTCATATTCATAAAGCTGTAAATGGTGCGGGCTCCGCGGAAGCTGAAGGCGGCAGAGCTATAAGAAGTGCTGATTATGTACAGAAGCCCACAGTGGGTCTAGGTGTGTAACCCACGGCCCGTGGAGACGAGAGAAACACAAACAAGCCCAAAATAAATTCACAGAGGTGGAAATCCCCCCCCCAGTGAGTGGGCTTTGTGTCTCCATATATCTACCCCAGGGAGAAAAGTATAATTAGAGCAAAAGCTACCGGCAGTCTTCTGACATATGCTACCCAAGTGTATGCCGGGGTGATATGCCAATTAGTTGTGCCAGGTTATGCTTCAAAGCATGTGCTGAAAATCGCTGTAACACATCGAGAGGCTGCGCTAGTGAAAATCCTGCAAAATCTCCCGAATTTTATGCTTTCAATCCAAATCCTTCTGGATCTGCACATTATGTCTTTGAGAGTGGAGGATTAAACGGTCTTCTCTAGGAAAATTGCAGCCGAGGGATGAGAGCAAACTGGAAACCTGTGAGCATAATGTTTATCATCTACCTACGTATCTATCTATCTGTCTGTTATCTATTTATCTATCTGTCTATCATCTATCTATCTATTATCTATTATCTATCTGTTATCTATCTATCATCGGTCTATCATCGGTCTATTATCTATCTATTATCTATTTATATATTATCTATTATCTATCTATCTATCTATCTAATATCTGGGGCTGGTTACATTGCACAGGGCAATGATGAAATACGGGGAAGGTGAGTTATTTTCTTTATGGTCTCGTGTTCATTAATAATGGACATGGGTTTTTCTGGATTTGGATTTTCCAGAATGTGAGGATTTGAACTTGGTTTCCTGTTCAGATTTCTTGATTGCACCTTATCATGCGTCACCATGAGCTACTATACTATTTTGCTCTTTTACATACGTCTGGTCTTTTTAAAGTGACACTGTCTCAACCTATCTCACATCTAGCCCAAATCATTATCATTCATGACATTTAGACAGTAGACATTATACATTCCGGTTGGTAGCATTTTTTGGATATTCACCAAAACCAGATTCATCAGATAGTGAACTATGACTTATCATTGCAGAGAAGAGCTGAGTCCAGTGATGGCAGGCTTTACACCCTTCCAGCTGATGCTTGGCATTGTGCATGCTGATGTAAGCCTTGGGAATATAGCTTCTTCAAAAAAGAAGAGGACAGAAACTCTAGCGCCAACTATAGGAAGTAGCAATTATAAAAGTCAATATTGACACTTTAAAAAAAAATTGCCAAATCACTCAGGGTAAGATGGCAAACCACACTCTCCATTTGCACAAAAGTGTTTCAGGGTGTTTGCCTCTCATCAGTGCAAAGCTGGAGTTTTGATTTGGCTGGGTGAGTGGCCAGGTGTAAGGGCTAAAGTTGACATAAGAAGACTTTTAGGCCCTGCAGTCTTTCTCTTTGAAATTTTTTTATGTAAGTAGCCTCTTCGGAGAGGAAGAGGTCAGAAACTCTAGCGTCCTAAAAGTCCATATTGAGCCTTATTTCCAAAGAGTTGGGACAGATCTTGCAGATCCATCTCGCGGCATCAGTAGCTTCCTGTGCCAAGTTTGGCGAGCTTTTCAGTGCAATTCAGTCTACTACCAATGCTTGTCTATGGAGAGCATGTAGGGAAGGTGGACTGACGTACGAACTTGTCTGTAGAAGAAGGGCAGAGGTGTAGTGTATAGAAGGTAGAGTGTTGTAGTAAAATAGGGGAAACAGCTGGAGATGGGAAGGAGGGCTGTAGTATTGGATTTTGACCATTAGAGGGCAATGGAGAGCTGTGAGGTTAGGACTGAACAACAGCCATTGGCTAAGAAAACCATTGAGTCATGGTGGGCGTGGTTACCAGAACAGAAGTGCATAAAAGAGGGAGAGAAGGTTCTGGAAAAGTCAGTCAGCGAAGGGAGCACAGAAAACAAGAAGCACGGCTGAGGAGAAAGGAAGTTCCTGAGAGGACTGACAGTTGTGCCAGTTACGGGGGTGGCCCTGACAGGATTAGCCACAGACAGAGACAGCGGAGGCCACAGACGGAGAGCAAAGAGAGGCCGCAGACAGAGACAGCCTGGGGTACCACTAAACCGAACGGACTCGGACTGGTGAAACGCTGTGATGGTAGGTCTAGGGCAGCCACAGTGACAGAGCCGCGAGGGACGTCCATTTGCCAACGAAAGAAAGTGAAGGTACCCGGGCCTGTGTACGAAGTCAAGCAGCTACTGTGTGTAGCTAAGAAAATCGTCGAGCAGCTGCTGTGTGCAGCTATAGGGATTGTCGAGTAGCTGCTGTGTGCGGCTGCGGAGATTAACATGCAGCTGCTGTGTGTGGCTGTGGAGAGTGACGAGCAGCTGCTGTGTGTGGCTGTGGAGATTGAGAAGCAGCTGCTGTGTGCTGCTGTGGAGAGTGACGAGCAGCTGCTGTGTGCGGCTGCGGAGATTAACGTGCAGCTGCTGTGTGCGGCTGTGGAGAGTGACGAGCAGCTGCTGTGTGCGGCTGTGGAGAGTGATGAGCAGCTGCTGTGTGCTGCTGTGGAGAGTGATGAGCAGCTGCTGTGTGCGGCTGCGGAGATTAACGTGCAGCTGCTGTGTGCGGCTGTGGAGAGTGACGAGCAGCTGCTGTGTGTGGCTGTGGAGAGTGAGAAGCAGCTGCTGTGTGTGGCTGTGGAGATTGAGAAGCAGCTGCTGTGTGCTGCTGTGGAGAGTGATGAGCAGCTGCTGTGTGCGGCTGTGGAGAGTGACGAGCAGCTGCTGTGTGTGGCTGTGGAGAATGAGAAGCAGCTGCTGTGTGTGGCTGTGGAGATTGAGAAGCAGCGGCTGTGGAGAGTGATGAGCAGCTGCTGTGTGCGGCTGTGGAGAGTGACGAGCAGCTGCTGTGTGCTGCTGTGGAGAGTGACGAGCAGCTGCTGTGTGTGGCTGTGGCGAGTGACGAGCAGCTGCTGTGTGTGGCTGTGGAGATTGAGAAGCAGCTGCTGTGTGCTGCTGTGGAGAGTGAGAAGCAGCTGCTGTGTGCTGCTGTGGAGAGTGAGAAGCAGCTGCTGTGTGCTGCTGTGGAGAGTGAGAAGCAGCTGCTGTGTGCGGCTGTGGAGAGTGACGAGCCGCTGCTGTGTGCGGCTGTGGAGATTGAGAAGCAGCTGCTGTGTGCTGCTGTGGAGAGTGACGAGCAGCTGCTGTGTGCGGCTGTGGAGAGTGACGAGCAGCTGCTGTGTGCTGCTGTGGAGAGTGACGAGCAGCTGCTGTGTGTGGCTGTGGAGAGTGAGAAGCAGCTGCTGTGTGCTGCTGTGGAGAGTGACGAGCAGCTGCTGTGTGCGGCTGTGGAGAGTGACGAGCAGCTGCTGTGTGCTGCTGTGGAGAGTGACGAGCAGCTGCTGTGTGTGGCTGTGGAGAGTGAGAAGCAGCTGCTGTGTGCTGCTGTGGAGAGTGACGAGCAGCTGCTGTGTGTGGCTGTGGAGAGTGACGAGCAGCTGCTGTGTGCTGCTGTGGAGAGTGACGAGCAGCTGCTGTGTGCGGCTGTGGAGAGTGACGAGCAGCTGCTGTGTGCGGCTGTGGAGAGTGAGGAGCTGCTGCTGTGCGCTGCTGTGGAGAGTGACGAGCAGCTGCTGTGTGCGGCTGTGGAGAGTGACGAGCAGCTGCTGTGTGTGGCTGTGGAGAGTGAGAAGCAGCTGCTGTGTGCTGCTGTGGAGAGTGACAAGCAGCTGCTGTGTGCGGCTGTGGAGAGTGATGAGCAGCTGCTGTGTGCGGCTGTGGAGAGTGAGAAGCAGCTGCTGTGTGCTGCTGTGGAGAGTGACGAGCAGCTGCTGTGTGCGGCTGTGGAGAGTGAGAAGCAGCTGCTGTGTGCTGCTGTGGAGAGTGACGAGCAGCTGCTGTGTGCGGCTGTGGAGAGTGAGAAGCAGCTGCTGTGTGCTGCTTTGGAGAGTGACGAGCAGCTGCTGTGTGCGGCTATAGGGATTGTCGAGTAGCTGCTGTGTAAGAGTACCGTTACACCTAGCGATGCACCAGCGATCCCGACTAGCGATATGACGCGGTCAGGATCGCTGGTGCATCGCTAGGTGGTCGCTAGTGAGCTGCCACACAGGCAGATCTCACCAGCGACATCGCAGGGGTCGGGGATTGCTACTTACCCGTCAGACGCGGCGATCCTGCGTCCTCCCGCCCGGCTCCACGCGTCGCTCGTCGACGCCACAGGAAGCGCCGCAGGAAGCGGCCGACGAGGAATGGTCCAGGAGCTTCTCGCGCGATCAGCGATAACCAGCGGGGGAGCCAGTCGGAGGTAAGTATCACATGCAGCGATATCGCTAGCAATATCGCTGCAACTTCACAAAATCTGTGACTTTACAGCGATATTGCTAGCGATATCGCAGTGTGTAACGGGGGCTTAAGGCTGTGGAGATTAACGTGCAACTGCTGTGTGCTGCTGTGGGTCGTGGAAGGACGATCAATAAAGAAGACCTGTTGAGCACGATCCTGTCTCTGTCTGAAGTCTGTGCGGCAAGTAACGGACCACCCCCCGGTCGGTTGCCCCCACCTTACCTACAAGCGCATGACTGTGTGCTTGATTTTTGCATCTATTGGAGGACCCAGCACAAACATACATTATATGCTCAGCTATTAACCTCTTCCCGACCGCCCACAGTAGATAAACGTTGGCGCTTGCTGGGCTTTGTGCAGCGCCGACGTTTATCTACTGTCGGCGGTTTTGTGCCCCCCGGGATCCCCTCATACCTTATAACGTGGGGATCCCGGTGCACAATGCATGCTGGGACCCCCGACGTCATTGAGACCTGATTGGTTCAGGTCCTGATGACGTCGCGTCACAGCAGCCAATGAGAGAGCTCGCTGGGAAAGCTGCTTGTTTCCCGGCGATCTCCCTCATTATAACGCGACTTCTCCTCTGAGCTCATGCTGACAGATGAGCAGAGGTGAAGCAGCGTTACAGTGTGACTAGATCGCTGCCTGGCACAGCTGATCGCTGCCTGGCACAGCTGTGTCAGGCAGCGATCTTGTCACACAGTAACGCTGCTTCTCCTCTGATCATCTGCCAGTGTGAGATCAGAGGAGAAGTGGCGTTACTATGAGTCAAAAATACAAAAAATAAAAAACACAAAAATAAAAAAAAAGTAAAGAAAAAAAAGCAGGTAGGCAGGCTAGGGCTAGGGCTATGTCTAGGGTTAGGGCTAGGGTTAGGGCTAGGGTTAGGGTTAGGGTTAGGGTTAGGGCTAGGGCTAGAGTTAGGGTTAGGGCTAGGGTTAGGGCTAGGGTTAGGGCTAGGGTTAGGGGTGTGTTGGGGTTAGGGTTGGAATTCGAATTGGGGGTTTCCACTGTTTAGGTACATCAGGGGCTCTGTAAATGCAATATGACGCCCGCAGACCATTCCATCAAAGTCTGCATTCCAGAACGTCACTACTTCCCTTCCGAGCCCCACCGTGTGCCCAAACAGTGGTCCCCCCCCACATGTGGGGTACCAGCGTACTCAGGACAAATTGGATAACAACTCTTAGGGTCCAATTTCTCCTGTTACCCTTGTGAAAATAAAAATTGGGAGCTAAAAGATCATTTTTGTGGAAAAAAAATGATTTTTTTATTTTCACGGCTCTACATTATAAACTTTAGTGAAACACTTGGGGGTTCAAAGTGCTCACCACACATCTAGATAAGTTCCTTGGGGGGGTCTAGTTTCCAAAAAGGGGTCACTTGTGGAGGATTTCCACTGTTTAGGCACATCAGGGGCTCTGCAAACGCGACATGACACCCGCAGACCATTCCATCAAAGTCTGCATTCCAAAACGTCACTACTTCCCTTCCGATCCCCACCGTGTGCCCAAACAGTAGTTTTCTTCCACATATGGGGTACCAGTGTACTCAGGACAAATTGGACAACAACTTTTGGGGTCCAATTTCTCCTGTTACCCTTGTGAAAATAAAAAATTGGGGGCTAAAAGATCATGTTTGTGGAACAAAAATGATTTTTTATTTTCATGGCTCTACGTTATAAACTTCTGTGAAGCACTTGGGGGTTCAAAGTGCTCACCACACATCTAGATAAGTTCTTTAAGGGGTCTAGTTTCCAAAATGGGGTCACTTGTGGGGGTTTCCACTGTTTAGGCACATTAGGGGCTCTCCAAATGCGACATGGCGTCCTATCTCAATTCCAGCCAATTCTGCATTGAAAAAGTCAAACGGCGCTCCTTCCTTTCTGAGCTCTGCCGTGTGCTCAAACAGTGGTTTAGCCCCACATACGGGGTATTGGCGTATTTGGGAGAAATTGCACAAAAAATTTTGTGGTTCATTTTCTGTTTTAACACTTGTGAAAATAAAAAAAATGGTTCTGAAGTAAAATGTTTGTGAAAAAAAGTTAAATGTTTATTTTTTCCTTCCACATTCCATTCATTCATGTGAAGCACCTGAAGGGTTAATAAACTTCTTGAATGTGGTTTTGAGTACATTGAGAGGTGCAGTTTTTAGAATGGTGTCACTTTTGGGTATTTTCTGTCATATTGACCCCCCAAACTCACTTCAAATGTGAGGTGGTCCCTAAAAAAAATGGTGTTGTAAATTTTGTTGTAAAAATGAGAAATCGCTGGTCAACTTTTAACCCTTATAACTTCCATAAAAAAAAAAATTATGTTTCCAAAATTGTGCAGATGTAAAGTAGACATGTGGGAAATGTTATTTATTAACTATTTTGTGCGATATCACTCTCTGATTTAAGGGCATAAAAATTAAAAGTTTGAAAATTGCAAAATTTTCAAAATTTTTGCCAAATTTCGATTTTTTTAACATATAAGCGCAGTTCATATCTAAGAAATTTTACCAATATCCTGAAGTACAATATGTCATGAAAAAACAATGTCAGAATCAGCAGGATCCGTTGAAGCGTCCTAGAGTTATGGCCTCATAAAGTGACACTGGTCAGAATTGAAAAAATTGGCCTGGTTACGAAGGCAAAAACAGGCTCAGGCGCGAAAGGGTTAATTTTAATAGAAACTGTGAAAATTATTTTTTTCTGCTGAAGGGAAACCCATCACTTTTTTATGATGCTGTCTGCTTAGAATCTAAAATAAGTGATTGAAGCACAACATTAACGTGTGAGGTTGTTGTCTGCAATTACTAGTTGGCACTTACAAATTACTCATTTGATACCGACGTCACTTCTGCATCACATGTATCACCTTTTAGTGTTAACACTATGGGTCTGTAGGATGTGTAGTATGAAATGTAAGGAATAAATTAGCGTTTATGCTATGACATTAACACTTTTTTTTGGCTTTTTGATAAAGCTGGGCTCCATAAAGAAATGATGATGATAAAACATTTGGATTTTTGTGTTTTTAGATTTTTTTCAGCATCAATTATGAGCCCCCCTGCATATATATCCCAACACTTAACCTAATTGATAGCAGTCAGGACTATTATTGATTGCCTGATGATGGTTGCACTAAATGCACTTGGGTAATTCATCAAGATCTGCTGCTGGCGGCTCCGTGTGCAATTACCGACCAATGACATCCCAGATATGCTCAATGAGTGACTGGAAGTCTGGAGATGCTGCAAGCCATGGTAGCACGTTTAGGCCATGTTGGCCGCTCACAGTAGCACAAGTAATATACAGCCTGGCAATGTCATGTTGAAAAATGGCTCCTGAGACATTTTTGGAGAAATTGCCATACAACTGGTTCATTCAGGAAATCATTGTAAAACCGAGCTTTTGGTGTACCTGGAATGAAGACTAGAGAGGTCCTGCAACCACACACCATAATCTTGGGAGAAGGACCAGTGTGATGTTCTCTTGTGAAGACCTGCTGTCCTCTTGATCTCACTCCATTGCTCTCAAAGGCCATCATGGAGCAGAGCAAGACGCCAATGTAAGCTGGAATGGAAGTCTGTCCTCTTCAGCGATGAGTCCTACTTTTGTCATGGATGCAATCATATCTAGAGATCGGTCTGGAGAGCACATGGGCAACGCCGCCATGAAAAAGCCTCCAATTTCCAAGGTTTATGGCATGGGGTAGCATAATGTATGGTAGCAGGACCAATCTAATCTCCATTAGGGATGAGTGAGCACTAAAATGCTTGGATGCTCATTGCTCAAACCAAACAATTCCTAATACTCGCATGCTTGTTTCAAGTAACGAGTACAGTTGTGGCTAAAAGTATTGACACCCCTGCAATTTTGTCAGATAATACTCAGTTTCTTCCTGAAAATGATTGCAATCACAAATTCTTTGGTATTATTATCTTCATTTAATTTGTCTTAAATGAAAAAACACAAAAGAGAATGAAGCAAAAAGCAAAACATTGATCATTTCACACAAAACTCCAAAAATGGGCCAGACAAAAGTATTGGCACCCTCAGCCTAATACTTGTTTGCACAACCTTTAGCCAAAATAACTGCGACCAACCGCTTCCGGTAACCATCAATGAGTTTCTTACAATGCTCTGCTGGAATTTTAGACCATTCTTCTTTGGCAAACTGCTCCAGGTCCCTGATATTTGAAGGGTGCCTTCTCCAAACTGCCATTTTTAGATCTCTCCACAGGTGTTCTATGGGATTCAGGTCTGGACTCATTGCTGGCCAACTTCGAAGTCTCCAGTGCTTTCTCTCAAACCATTTTCTAGTGCTTTTTGAAGTGTGTTTTGGGTCATTGTCCTGCTGGAAGACCCATGACCTCTGAGGGAGACCCAGCTTTCTCACACTGGGCCCTACATTATGCTGCAAAATTTGTTGGTAGTCTTCAGACTTCATAATGCCATGCACACGGTCAAGCAGTCCAGTGCCAGAGGCAGCAAAGCAACCCCAAAACATCAGGGAACCTCTGCCATGTTTGACTGTAGGGGCTGTTTTTTTCTTTGAAAGCCTCTTTTTTTCTCCTGTAAACTCAGTGTTGATGCCTTTGCCCAAAAAGCTCTACTTTTGTCTCATCTGACCAGAGAACATTCTTCCAAAACGTTTTAAGCTTTTTCAGGTAAGTTTTGGCAAACTCCAGCCTGGCTTTTTTATGTCTCGGGGTAAGAAGTGGGGTCTTCCTGGGTCTCCTACCATACAGACCCTTTTCATTCAGACGCCGACGGATAGTACGGGTTGACACTGTTGTACCCTCGGACTGCAGGACAGCTTGAATTTGTTTGGATGTTAGTCGAGGTTCTTTATCCAACATCCGCACAATCTTGCGTTGAAATCTCTTGTCAATTTTTCTTTTCCGTCCACATCTAGGGAGGTTAGCCACAGTGCCATGGGCTTTAAACCTCTTGATTACACTGCGCACGGTAGACACAGGAACATTCAGGTCTTTGGAGATGGACTTGTAGCCTTGAGATTGCTCATGCTTCCTCACAATTTGGTTTCTCAAGTCCTCAATCAGTTCTTTGGTCTTCTTTCTTTTCTCCATGCTCAATGTGGTACACACAAGATAATAAGATAAGATAAGATAATCCTTTAATCGTCCCACCATGGGGAAATTCAGCTCCTACCCCTAGAAATGCAATAAAAGGCGATCAACATCTGGCCAATAAAAACAAGGACACAGGACAGAGGTTGAGTCAACTTTAATCCATGTTAACTGGGTGCAAGTGTGATTTAGTTATTGCCAACACCTGTTAGGTGCCACAGGTAAGTTACAGGAGCTGTTAATTACACAAATTAGAGAAGCATCACATGATTTTTCAAACAGCGCCAATACTTTTGTCCACCCTCTTTTTTATGTTTGGTGTGGAATTATATCCAATTTGGCTTTAGGACAATTCTTTTTGTGTTTTTTTCATTTAAGACAAATTAAATGAAGATAATAATACCAAAGAATTTGTGTTTGCAATAATTTTCAGGAAGAAACTGAGTATTATCTGACAAAATTGCAGGGGTGTCAATACTTTTGGCCACAACTGTATAATGGGAGTCAATGGGAATGCCAAGCTTTTTTTCCAGCAGACCCTACAAAGATATCTGGGGGTCAGTGAAAATGTTCAAATGGATGGGGAAAGTGCTAAATGGGGAAGACTCCTGGAAGCATCTCTGACTCCCAGATCGCTGCTGAGAACCATGATGTCACACTTTATTATTTATTTATTTATTTATTTATTATTTGACAGAAAAATAGAATATGGTGTCAAAAACTAAAATGTAGTTTTCGAAAGTTCAAACTTTTTTTTACACCAACTAAATTAAGAAAACAATCCAAGTCTGGTCAAGTAAGAGAAAAGCCCATACTCCGTCCTTCTTGAGAAAACTTGGTTTACGTTATTATTTATTATTATAGCGCCATTTATTCCATGTCGCTTTACATGTGAGGGGGGTATACATAATACATACAAGTACAGTAATCTTAAACAATACAAGTCACGACAGGTACAGGATGAGAGAGAACCCTGCCCGCGAGGGCTCACAATCTACAAGGGATGGGTGAGGATACAGTAGGCGAGGGTAGAGCTGGTCGTGCAGCGGTTTGGTGGATCGGTGGTTACTGCAGGTTGTAGGCTTGTCGGAAGAGGTAGGTCTTCAGGTTCCTTTTGAAGGTTTCGATGTTAGGCGAGAGTCTGATATATTGTGGTAGAGAGTTCCAGAGTAGGGGGGATGCGCGGGAGAAATCTTGCATGCGATTGTGGGAAGAGGAGATAAGAGGGAGTAGAGAAAGAGATATTGTGAGGATCGGAGGTTGCGTGCGGGTAAGTATCGGGGAACTAGAAAGTTACATGTATTTTTGCTCCATAGTGACCACAGATCCTGAAACACTGACGCGTTTCATAAACAAACTTCCTTCTTCACGGCTAAGGATGCTACAAACATCTAAAGCAGCAAGAGGTTAAAAATGTATGGACTAGATTCAGACTCCTGACCGTAGTATCTCATTACAAGCTTGATGAGGCTTTTCTGCTCATGCATGGCAGAAATGGATTGCAAACAGTCAGTGCCCTGATCACAGAAAGGACCAGAAAATGAAAACTTTCTAGTAGAGTTGAGCGAAACGGGTCGAAAAAATTCAAAAGTCGCCGACTTTTGGCAAAGTCGGGTTTCATGAAACGAAACCCGACCCTAGGATGAGGTCGGCCACGAGGTCGGCGACTTACGCGCCAAAGTCGCGTTTCAAAAGTTTGTTTTGCGCTCTTTTTCAGCCAATCAGGATCCACGGACACTGTGGGCAACGTGATGACATAGGCATGGGTCACCACCATCTTTCAGAAGGGCATGCAACTGATTGGCTTGCTTTGGTGGGCGTCACAGGGGGTATAAAAGGGCGTGCACGCCGACCGCCATCTTACTTCTGCCGATCTTAGTATAGGGAGAGGTTGCTGCTGATTCTGTAGGGAGAGCGTTAGGCAGGGAAGAAGACAAAAAAACTGCTTCTGCTGCTAGCGATTTGGCCTGCACAACACACCAGTCACTGTGTGTGCAGTGCAAGGGGAGGCTATATAGTGGTGTATCAGTGGTGTTGGTTGTTGGGCTGCCTTTTAAGGCTTCCTGACAGGCTGGCATTGCTGTTTACCCACTGCTCCGCAAACTGCTTTTTTAAAAGCAATCCCAATTTTTTTTTTTTGTCCTGCTGAGAAGAAAAAAAAACTGCTTCTGCTGCTAGCAATTTGGCCTGCACAACACACCAGTCACTGTGTGTGCAGTGCAAGGGGAGGCTATATAGTGGTGTATCAGTGGTGTTGGTTGTTGGGCTGCCTTTTAAGGCTTCCTGACAGGCTGGCATTGCTGTTTACCCACTGCTCCGCAAACTGCTTTTTTAAAAGCAATCCAATCTCCCTTATCCTCTAGTCACTTTTGTCACAGCTGTGCCATCGAGCCTGTCACATAGCGCTCAGATATCAGTGGGCCTCACACAATCCAAAAGTGTCCAGTGTCCAAAAGTGTGTGCAGAGATTCAAAATATCCCTTATCCTCTAGTCACTTTTGTCACAGCTGTGCCATCGAGCCTGTCACATAGCGCTCAGATATCAGTGGGCCTCACACAATCCAAAAGTGTCCACTGTCCACAAGTGTGTGCAGAAATTCAAAATCTCCCTTATCCTCTAGTCACTTTTGTCACAGCAGTGCCATCGAGCCTGTCACATAGCGCTCAGATATCAGTGGGCCTCACACAATCCAAAAGTGTCCAGTGTCCAAAAGTGTGTGCAGAGATTCAAAATCTCCCTTATCCTCTAGTCACTTTTGTCACAGCAGTGCCATCGAGCCTGTCACATAGCGCTCAGATATCAGTGGGCCTCACACAATCCAAAAGTGTCCACTGTCCACAAGTGTGTGCAGAAATTCAAAATCTCCCTTATCCTCTAGTCACTTTTGTCACAGCAGTGCCATCGAGCCTGTCACATAGCGCTCAGATATCAGTGGGCCTCACACAATCCAAAAGTGTCCAGTGTCCAAAAGTGTGTGCAGAGATTCAAAATCTCCCTTATCCTCTAGTTACTTTTGTCACAGCTGTGCCATCGAGCCTGTCACATAGCGCTCAGATATTCATTGGGCCTCACACAATCCAAAAGTGTCCAGTGTCCAAAAGTGTGTGCAGAGATTCAAAATCTCCCTTATCCTCTAGTCACTTTTGTCACAGCTGTGCCATCGAGCCTGTCACATAGCGCTCAGATATCAGTGGGCCTCACACAATCCAAAAGTGTCCACTGTCCACAAGTGTGTGCAGAGATTCAAAATCTCCCTTATCCTCTAGTCACTTTTGTCACAGCAGTGCCATCGAGCCTGTCACATAGCGCTCAGATATCAGTGGGCCTCACACAATCCAAAAGTGTCCAGTGTCCAAAAGTGTGTGCAGAGATTCAAAATCTCCCTTATCCTCTAGTCACTTTTGTCACAGCAGTGCCATCGAGCCTGTCACATAGCGCTCAGATATCAGTGGGCCTCACACAATCCAAAAGTGTCCACTGTCCACAAGTGTGTGCAGAAATTCAAAATCTCCCTTATCCTCTAGTCACTTTTGTCACAGCAGTGCCATCGAGCCTGTCACATAGCGCTCAGATATCAGTGGGCCTCACACAATCCAAAAGTGTCCAGTGTCCAAAAGTGTGTGCAGAGATTCAAAATCTCCCTTATCCTCTAGTCACTTTTGTCACAGCAGTGCCATCGAGCCTGTCACATAGCGCTCAGATATCAGTGGGCCTCACACAATCCAAAAGTGTCCAGTGTCCAAAAGTGTGTGCAGAAATTCAAAATCTCCCTTATCCTCTAGTCACTTTTGTCACAGCAGTGCCATCGAGCCTGTCACATAGCGCTCAGATATCAGTGGGCCTCACACAATCCAAAAGTGTCCAGTGTCCAAAAGTGTGTGCAGAAATTCAAAATCTCCCCTGTCCTATAGACACCTTGTACCTTGTTTTACATTACTATATAGTTTGTTGGATTTTGCCTACATTTCTACCAAAAATGAGGAAGGCTGGTGGAAGAGGCCGTGGAATTGGGCGGGGGTTGGCAGCTGGTAATGATGGTGTTGGTGGTGGATCTGATGGTAGTGGCAAGAGCAAAATAGGACCGAATGCAGGAGGTGCTGACCCTGCGTCATCGTCTGGCTACATAAGGCCTCGAACGCTTAGTTTTCTAGGAGTTGGCAAACCGCTTTTAAAGCCAGAGCATCAGGAAAAAGTTTTGTCTTACATTGCTGACTCAGCCTCCAGCTCTATCGCCTCCTCTTCTTCAGTTGTAAAAAAGTAAAAGCACTGAGTCTTCATTGGAGGCTCATGTTCATGAACCACACCTTTCCTTGTGTCCTTCACCCCAACCAAGATTGAAGGATGACGCAGGCCATACTACTGATTACTCCATGGAGCTGTTTTCACATACCATGCCTGGATTATCAAGTGAAATGGTGAATTACCCAGGCCAAGATGAATCTGACATGGAGTGCACTGATGCACAGCCGCTGATGGATGATTCTGCTGGTACATTCACTCAGAGCACTACATTGTCCTCGCAGTGTACAGAGCCAGATTCTGACCCTGATGAGACTCAGGTGCCCCTTCCCGTACACTATACCACCATACACGGTGACACAGAGGAAGGTGCACATGACATAGAAGAGGAGGTGATGGATGACCCAGTTGTTGACCCAGATTGGCATCCATGGGGGAAGAGGGTGCTGCTTCCAATAGCTCAGATGAGGAGCATCCACAGCAGACATCGACATCGCAACAGCTGTTATCTGGCAGGCCCGGAGCACTCCAAAGACAGGTTCCAAACATCAAAAGAGTTGCTGGACAGCTTGTCCAGAGGGTCAAAAGATCACAGCGTGCTAGGCCGCAAAATGTCTGCCAAAGTAGGAAGAGTGCAGTGTGGCACTTTTTTGAACAAAATCCTCATGATCAGGCCAAGGTTATCTGTAAGAAGTGCGCAAAGACCTTTAGCCGAGGGAAAAATCTGAAAAATTTGAATACCAGTTGCATGCTTAGACATTTAACCAGCATGCACTTGCAAGCGTGGACACAACACCAAACCTCAAGTGCCACATGTGCAACTGATCACAACGAAGGTAGTCAGCAACGCTACATTGTTTCCCCCACTGTAAGCCCACCGGTTAGCACAGCAGCAAATGTTGAGGTGTCGTTGCAAGACCACAGCAGTCAGGGAATCCCACTGTTATATCAACGAAAGACTGATTCTAGGCCATCAGAAAGAACACCCACTCCATCACCATCATCAACCCTCTCTCAGTCCGCCCTGTCCACCGCTACTTCCACCATATGCAGCTCTCAAGTCCAGCTCACCCTCCCAGACACTATGAGTAGGTCAAGAAAGTACTCAGTCTCTCATCCGCGTACACTGGGTTTGAACGCCCACATTGCCAAACTAATCTCATTTGAGATGATGCCCTTTCGGTTGGTGGAAATTTCAGCTTTCCGCGAACTCATGGCCTATGCAGTACCACGCTATGACCTACCTAGTCGCCACTTCTTCTCTCGCAAAGCCATCCCAGCCCTCCACCATCATGTGAAAGACCGCATTGTCCATGCACTCAAGCAGTCAGTGAGCGGAAAGGTGCACCTCACAACTGATGCATGGTCCAGTCGCCATGGCCAGGGCCGTTACGTGTCCATCACTGCGCACTGGGTTAATGTGGTGGATGCAGGGTCCACAGGGGACAGCGGTGGTGGGACAGTGCTGCCTAGCCCACGGTATAGTAAACAGTTGGCTGTAGGCGTTCGACCCTCCTCCTCCTCCTCCTCCTCCTCCTCCAGAAGCGAAAGCTCGTCCACAGAGCGCAGTCGTACGAGCACTCCATCTGCAGCTGCCACTGTTGCACACGATGTGTCCCCCTATCGAGCAGCTAGTGGAAAGCGTCAGCAGGCTGTGTTGCAGATGATGTGTTTGGGAGACAGACACACCGCCGAGGTGCTGGCCGAGTACTTGAAGCGACCAACTGAGTCATGGCTGGGCAGTGTACATCTTGAGGCAGGCAAGGTAGTTAGTGATAACGGCCGTAATTTTGTGGCAGCCATAGCCCTTTCAAAACTCAGCCACATACCTTGCTTGGCTCACACCTTGAACCTGGTGGTGCAGTGCTTCCTCAAAAATTATCCGGAGTTAACAGCCCTGCTCCAGAAGGTGCGAAGACTGTGCGCGCACATCCGCCGGTCGCCTGTACACTCCGTTCGTATGCAGAAGCTGCAGCGATTGCTCCACCTTCCCAACCACCGCCTCATTATCGACATTGCAACAAGGTGGAACTCCACCCTGCACATGGTGGAGCGGCTGTGCGAGCAGAGGCAGGCCATAATGCATTTGTGGGAGGATACACGGCCAGGCACTTTGAGAGCAGACATGGAGTTGACAGGTGTGCAGTGGTCGAAGCTGAAAGACCTTTGTAAAGTCCTTCAGTGTTTTGAGGAATGCACACAGCTGGTAAGCGCAGACGACGCCATCCTAAGCATGAGCATCCCACTTATGCGTCTGCTCATGCAAACTTTGACGCACCTTAAGGAGCAGGCGTCTGCAGCCAATGTTGATGAGGAGGAAGAGGAGGAGGGAATCCTTGATGACATTCAGCCATTGTCTGCTCAGGGACCTCTCCTGGACGAGGTGGAGGAAGAAGAGGAGGAAGAGGAGGATGATGGGGATGATTACTTAGGGGAGGAGGATGCATCTCGTGGGGCAAGTGAAAATGTTGGCGTGGCAAGGTCTGGTACAGGGTTTGTGCGTGACTGGAGGAATGTGGATTTGCCAGAAAGTGCTCCTCCACCCAGCACTCGCAGTGCATCATTGACACCGGGAACATTGGCCCACATGTCAGATTATGCCTTGCGGATCCTAAAAAGGGACCCCCGCATTGCCAAAATGATGAACGATGACGACTACTGGTTGGCCAGCATCCTGGATCCACGCTATAAAGGCAAATTACAAAACATCATGCCACAGGAGAACCTTGACCTAATATTGGCTAATAAACAAGCAACTCTGGTAAATCGGTTGCTTGAGGCATTCCCAGCACACAGCAGCGGTGATGGTTCTCACACGAGCCGTACGGGCCGGGGGCAGCTTGGCAGAGGTGTTCGTGGTGCACACAGCAGAAGTGGCGTTGGAAACAGGGGTTTCATGACAATGTTGTGGACTGATTTTTCAAATACCGCTCACACAACTGGTAATACTGCATCGATGGAAAGTGACAGGAGACAGCAGTTGTCAACTATGGTTACAAACTACTTTTCCTCCCATATCGATGTTCTCCCACACAGGTCATTCCCCTTTGACTATTGGGCCGCTAAACTGGACACCTGTCTTGAATTGGCCCAATATGCCTTACAGGAGCTCGCTTGCCCAGCTGCAAGTGTGCTATCGGAAAGAGTCTTCAGTGCAGCTGGATCAATCCTGACAGAAAAAAGGACCCGTCTGTCAACCCAAAATGTGGATGATCTAACCTTCTTTAAAATGAACCACGCATGGGTTTCCAAGGATTTTGTCCCACTTTCCCCTGATGACACATAGGGTGACAGAAAAATGGCTTGCTTTGGTCCACCTCTTCCTGGTACTTCACCTATTTCGCCTTTTGCATCAGCTGAATGTCCAACATCAACATATGCCACTTTCTAAAACTCCCTAACTGTGCTGCCTCCCCCCCCATGGCCGGGGTCACCACCTACCGCATGACACATTGTGAGTGCCGTTGCCCTGGACAGGTGGGTAGGCCGACTCTTGGGCGCGGGCACTGGCACAGGGTCCCTCATAGTGCAATCAAATGTCTCTGACGGTGGTGGTGCACACCCGCCGTCAGACACACCGCTGTACTATGAGGGGCCCAGTGCCAGTACCGACGCCCACGAGTGGGCCCCCCTTGCTTGGGCAGGGCCCCAGCATTTGCAATCTTTACCTCTCCCTGCTCCTCCGCTGTGTAATCTGGGCCGTCAAATCCATACTGTGCCTGACACCGTCTGAGCCTGCCTCCTGAGACATATATTTTGAATGTGTACGCTATCCATACATGTTATCCGGGGATACGGTACCCTTTCTAACCTTTGTGCAATCACGTGCAATCCATACTGGGCCTAACACCGTCTGAGCCTGCCTCATGAGACATATATTTTGAATGTGTACGCTATCCATACATGTTATCCGGGGATACGGTACCCTTTCTAACCTTTGTGCAATCACGTGCAATCCATACTGGGCCTAACACCATCTGAGCCTGCCTCATGCTGTATAGACATATATTTTGAATGTGTACGCAATCCATATATGTTATCCAGGGATACGGTACCCTTTCTAACCTTTGTGCAATCACGTGCAATCCATACTGGGCCTAACACCGTCTGAGCCTGCCTCATGCTGTATAGACATATATTTTGAATGTGTACGCTATCCATACATGTTATCCGGGGATACGGTACCCTTTCTAACCTTTGTGCAATCACGTGCAATCCATACTGGGCCTAACACCGTCTGAGCCTGCCTCATGCTGTATAGACATATATTTTGAATGTGTACGCTATCCATACATGTTATCCAGGGATAAGGTACCCTTTCTAACCTTTGTGCAATCACGTGCAATCCATACTGGGCCTAACACCGTCTGAGCCTGCCTCATGCTGTATAGACATATATTTTGAATGTGTACGCTATCCATACATGTTATCCAGGGATACGGTACCCTTTCTAACCTTTGTGCAATCACGTGCAATCCATACTGGGCCTAACACCGTCTGAGCCTGCCTCATGCTGTATAGACATATATTTTGAATGTGTACGCTATCCATACATGTTATCCGGGGATACGGTACCCTTTCTAACCTTTGTGCAATCACGTGCAATCCATACTGGGCCTAACACCGTCTGAGCCTGCCTCCTGAGACATATATTTTGAATGTGTACGCTATCCATACATGTTATCCGGGGATACGGTACCCTTTCTAACCTTTGTGCAATCACGTGCAATCCATACTGGGCCTAACACCGTCTGAGCCTGCCTCCTGAGACATATATTTTGAATGTGTACGCTATCCATACATGTTATCCGGGGATACGGTACCCTTTCTAACCTTTTTGCAATCACGTGCAATCCATACTGGGCCTAACACCGTCTGAGCCTGCCTCATGCTGTATAGACATATATTTTGAATGTGTACGCTATCCATACATGTTATCCAGGGATACGGTACCCTTTCTAACCTTTGTGCAATCACGTGCAATCCATACTGGGCCTAACACCGTCTGAGACTGCCTCCTGAGACATATATTTTGAATGTGTACGCTATCCATACATGTTATCCGGGGATACGGTACCCTTTCTAACCTTTGTGCAATCACGTGCAATCCATATTGGGCCTAACACCGTCTGAGCCTGCCTCCTGAGACATATATTTTGAATGTGTACGCTATCCATACATGTTATCCGGGGATACGGTACCCTTTCTAACCTTTGTGCAATCACGTGCAATCCATACTGGGCCTAACACCGTCTGAGCCTGCCTCATGCTGTATAGACATATATTTTGAATGTGTACGCTATCCATACATGTTATCCAGGGATACGGTACCCTTTCTAACCTTTGTGCAATCACGTGCAATCCATACTGGGCCTAACACCGTCTGAGCCTGCCTCCTGAGACATATATTTTGAATGTGTACGCTATCCATACATGTTATCTGGGGATACGGTACCCTTTCTCACCTTTGTGCAATCACGTGTAATCCATACTGGGCGTGAGAACGGCTGGCGAGCTGTTAAGCAAGCTACAGCACCTGTCCAGACAAGTACAGGGATTCCCTAGCGAGGAGACTTATTTGATTGTTTTCAATGTTGGGACAGCAATTTTTGGGGAGCACTATACTCTGGAGAATGATAGATGGGGCCCACCATACACTGGAACATTCCAAATGTGGACATCAGACACTGGAGCAGCATTTACAGGGCCCATTATACACTAGAGCATTAGAAATGGGGCCCATTATGTTTAGAGCATTATTTGGGCCCATAAGACAGTGGAGCTTCATCCATGGGGACCAACATATACTGTAGCATTATGTGGAGCTCATCATATACTGTTTCAAACATTATATGGGACCAATGATTCTGTATGGAGAAATAGATGGGCCTCGTCATGAGATGTAAAAAGTGAGGTATTTTTCATTGGACTATACCGCTATTTCTCTGCTGTATCGGAGCATGATGAGTTGTGGTATGTGTTAAAGGGGCGCTCTTTCGCCCAGGGCACATGAAAACCTGCAGCCAGCCCTCCCCCCCCACAACTTTAGCCAAATAACCCCCATTTTTCAGTGCGTAACTTGTATTATGAAGTTAATTAAGGTTGACAAGCTTAAGAAAGAAGAATTGATGCTTTTGGCATTCAAATGGGCACTGTAGGTGTGTTTCCTGTCCTCCTCTCACTGCCGACTTTTATTCCCCATTGAATTACATTGGGTTTCGTGTTTCGGGACGACCCCGACTTTTCCCTATAATCGGACGATCTTGCTCGACCCGACTTTTGGAAAAGTCGGGTTTCACGAAACGAAACGCGACCCTAAAAAACCAAAAGTCGCTCAACTCTACTTTCTAGATAGATAATCACTGTGTGGCGCTGCTGACAGACAATCACCCCTCCCTCCAATTTATATCAGTTTCTTAGATGAAAACAGATGAAGATTACAGTGCATAGAAATGTCTCTCCAAAAGCGGACAGTTACACAGTGCCGGATCAATACATGAGAAATTGCCATCCATCATCTGCCACTCAGATCTCAGACGACTCGTAGTATAACGAAAAGCAAAAATCAGAATAAGTGACGTGATGCTTTTTTAATGGACGTTTAACCTGACTTATGTTCCTCAAAGCTGGAAATTAAAAGGGAACTGACACGAAGTCACTTAGGGTATGCTCTTTATAGTGCCAAATTGGGAACACGATTTCTCCAATTAATGGGGACCTCTCACCTCAGCTGACAAGTCTGTATACCTGTGTTTCCTATGAGCGAACAATTCTGGAACATCCTTTTTTTTAGAACTCTGCATTATGCTGTTCCTCTCGTATTCCTCCTAGAAATTTTGAATAAATTGACAAATTAGTTGTAATCGTTCATCTTGTCATAGGAGAGTGTCTCTAGAGTTTGCCTCTTCAGATTGCCACTTATTGGAAGCGGCAATCCAAATAGTCAATATCGACCCTCAACGAGAATTGTCATATGACTTGGGATAAAGGCCAAACCAGAATCTCGTTTCCCATAGGCCTATAAGTCTCCTTACCCTGGTGTGTCGGGCATGTCACTCTACACAAAGAGAGACTTCACCTCTCTACACTTTGGCACTGTGAACTCTGATTGGACAGTGTCATCATGTAGGGAAACACAGTAGAAGGAGTAACAAAGGAACGGCAGACGCCAGTCACTCTATTAGGCCGGGGTCACACTTGTGAGTGTGATGCGAGAAACTCGCGCATCAATACCCAGCACTGCCGCATGCTCTGGTCCCGAGTGCCGGTGGCAGTGCCTGGTATCGCTGCGAGTTTCTCACATCACACTCTCAAGTGTGTCCCTGGCCTTATGAGGAATGTAATGATTTACTAAGATGCCCGTGTCAGGAGAGCTGACTGGTCCTTACTAAGAAGCCAAGATCAATCAAGGGTCTGGCGTTTTTTTGCGCTGTTTTTTAGCGCAAAAAAAGCATGCGTTTTTTTCCCCTATCTTTTACATGGGTGCGCATACACATGCGCTTGTACGCGTTTGTATGCGCATGTGTTTTTTTGTAGTGTGCGCTTGGGTGCACAAAATGCATTTTTTGTGAGTCCGACTTGCCCCCCAAAAAACGCATGCGCACGCAATGCTTTTTTTTTACAGCAAAACACCCATTATAGTCTATGGGTGCGCATACGTGCGCATTTTTTTAAAAACGCACCAAAACCCGCAAAAAACGCACACAAATGCATGATGCGGTTTTTTCATGCGTTTGTGTGCGCAAAAAATGCACCGCAAAAAACGCACCGCAAAAAAACGCAAGTGTGAAAGTAGCCTAAGTGACCTGAAGACTCCCAAAAAAAGAGGCAGACCTTCCAGATGAGTAAACTGTTCTTACACAAAGGGGGGCTCCTCTGATGGCTCCAGAAATAGATAGTGTTATATTTTAGACTGTAACCTAAGGCTATGTTCACACAGTTTTTTTTGCTGTGTTTTTTTTCTGCAGAATAGAATCTGCGTTTTACCGTACCAGCAAACGCTATGGGATTTCAGAAATCTCACGCATGTTGTTTTTTTTTTAACTGAATTGGAAAGCTGTAGCATTTTAAAAATCTGCAGCACATCCAATCTTTCAGCATCAGTGTTTTTTTTTACCCTTAGAAAGCAATGAAAAACTGAAGAAAAATAAAGTAAAACGGGTTTTGCTGCATTTTTTTACAAATAAAACTAACTTTCTTAGTCCTGTACTGTAGGCAAATTAGATATTTAATCCACACAAGAAAAGATGGCAGCCAAGAAAAAAAAACACAGTTTTATACGCAGCACTTTTACTTCTGCCAAGAGGGAAGGTTCTGGTTGCAGAAAAAAAAAGCTGCAAAAACACTGCAAGTGAATATACAGTAGTCCGAGGCAATGTGCGCATAATTTTTTTTTTCTTTTGAAACAACGAGTTTTCAAGTGTAAATTGCTTCAGGAAACGCTCGTTCCTTACAGGAAGTTTTTGTAAGAGTTTTTTTTTTTTTTTTCATTTCCTGAAGAGTTTTGTAAGAATTTTTTTTGCAGCCTTTTGATTGGATAATGTCTAACTTGGCATGAAGTGAAAAGTACTTTCTTTTTTTCTCCACCAGATGTATTTCAAAACATGAAGTGGGAAAAAAACAACACTCAAATTTTTAAGCTATTTTTCACTTACTTTTGAAGCTGGAAAAAAAAACTTCCCAATATCTAGATTATCTAGGCGTTAGATACGGGGTGCTGAGGCTTGGGGTGCTGTTTGAGCCTGGCATGAGGGTACTGTGCTGCTGGGTCTGGTTTCCTAAATGTTCATACAGTACCTGTCCCTATCTTTCAGTAAAGTTTGTGCGCACTGCCACTGATATGATCGTTGTGGTGGTAAGGTCTATATTATAAGTGTCACGGCCTATATCTGGCAGGACAAGACTTTTTCATCTCATCTCTAGAATCAAAAAGTTGCAAATTTTGGTGCATGCCATTTTTGTAGAAACAAATTACATCCTTTTGCTCCCACTCGCCGATGTCTCCACTTTCCAAAAGCAGAGGTTAAAATGGGCAGGGTTAGCTATGCAAATGAGCTGTAAGCAAAATTTATGAATCATGACTTTTTCAAAAAGTTGCAGATTTGCTCCAATAGGGGGGCGGTTCTAGACTGTTATATATCGAGATGCGCCAAATTTATCAAACATCGTGCAAAATTTTGAGAAATAGCAAAACTGACTGTAAAAAAAAGACTCATGATAATCTCAGCCCCCATTTACAAAGAATAGACTCTTGAGAGGACTGTCTACTTGAAGCTGGGAGTGGTATTTAACAAACCTCAATTTGCAGAGAGTGTTTTGAGATGTTACCCCTTCTCAGTGCAAAGCATGAGATCGGGCAGCATGGTGGCTCAGTGGTTAGCATTGCAGCGCAGGGGTCCTGGGTTCGAATCCCACCAAGGACAACATCTGCAACGAGTTTGTATGTTCTGCGTGGGTTTCCTCCGGGCACTCCGGTTTCCTCCCACACTCTGAAGACATACTGATAGGGAATTTAGATTGTGAGCCCCATCGGGGACAGTGATGTGTGCAAACTGTAAAGCGCTGTGGAATATGTTAGTGCTATATAAAGATTATTATTATCTGATTTGGCTGTATGAGAGGCCTCTGACTGGGCACGAGAGTTCAAGTCCTTTAACTCTCTAAAGAGGCAATATGCATATTTTTTTTCATAGAGGAGCATTGCATGGCTTATAAGTCTCTTTACACTGGCATGTCATTCTCCACAAGGAGAAACTATACCCCCTTAGACCCTATTCAGCGGCTTCTCATACAGTCAAATCAGATCTCATGCTTTGCACTGAGGAGGGGCAACACCCCGAAACATGTGTCTGCAAATAGAGATTCGGCTTTGGCTTTTATCCCAAGTCATGCAGGAAGGCTCAATAGAAGGTCAATATTGACTTTTAGGATCGCCACTTCCAAGAGGTGGCTCCAGAATTCGAGCCATCTTCCTCTGTGAAGAGGTAATTTGCATTTTTAACAAAGCACGCCTTCTTTGTAGGGTGCCAGAGTTTCATATTGCAGCTAAGAAAACTTTGAGGAATCATTTCCTTGTAGCACCCTGTCCTGGAGACTTTCAGAGAACTTCATGGAATCTGCTATTTTTATGTTTTTTCTTCCCATTTACTGCTTAGTTTTATTTTCTTCTTGTGAAATTGTACTTTGTTTTAGAGTATGGATAACATTTTCAACCCATCACATTGACTTGTAAATTCTTTTTTACAGATGGTATTACTTAACATAAAAATAAAAAACTAGTCGTTGTGTAATACTGCCTTATCTAGGATGTTGGATGTGAAGTGTTTATCTTTTTACTTTGTGAACCGGAATCGGCTCAGTGGGTTGCCTTTTCCAATTCATCAAATTGATTCTAGCCAAGAGACTAAATCTAAAATCCTACAGGAAAAGGAACTGCTCGAGTATCTAAAAGTAGTACTGTATGTGACCAGGACAAGCACAGTGACAGATGGGCAGGTAATAAGCCTCAGTATTAAACATGATTTTTATAGAGTATGTAGATTTTTGCAAACGATTTTTAGTTCATGTAAATACAAAGGCAGAGGAAAAAGGATGAAATAACCTTTAAAAAAATTATATTGTTTCAAGCTCTATTGTTACAGACTACAGCTCTTCTGAGCCCGCAGTCATGATTTACTTCTTTGACTCTGACTCTTCTTCTAGTGTATGGAGAATGTTAAGGGCTGGCGGAACGCACCAAATAATAAAGATGGTATGTAGGTGCCTTCACAGCCCGGGGTCCACCGTGCAGAGATGTTAATTGCTGCTCAGTAATGGCGGATGTTATATGGCGGTATAATAGAGGAACACACGGGGTTATATTCACCCAGTGTGTACAGAGGCGGACTCTGTTAACTCACAGAGCCACAGGACTGCCAAATATACATGCCACAGCCTGTTTATGCTCACAGAACATGGCAGTGTGAGCACTAGTGTATAGTCACAGGACTCTACCCCTGAGACACTGGGTTAGAGTCCCTCTAGACACACTAGTGCTCGGCACTGCACCTGTGGTGCCAGGAAGAAACAATATTAGTAAATAAAGTGCACTACGTGCGCACAACACCACTCTGGCGGACGCCACTAACCACCCGGACTAGGGAGGAAAGCGCTAAACTTGCGTACGGTGCCGCACTGGCGGAAGCAGTTACTTAACTCAGAACGGAGGTGTCTTGAACAGAACGGCACTGCATGGCGCTACGTAAGGTGCTGTGACTAGGTAGCTTCAGTGGCGCAAGACCATGCCACTAGTGGCGCTGACTCTAAACCCTACGAACCAGCACAACCAGAGGGAGGGAAGTCATAATGAGTCAGTCTCAAACATCCATCATCACACACGCAAATAGAGTATATACTAGCGCATGGCCGAGCGGCCATGCGAACCTTTTATAGCAGCGTCCTTCTGGGACCTTCCTGATGGTCCAATCCGAGCTGCTTGAGGACCTGAGCACGTGACCTCCAACCTCCAATGAGAGGTCATCCCACGGGTATGCTCAGTAGGCTGCAAAAAGGACTTAGACTCTGGAGCTGCTCGCTGCTCGCTAGTGTGGATTGATAAATCTGAACAAGAGGTGGCAGCAGCAGCCAACCTTACAGCACTAGTTTGAGCAAGACGCCAGGATCGACGCCTTTGCTGAGCAGCCTCCCCTGCAGGAGGAACAGATTGGGAAACCGCAGAAGGCAAGGCTCGGGCTTCCTCCCGTGCAGAGGCAGGAACCTGACGCCTAACAGGGGGTAGCACTGAAAAGGAGAAGAGGGGATCAGGACTGCAGGATCAGGAGACACAGGGTTTGTTTGTAGTTTGGAACCATGGAGGCACATACAGTGGGGAAAATAAGTATTTGATACACTGCCGATTTTGCAAGTTTTCCCACCTACAAAGAAAGGAGAGGTCTGTAATTTTTATCGTAGGTACATTTCAACTTTGAGATACAGAATCTAAAAATAAAAAACAGAAAATCACATTGTATGATTTTTACATAATTTGCATTTTATTGCATGACATAAGTATTTGATACATTAAAAAAAACAGAACTCAATATTTGGTACAGAAACCTTTGTTTGCAATTACAGAGGTCAGACATTTCCCGTAGCTTTTGACGACGTTTGCATACACTGCAGCAGGAATTTCGGCCCACTCCTTCATACAGATCTTCTATAGATCTTTCAGGTTTCTGGACTGTCGCTGGGCAACATTGAGTTTCAGCTCCCTCCAAAGATTTTCTATTGGGTTCAGATCTGGAGCCTGGCTAGACCACTCCTTAGACCTTGAAATGTTTCTCACAGAGCCACTCCTCAGTTGCCCTGGTTGTTAGTTTTGGGTCATTGTCATGATGGAAAACCCAGCCACGATCCATCTTCAATGCTCTTACTGAGGCCAGGAGGTTGTTGGCCAAAATCTGGTGTGGGATATTAAAGTACAAAGATTCCACATCCATGGTGGCCAGGATGGTTCCTTCTGGTAGAGGACCTATTGCTGCTAGTTTATTCAATTTTCAGTTGTCTCCTGAATGTAGCTGGGTGTATCCTTAACCAGGGGTTTAAGAACACCCTCTACCCATCCAGATACCTGCTCAGTAACGGTGCCCACACATGAAATAATTGGCCTCCCTCGATTTCCAGATTTGTGGATTTTGGAAAACATGTAGAATGTCCCAGTTCTTGGACTCTCTGGTATCAGGTCATTGCCTCTTATGGATTCATCAGGCAGACAAGATACCAACTTGTTTAGTTCCTTGGAATAGTCCTGTGTAGGATCCGACTCAAATTTTCTGTAGTAGCGTGTGTCCATAAGTTGTCTGTTTGCTTCCTTCATATAGTCTGACGTATTCATCATAACTATCGCACCTCTCTTGTCAGCATGTTTAATGATGATTTCTTTGTTGGTTTTCAGAGACTGTATGGCCTTTCTCTCCTGGGCACTGATGTTGGATGCTTATCTCCTGTTGGTGTCGATGATGGTGGATTTCATCAAATGTCTGAATGAGTCTATGTATTTATCCAAATGAGGGATGCGTCCAGGTGGAGGTGTCCAGTCTGACCTCTTCTTGGTTGTTAGGATCCCTTTTCCTTCGGTCAGAGTGTTTTCTGAATCTTCTGTATCATTGAAATATTCCCTCAGGCGCAGTCTCCTGAAATACTGTTCCATATCACTGCAGAGTTCAATTTTATCAAGGGCCTTAGTGGGACAAAATGAGAGTCCCTCTAGAAAGCACGGCCAGCTCCACTTTGTTGGGTTTATAATCTGAGAGATTGATGACACAGTTAGATGCTTTTGTGTCTGGAGTGGAGTGGTTGTCCAAGTTGTCAGGTTTTGGCTTTGTTTTGTATCTGTTTGTATAGAGTCCTGAATTGAAGCTCAATCTGTGTAGTTTCTTTTCCTTGTTATGAATCAGAAAGATCTGTAGTTTGTTGTAGTATTGTTGTAATTTTTGCTCTGTGCTTTCTGAAAGTGTTTTCCTCAGAGTTTCAAATTGCCCTTGGACTTTACTCTTTATGCTGTAGCAGACATGCAAAAGGTGGTTCCTTAGTCTCTCAGAAGTCCTGTGACAAAGGTTTTGTGCATAAAGGGTATTGTTGGTATGAAGAGTTGAGTTTGTAATCCAGAATCCTTTGGGAATTAGATTCTCCTTTTTGCATTTAGATAAGAAACAAATGTCGCTGTCCATTTGTTTTTAACAGAATGGTCATTATGGGAGAGGGATAAACATAAATGTTGGAACAGTTCATAGATAAGGAGTGTGAAAGTTATATTGTACTCTGATTGGGGTTTGGTTCTATGTTGTTTGATGACCCCAGAAGCTCTTAAGAGCAAATTGATGTAAAAAGACATAAATCCATGAGACACATTCATTCCTGCACTGAGTGTGTCAAAAGTTGTTATAAATTTATACTCCTAGACTCTTCTGTCTCTCTGAGAGTTGAAGTTACCATTTAATACAAGTAATTTAATGTCCATCATGCTATGACCGGGGATACAAAAATGTTTTGCCACAGGTAGATCCATTCTTTTGTCTCTCTTGTGTGACAATGAGAATTCATCCTGGGTCTCAGTTTTTGCCCTGTCTCCCCCACATACAGACGCACAGTTGGACATTTAGTACAAATGATTGGGTACACCACATTAGATGTGATGCAGCTGAAAGTATCTGGGATCTTGTAGTCCTGATGTGTATTGGGGATCTTTATCTTGTCCATGGTCATTATAAATGGACAGGTTTTACATTTTTTCTGGTTGCAAGGAAATGGTTGCAGCTGCTGGCTAACACGGTCCAAAGATATATAACTTTCCATTTTCTAATAATTATGTCAACAGTTGTTGCCTTTATACCAAGCTGCTTGCCTATTGTCATGTAGCCCATCCCAGCCTTGTGAAGGTTTCAAATTTTGTCCCAGGTGTCCTTCGACAGCTCTTTGGTCTTGGTTGTGGTAGAGAGGTTGGAGTGTGATTGATTGAGTGTGTGGAAAGGTGTCTTTTATGCAGGTAATGAGTTCAAATGGGTGCAATTAATACAGGTAGTAAGTGCAGAGTAGGAGGGCTTCTACTGGTTGGTAGGTGATCAAATACTTTCATGCAATAAAATGCAATTTAATTATTTAAAAATCATACAATGATTTTCAGTTTTTTTGTTTTTAGATTCTGACTCTCACAGTTGAAGTGTATCTATGATAACAATTACAGACCACTCCATATCAAATACTTATTTTCCCACTATAGGGCTGCACAGTAGCAATATACACAAAAGGGTATGATCTTTCAAAAAGACTGTGCATTTTTTTGTTTTACATGTTTTAAAGAGGGTTGTCCCATAAACAACATTCATTACTTAACCACAGGATAGATGATAAAAGTAAGAACTCTTTAACAAGGACCTGCATCAAGATATTTATCCCCTAACTAAGAGGTATGAGTGTAAAGTACCTTTTAATTCTTATGGCATTCATACCTTGCTTGTAGAATTTTGTTGTGGCATTTTTTAAATGTCTTTTTGTAAAGCCTGAGTAACAATTCACTTGAGAAAATAGGTTTCTGTACAGACTTGATAACCTGATTCTGCAGTCCCTAGTAGTGCCTGCGTATGCAGAGATAGCCCTAACCACAGACTAGAAGATGACAACTCAGACCTCACCAACCTAATAGGCTGTCGAGTTGCTTCATGTTCCTCCTAAAGAACAAGAGGGCACAGCAGAGTGTGAATTACCTACAAGAGGAGAAATGTGCTGAACAAAGGAAGGATCTCAGAGTAAAGTAAATGCCAAACAAAGAATAAAGCAAGTACAGTTAGCAAAGATACTTCCTAAAGACAAACAGAAGATAGGTCCAAAGTATAGCAAAGAAACAGCTAAGTGAAAACCAACCCATAGCTGGAGAATCACAGATTGCATCCAAACATCAATAAAATGTTAGAATAAACACATGAATCTATCACCAGCAGAGGACACAAGCAGGAAGGAGGATTAAAAATAGAAGCACCTGCAGCGTGATAGGTGAGACCAGAAGGAATGGACGAAAAGGCAAAAGGTAATCTGCACCTGGACAGCAACAGAATCTGCTCTGGCTCAGTGGACAGAGACACCGACAGAAGGGCATCGAACTGGGATTGAATCTCGAGGCATGACAACTTTTCTTGAAGTTTTATGCTTAAGTGCACCTGGGCGGACACTTTATTCCTCAGCTATGATGTACTTTGCCACCACTGCCGGGCTCTGGTTGATAATTGACAGGTCATTCTTTCCTCAGTGACCTGTCTCACTTGCGCAGGTGCCGTCATTGCCCCGGTTAGTTTCAATGACAGATCCTGCATAGCGAGTTCTTAAGAAATTGTGGTAACCAGGACATTGATCTCGCAACGTCATCAGGAGTTCACTGATTAAATTAACCCAGGAAATGATGGCGCATACGCAGAGGAAATAGGTCACTCATCCCTCAATGACCTGTCAGTCAATGACCAAAGGCCAGGCAGTGGAAGGCGAAGTATAGCAGAGCTGAGGAGCGAAATATACACCCCGCTGCACTTGAGCATAAAACTTCAAGAAAAAATTCTCAAAAATGCCCCAACAAAATTCTACTAGAAGGTAGGAATGTAATAAGTATTAAATTAAAGGGGCTTTATACTCATACCTTTTAGTTAGGGGTCGATTATCCTGCTGACAGGTCCTCTTTAAGGAAATACAATATAATTACAAAAAAGTGTAAATTATCTTTGAATATAAACACATTAATCCACATTTATTAATTAGTTCAAGTTAATTTTTTAGACCTAAGAAACCTCCAAAAAGCCGCAAAATGTTTAAAAAAAGCACTCCCGTCAAATTTGCATCCTCTTAATACAGCTCTAGCAAAATTTGAGAGACCACTTTCAAATGTTCAGTTTGTCTGATTTTTCTCTTTATAGGTACAGTATATTTTTGAGAAAAATGTAAACTGTTGTTTTTAGTCTATAAACTTCTGACAACATGTCTCCGAATTTCCAAGCAATAAATTTTATATTTTTTTTTCTGACAAAAAAAATGGTCAAAATAAAAAAAAAACAGTGCTTTCAGACCTCAAATAATGCAAAGAAAACAAGTTCATAATCATTTAGACACAACAATACTAATGTTTTAACTCAGGAAGAGTTCTGAAATCAATATTTTGTGAAATAACCATGATTAATAATCACAGCTTTCATGTGTCTTGGCTGCTTTCCACCAGTCTTTCACATTGCCTCTGACACAAAAATGTAAGCAGTTCTTCTTTGTTTGATGGCTTGTGGCTATCCATCATCCTCTTGATTATATTCCAGAGCTTTTCAATGGGGTTCAGGTCTGGAGAATCGGCTGGCCATGACAGAGTTTTGATGTGGTAGTCTATTAATTTTTGCCAGAACTGTATATTGCAATCATCCTATTATATAGCACTGTGTACTTACAATTGCTCATTTTACCTGTCTACCCACTTAATTCTTCTCTTTTCCATTAGGTCTATGACATCACAAAATTAAAACCTGAATAGCTGAATCCTTCTAAACTCTGTAGAAACAGGAGGTCAATTTTCCCTCTGAGTCATCAGTCTCTGCAAAAGTCAATGGCAGGGGAGAGGGGTGGAGCAGCTGGGTCAGGAGTTGAAGAAAGGAATGATTTCTGCAGAGAAAAAAAACTGTGTTTCTAGAGAGAGCAGAGAGATGAATAAACTGGGTAGAATGGCAAAATGAGCAATTATATGTACACAATTGCAGTTCTGTATTGCAATTCACCATGAGAAATTTAATTGTCTTTCTAATTTCTCACTGTCAACTGCAGTGAACTCACTGAGCTCAGCACTGCACCATGAGACTTTATCATGGTGCGAGGGGTGATCTCACTGAGGTCACCGCAGTTCAGGGGCCCAGCTGAGAAAGCAGCCTCAGTGACCTGTGGTAACCTTGATGACGTCACTGATCGCAGCAGCTCATTTTCCAGTGGTTTTCAGCCTGGACGGTCGCATCTTGGCACTGTCCAGGTTGAAAGCTGTTTAACGCAGACATGGATATGGCTGTTTTTTATTTTTGTTTTTTTTACAGGAGATGATGGTTTCAGTGGAAAGTGTTTTTTTTTTTTTTTATTAAAAATATTACTTTATTCTGGCAGTGTGTTTCTAATACAGGGTGGGCCATTTATATGGATACACCTAAATAAAATAGGAATGGTTGGTGATAGCAGCTTCCTGCTTGTGGCACATTAGTATATTTGGGGGAGGGGGAAACTTTTCAAGATGGGTGGTGACCATGGCGGCCATTTTGAAGTTGGCCATTTTAGATCCAACTTTATTTTTTCCAATGGGAAGAGGGTCATGTGATAATATGCTTGGTTTTAAGATAACTTTATTCTTTCATGAGTTATTTACAAGTTTATGACCACTTATAAAATGTGTTCAAAGTGCTGCCCATTGTGTTGGATTGTCAGTGCAACCCTCTTCTCCCACTCTTGACACACTGATAGCAACACCGCAACTTGTTGCATTCCCGTGCGGTCGGCGGGCATGTCAAAACGATGCATGCACATACATCCGCATACATCCACATACATCCACCTGTCCTGCGTACCCAATGTTAAAGATAGGTACGCAGGACGCATGCAGAAGTAGGTGGACCTAAACGGAAGAAGTGCTGAAGTGGGCGGAGCTTCAGGGAGTTAGTACGCAGCCATCTGCAGAGCCATCTGCAGAGCCCTCGAATGCTAATGTGAACATAGCCTAAGCCGTGGGCTTGATGTCACCGAACAATATAAGGGCGGTTTCACACGTCCAGATATTTCCGGTACCGAAAAAAACAGTACCGGAGATATCTGTGTGTCCATGTGGCACACCCATGTGGCACACATGTGGCAACCGTGTGCCACCCGTGTGCCGCATCAGTACCACACGGACGGCCACATGGGACGTAGCGCTACAGTAAGTGCTGTTCCCCTGCATGTGGTGCTGAACACAGCTGTCATTCTTCCCTGCTCTGAGTTCATGCCGTCAGCGAGCACAGACTCAGTGACGTCACCGCTCGTCACTGAGCCTGTGCATGCTGCTTCCCCAGTAGTTTACAGCCAAAGCAGTCACATTAGCACTGCTCCGGCTGTAAACTGATTAACCCCAGATATGTATTTACGCCGTGGGACTTGTCTGAGCACCGGACAGGTCTGGTATATTGTTTGTTTGTTTTTTTTTTACCTTTTTTTTTTACAGGTGATCAATGGCTTCCAGATGGGATTAGCAGTGTAATAAAGATAGGAAAAATGTGTGTTGTATTATTTCATTAAAAGACTTTATTCTTAATGTGTATGTTTAATTAACCCTTTACTTACTATAGGATTAGTAAAGGATAGATGTCTTATTGACACCTCTCCATTACTAAACCGGGATTAATGTCACCTTACAATAGCAAGGTGACATTAACCCCTTATTACCCCACTTGCTACCACTACAGGGCAAGTGGGAAGAACACAACAAAGCTCCAGAATAGGCGCATTTAATAGATGCACCTTTTCTGGGCAATTGCGGGCTGCTGTTTTTAGGCTGGGGGGCCCCATGTTAATGGCCCCGTACCAGCCTGAGAATAGCAGCCTGCACCTGTATAGTTTTGCCGGGTTGGTTAAATAAATAAGGGGGACCCCACGTCTGTTTTTTTCATTCATTCATCCGTGCTCGCGCAGAGCAGGGAAGAATAACCGCTGCGTTCAGCACCACATGCAAGGGAACAGTGCTTACACTAGCGCTACTTCCCCTGCAGCCATCCGTGTTCATGGAGGACAGTGTACACTGTTCTCCGTTTGCACGTGTGCAGCACATGTTGTGGGCCCTGTGTCCGTGTTAACACACTGACATCTGCATAGACCCATTCATTTGAATGGGTTTACGTGTGTCAGTGTCTCCAATATGTGAGAAAACTGTCACTACACGTACTGGAGCCACTAACATGTGAAACCGGCCTAAAGGTGACGTCAACTCCGCAAATATGAACCTGACTTACCACCGCCACAGAGCAACTGGGAAGAGCCGGCCGGACAAAGAGCCAAAATTGATACTATTTTTAGGCTGGGGGGCAATATCCGTGGCCCCTTATCAGCCTGAGAATACTAGCTCCCAGCTGTTTGCTTTAGCTTGGCTGGTTGTCAAAAATGAGGGCGACCCCATGCCGTTTTTTTAAATTAATTTAGATAAGAAGAACCTGAAGACCCACCTGTTCTGACAAGCCTACAGCCTGCAATGATCCTCGGTCTACTGAACCACCGCACGACCTGCTCTACCCTCTCTTACTGTATCCTCACCCATCCCTGTAGACTGTGAGCCCTCACGGGCAGGGTCCTCTCTCCTTATGTACTTTTGTGTCCCTTGTCTTACACATGTTTATTATACTTGTCTATATTTCCCCTTTTCACATGTAAAGCACAATGGAATAAATGGCGCTATATAAATGCATAATAATAATAATAATAATTCTTTTTTAAAAACACCATAGGGACCCCTCTATTCTTGATAACCAGCCTTACTAAAGCTGACAGGTGAGGGTTGTAGTCCACAGCTGTCAGTTTTGCCTGTCTGGTTATCAAAAATACAGGGAAACCCATGCCATTATTTTTTAAATTTATTTATAGCACAAGTGCCGGCTGATGAATACTCACATAAGCTGCCACCTGCTCTCGCTGTCATTAGCGGCACTAGGCATACTGATGGGAGTGATCCCAGCAAAGAGCAAACAGATGAACGGCATACTAGGGCACACAAATCACCACATTACCAGACGGAGCTATTTATCTGAAGTATTGCGGCATATGATTCAGTCAAAAATGGAGGTGCTTGCATGAAAAAACATGAATATTTCAATGTGAAGCAAAAAAAAAAAATGCAGCACTCACCAATGTAGCTGAAAAACTGTGAGTCTTTATTTCACATAATTTTCATCAAATGTCTGGACCCGTAGAAGTGAGTAATCACGAAACGGCAGTTGTCCGGCACCTCCCTCCCCTAGCATTCCTCCACGTCCTGCATGTCCACACATTTGATGGAAATTATGTGAAATAAAGACTCACAGTTTTTCAGCTACATTGGTGAGTGCTGCATATTTCTTCTTTTTTTGCTTCACATTGAAATACTGATGGGAGTAGTAGTCCCATCAGCCAATGCCTGTGACCGAAGGTAAACTTTTTTACCGCCGGTCACAGCTGTGGGCTCATGCGCAGTAATAATCTTACCACCGATCAGAGGTAGTGTTTGCCACGCTGTCATACAAATGACAGCATGGCAAACACAGGATATTCAGGCCCCCCATTCATGTGAATGGGGACTGAGTTCGGGTACTGTTCTGGCATCCTAACCAAAAAATGTTTTAACTGTCTGGCCGAACCAGCCGGTCCTGAACATCCAAAGGTTTGCCCATCACTATTTTCTAGTAGAGCCCATCATCTACAACTTTTAGAAAGATATTTTGTAATACTAAAGCCAGAAATTATTTTGTCTGATTTTTAGGACAGTTGAGAATGTGACAAATTTATACACTCCAAATAGCTTAACAGAAGACTGGCACAGGAAACACCAGACTTAATAAATGAGAGTTCTTGACTCTGAGCCATGTATGTCTGGAGAATACCCGCAGCACTTTCCATAATTGCTTGCAATATATTATTATTTACGAATGTTTTTATATTCAATTACTAGATGGACGCTTGGATGAAATAGTCAAGGGAATGAATGAGTTTCCATATTAGCGGGAGACAGTACGCGAATAGTGGTCGATGAGGGTCCTTGGACCAGGGTAGAGGCCGTACTGACCACTGTTTTAGGCCACGTGTGTAAGGCATTTACAACGAGGAAGAAGATAAGGAATGTGAAAGAAAAATTCAAGACCATGGAGCAATATAAAAAGGTCACAGGGAGAACAGAGGTTGTGTATGTGGAATGAAAATCTGCTGAAATTCTTTGAAATCTTCAGGTTTGTACTTCAAACTAGCCTGAAATATACTGAATATGTGTTGCATCAATGTTCAGTAACTGGTGAATCCCGAAAAACAAAGTAATGAACTTCTAGTACTGGGTTGTGTGAAGGACACTTTAGTATTGAAGTAGGAGTCTAAGGGTTCATTCAGACATCGATTCTTTCTTGTATGAGTTCTATCCATGTTTTCATTGATAGAACTCCTACCCCCTTATAGTCCATGAATCTTTTCACGTGTCTGTGTAGTTTTGCTGACAGAGTGGTCCGCACAAAATCACAGCTACTTGTCCAACTTAAGTCAGAATCTCGTATCAATCTCGCCAATGTAAGACTCTGAGTCCATGATAAAATTGGACAGCACTTGGATGCCACCTCTATGCCTTCCATTTTTCACGGATCTAAGAAAGTAGAGAAACTTCTGTCTTTTTATCTGAGAAACACTGATGAAACTCTGATGGTAAAAACACACTCTGATAAATTCTGATAAAAAAAACTGATGAAACTCGTACTTTTTTTGCGTACAAGATAATCACCGACGTCTGTTTGAGCCCTAAAGTAGGAGCCCAGCCATGTGGCATTAGTACGTGCCCATACTCTATATGGCGGCACTTGCAGTCCATATGTGTTTGCATTACTGACCCAAGTTTGTCACAGAAGTCTTGCAAACCGAATTGAACTTTCGAAAAACCATGCCAAACGCAGCCAAATTGAGAGCGTTCCTCTATAAACATTTAATATGGCTAAAAAAGATTTTTGAAAGTTACTGGTTACTTTTAGATAATAAAATTGCTCTGAGTCTCCATTTGCAATCTTTATGCTTTCATTCGTTTTCATTTTCTGATATGTAGTTTTCAGATTCGTCCAAGTTTTAGATTTTTTTCTTGTAGGGGTGTCTCTCCCAGTGATATACAGTGGGGGAAAAAAGTATTTAGTCAGCCACCAATTGTGTAAGTTCTCCCATTTAAAAACATGAGAGAGGCCTGTAATTGACATCTTAGGTAGACCACAACTATGAGAGTCAAAATGAGAAAACAAATCCAGAAAATCACCTTGTCTGATTTGGCAAGATTTATTTTTCAAATTATGGTGGAAAATAAGTATTTGGTCATTAACAAAAGCTCATCTCAATATTTTGTTATATATCCTTTGTTGGCAATGACAGAGGTCAAACGTTTTCTGTAAGTCTTAACAAGGTTGGCACACACTGTTGGTGGTATGTTGGCGCATTTCCCCATGCAGATGTCCTCTTTAACCCCTTCCTGCCATCCAACGTACTATCCCATCCATGGGACCTGGGCCCCTATGGCCATGGACGGGATAGTACGTCTCAGCGATCAGCGGCGCCCACGTGGTGAGTGCCGCTGATCGCGGCCGGGTGTCAGCTGATTATCACAGCTGACACCCGGCACAATGTGTCAGGGGCGGTCACGGACCGCCCCCGACACGTTAACCCCTTGCACACCGCGATCAAACATGATCGCGGTGTACCGGGAGTTAAAGGGAAGCATCGGCAGGGAGGGGGCTCCCTCCGTGCTTCCCTGAGCCCCCCACGGCAGCGCAATGTGCAGCGCTGCTGCGGGGGGCTCCATCCCTGCAGGTCCCCGGATCCAAGATGGCGACAGGGGCCTTCGGGGGCCTGCAGGAAGCTGGCTTCCTCAGTGCCTGCAAAGCGCAGGCATGAGGAAGCCTTCGGCACTGCCTGTGACAGATCGCTGAATATGTTTCCTCCAGAGCCCAGTGGTGGCTGCTTTACACCACTCCATCCGATGCTCGGCATTGTGCTTGGTGATGTAAGGCTCCATGCTGCTGCTCATCCATGAAGCTCCCAGCGGGGGTGCAGTGTTTGTACTGATGTTAATTCCAGAGGAGGTAGGAATCCGTTGGTGACTTTTCTGCCCTCTGCTCCTCAGCACTCGCCTCCTGCTGTTATGTTACGGGCTCTCCACCTTGTGGCTGAATTGCTGCGGTTCTTTCCACTTCTCAATAATTTCACTCACAGGTGATGGGGTAAGATATAGGAGGAAGAAATTTGATGAAAAGACTTTTTACCCCAATGGCTCCTATTACTGGGCCGTGCTGGCATCAGTGAGCTCTGCACCGCCAGCCGTTCTGCCACATGTTACTAAAGGCAGATGGCATGGCGAGGGACCGGAGGTTATACATCGGGGGTAAAGGGTCAGATATTATACACCGGGGTAAGGGGCCCGATGTTACTATCAGTGGTAATGGGACTCAATGAAAATTCTGAAGTCAATTATTAACCCCTTACCTACAATGGACGTAATATTCCGTCCATGTGACCCTGGACCTAACTACCATGGACGGAATATTACATCCCAGCGATCAGCGGCGCCCACGTGGTGAGCGCCGCTGATCGCGGCCGGGTGTCAGCTGATTATCACAGCTGACACCCGGCACAATGTGTCAGGGGCGGTCACGGACCACCCCCGACACGTTAACCCCTTGCACACTGCGATCAAACATGATCGCGGTGTACCGGGAGTTAAAGGGAAGCATCGGCAGGGAGGGGGCTCCCTCCGTGCTTCCCTGAGCCCCCCACGGCAGCGCAATGTGCAGCGCTGCTGCAGGGGGCTCCATCCCTGCAGGTCCCCGGATCCAAGATGGCGACAGGGGCCTTTGGGGGCCTGCAGGAAGCTGGCTTCCTCAGTGCCTGCAAAGCGCAGGCATGAGGAAGCCTTCGGCACTGCCTGTGACAGATCGCTGATCTGTCACAGTGATCTGTGATGTGACAGATCAGCAATCTGTCACAGGACAGTGATGTCCCACCTGGGACTATGTAATAAAGTAAAAAAAAAATAAAAAAAAAGTGTAAAAATAATTTTTTAAAAATCGCCAAATAAATTAGTAAAAAAAAAAAAACATATTCCCCAATAAATTCATTTTTTGAAAATAAAAAAAACAAACAATAAAAATACACATATTAGGTATCGCCGTGTCCGTAACGACCCGCCCTATAAAACTGTCCCATTAGTTAACCCCTTTAGCGAACCCCTTAAAAAATAAAAATAAGAAACTAAGCAAAAAATAATGATTTATTATCATACCGCCAAACAAAAAGTGTAATAACGCGCGATCAAAAAGACGCATATAAATATCCATGGTACCGCTGAAAACGTCATCTTCTCCCGCAAAAAATGAGCTGCCACACAGCATCATCAGCAAAAAAATAAAAAAGTTATAGCTCACAGAATAAAGCGATGCAAAAATAATTATTTTTTATATAAAATAGTTTTCATTGCATAAAACCGACAAAACATAAAAAAACGACCTAAATGAGGTATCGCTGTATCCGTACTGACCGGAAGAATAAAACCGCTTTATCAATTTTACCGCACGCGGAACGGTGTAAACGCACCCCCCAAAAGAAATTCATGAAACGCTGGTTTTTGTTCATTCTGCGTCCCAAAAATCGGAATAAAAAGCGATCAAAAAATGTCACATGCCCGAAAATGGTACCAATAAAAACGTCAACTCGTCCCGCAAAAAATAAGACCTCACATGACTCGGTGGGTCAAAATACGGAAAAATTATAGCTCTCAATATGTGGTGATGCAAAAACTATTTTTACAATAAAAAGCGTCTTTTAGCGTGCGACAGCTGCCAAACATAAAAACCGCCATAAATCGTAAATCAAACCCCCCGTTATCACCCCCTTAGTTAGGGAAAAATAATAAAATAAAAAAAAATGTGTTTATTTCTATTTTTCCATTAGGGTTAGGGCTAGGGTTAGGGCTTGGGTTAGGGCTAGGGTTAGGGTTAGGGCTGAGATTAGGGTTAGGGGTGTGTTGGGGTTCGGGTTGGAGTTAGAATTGGGGGTTTCCACTGTTTGGGCACATCAGGGGCTCTCCAAATGCAACATTGCGTCTGATCTCAATTCCAGCTAATTCTGAGTTGAAAAAGTCATATGGTGCTCCTTCCCTTCCAAGCTCTGCCATGCGCCCAAACAGTGTTTTACCCCCACATGTAGGGTATCAGCCTACTCAGGACAAATTGCAAAACAATTTTTGGGGTCCAATTTCTCCTGTTACCCTTAGGAAAATAAAAAATTGGGGGCAAAAATATCATTTTTGTGGAAAAAAATGATTTTTTTATTTTCACGTCCGAGCGTTATAAACTTCTGTGAAGCACTTGGGGGTTCAAAGTGCTCACCACACAACTAGATAAGTTCCGTGAGGGGGTCTAGTGTCCAAAATGGGGTCACTTGTGGGGAGTTTCAATAGTTTAGGTACATCAGGGGCTCTCCAAACGCACATGACACCCGCAGACCATTCCATCAAAGTCTGCATTCCAAAACGTCACTGCTTCCCTTCCGAGCCCCGACGTGTGTCCATACAGTAGTTTTCTCCCACATATGGGGTGTCAGCGTACTCATGACAAATTGGACAACTTTTGGGGTCCAATTTCTCCTGTTACCCTTGGGAAAATGAAAAAATTGGGGACTAATTGATCATGTTTGTAGAAAAAATACGATTTTTTTATTTTCATCCCTGGGCATTATAAACTTCTGTGAAGCCCTTGGGGGTTCAAAGTGCTCAGCATACATCTAGATAAGTTCCTTAGGGGTTCTCGTTTCCAAAATGGGGTCATTTGTGGGTGTTTCCACTGTTTAGGTACATTAGGGGCTCTCCAAAGGCAACATGACACCCGCAGACCATACCATCAAAGTCTGCATTCCAAAACGTCACTACTTCCCTTCCAAGCCCTGATGTGTGTCCATACAGTATTTTTCTCCCACATATGGGGTGTCAGCGTACTCAGGACAAATTGGACAACAACTTTTGGGGTTCAATTTCTCCTGTTACCCTTGGGAAAATAAAAAAATTGGGGACTAATTGATCATGTTTGTGAAAAAAATACGATTTTTTTATTTTCATGCCCTGGCATTATAAACTTCTGTGAAACCCTTGGGGGTTCAAAGTGCTCACCTCACATCTAGATAAGTTCCTTAGGGGGTCTAGTTTTCAAAATGGGGTCATTTGTGGGGGGTTTCCACTGTTTAGGTACATTAGGGGCTCTCCAAAGGCAACATGACACCCGCAGACCATTCCATCAATGTCTGCATTCCAAAACGTCACTACTTCCCTTCCTAGCCCTGACGTGTGTCCATACAGTAGTTTTCTCCCACATATGGGGTGTCAGCATACTCAGGACAAATTGGACAACAACTTTTGGGGTTCAATTTCTCCTGTTACCCTTGGGAAAATAAAAAAATTGGGGACTAATTGATCATGTTTGTGGAAAAAATACGATTTTTTTATTTTCATGCCCTGGCATTATAAACTTCTGTGATGCCCTTGGGGGTTCAAAGTGCTCACTTCACATCTAGATAAGTTCCTTAGGGGGTCTAGTTTTCAAAATGGGGTCATTTGTGGGGGGTTTCCACTGTTTAGGTACATTAGGGGCTCTCCAAAGGCAACATGACACCCGCAGACCATTCCATCAATGTCTGCATTCCAAAACGTCACTACTTCCCTTCCGAGCCCCGACGTGTGCCCATACAGTAGTTTTCTCCCACATATGGGGTGTCAGCATACTCAGGACAAATTGGACAACAACTTTTGGGGTCCAATTTCTCCTGTTACCCTTGGGAAAATAAAAAAAATGGTGACTAAAAGATCATGTTTGTGGAAAAAATATGAATTTTTTATTTTCACGCCCGGGCGTTATAAACTTCTGTGAAGCACTTGGGGGTTCAAAGTGCTCACCACACATCTAGATAAGTTCCTTTGGGGGTCTAGTTTACAAAATGGTGTCATTTGTGGGGGGTTTCGACTGTTTAGGTACATCAGGGGTTTTCCAATCGCGACATGGTGTCCGATCTCAATTCCAGCCAAAAACGTCAAATGGCGCTGCTTCCCTTCCGAGCTCTGCCATGCGCCCAAATAGTGGTTTACCCCCACATGTGGGGTATCAGCGTACTCAGGACAAATTGCACAATAAATTTTAGGGTGCTGTTACCCTTGGAAAAATAAGAATTGAGGGTGAAAAGATAATTTTTGTGGAAAAAATATGATTTTTTAATTGTACGGCTTTATGTTATAAACTTCTGTGAAGCCCTTGGGGGTTCAAAGTTCTCACCACACATCTAGATAAGTTCCTTAGGGGGTCTAGTTTCCAAAATGGTGTCATTTGTGGGGGGTTTCCACTGTTTAGGTACATCAGGGGTTTTCCAAGTGCGACATGGTGTCCGATCTCAATTCCAGCCAAAAACGTCAAATGGCGCTGCTTCCCTTCCGAGCTCTGCCAAGCACCCAAATAGTGGTTTACCCCCACATGTGGGGTATCAGCGTACTCAGGACAAATTGCACAATAACTTTTAGGGTGCTGTTACCCTTGGAAAAATAAGAATTGAGGTTGAAAAGATCATTTTTGTGGAAAAAATATGATTTTTTAATTGTACGGCTTTATGTTATAAACTTCTGTGAAGCCCTTGGGGGTTCAAAGTTCTCACCACACATCTACATAAGTTCCTTAGGGGGTCTAGTTTCCAAAATGGTGTCATTTGTGGGGGGTTTCCACTGTTTTGGTACATCAGGGGTTTTCCAATTGCGACATGATGTCCGATCTCAATTCCAGCCAAAAACGTCGCTGCTTCCCTTCCGAGCTCTGCCATGCACCCAAATAGTGGTTTACCCCCACATGTAGGGTATCAGCGTACTCAGGACAAATTGCACAATAACTTTTAGGGTCCTGTTACCCTTGGGAAAATAAAAATTGGGGTGAAAAGATCATTTTTGTGGAAAAAATATGATTTTTTAATTGTACCGCTGTACGTTATAAACTTCTGTAAAGCCCTTGTGGGTTCAAAGTTCTCACCACATATCTAGATAAGTTCCTTGGGGGGTCTAGTTTCCAAAATGGGGTCACTTGTAGGGGGTTTCCACTGTTTAGGTACATCAGGGACTCTCCAAACGTGACATGGCGGCCGATCTGAATTCCAGCCAATTTTGCATTGAAAAAGTCAAACGGCGCTCCTTCCATTCTGAGCTCTGCCATGCGCCGAAACAGTCGTTTCCCCCCACAAATCAGGTATCAGCGTACTCAGGACAAATTGCACAATAACTTTTGCAGTCCAATTTCTCCTGTTACCCTTGGTAAAATAAAAAAAATTGAACCTGAATTATTTTTTTTGTGAAAAAAAGTTAGATGTTCATTTCTTTTTAAATATTCAAAAAAATTCCTGTGACGCACCTAATGGGTTAATAAACTTCTTGAATGTGGTTTTGAGCACCTTAAGGGGTGCAGTTTTTAGAATGGTGTCACTTTTGGGTATTTTCTATCATATAGACCCCTCAAAGTGGCTTCAAATGTGATGTGGTCCTAAAAATAAAATGGTGTTGTAAAAATGAGAAATCGCTGGTCAACTTTTAGCCCTTATAACTTCCTAACAAAAAAAAATTTTGGATCCAAAATTGTGCTGATGTAAAGTAAACATGTGGGAAATGTCAGTTATCAAGTTTTTTGTGTGCCATATCTCTGTGATTTAAGGGCATAAAAATTCAAAGTTCGAAAATTGCGAAATTTTCAAAATTTTTGCCAAATTTCCGTTTTTTTCACAAATAAACGCAAGTTATTTGAATGAAATTTTACGACTATCATGAAGTACAATATGTCACGAGAAAACAATGTCAGAATCACCGGGATCCATGGAAGCGTTCCAGAGTTATGACCTCATAAAGGTATAGTGGTCAGAATTGTAAAAATTGGCCCGATCATGAACGTGCAAACCACCCTTGGGGGTGAAGGGGTTAAGTAGCAGCTTAGATTTTTTTGTGTTCGGTGCGTTGTCTACACTATGAACGCTTAACATTTCCAATTTATTCTGTGGATATTTAAACAATTATTTGATAATTGGAAAAAATGGAACAAAGAGATGAAAGGAAATTTTAGATAAATTTACACTGTGGATCTGCATTACATTCCTGAATAATGAGCAGATCTCTCCATAATCTCTGTGCAAACCTCATTTATTGTGAGTGGCTTCTACCATATTATTTTCTTAATATTTATTCTTATCCATATTTCCTATTTATGATGCTGACCTGCCATGATCATATTTACGCTATGCTCTTCCTTCATAATGGATAGGGAATCTGACCCTAAGTTTTAGCTGCCTTATCTGAGATCAGCATTATGTATGATCAGAGACCCCGATTCCTGTGATGTCAATTACTGTGCTGCTTGCTATAAGTTTGATAAAAATCACTCTTTTTTTCAGTAGAAGATTATTCATAGAGGACTAGTAAACTTGCTGCCATGTAGTCCTCCATACATGTGAGCTCTGTAAACCCCGCCCCCAACACCAATTGGCAGTTTTCTGCCTATGCACAGTGTACTCGGAAAACAGCCAATCGGATGTATGGGCGGGGTTATACAGAGCTCAGCATGCAGAGAACTGGTAGATCTGCAGCAGGTACAACTTTTATCAAAACTGCAGCAAGCAGCTCATTAAGGGACACATCGCTGGAATCAGAGTCTCTATCTCTATGTCTTGCTGCTCTCAGATTACATAAGACAAACCTGGTGACAGATCCCCTCTACAGGGGTATTCCCAAAATAGTGAATTATTTTCAATCTACAGAATGAGGGATACCTTACTAATTATGAGGGGTCTTGCAATAAATTTTGAGAATGTGGCTCTGGAACCAGGCTTTGCAGGGTGCCATTCTAAATGGAGAAGAGGTGCACATCCTTGTCTTATGCTTTTTTCGTTGTCTTTGGGCTAGCTGGAGAAAGCCAAGCACAACTCTGCGCCATTTCCGTCAGTCCCATAGACAATGAATGGACTGGAGGGTGAGCATGCGCACCTCTGCACCATTCACAATGTAGCCCTGCAGAGCCCCATTCTCAGGAGCTAAAGCCCCTTTTTCGGGATTGCTGTAGGACCCCCAAAAATAAGCGACAACTGTCTCCTATTCTCTGAATAAGGGTTAACTTGGGAATAACACTTTAACATGGTGGAATCTTTCTAAAAAAATTAAAAAAAGGAGATTGTCTGAAAAAAATAATCCCTTCAAGGGGTTGTCCAGAATTTCCAATTATAATGCCTCCCTAGTTCCTTGTCCACAGGTTGTGTTGTTTTGTTTTGTTTGTTTTTTTTCTGTATCATTTGTTTTATAGAAGAACTTAGCTGCAATTCAAGACAGAGGTATTTTTCAAAGAAAGCAGCCATTTTTTCTAACAGTGAACAACCAATTTGTTTTGGCATGGTCTTCTATCCAGTAGTGTGTCTAAGGTCTACTCTATGATGCGAGATGATGAACTTTTAAGACAAAAAAAAATAAACTAATGTGATACTTTGTCAGGAAAGGTTTATGCTATACATGTCTCTATGTTGTCACCTAGTGGTTGTGATCTGAATTGCAGGATGTCGGAGGTTTTGCTAGAAAGTCACGATATTGTATTTGTTTTGTGAGAAACTGGAGTCCTGAACCAAATTCATGAAAAAAGAAATGGAGGACACATCGGGATGATGTGACAGCTGGCGCTACGCACCATGTGATGTTCAGCTGTCATCCTGATGTCTGCATCTATTCTGCTGAGAGCAATCCAGGACGGCAGTGAGGAGCTGTCAGGGCTGTCACCTGCTTTAGTATTAATAATAGGGAGCCTTCATTCTCACAATAGACGTCTGTGACTCAGAAATGACCCTTCTACCTCTCGCTTTTTGCTAAAATTCTTTACTGGAATAGTAGATGTATAGCTTGGATGTAAAATGCTGAGGTTCTGCTTTTTATCTTTGCTAAAGGCAGAGAAAGTTGTAGAGAAAGTTTAACACCTATATTTTTAGTTCTACCTGATGGAAGCAGACAGTGAATTTAAAGAAGAAGACAATAGTGTGACTCCTGCGCCTAAGCTTCTCATTTCTCATGTTGCTTCAGGAGCGCACTGCTCCTCTGCCTTCTGGCTTCCTGTTTTGCCAGTGGCAGTGCGCTCTTGAAGATTAACAAATCGGACTAGCAATACTGTCACGCTGCTGGTCTGAACTGGGTGGTCTCCCAGACTGCTAGCAGGGGCAGCTTCGCCTATACAGCATGGGAGTGCGGCAGGGGGACTGAGTTGTCGGATCCAGCTTGAGAGCACCACGAGCAAGCTCTGAAACCTAGAGCCTGCAAGCTGCATGTGCGCCTTACCTAGATAACCGGCTACCCTGAAGCTGCAGAGGTGACAGGTAATAGAAAAGAGAATTAGTTCAGTAGAAAAGCAAAATGAGAAATTGTAAGTACACAGTGCTATACAGTATGATGACTGCAATATATTAAGAGAATAAAAACTTTAATGGAAGGTGTGCTTCTTTAGGAACTTGACATAAACCCCTTAAAGGGAATCTGTCACCTCATTTTTGGTCTATGTGGGTCGCCCTCCAAGGGCTGTGGGGTACTCGATGCCAGGCCGGTGTCAGGGGGAATGTGTCACAACGGCGGTGACCCGGTCCGTGGCTCTGGGCACCCAAATCAATGGTGGTTTGTAGTTAATGGAATGGAATAGTTCGTGACGCCACCTGTTGTGTTTGGCAAGCAAGATGTTAAGCCAACGCTGCATGCAGATCCTCTGGGGCTGATGGTGTGTTGCAGCATAGGTGGTGTAGCTCCCCACAGGTGAAGCTGTAACCCCAGGGTAGTGTAGTTGCAATGGATGAGAATAGGTGCAGGCGGTGTGAGGAATGTTGGTACCCAGATGTAGCAGTGCTGACGGTGTTAGCACACAAAGGAATGGATGACACCAGGGCCTGCAGTTCCAAAGCATTACTCACAGTTCGTGGTACACACTGGTGCCCGCTTCCATGCTGTGTCCTCCGGGGCAGAGACTCAATCAACCTCCCGGGCAAGTCAGGATTCTCCTCTCCAACACTCTGCCAACATATACCTTTCCTGAATGACTCCTCTATTGCGCCTTTTAGTATGAAGATCTCCAGTACCGTGGTACTCTGAAGTTCCTCTTGTCAGATGTTCCTAACAACTCTACTTGTATGAAAGACAGCTGTAGCCTCTCTCGGGGACTCCCTTCTCCGGAGTCCTGGCTCTCTATTCAGTTGCTGTTGTGCCCCAAGTCTTGGATGGGAGTAGTGCATTTACAGCCTCCTACTCCACCGGTGTCTGATGCAGAACCATAAGTGTCCATACAACCTCGGGGACCGGGCCCCGGCCTTGCGCTGAGAACCTATAGGCAGGGTTCCTCTTCCAACCCACAACTCCTCTGTGTTCTCTCTACTCCTCTTTCCTATGGAAGCTTAGGTTGCAGTTCTACGTCCTTCTCTTTCTGTTCCTTCCCCGTGCCAGCTGGCTCAGATCACTGAGGCAGCTGCAGTACTCCTTCTTCTCTCCCTCTTCTAGGGATCTCCTTCCTCTCTGACCCGTCCTCAGACTCTCCTGACTGACTGTCCTTCTCTCGCCTGACCTCCTGTCAGACTCCCCTCCAGACTGACCTGTAATTCTAAACCTTCCAAACCTTTTATATGGCTCTCAACTCCACCCACCTCCCAGCACATCCAGTGTTCCATGCAGGGAACCACCAAGGCACTCCTAATGTCTAGGAGGAGAGAGACACCTCACTGTGGATGTGCAGAACTACCCTGTTGTGTGGGATGCGAGTGTTGGAGTGTGGAAAGGAGTTCCCAACTTACCTAGTTGGTGGGGCACTACACCTTAGGAGAAGGTGCAGTACCTCTGTGGCGACCGAGCCTCAGGGGCGCCACATATGAGCTGTGGCCACCGCCATCGGGGGCTTATCTACAGCATTCTGTAATGCTGTAGTTAAGCCCCCGATGTAACCTGAAAGAGAAGAAAAATGAGTTATATTATACTCACCGGGTGTCCGGTCCGGTCCGATGGGTGTCGCGGTCCGGCGCCTCTCATCTTCTAGCGATGACGTCCTCCTCCTACTGCTGCGGCTCCTGCGCAGGTGTACTATATCTGCCCTATTGAGGGCAGAGCAGAGTCCTGCAGTGCGCAGACGCCGGGAAAGGTCAGAGAGGTCCGGCGCCTGCACACTGCAGGACTTCAAAACACTATACATCAAATGAGGTGTAGGAAGATTTTAGCCATAAAATTGCATAGCCTTTATTCTTATACAACAACATAAAATACACATTAAAAAGATACACATCCAATATGCTATTTGCAAGGAACATGTGCCCTATCTAGATATAGATCCACAAACCACACAAATGGTACTATGGTACCGAATAAATAACACTCCTAAAAAGGTATGCACTAAATGTGCAAAACACTGCCATAGATATTACATAAAAAATTCAAAAATACGCATAGTATATTCCTGCAGTAAAAAGTATAATAGTATATGGTGTTCAATTATGAACTGGTCCAATTTGCCAAGTTACACCCACATCATGATGAGAAAATATTGTTATAAATGTAGAGTGGATCAGAGCATGGAGTAACCAGCATTACCTGTATTTAGCAAAAATGCTATAATAAGCTGGTCATAAGACCTGGTGGAAATGCTGCCCCCGCTCCCCATATTAGCTAGTGCTAGCATGAGACCATAAAGAGAAAGAGCATATGACCTGTAAAGTAGCGCTACTTTACAGGTCTTAGGACTTGTGTATGTCTACACTGCTCTACTTTACATTTAATACTGGCCATAGTGCACTCTGGTTTAACATTGCACACTGGTTTATATGGTTTATAGCGTTACAGTTGGTTTTCCTTTCTGGCCATGCATTAGCCAGCATTGTTTGCACTGTTGCACTTTATTCATTGTGGTTAATTAAATTGATGACATTTTTAGCACAGTGCTTGCATTAGTTTTCTCACTCTGTTTTTATTAGTTAGCACTATTACATTTTATCTATATACCTGATTGAGTTTTATCAAATTTATTCATATATTTTACACTGGTTTATGTATTTTTGGTGCTTTTTTTGCCTGGTTTTATTAATTATGCCTCCTATTACAAATTTTGGCTACTACCGTAAGTTTATGAATTTTGGATCATTTTTTCATGGTGCCTTATTAACTTATACATTTGCAGTTTCTTGTGCCTCTTTTTATCACATGATACATGTATATTTATGATTATGTTGTCTTTTGTGTTATGATTTAATAAAATATATTTTTTAAACAAATTATTCTTATTTATATTATATTTATTTATTTATTTCATGTGATCCTGCTGGTTCTTCTTCCATTTCCAGTGGTTTGCTCTTGTCATTTACACGGATAGTCTGCCATCCAATTTTCATGGGGTGGTATACTTGTTTTATGATATAGAATCTCTCTTTGGTATTATAACACGTATTAGAAGAATTTTATTTTATTTTATTTTTAGTATTGCTTTCTCTTGTTCAGTTTTTTGTTTGGACGTGGCGATCAGTCTTTTGTTATTTGCAGATAAGATGGCACTTTTAAAAGTTTTTACAAGTTTCCTTTAAAGCGCCACTCCAGTGTTTTTTTTTTATTGCATCCCTGAAGTGGCACTTTTAATGCAATTCCCCTGCCCACTGTCTCATCTTCATCTGTGGCCTCTTTCATTCTCTTCCAGTTTCGCACCCGTTGTTGTTCTCCAGTGAAAAGTGGCCTCCCGGAGTGTTCCGGCGTTTCATGGCGCGCGCCGGAGTTCACTTTTCAATACAAGTCTGAGAACCTCTTTCAGGCTCTCATAGACTTGCATTGAGAGCATGTGACTTAGCTTTTTGACTTTCGGCCAATCAGAAACTACTGTCTCAAGATGGAGCCGCGGCACCGAAAACTGGTGAAGACGCCGAAGGATGAGTATAGGAACAGGGGACTAACATTTAAAGCGCCACTCCAGCGCTGAAAACCCCCCCTGCTGGAGTGGTGTTTTAAATGTTCTGATAGGGAACATACATCATCCTGCTGCACAGAATACAAATGGAAAAGTTCAAGTGAGCAATAAGATCCATCATCAGAATATTGTGAGATGAGAGGAAACTCTTGCCAATATAAGCAATGAGCTGACCCCTGTGTGACCCCTTTTATGCTGCAGCTAATGGCCTATGGTGGCGGTATAATTTATCTAACTGTGCTTTAATAATTGACTTACATTGTTAACTAAAGAGTCTTTTGTTAATTTCTCCACTGATATAGAGATTTCAATTACCCATCTGTTTGAAATGGGTATATACAGTGTTTTCATATGGAATAGAAGCAGTATTTTTGCTACCTCCACTGGACCATTCACTTGATCGCCAGACGCCCTCAACATGGTAGAGCTGCTGTATTTTGACAGATACAGATCATCCCTTCCTGTTACTGTGGCCTGACAGTCCTCATTGGCTTATACACTGCTCAAAAAAATAAAGGGAACACTTAAACAACAGAATATAACTCCAAGTAAATCACACTTCTGTGAAATCAAACCGTCCACTTAGGAAGCAACAATGATTGACAATCAATTTCACATGCTGTTGTGCAAATGGAATAGAGGACAGATGGAAATTATTGGCAATTATCAAGAAACCCTCAATAAAGGTGTGGTTCTGGAGGTGGGGACCACAGACCACATCTCAGTACCAAACAATGCTTTCTGGCTGATGCTTTGGTCACTGTGAGCACATCCTGGCATCTGTGGACGTCGGGCCATCCTCATGGAGGTGGTTTCTAACTGTTTGTGCAGACACATGCACATTTGTGACCTGCTGGAGGTCATTTTGCAGGGCTCTGGCAGTGCTCCTGTTCCTCCTTGCACAAAGGCTGAGGTAGCGGTCCAACTGCTGGGTTGTTGCCCTCCTACGGCCCCCCTCCACCTCTCCTGGTATACTGACCTGTCTCCTGGTAGCGCCTCCAGCCTCTGGACACTACGCTGAAAGACACAGCAAACCTTCTTGCTACAGCTCGCATTGATGTGCCATTCTGGATGAGCTGCATTACCTGAGCCACTTGTGTGGGTTGTAGAGTCCGTCTCATGCTACCATGAGTGTGACAGCACAACCAACATTCAAAAGTGACCAAAACATCAGCCAGAAAGCATTGGTACTGAGATGTGGTTTGTGGTCCCCACCTGCAGAACCACTCCTTTATTGAGGGTGTCTTGATAATTGCCAATAATTTCCATCTGTTGTCTATTCCATTTGCACAACAGCATGTGAAATTGATTGTCAGTCAGTGTTGCTTCCTAAGTGGACAGTTTGATTTCACAGAAGTTTGATTTACTTGGAGTTATATTCTGTGGTTTAAGTGTTCCCTTTATTTTTTGAGCAGTGTATTTTAAGGCCCCCATACACATTATGCTGAAGACGGCCGAACCAGAGAAGATGTTCAGAGAGAAAATAATCAACCTGTTGGATTTCCAAAGTCCAGTTCTTTTATTCTCTGGAGGATAAGCCACTGCCAGAAGAGAGAATGCTGGAGTGCTGGTTGAGTCAAGTGATCTTGTATATGCAGGAGTCGGGAGAAATTGCTTTGGCTTAAATAATCTAATGTGTATGGGGACCTTTTATCTAAGCATTCAGCAATACAATAGCTTTGTCATCAACTCGCTGCCCCTTTAATGATAATGAGATGACTTTGCTTATCCTATCCCAGTATGTACAGCAAACCTGACCAATCATCTGAACCAAACAGGAAATGTCAGGTTGTCATATGTCTACTGAGATTGGCACATAGTGAGAGATCTGATAAAAAGTCATCAGAGAAGAACACTATGATAATCATTTAGCTCCTAAAAAGGGGCAAGGGGCTCACTTACTATTGTTCCACAGGGGGCCTCTTTTAATGTAGACCTCGCTAAGAAGCTGATGAAGTACAGCTCTTGATATAGATGAATATGCTTATTTGATTTGACCTATATAATAAAAATGGTGTCTTCTCCCCATTCCCCTTACTGAGATTGATTTCTCTCCGTACCTGTGTGACAGATATCGGACAATCATTTCACTGGTTCTTCAGTTGTTTATAGTTTATCATCATTCTGTTCTATATATAGTCGTTCGGCTTTCAGGTACCTAATGTGTATGGTGGTCTTCAGTAATGCTGATGTAGTTATCGCCTCTATTCTTACAACTAGAGATGGAGATGAGTGTATTCAAATTTGCCGACTTTGGCAAATTTTCCCAGAAAATTTGATTTGCACAAAATAAAATTGTGTAGATCTCAATACTGGAAAGCTTGCAATTTCACAGATAATAAATGTAGGCGAGAAGAACGAGGACCCAGCTGGCCATAAGAGTTTACACTCTACAGAAGAGAGAGAGAGTGGATCCCACTGACTTGAGTTTACACAGTACAGGAGAGGGAGAGAGAGGGGCCCCCTGACCATAAGAGCTAATACTCTACAAGAGAGAGATAGGACCATGCTGACCATAAGAGTTTACACTCTACAGGAGAGAGAGATGACTTTGCTGACCATGATAGCTTATACTCTACAGGAGAGAGTGGATCCCACTGACCTGAGTTTACACAGTACAGGAGAGTGAGAGAGAGGGGCCCACTGCCAATAAGAGCTTATACTCTACAAGAGAGAGAGAGGACCCCGCTGACCATAATAGCTTACACTCTACAGGAGAGAGAGAGAGAGGACTCTGCTGACCATGATAGCTTATACTCCACGAGAGAGAGGACCCTGCTGATCATAAGAGCTTATACTCTACAGGAGAGAGTGACTTTGGAGATAGAAAACGACTCTGCCATAAAAAAAAAGGTTCCAATGTGATCTGCTGATCTGTATTCAGGTACTGACCACCATTGTGTAGCAGAGTGCATCTTCTGAGAATCCTCACCGGAACATAAGAGAACTTCACTGAGCAAGTTATCTTGAGTAAACAGTATTTACTTCATACGGGTAAACATGAGGTAAAATAATTCAGTAGCACACAGTCCGTGCTGCTGCTATAATACACTCAAAAGCGAAAGTAAAAGTAACAACAACAATAGAGAACTTCCCTCCCCACAATACAGCAAACATATAACTTCACACTATCGCCATCTGCTGTCAGGCTAGTGTAAAGTCCTCCCTTCACTTATAATAAGTCCTGATCTGTTGCATATGCCAACACCCTTTCTCAACAGTAAGGACTTATTCAATCAAACCCAACTGTTTTATTAGCCTCTGGTGTTTATCAGCATTCAACATATTTGTGAAGATGTCTGCTGTCATTTCTTCAGTAGGACAATATTCTAACTTCAAGGCTCCTTGATCCTGATGATCTCTCAAGAAATGATACTTCACATCAATATGTTTGGTTCTTGGATTAACTCTTCCCATCTGAGCAAGACATCCTTGATTGTCCTCTTTTAATTTTGTCGGTTCCAACTGTGGTTGTCCTAAGTCTGTCAACAATTGTCTTAACCACAGAACTTCTTGACTTGCATGTGCTGCGGCAACATACTCTGCTTCTGTTGAAGACAGTATCACAATTGACTGTTTCTTACTTGTTCAACTTATTGGTCCACCTGAGAGGAAAAAAATATATTGACTCGTAGATCTTCTGTCAGTTGGATCTCCAGCCCAATCTGCATCAACGTATCCTGTTAAAATGCAATTATCACTGTGGGTAGTTTGAGCTTAACGTTGCTGTTCCTTTTAGATAACACATTACTCTCTTCACTGCATTCCAGACAGCTTTATTTGGTTTTGACACCTTTCTACTCAGGATTCCTACTGCTGCTGCGATGTCTGGCCTTGTAACAGTCGCTAGATACATTACCTTTCCTATTGCTGTTCTGTACTCTTCATTATTTTGTAACATATTTTTCTCACTGTTCATCTCTTTAAGATAATTAGTTTCCATAGGAGACGTTACTGTTTTTGCATCCCTCAATCCAAATTTTTCTGTTTTGTCTTGAATCATGTGATTTTGATTCAGTGGGAAACTTCCGTCTTCTTTTCTTTTTACCTGTATTCCTAGGTACTGTTTCACATTTCCCAAGTCTTTGATTTCGAAATGTCGCTTCAGGGTTTTTAGAATGTTTTCTTCATCCTTTTCTTGTTCAGAACAAATCAAAATGTCGTCTACATATATGAGTACATAAATCCATCTATTCATCGGCCTTTTTGTGTACAAGCATGGATCAGCTTTGCTTCTTTGAAATTTTTCATTTGTAAGCACTTCTGTGATTTTGTCATTCCACGCTTTAGCTGCTTGCTTTCAAACCTATATGCTTTTCTGTAGTTTGTAAACATTGTTTGGGTTTCTTTCATCTTTGAATCCTGGAGGTTGTTCAATGTAAATGTCTTCTGTTAAATCTCCATTCAAAAATGCTGTCTTTACATCCAGATGTATCAGTTCCATCTGTTTCATTGCTGCAACTGTAAGTAAAGTTCTTATTGTAGTATGTTTGACAACTGGAGCAAATGTCTCATCATAGTCTTCTCCATATTTTTGAGAATACCCTTTAGCTACGAGTCTTGCTCGGTATCTTTCAGGTGTGCCATCTGTTTGGTATTTTACTTTAAAAATCCATTTACATCCTATGGCTTTTCTTTCTTCTTGTAAATCTGTCAGTGTCCATGTATTTGAGTCATGCATGGATTTCATTTCTGTTTCTGTTGCTTCTATCCATTTATTAGCTTCTTCTTTTGGGAGTTTAAATATGTCTTCCCAAGAGGTGGGTTCATAATTTTTACTTGTGCTTGTCTTGTATGAGAGACATTTTGATGGTTTACCTTTGTTCTCTCTCATTGAACATCTTGGTTCTGTGTCTGTAGTTGTATTTCTTTATTTTCAGTATTCTGTTCCTCATCAATTTCAGCTACTTTCTCATCAGATACCTCTTCAGCTATGTCACTACTGTTTTTCTCATTTTTTTTGTCAATTGAAATCATGACATCTTCATTTAAGTTTTCAATGAATGTCACACTGTTACTCACCGTGACTCTGTCTGTTTTGGGATCTAGGATTCTGTATCCCTTGCAATTTTCACTATATCCAACAAATATTCCCTCCATGGATCTGTTTTGAAGTTTGGAATGTTTTTCTGTTGGAATGAATATAAAAACTTTACATCCAAACACTTTTAAGTGATTGACACTTGGTTTCATACCTTGCCACAGTTTATATGGAGTTTTCTTCAGTTTTCTGAAAAAAGTCTGTTCTGTAGATATGTAGCTGTCATTGCTGCCTCACCCCAATATTTCTCTGGTAGTTTGGAATCTGTCAGCATACATCTCATCATTTCTGTCAGAATTCTGGTTTTCCTTTCTGCTACTCCATTTTGTTCAGGTGTGTATGGAACAGTTTTCTGGTGTTCTATTCCATTCTGTCTTAAGTAGTTTTCTATTTCGTGACCTGTAAATTCACCTCCATTATCACTTATGACAATTGGCTTCCTTTGAAATTTGTTACTCGACCTTGTTACGCAGTCTACAAGTTTATCAAAACCTTCACTTTTGTTCTTAATTAAGTATGTGACTGTGTATCTTGAGTAGTCATCTATGAAAGTCACCATGTATCTATTTCCTCCTGATGTAGTCACTTTCATGGGTCCACATACGTCAGTACGCACCAAATCATGTGGTCTTTTGCTTTTCATCTCATTTTCTTTTGGAATAGACATTCTTGTGGCTTTAGATTTTATGCAACATTCACATCTTACGGTAATTGAGCAATCTGATATATTTAGATCTTTTGTCAATTCTTTTCTTTATAGTTCCCTTATACTGTCAGGGTGTCTGAGTCCTAGATGTCTATGCCACATGTGAATACAGTTCTTGTGATCATGTGTACATACCTTCATCTGTTCCTTTGGTGTGTCAAGATGATATCATTGTTCATCTGCCTTGACATTGGTTATCACCTTGTTTCCTGCTAGAATTGCACACTCATTGTCTTTGAATTTTACAATAATAATAATAATAATAATAATACATTTTATTTTTATAATAATAATAAATTTTATTTTTATAGCGCCGACATATTCCGCAGCACTTTACATTTCAGAGGGGATTTGTACAGACAACAGACATTACAGCATAACAATAATCACATACAGTAGATTATAACAAATACCAAGAGGAGTGAGGGCCCTGCTCGCAAGCTTACAGTCTATGAGGAAAGAGGGAGACACGAAAGGTGGGTGGTAACAGTTGCTCTGATTGTATGGACCAGCCATAATGTTAAGTGTGTAACAGTACAGACACAGAGGGCTAATGGATGCATAAAGCATGTGGGAACATGATGCTGGGAACCTGGTTATGGTAAAACTTTTGGCTCTGCCACACAGGGATAGGTTAGGTTAATGTGTTGAGGCGATAGGCCAGTCTGAATAAATGCGTTTTCAGGACACGCTTAAAATTGTGGGGATTGGGGACTAATCGTATTGACCTGGGAAGTGCATTCCAAAGAATTGGCGCGGCACGTGTAAAGTCTTGGAGACGGGAGTGGGAGGTTCTGACTATTGAGGATACTAACCTCAGGTCATCAGCAGAACGGAGGGCGCGGGTAGGGTGGTATACTGAAACAAGGAGATGTAGGGTGGTGCTGAGCCATGGAGGGCTTTGTGGGTGAGGGTAATAAGTTTATACTGAATTCTGGAGTGGATGGGTAGCCAGTGTAATGACTGGCACAAGGTAGAGGCATCGGTGTAACGATTGGTGAGGAATATGATCCTGGCTGCAGCATTCAAGACAGATTGGAGAGGGGAGAGTTTGGTAAGAGGGAGACCGATTAGAAGAGAGTTACAATAGTCGAGACGAGAATGAATAAGAGAAACAGTAAGAGTTTTTGCAGAGTCAAAAGTAAGAAAAGGTCGAATTCTAGAAATGTTTTTGAGGTGCAGATGACAAGAGCGAGCCAGTGATCGAATGTGGGGGGCAAAGGAAAGCTCGGAATCAAGTATGACCCCAAGACAGCGGGCATGTTGCTGGGGAGTAATAGTGGAACCACACACGGAAATGGCAATGTCGGGTGTAGGTACATTAGTAGCGGGAGGAAACACCAGGAGTTCAGTCTTTGACAGGTTCAGTTTCAGATATAGTGAGGACATGATATTAGACACAGCGTTTAGACAATCGCCAGTGTTTTCTAGAAAGGCTGGTGTGATGTCAGGAGAAGAAGCGTATAATTGGGTGTCATCAGCATAGAGATGGTACTGGAAACCAAATCTACTGATTGTTTGACCAATAGGGGCAGTGTACAAGGAGAAGAGGAGGGGGCCTAGAACCGATCCTTGAGGAACCCCAACAGTAAGGGGAAGGTGAGAGGAGGAGGAACCGGCAAAAGAAACAGTAAAGGAGCGGTCGGAGAGATAGGAGGAGAACCAGGAGAGAACGGTGTCCTTGAGGCCAATGGAATGGAGCATAGTGAGGAGGAGCTGATGATCCACAGTGTCGAATGCTGCAGAGAGATCCAAGAGAATTAGCATGGAGTAATGACCATTTGATTTAGCTGTTAGCAGATCATTAGAGACTTTAGTGAGGGCAGTTTCAGTGGAGTGTAAAGAGCGGAAACCGGATTGGAGAGGGTCGAGAACAGAGTTTTCTGAGAGATAGCGGATAAGACGGGAGTGGACCAGGCGTTCCAGGAGTTTAGAGATGAAGGGAAGATTAGAGACAGGTCTATAGTTAGCGGCACAGTTTTGGTCGAGGGATGGTTTTTTAAGTAGTGGATGTATGATGGCATGCTTAAATGAGGAGGGAAAAATACCAGAAGAGAGAGAGAGGTTAAATATTTTAGTTAGGTGAGGGGTGACAGCAGGGGAAAGGGACTGGAGGAGATGTGACGGAAATGGGTCACTGGTGCAAGTAGTTGGGCGAGAAGATGCAAGGAGCCTGCTTACTTCTTCTTCTGTGACTGGTTCAAAATCAGAGAGTGAGTTAGATGCAGTGGGGGAGGGAGGACAGTGCATGGTATGAGGGGATTTGGAGATAATTTCCTGTCGGATCTGGTCAATTTTTTCTTTGAAGTAATTGGCCAGATCGTCAGCTCGGAGCTCCGTGGTTGGGGCCTGTACTCTTGGATTGAGTAGAGAATGAAAAGTGTCAAAGAGACGTTTCGGGTTATTGGACAGTGAGGTGATGAGGGTGTTGAAATAGGTTTGTTTGGAGAGGTGAAGGGCAGTGTTGTATGTTCTAAGCATAAACTTAAAATGGATGAAATCTTCGTGTAGATTGGATTTTCTCCACAGACGTTCGGCGCACCTGGAGCACTGCTGCAGGAAACGTGTTTGCACCGTGTGCCAGGGTTGTCGCCGTCTGTGTTGTGGTGTTCTATTTATAGGGGGTGCAAATTCATCCAGGGCACTTTGAAGTGTTTCATTGTAATGCTTCAATGCAGAATCAGGACATGAGAGGGAGGAGATAGGGGCCAATGAAGACTGCAAGTTCTTCAGAAGTTTCTGGGTGTTAATGGCCTGTATGTTTCTATAAGTCTGGACAGTGGGGGTGACCTGAGCAGCCTGGCAGTTCTTTATAGAGAATGAAAGAAGATTGTGGTCAGAGAGCGGGAGAGGGGAGTTTGCAAAATCATCCACTGCACAAAGCCGAGAGAAGACCAAGTCGAGGGAGTTTCCGTCTTCATGCGTTGGAGAATTAGTAAGCTGCGAAAGGCCAAATGAGGAGGTTAGAGATAAAAGGTGAGTAGCAGATGGGGAGAGGGGAAGAGCAATGGGGATGTTGAAATCTCCCATGATGAGGGTAGGGATGTCACAGGAGAGAAAATGTGGAAGCCAAGTGGCAAAATGATCCAGGAACTGATGGGAGGGGCCGGGAGGACGATACACCACCGCCACTCGCATGGAGAAGGGGGTGTAGAGTCTGACGGCATGGACCTCAAAAGAAGGGAAGACAAGTGAGGGTACTTGAGGGATAACCTGAAAGGTACATTTTGGTGATAGGAGCAGACCAACGCCTCCACCAGCTCTATTGTCTGATCTTGGGGTATGAGAGAAGTGTAGCCCCCCCGTATGAAAGAGCAGCAGCAGCGGTAGTATCTGACTGCTGGATCCAGGTTTCAGTAAGAGCCAGGAGGTTAAGAGAATTAGAAAGGAAGAAGTCATGAATGAAGGAGAGTTTGTTACACACTGAGCGAGAATTCCAAAGTGCACAATTAAGAGAGACAGATGGCATGCAGGGAATATTAATAAGATTAGAGGGGTTTCTGAGTGTAGCAGTGGGGGGGTTTGACTTTCTATAACATGGGGGACCAGGGTTGGGAGCAATGTCTCCTGCAACTAGGAGAAGGAGGATAGAAAGAGTGAGCAGATGGTTAAGTGATTTGTGAGAGCGTCTCTGGTGTTGAATGGTGGGACTGCCTGGATCTGTGCAATTTAACAATGTGAAAAGAGCATGAATGCTATACATAGGAGAGGAAAGAAGCGAGGGGCCAATATGGATGGAGTGTGGAGAGTTAATGCCAGGGCGGTGGATGTGTGTGAATGCAGCGGCCAGGATATAAATTACACAAATGCATATGGTATATATTTGTTGTACTCCAAATGTACAGAGAGTAGATGTATATAAATGTCTATATAAATGTATATATAATATAATATAATGTATATATATAATATAATATAATGTATATAATATAATGTATATAAATGAGTCCATTGGCTGTTAAACGCTTCACAGATAACAATCCACCTTCCAATTTTGGAACATGCAACACATCCTGTACAAGTATCTTTGAATTTTGTCTGAACTTCATTGATCAGTTTAGCATACCTTGTCCGATACCTTCTGCGGTTATTTTGCTTCTATCTGCAAGATAAATGGCTTCTTTCTTATCTAAATCAAGATCAGTGAAGAAATTCTTTTCACTTGTCATATGACTCGTTGCTCCTGAATCAATAAACCAACCAAGTGATGATTTCTTGTCTGTTACTTTAAATGTGCCATTCCAATTATTGTCACATGAATCAGAAATTGTGTTTTTCACTTTCTGTATATGCTCTTTATGTTGTAATTTTTGTTGTTCTGCTTTCCATATGGTACAGTCTTTCTTTAAATGACCTTTTTCTTACACCTGAAATATTCTCTTTTCTCTTTATTACAGGGGTTTTAAAATTTTGTAGCTTTAAGAGCATTTCCACTGTCTTTTTTAGTAGATGAATCATTTGTTTGTTCTTTTCTTCTCTGATATTCATCTATGAGTCTGTGTCATGATCCAGGTTGGATCTGACAGATTAAATGCACAAAGTAACCTTTTTTTTCCCTTGGCTGTGTGCCAAAGGTGGTTTTGCCCCCGGTGGCCATTAGGGTCATTGCACTTTGGTTATCTTAGTTTGTGCATGTAATTATGTTACAGGTGTGGTAGCTCTATAAGAGAGTATCAGGTGTGTTGATCACTGTTGGTGAAAGTGCCTCATTTGCAAGCAAGCCTGGGTGAAGGATGGAGCTAAAGGAGAGTCACGGGCAGCTCAGAGAAAGTCCTGGAGTGGATTGATGGAGTCAGCTATGGTGTCTGCAAGGAGTGCTGGCATGGCGTGGTGGAGTCGCAGTTATGGTGTCAGCAGGGAGTTCGTGCATGGATTGGTGGAGTGGCAGCTGCACTCAAAATGCGGGACTTGGTTGCTGAGAGCTGGACTCAAGCATGCTGGACTTTTTGGCAGAAAAGCTGGACTCATTTACTAGACTCTGTTTCTGGACAGCTGCACGCAAGTGTGGACTCTGTTTGCTCCAAGGCTGCACTATGGTGCTGAGAAGATCCGTTTCTGGACAGTGCACCCAGAAGTCGGACATGGGGGTGAAAAGATGCACACAGGTGGTGGGCTCTGTTGCTGGGAGCGTAAGCAACAGAGCAAAGCTAAGTGGTGTTTCCCCTGTTTTGTCACTTTTCCTTATGTGTGTTTAGTGCAGTGGTGGGATTAGTTTCTGCACCGACCAATTCCCTAGTGAGGGTTTAGGTGCAGAGCGAGTCAGGGTTCTGAGGTTCCTGATCATCGCCCAGTGCGGAACAGGCCTAGAGAATGTTAGGAGTGTAGAGACACTGACTCAGGGGAGTGCAGGAGGTCTCCACGTCCCCATTCCCTATCGCAGGGCCACCATTATTATTGTTACCCAAGTTTCCCCTTTTCCCCTATGCCTTATTGTATTAGTTACCGGCCTGCGGGCCGCGTCACATAGGACAATTACACGTGCCGCGTCCTGTTGTATCAGCTACCGGCCTGCTGGCCGTGTCACTCAGGATGGGGCACGTGACATTATCACCAACCTTACCTTTTTTTTCTGGTTAGCCTCAGGCCATGTTCAGACCTGTATTTGCTGCTGGGCCTCACTGAGGTGAGTGAGGAGCTGCAAGGTGTGAAGCAGTTCAGCAGCAATTATTAGGGTATGGGGCCTCCCATTTGGCTCAACCAGGAAATCAAATAGCGGCTGGCAAAGAAGCCCCTTAGAGTCGCTGCTGGGGAGCGGGACTTGCTCTTACAGGCGGATGTACCCAGACAGGTGGGAGGAGTTGGTGTCCCCATGGTGCTGTCTGGGGTTCCCCAAGGTGAAGGGGTACGTCCCTGTAGTGAGCAGACTGGTGTTAGAGTCCGCGGGGTTTATGCCAAATCTTCCATACCACCGAAGAAGTTGCCCCTCTTGGTCATTCGGAGGAAGGTGACCAGGGAGTGTATTTTTTCCTCCATTTCCCAGGCCCCTTCCTCACCGGTGTGAGCAGAAGGTGTGCTGCAGTGGAGTAGGGGCAAATCTCAACCCTCGCCATTAGCCAACCCTGGGAGTAGGGGGTTGGGGAGTGGTGTAGCCCTTGGTGGAGTGCGGGGGTGAGAGTGTGGTGACACAGGGGGATGCCTCTGTTGTCGATCCTAGAATGAGTTCACCGAATTATGACACGAATGTGTGGCAATAAATGTTCAGGTCCGGACCTGTGTGTGAACGAGCATGTATGGGTGGCCACCAAAAAACATCTTGTGGAAGTGTGTTGCGGAGTCTTACCAGCTCTTACAGAACATACACATGCTCATACATAACTCATTCCCCAGGTCGATGCTTTGGAGATGAGTGGTGCCTCCAGAACCTACTTTGCCAATACCAGTGGTGCGTTTGTCATAAACCTGAGGTGCAGGTAGTTGCTGGGGTGAACTCTGGATCTAGGCATCTCCGCTGTAAGTGGTGCCCTGATGAGGAGTGGTCTTGAGGGTCCAGAGGCCCCTCATCAAGGGGAGGGTACTGTCACGATCCAGGTTGGATCTGACAGATTAAATGCACAAAGTAACCTTTTTTTCCCTTGGCTGTGTGCCAAAGGTGGTTTTGCCCCCGGTGGCCATTAGGGTCATTGCACTTTGGTTATCTTAGTTTGTGCACGTAATTATGTTACAGGTGTGGTAGCTCTATAAGAGAGTATCAGGTGGGTTGATCACTGTTGGTGAAAATGACTCATTTGCAAGCAAGCCTGGGTGAAGGATGGAGCTAAAGGAGAGTCACGGGCAGCTCAGAGAAAGTCCTAGAGTGTATTGGTGGAGTCAGCTATTGTGTCAGCAAGGAGTGCTGGCATGGCGTGGTGAAGTCGCAGTTATGATGTCAGCAGGGAGTTCGTGCATGGATTGGTGGAGTGGCAGCTGCGGTGTAGAGCTGCACTCAAAATGCGGGACTTGGTTGCTGAGAGCTGGACTCAAACATGCTGGACTTTTTGGCAGAAAAGCTGGACTCATTTGCGGGGCTCTGTTTCTGGATAGCCGCACACAGGTGTGGACTCTGTTTGCTCCAAGGCTGCACTTTGGTGCTGAGAAGATCCGTTTCTGGACAGTGCACCCAGAAGTCGGACATGGTGGAGGAAAAGATGCACACAGGTGGTGGGCTCTGTTGCTGGGAGCGTAAGCAACAGAGCAAAGCTAAGTGGTGTTTCCCCTGTTTTGTCACTTTTCATTATGTGTGTTTAGTGCAGTGGTGGGATTAGTTTCCGCACCGACCAATTCCCTTGTGAGGGTTTAGGTGCAGGGCGAGTCAGGGTTTTGAGGTTCCTGATCGTCACTCAATGCGGAACCGGCCTAGGGAATGTTAGGAGTGTAGAGACACTGACTCAGGGGAGTGCAGGAGGTCTCCACGTCCCCATTCCCTATCGCAGGGCCACCATTGTTATTGTTACCCAGGTTTCCCCTTTTCCCCTATGTCTTATTGCATTAGTTACCAGCCTGCGGGCCGCGTCACATAGGACAATTACACGTGCCGCATCCTGTTGTATCAGTTACCGGCCTGCTGGACGTGTCACTCAGGACGGGGCACATGACAGTTTGGTCTTCACAAATTCTAATGTGATGTCTTTTTCTGGTCTTGTCTCTAGTGCATTTATCAAGGCTGTATACGAATCTGGTAAACTGCAAAATAATATTGCTACTACATGACTTTCTTTAATGTCTTCACCAATAGACCTTAGCTGTGATATTACTTCCATCATTGAGAATATGTGCTTCTGCATGTCGTCATTTGCACTCAATCTCATACTGTAAAGCTTTCTTAATAGAAATAAACTTGTCATTTAAGCTAGATCTTTCATATAGCATTTTCAATGTCTCCCACATTCCTTTCGCTGTATCCTCATTTCTTATGTGCGTTAATTGAGCATCATCCACTAATAAGCAAATGGTGGCTCTTGCTTTTCTATTTTTCTTATGCCATGTCTGATTATCTTCATCAGGTCTATCTGTAATGATAACTTCCCATAAATTGTCCTTAGATAACAACATCTCTACTTTGAATTTTCCATAACTGATAATTTTCACTGTTCAGCTTAGCTACTGTGAGTTTCAGCTCAGTGCTGCACATCATTTTTTTATAGCCTTACTTGTTTTAGAGAGTTGTAGTGAGGATATTCTTCTTTCTTCTTGAGAGTTCCTGTATATCCTGTGTCTGTGGTGATTCTCTGTAGTTATCTCCAGTGTGAGGCCCTCCAGTTCCTGGGATCATGAATTCCTTTGTCCCTCTGTATCTGGATTTTATCAGCCTCCCTTCACTGGGTTTTATCTCCTTCTGTTTACAGAGCTTATCTGCTTCTCTGGTGTCTGAGGTTATTGCTTGGGACTATCTTCTGTGTGTCTGTCTGTGTTCTGGGCCCATAACCTGTAGCAGAGTGCATCTTCTGAGAATCCTCACTGGAACATAAGAGAACTTCACTGAGCAAGTTTTCTTGAGTAAACAGTGTTTACTTCATATGGGTAAGCATGAGATAAAATACTTCAGTAGCACACAGTCCATGCTGCTGCTATAATACACTCAAAAGCGAAAGTAAAAGTAACAACAACAATAGAGAACTTCCCTCCCAGTCCCCACAATACATCAAGCATATAACTTCACACTATCGCCATCTGCTGTCAGGCTAGTATAAGTCCTCCCTTCACTTATAATAAGTCCTGATCTGTTGCATATGCCAACACATTGTACAATTGTACAAAGTATGATAATCCACTAGATGTAGTAGCTGGAAGGTATTATGGAGAGGCCATGCAAAATTACATTTTCCTGCTCTCTCATGCTTCCACAATGTAGAAAATGGTGCCAGGTAATTTTATTTTTGTGAACCGCAAATCAAATTTCAAAATTATCGAATTTTTCTGAAAGCATGTATTTCAGGACATTTGAATTGAACTCAATCGCCGGGTTGATCTGCTTATCACTAAGGGGCATTGACTTTCACAATATCTCGCCATTAGTGATGAGCGAACTTGCTCACCACTGCTTGATACTTGATCGAGCATCGCGGTGCTCAGGCACGCTCGGTAATCGATCGAGTATCATGAGTGCTCAAGCGCCATGCTCGAGTCCAGGGCCCACATCTTTTCGCGGCTGTTAGACGGTCAATAAACATGCAGGGATTGCTTGCCATTCATGGTAATGCCATTGCCATGTTGGCTAGTGGCATTACTGGGATTGGCTGGCTGCATCAAGTAATTGGGTCTTAAGGAATACCTGGTGATGCAATGCTCGGCCCTCTCTCCTCTGGAAGCAGTTCAGGGATAATTAATCTAGGAGGGAGAGCTTAGATTCATGTCCTCCCCCTAAATATTATAAAGTTGTACACCTTAGCGCCTTTCATGTAGCACTAAAGGATATTTTTAACCTTTTCTAACCTAGTAAGTAAATAATTTAAATTTTATGACATATATCTAATTCATGTAGGGTATTCCTTGTTAGATTATTTGATTTATAATCCCTATCAGTTTAATTGTTCTTTACTAATGACGACACCACTCACTAGAGCCGCTGCCTCTCACTGAGTGCATTGTTGAGCCAGTGGCTCTGATGAGAGTTGTTACTACGTCCGCCTGTGAGCAGCAGTACATTACTGCTGTTCACAAACGCTGGAGCTGGATGCGGGGAACATAAACGTTGATGGAAAGTGCTTGGTGGAAACATTTTTTATAACTGGTGAAAGAGGGATAGTGTGGGGGAGTTTTTTTTCAAATAAACTATTTTTTCTGTGTGTCTCTGGGTCTAGTAATGGGGGTGTCTGATAGACACCTCTCCGTTACAATTTCCTGGGCTTGATGCCATCTGACATTACACAGCTGACATCAACCTAAAAATATATTATCCCGATTGCCACTGCACCAGAACAATCCTGAAGAGCCAGGCAAAGCGCCAGAATTGCCACATCTAATGGATGCACCAATTCTGTGCGGCTGCAGGCTGGTATTTTTAGGCTGGGAAGGGGCCAATATCTATGGACAGTCAGATAAATCAGCTCCCAGCTCTCTGCTTTACCTTGGCTGGTTATCAAAAATGGGGGGGACTTCACATCTTTTTTTTTTTAAGCTATTTATTTATTTAGTTCCCAGCAGTGAACTGGGAGTCAGAGATGCATCCAGGCATCTTCCCCATGCTGTTACCATTCTATTTGAAAATTGTTTCCATCAATTTTAGCGATTTTTTTTGCCCCCCCAGCCCTCCTGTTAGGGTTTACTGGAAAAATGCTCGAGTTTCCCATTGACTTCCATTATTCTTGTCCTATCCTATACTTTGATTTTTTTATATTACCTACACAGTGACAATAGATATGGTATTAATACCACTATTAGTTGGTATCTGTTATATTTTTCTTGTATTGTAGCATAATCTTATTGGCACAGTGATGCATTATTATATAGGCAGTATTACTTTGGCCTTGTAGAGTGTTCAATGTTCCTTGAATCAACAGGCTTTGTTTCTCCAAATAATATTTTTGTGGATTTTTAAGCAAAGGGCATAAAGGGTATAATAAATCTGAGACGCCTTTTCAGATTTCATTAGTTACGGTCATGAAGAGCCGAGGGCAGTACTGACGGTAAATATTTTCTTATTACTACAAGTTTTTAATTAAATGTTAATGTAATTATGATCACGTTGTTAAAAAAATATGTCTCAGTGTATCTGCTCTAATTTCTACAATGTTATTACATTTTCGTTGTGCAATAATTTCTCTCCCATCAAAGCTTCATTTCAACATATAATTAGCGGAAAATAAGATCATATAAAGAGAAGGAATTTTTTTGTAATTAGGTATAAGTTTAATTAAACTGAGATATTTAATCTGTCTTCTCCTAATGCGCAATGTGGTTTGCTGGTATGTATCCTAATTAGTATTTCTATATTTATTTCAATCTCACTTATTCTATGTATACAAATAATGAGCTTTTTGTGTCCGTTACATTTATTTTAATCTTCTTGAAATTAAAGAAGTAGTCCAGGATTATGAAACAAATGTAGGAGAAGGGAGCACAGGGGATGAAACGCTGCAATGCCGTTGGGATTGAAGGCCTGAACAAATCTCTGCAGAACTGATTTGAAGGAGAGAAGTTGCAGGAGGGGTGGAATTAGTTTGTGCTCTGGGTCAGGTGATGATGACGAAGCCAGCCTTGGATACAATAGGCCAGCGCGCCAAAAAGAGAGAAGATTTGGCACCTAGGGAAGTGACAGTTTCTCCTGCTGCAGCTCCAGCAGCCATGTGCAAAAGCTCAGACTCAGATGACAACTGTCAAGCACTGAAGACCTGCACCATCAAGGTCCAGACTTCAACCATTGATGGTCAAGCACTGAAGACCAAAACGATGCCGGTCAACAGCCAAGGATTAGACACCATTGATATGGGTCAAGGAAACATTCATTGGTGGTCAAGTACCGAAGAGACATCCAGCCAGAGACCCAAGCCTCGGCTGGTAATTGGAAGCGACTTGTGAGATGGGCTGTCACTTTCCACAGAGACGTACGGTTCCAGGCATGGGCAGAAGGAGGACTAAGGCCAGATGTGGTCTGGCTGACACTAAAGCTGCTCAGAGTGAGCTGATGAACTTTAGGAAATCTTGTGGTTAGTGAGACGGAGCAGTGGCTCTTGTTATGGTCTGGATAGTCACAGAGGCGCCTTAGTGACTGTTCCCGCCAATACACTTGTCACCTCCATGCCAGACAGAAGTTGACCCATAAATCCTGAACTTCCATTGAAGTCATATTTCATATTTTGCATTAACTAATGTATCTTTTTATATATAATGGCCTGTGAATAGTATTGTGAATGCTTTGTTCATGTGATTTACTTGCAATAATAATCTTTCTTGTATTAATCGTGTTAAGTAAATATGTAGCAGTACACTGTTGATCCCTCCTGGTGTATCCGCTTAGGCTGGTTTCACATTTGCATCTGTTTGCGCTGCATTTCATTCACAGCAATCCGTATGCATCATGTTTCCCTATCATTAACATGGTGTACGCAGGGGCATGCGTTTGCATCAGTTCGCATGCGTCAGTGTATGCATGCGTTGTTTTTCAGTGTGCGGCGGGGTCCGGCAAACGCATCATGTTGGATTTTTGGAAGCGGCAAAAATCCATCAAATATGCGCAGTCATTCGCATGCAGATGAGAGCGTCAAATAAACACATTACTGTCTATGGGAGCGCATGCATACGCAAGGACATGTGTACACACCTGCGTTCTATACACATGCGGTTTTTTAATGAGTTGGTCCAGGGAGTGATTCATCCACCTGATAATTGAGAGCTCTATATAATGAAGTGTGGACACAGCAAGGCCATAACTTTCTGGACTCTGGTTGATACCACAACACTGGCTATGTAAGTATAGAACCTTAGAAAATGTCACCCTCCCTGCTGCTATTTGTACTTTGTATTAATTTTTTTTGTGCTTGCTTTTAGACGTATCGCTTGGCCTGGTACGGTGGTTGGCTCCTGGTGCAGCGGGTTTCTCCAGTTTGTATCCTGGTGCTGCTTTCTGTTGTGGTGAGGACAACACTGTCTATGCAAGTTTAGAAGCTTTGGAAATGTCTGTCTCTCTGAATGCTTTTTCTGTTCCTTATAGACTGGCCGATTCTCTGTGGCGCAGTGGGTGTCTCCTGGTGTAGCGGTTTGCTCCATTTCATCTCCTGGTACTGCTTTCTGTTGTGGTGAGGACAACACTGTCTATGCAAGTATAGAAGCTTTGGAAATGTCTGTCTCTCTGAATGCTTTTTTCTGTTCCTTGTAGACTGGCCAATTCTCTCTGGCACAGTGGGTGTCTCCTGGTGCAGCGGTTTTCCCGTGGTTGACTCTCCTGGTGCTGCGGTTGTCTCCTGGGGCTGCGGTTGGCTCTTGTTCCTGCCGTCTGTCCCTGGCCTGTGCTGACTGCTGTGGTGTTGTACTACTGCCTGTAATTTAAGTATTGTTGTCCTTTTTTTTGGTCTACATTGTTTTTGGATCTTTACAAGTTTCATTTTTCTTCTTTTCTTTTCTGTAGTGTTTCACTTTACTGCTGCCTGCTCTTCAAAATGTCCTCAAGTGAAGAACAGACTTCTTCCCAGGGTGGACCAGACAAAGATTATGTAATCACATTCGCTTTACTGATTGGTATTTATTGACTGGAAATACTCCACATATGTTAAATTATTTAATTTCTTTACAGGTACCTGGCAGTGATGAAGAGCAGGAGCAGTCCAGTGGAGAGGATTCTTCCCAGGGTGGTCGGGCTCATGGGTCTCAGGAGGAAAGACAGGGTGTAAGTATTCTTTTCATCAGAGTTGTAATCAATTTTTTTTTCAGTTTTACTTAAATGTTTTTTTTTCTATTTTCTCTATAGGCTTCCCAAAGGTAAGAAGCCACACTGGATATAGACAACGAGCAACTAATCCACCTTGTGCATGAACGAGTACCGTTGTGGGACATCCGTGACCGTCAGCACTCCGACAATGTAGTGATTTGACGGCTCTGGGAAGAAGTGGCAACATTGCTGCTGCCTGGTTGGGACCGTGCCACGCCACGAGCCAGAACTGATTTTGGTAAGCATTGCATTGTGGTCTGGACCAGCAGTGAACTGTGAATGGATGTTCATTGTTTTCTAATTCTTTTTTTTTTCCCTTCACAGTGAAGAGAATCAAAATCCGTTGGTGCTCAATGAAGGACCGCTTCAACAAGGACATGAGAGAGGAGCTTTGGGTTCGAAAGGTTCTGCTGCAAGGTTCCACAAATACAAATACCAGCGGGACCTTGCCTTTCTGAGGCCTGCGCTTGCTCAGTGAACGTAAGTATATAAATTTTTTTTTTCCTTTTTACTAATGTTTACTTTTTTCCCAGATGCAGAACCTGGAGCAGCACAACACAACCTTGATTTTTGCACTAATGTTTTTCTCTTTTCCACACAGAACCTGTTGCAGCACCACACAACACGGAGCCTCCTCGGTTGAAACGGCCCCTCATCTACCAGCCACTGAAGAGGCGCAGTCCCAGTCATCCACCAGCGATAGAGCAACCTTGCAGGCTACACAGGCTGGGGAAGAGGCAGCCAGTCCATCAGGTTTTCCCCTCTGCCTCTGCTATTGATGGGTCTTCTCGTCACCTGGGAGAGGTCAGGCATGCCAGCGTTCCTTCAATTAAGCTCGGTCTTCCAGGATAGGATTAGGTTGATTGCTGACATAGTGAAGAGTGGGTTCAAGGAAGTCAACAATTGCCTAGACCGACTGGAAGCCGACCTTAATAGACCGGCGCAACATTTTTTTTCTGCAATTGAGTGGAGCGTGTTGGAAAACCTTATGCCTCAACTCCAGCTGTCCTTCATGAAGGCCTGCCAGGTTGCTTACACCAACGCATTACAGCAGCAGTCCCAGCAGCAGTCAAAATCCTACACTCAACAGGCCCAAGGATACTACCAGCAGCAAATCTACTATCCAGCTCCCACAACACCGAACTATCGCCCACCACCACCGCCTCCAGTTCACCGAGCGACCACGCTGCCAAGTCCTTCAACCCTGCAGCCGGCAGCTTCCACCATGCTCCAGAGTAGAGCACCCATGCAGCCAGCAGGATCAACAATGCCCAGTCCACCACCCCTGCCCATTACAGCACCCCTGCCACTACAACACCCCTGCCCAGTACAGCACCCCTGCCCACTACAGCACCCCTAGTGCGGCCCAATCCAGCACCATGCCAGATGACTGCTAGAGAGCCCAGCACTCCCACTCGGCTAAGAAAAGCAAGGTCCCCAAAAACAAATCTTGGCATCAGGACCAAAATCAGGAGCCAAAAAAATCTGCCCACCTTGAACCCACCACCTCCACCAATACCTACCAATTTGTCACTACCTTCCTGTGTGTCTCTGTCTGTTCCTTCTAGTTTGTCTGTCGATTCCCATGATTCCACTTTGTCATCTATCCCCAATGTCTCCACTGCCATCCCTGATCCAATCCTTCAATTGGTTGCCCCTTCCCATGTAGACCCTTCCCTTGTAACCCCTTACTCATCAACTACTACCCAATCCTCACAGCTCCACACCCCCAAGGTCCTACCCATTTCACCCTCATGTAAACCCTGAAGAAAAAAACAAATCACCCCAACCTTAACCCTTTTTTTAAAAGTAATATTGAAAATAACAGTTGTAAAAGTGTTGAAGATAAAAGTTGCTGTATTTTGTTAGCACTATATCTTGTGTTTTTTTATCTTTATGCGCCGCCGCCGACACAAACACACTTGTTTTTTGAGGGAAGGTAGTTTATATTTAAATCAGTAAACGTTAGGGGTAAATTATTACATTACATGTACATGTTAACATCACAGGTACATTTAAACATAACAGGTATGTAATATTTGAACTTACAAGTACATAACAGGTGCAAAACATAACAGGTACATTTAACTTAGCGGCTTAAATCATTTCGTCTTGCCATGCAACACGTCCGTTATCAGAAAAAAAGTAAGCGGCAAACTTATCCCTCATCTGAGCAACTTTCACACTGGTTCTCAGAGGGTGAAATTGGTAATCATGCAATGTAACAGATTCCTCAGGTTGTAAGCTTGGTCGCTCTTTTACCATTATGTAGTTGTGCAGAACAACACACGCTTTCACAACCTCATCAATAGTGTCAATTTTTAAACCTGACTTATTCTAGTAATCAAAATTTTGCACAGGATACAAAATGACAAAAAATTGCCCATATAAGAGTGTACAACGCCCATGCACAACAAATGTGCTATTATACAAAGAAGGGAGCCAGTATGTCCTCCTGACAAAGGTTTTATTGGTATGACAGTGCCGTTAAGATGATAGATTGTGTAGTCAATGACTGATTGTGGTCTGTTGGGGAGCAGGGGAATTTGTATTGCAAATGATGGAGAAATGAAAGCTCCAGGTTCAAGGTGACAGATGTATATCTACATGCAGCCATCATTCATGTGTTCATCTAATAGAGCTGCCTGATGGACGGTGAAAAAAAGATACAGAGCGTTATTCCCAGCGGATGAGAACATCGTCATTTGGTCTCAATTTCCTTATCAGCAAGGAAGACATTGATAACACATTTGAGAGCAAAATAAAAAAAAATTAGCGTAACTTACACTGTCATCAGCAAAAAATGCCATTTGGATAATTAATAGAAATAATAAAAATGGGTAATATAAAATGAATGCATCATCATATCAATATTTAGAGAAACAGGTTGCAGCAACCGCAATGAAAAATATTGCAAAAACATAATTTATTGATTAACTCTTTCAAAATAATAAAGAGGAATAACGGAGAAACACTCTTCCTATGCGTTTCGATCACTAAGCTATGATTTACAGTATTAGTGCCCAAGACGCGTGGGTGAGAGTTTCTATTTTATTACTTTAAATTATTATATTTAAGGAAATAATAAATTATGTTTTTAGACTATTTTTCATTGCACCCTACAAGATTGCCTTCTTATCACGATCTGGTGAGCTGATGTGATTTTTGCTTTTTTTCCTGTTCATGTTTATATTATTTTATCAATGGCTAATGCAGATCTGTTAGCTGTATTTTACAATATAAACTGCATACATTAACAAAAACTATCTTAGACCTGATGAGGCTGGTGTACTTACTGTGGGAATTCCATGTTGGAATGGCAGTAAAATCCTGAAATGAAGAACAGGAGGCTAAAACTGAACTCCTAAAAGGCTTGTTAGAAGACCTTGAGGGTAAAACATTCATAAATGACTCTCTAGTTATTCTCACATGAATTTTCATAGTAAGTATATCGACTTTATCAGGTCTAAAGCCCCCATCTCACATAGCAAGATCGCTAGCGAGATCGCTGAAGCTTCACCGATTTTGTGACGCAACAGCGACCTCACCAGCGATCTCGCTACATGTGACATGCACCGGCGACCGGCCCCCCTGCTGGATATCGCTGATCGTGCTCTAATGTCCTGGGCCATTTTTTCATCATCAGTGGCCCGCTGGCCAGCGTGCATCACTGTGTTTGACCCCGATGAGTGACCTCGTTGGCGACGCAGAACTCAGGGACACAGGCTGGAATAGTCAGAAAAGCTGCTGTGTGACAAGGTACCAACGACCGCCAAGGTCGTTATACGGATCGCCGTATCTGTGCTGCCAGGCCCCCCCGTCCTTAGTCTGATAAAGTTATTCCCATATCTTGTGTTCCACTTAGCCCAGTATAGTTTGTCCTGTAGTCTCCTGGTCCCGTAGCGGTCAGTCCTGTGTCTGCTGTCTCTGGTCCTAATGCTGCCAGCTCCAGAACTATTTCCTGTTATCTATGCGTGTGTACCAGAATCTTCAATATCCAAGTTGTCCATGCAGTGCGTCAGTCTTGGTTACCTGCTTGTCAGTGACCTTGGTCACATCACCAAGTTTTAGTGAACCTGACCCCTGGGAGTGGTACCTCGCGGCTACCAGCAGCCCAGTCTGTCTCCACCATCAGGAGCTCCATCGAACACCAGGTAGCCACTTAGCTACACCCCTTCCTAAGCAGGTCTGGCCCTGTGGCACAGTGGGTCCATGAACCACGTGCGCCACCTGTGGGTGTGACATAGACGCTGCCTGGAATCTTACCTGTAGTATATTGGCAGTGCTTCCATTCTCACACTTCCCATAATGCAGTATCATGGGGAGTGTGCACAATGTTCTGCCAATCCTGCATCTTCCATCGCTACAATTGGCACTGAATCTGTATTTTTCTGGTAGTAACTTTGCAAAAATCGTGATAAAAATGGATCATTTGTACAGAAAATGTCAATAAATTGTAGAAAATAATGCAGATTTTGCAGCATTACAGTGAAATTTTCATTAACAACACAGGTACTGGTATCTGATTAAGCAAAGAACTATCCAGTGAGCTAAATAGCTCAAAGGGAAGAGCTGCCACCTGGTGCACAAAAGCCGCTGGGTTTGAATCCTGACAAATGAATTATCATCAGTAACATCCATTTCAGAGGCTGGGCTAGTCCCTGCTCTACTGAGCATGCATCGATTGTCAATTCTGATGTATGCTCAGTATTATCTTGTCACTGTGCAATTTTCTTCTCAGAGCAGAGTGACAGTGCACTCCCTCATTGGCTCTGATGAGAAGTAGTGATCTGGCAAGAGAGCGCACTGTCAGTGCACATTGTAAGAAGCGAACCCAGGGAGAACAGATACCATCCCTTTCGAAAACTGGACTGCCCCCCGATGTCGTCTTGTTTGAGTATTCCAGTATGAACTGGGAATTCTCAAATGAAGCGTCAACAAATAGGAAGTTGGTAAAAAAAAAATAAAATAAAATAAAGCAGTTAGAAAAAGTAAATGGGGACCAGTAAGGACTTTTAATGAAAGTATGTTAGAAAAGATTAGAATTATATTATTAAATTACATTAAATAGAAGACATGTAGGATTAATAAAATAGGTTCAGACCACGTCGTTAAGATGTCATTGGAGGTCTAGTGTCTGTTGTTAAATTGGCATGTATACTAGAAAAAACCTCGGCACATAGTATAATATGAATCTATTGTTTATTCATCCAAAAAAAGGCATGATATAGTGTTGTGAGACCAATGTTATACAGACAAATAATCGATGTTTCGGCTAGTAAGCCTTCCTCAAGATTTTATCTAAGAGACAGAAAACAATATAACAGCCAATGTAAACTTTCATTACAGAAATTGGTATCATATAGAAGTCTCATACACTTTTCAATCAAAAAAGAAAAAAAGAAATATATATATATATATATATATATATACAGTGGGGCAAAAAAGTATTTAGTCAGTCAGTAATAGTGCAAGTTCCACCACTTAAAAAGATGAGAGGCGTCTGTAATTTACATCATAGGTAGACCTCAACTATGGGAGACAAACTGAGAAAAAAAAATCCAGAAAATCACATTGTCTGTTTTTTTTTTCATTTTATTTGCATATTATGGTGGAAAATAAGTATTTGGTCAGAAACAAGCAATCAAGATTTCTGGCTCTCACAGACCTGTAACTTCTTCTTTAAGAGTCTCCTCTTTCCTCCACTCATTACCTGTAGTAATGGCACCTGTTTAAACTTGTTATCAGTATAAAAAGACACCTGTGCACACCCTCAAACAGTCTGACTCCAAACTCCACTATGGTGAAGACCAAAGAGCTGTCAAAGGACACCAGAAACTAAATTGTAGCCCTGCACCAGGCTGGGAAGACTGAATCTGCAATAGCCAACCAGCTTTGAGTGAAGAAAACAACTGTGGGAGCAATAATTAGAAAATGGAAGACATACAAGACCACTGATAATCTCCCTCGATCTGGTGCTCCACGCAAAATCCCACCCCGTGGGGTCAGAATGATCACAAGAACGGTGAGCAAAAATCCCAGAACCACGCGGGGGGACCTAGTGAATGAACTGCAGAGAGCTGGGACCAATGTAACAAGGCCTACCATAAGTAACACACTACGTCACCATGGACTCAGATCCTGCAGTGCCAGACGTGTCCCACTGCTTAAGCCTGTACATGTCCGGGCCCGTCTGAAGTTTGCTAGAGAGCATTTGGATGATCCAGAGGAGTTTTGGGAGAATGTCCTATGGTCTGATGAAACCAAACTGGAACTGTTTGGTAGAAACACAACTTGTCGTGTTTGGAGGAAAAAGAATACTGAGTTGCATCCATCAAACACCGTACCTACTGTAAAGCATGGTGGTGGAAACAACATGCTTTGGGGCTGTTTCTCTGCAAAGGGGCCAGGACGACTGATCCGGGTACATGAAAGAATGAATGGGGCCATGTATCGTGAGATTTTGAGTGCAAACCTCCTTCCATCAGCAAGGGCATTGATGATGAAACGTGGCTGGGTCTTTCAACATGACAATGATCCAAAGCACACCGCCAGGGCAACGAAGGAGTGGCTTCGTAAGAAGCATTTCAAGGTCCTGGAGTGGCCTAGCCAGTCTCCAGATCTCAACCCTATAGAAAACCTTTGGAGGGAGTTGAAAGTCCGTGTTGCCAAGCGAAAAGCCAAAAACATCACTGCTCTAGAGGAGATCTGCATGGAGGAATGGGCCAACATACCAACAACAGTGTGTGGCAACCTTGTGAAGACTTACAGAAAACGTTTGACCTCTGTCATTGCCAACAAAGGATATATCACAAAGTATTGAGATGAAATTTTGTTTCTGACCAAATACTTATTTTCCACCATAATATGCAAATAAAATGAAAAAAAAACAGACAATGTGATTTTCTGGATTTTTTTTTCTCAGTTTGTCTCCCATAGTTGAGGTCTACCTATGATGTAAATTACAGACGCCTCTCATCTTTTTAAGTGGTGGAACTTGCACTATTGCTGACTGACTAAATACTTTTTTGCCCCACTGTATTATCTAGTCCTGTAACAACCTTTATTGCATTCTTTAATAATCTTATTTTATTCAATAATAAATAGGCACAGATGGAAAAAAATTAATTCCATAGAGAAAAAATTAATAATAATTATCCTTCAAAGTGCTCAACTATATATTGCTTATGAATCCAACAAAAGGATACCACAGAAATATACATAGAAAAAGTTCCAATACCTGTATAGAAAATGGTCCACATATGTTGGCATTTGGATTCCCATACACTCAATCCATGTGGGAAGTATATGAAAAAAACTTTCTATAAAGAAAAAACACCACACATAAATATCCCCAAGATAATGTGAAAAACATACCAAGTGAAGGGTTAAAACCCGCTATAGCCTACCACTAAAAGTGACCATCAGGGGGGCGCACAGGCGGATGCACAGACTGTTCAGCATTATGTCTGCATCTTGTTACTGAACTCTGGATATATTTTAATTCATCTACAATACATTTTTGGATTTTTTTAAAGTTACCTGAAGTTTCCGTTTGCTGGACGTTTCTGCTTTGATATATCTAATATATAAAGCTCAAAGTGTGTATGTATGTATGTGTGTATGTATGTATGTATGTGTGTGTGTATGTCCGGGATAGGCTTCCGCACCGTCGCAGCTACAGCCACAAAATTTGGCACAGTCACACGACTGGACCCCGAGAGCGTCCTAAGCTATGTTGTGAGGCGAAATTTTAACCCCGCGCGTTCCAATTCACCAAACAATTTTGCCCCTATCTACATCCTGGGGAAAAAGTGTGTGCGCGTCAAGCCCCGCCCCTCACTGTGATGTCATAATGCCCCTATTTGCATACTGAGGAAACAGTGTGTGCGTGTCAAGCCCCGCCCCTCATTATGATGTCACAATTGTTGCCATGGCGACGCTGATGTCATCATAGGTTGCAAGCCCCGCCGCAGCTCATTATGATGTCATAATGGTTGACTATGGGATGGAGGATGTGTGATGGGTATATGGGCATGGGACTATGGGATGGAGGATATGTATGATGGGTATATGGGCACGGGACTATTGGATGGAGGATGTGTGATGGGTATATGGGCACGGGACTATGGGATGGAGGATGTGTGATGGGTATATGGGCACCGGACTATGGGATGGAGGATATGTATGATGGGTATATGGGAACGGGACTATGGGATGGGGGATGTGTGATGGGTATATGGGCACTGGACTATGGGATGGTGGATATGTATATGAGCACGGGACTATGAGATGGAGGATGTGTGATGGGTATATGGGCACGGGACTATGGGATGGAGGATGTGTGATGGGTATATGGGCACGGGACTATGGGATGGAGGATGTGTGATGGGTATATGGGCACTGGACTATGGGATGGAGGATATGTATGACGGGTATATGGGCACTGGACTATGGGGTGGTGGATATGTATATGGGCACAGGACTATGGGATGGAGGATGTGTGATGGGTATATGGGCACGGGACTATGGGATGGAGGATGTGTGATGGGTATATGGGCACTGGACTATGGGATGGAGGACATGTATGACGGTATATGGGCACGGAACTATGAGATAGCGGATATGTATGATGGGTATATGGGCATGGGACTATGGGATGGAGGATATGTATGATGGGTATATGGGCACGGGACTATGAGATGAAGGATATGTGATGGGTATATGGGCACTCGACTATGGGATGGTGAATATGTATGATGGGTATATGGGCATGGGACTATGGGATGGAGAATATGTATGATGGGTATATGGGCACTCGACTATGGGATGGAGGATGTATGATGGGTATATGGGCACGGGACTATGGGATGGAGGATATGTATGATGGGTACATGGGCATGGGACGGAGAATATGATGGGTATATGGACATGGGACTATGGGATGGAGGATGTGTGATGGGTATATGGGCACTCGACTATGGGATGGAGGATATGTATGATGGGTATATGGGCACGGGCCTATGGGATCGTAGATATCTATGATGGATATATGGGCATGGGACTATGGGATGGAGGATAATTATAATTTTCTATAACCACAGTTAGTTACTATGCCCGGGCAGCGCCGGGCTCTTCAGCTACTATTTATATATATATATATAAAGCTGAGTGTATAGCCACGCCCACTCCACAAAGCCACACACTCTAATATTCCACATCATCTCATCATCCAGAGCCACCAGACTACTACCCCTAATATCCTACATCATCCCGTCAGCCTGGAGTCACCAGACTACTACCACTAATATACCACAATATCCCATCAGAGCCACCGGACTACTACCCCTAATATCCCACATCATCCTGTCAGCCAGAGCCACCAGACTACTACCCCTTATTTTCCCACATCATCCCGTCAGCCAGAGCCACCGGACTACTACCCCTAATATCCCACATCATCCCGTCAGCCAGAGCCACCGGACTACCACCCCTAATATCCCACATCATCCCGTCAGAGCCATCGGACAACTATCCCTATTATCCCACATCATCCCGTCAGCCAGAGAAACCATACTACTACCCCTAATATCCCACATCATCCCATCAGCCAGAGCCACCGGACTACTACCACTAATATCCCACATCACCCGTCAACCAGAGCCACCGGACTACTACCACTAGTATCCCACATCATCCCATCAGAGCGACCAGACAACTATCACTAATATCCCACATCATCCCATCAGCCAGAGCCACCAGAATGCTACCAGTCATATCCCACATCATCCCGTCAGCCAGTGCCACCAGACTACTACCACTAATATCCAACATCATCCCGTCAGAGCCACTGGATTACTACCACTAATATCCCACATCATCCCTTCAGAGCCAACATTGTCAGGTTGGCGCTGTTACACTGATTAAAATGATACCTGGGTTGGAGAAAACCATCTTGTGTTTCTTTTTTTATTCTGTGTTTGAATTTTTAAGTTAATCAGGATGCTTCATGCCAGACAAAGAGAAGTTCCTGATTCTGGGCTCCCCACGCAGTCTGTTTCAGAGGGTGGTCTGTGTCGGCATGGTAATAAATTGTGTTATTTCCAGCTTTACAGAAGGACGATAACACCATTATAATCTACTATATAATTGTCTAATTCTGTCTGTCTGTCTGTAATGGAAATCCCACCTCGCTGATTGGTCGCGGCAGTTAGGCCACGACCAATAAGCGACAGTTGCTTAGTCGTCGTGGCAACACGGCCGCATTGCTTATTGTACAGGCACATTACAGCCGTTAAAGGCATCACTGCTGCATTGCTCATTACACAGGCACAGTCCTGTACATATTCTGGAGTACAATACATTAGGTAATTAGGTAACAGTAGAACAGTGACTGCAGCTCTGGGTGTAACTTGCGTACAATACATTAGGTGAGATCTGAACATTGATTGCAGCTCTGCCTGTAACAGGAGTATAATACATTAGGTAAGAGCAGAATGGTGACTGCAGCTCTGGGTGTAACTGGACTACAATACATTAAGTAAAAGCAGAACAGTGACTGCAGCACTGGGTTTCACTGGAGTACACTACATTAGATAGCAGAACAGTGACAGCAGCTCTGGGTGTAACTGGAGTACAATACATTAGGTAACAGCATAACAGTGACTGCAGCTCTCGCTGTAACTGGAGTACAATACATTAGGTAACAGCAGAACAGTGACAGCAGCTCCAGGTGTAACAGGAGTATAATACACTAGATGGTGGCCTGATGCTATCACATCGGGTATTCTAGAGTCTCTGTTAAAATAAAAAATAGTTATATACTCACCTTTCGATGACCCCCGGACTCAGTCCCTCCTCTCACCACGCTCCCGGCATCTTCCGGTCCCAGTAATGCTTAGTGAGAAGGGCTGGAGATAACGTCACTCTCGCGAGAGCGCGATGTCATCAGCGGTGTTTCGCGCTAAGCATTACTGGGACCGGAAGATGCCGTGAGCGTGGTGAGAGGAGAGAAAGAGTCCGGGGGCCGTCGGGAGGTGAGTATATCACTATTTTTTATTTTAACAGAGACTCTAGAATACCCAATGCGATAGAATCGGGCCACCATCTAGTGATAACAATAATAGGCCTCAGTTATCACAATTGTCTACAAGGAAAACTGTTGCTCATAGCAACCAATCACAGCTCAGCTTTCATCTTTTAAACAGCTTTGGTGAAATGAAAGATGCTCAGTGATTGGTTGCTCTGGGCAACACAGGCAGTGTACCTGTAGTGGTCAAGAAGATGTGCCTATGAAATATATATTAGATATTTATTATATACAGTATATACTGTATATATATATATATATATATATATTAGATATTATATATTAAATATTTATTATATGCTGTATATACACTCACTGGCCACTTTATTAGGTACACCTGTCCAACTGTGTGTTAAGACTTAATTTCTAATCAGCCAATCACATGGCGGCAACTCAGTGCATTTAGGCATGTAGACATGGTCAAGACAATCTCCTGCAGTTCAAACAGAGCATCAGTATGGGGAAGAAAGGTGATTTGAGTGCCTTTGAACGTGGCATGATTGTTGGTGCCAGAAGGGCTGGTCTGAGAATTTCAGAAACTGCTGATCTACTGGGATTTTCACGCACAACCATCTCTAGGGTTTACAGAGAATGGTCCGAAAAAGAAAAAAAATCCAGTGAGCGGCAGTTCTGTGGCCGGAAATGCCATGTTGATGCCAGAGGTCAGAGGAGAATGGGCAGACTGGTTCGAGCTGATAGAAAGGCAACAGTGACTCAAATTGCCACCCGTTACAACCAAGGTAGGCAGAAGAGCATCTCTGAACGCACAGTGCGTCGAACTTTGAGGCAGATGGGCTACAGCAGCAGAAGACCACACTGGGTACCACTCCTCTCAGCTAAGAACAGGAAACTGAGGCTAAAATTTGCACAAGCTCATCGAAATTGGACAGTAGAAGATTGGAAAAACGTTTCCTGGTCTGATGAGTCTCGATTTCTGCTGCGACATTCGGATGGTAGGGTCAGAATTTGGCGTAAACAACATGAAAGCATGGATCCATCCTGCCTTGTATCAACGGTTCAGGCTGGTGGTGGTGGTGTCATGGTGTGGGGAATTTTTTCTGGGCACTCTTTGGGCCCCTTGGTACCAATTGAGCATCGTTGCAACGCCACAGCCTACCTGAGTATTGTTGCTGACCATGTCCATCCCTTTATGACCACAATGTACCCAACATCTGATGGCTACTTTCAGCAGGATAATGCGCCATGTCATAAAGCTCGAATCATCTCAGATTGGTTTCTTGAACATGACAATGAGTTTACTGTACTCAAATGGCCTCCTCAGTCACCAGATCTCAATCCAATAGAGCATCTTTGGGATGTGGTGGAACGGGAGATTCGCATCAGGGATGTGCAGCCAACAAATCTGCGCCAACTGTGTGATGCCATCATGTCAATATGGTCCAAAATCTCTGAGGAATGCTTCCAGCACCTTGTTGAATCTCTGCCACGAAGAATTGAGGCAGTTCTGAAGGCAAAAGGGGGTCCAACCCCTTACTAGCATGGTGTACCTAATAAAGTGGCCAGTGAGTGTATATATATATAAATATTTATACAGAGTATATATATATATATATATATTATTATTATTTATATATATAGCACCATTAATTCCATGGTGCTGTACATGAGAAGGGGGTTACATACAAAGTTATAGATATCGTTGACAGTAAACAAATTTACAATGACGGACTGGTACAGAGGGGAGGGGACCCCGTCCTTGCGGACTTACATTCTATATATGTATATATATATATAATATATATATATATATATTAGATTAGATATCATATATATTAGATATTTACTATATTATACAGGGGTTTGCGTGTGGAGTGAATGTGGCTATGCGGAGTGGGAGGGGCTATGTGGAGTGGGCGTGGCTTGATACACACAAACATACAAACATGCATACATACACTCAGTTATATGTACATTGAAAATATTAACCATGTTGTGATTCCCTAATAAAACATATAATCAAAACCAGTGTAAAGTTGTGTTCAACTATTCGTGATAAGAAGATTTGTTACTCAACTAAAACCTCTAAAATGTCCCATAAATGTACATGAAAAAGAATGACTATACTCTCATAAATTCACTGCTGGCCGACACAGTTTCTCTTCTGCACAGTTCATGTATTGTAGCTGTAATTCAGGATAAAATTATTTTTTTTGGCACTTTCTCCTGAGGCTCTGTGCCCATATTCTTTAGTCTAGTAAGTACCTAATAAGAAATCCAATAAGAATACTAATCCTCTGGACACGTCCTGGAATTTGTTCTACATAAATTTCCAATAAAATATTTAAAAATATTCAGGATTGAGAGTCCTCAGTAGTTGATACCTTTTAATGGCTAACTGAAAAGATGGTAACACATTGCAAGCTTTCGAGACTACTCAGGTCTCTTCATCAGGCTAGACTAATACAAAATCTGAAGTCACATATTTATGCACAATACAGCCTAGAAAAAATGCAATAGATAAGACAAGTGACATGAAGCAGAACTATCAATATGGGAGAGGGAGAAACATAAATATAAACATTGGACCAGTTCATAGATAAGGAGTCTGGATGTTTTATGGTCCTCTGATTGGGGTCTAGTTCTGTGTTGCCCCGCAAGGTTTTAAAAGGAAATTCCTTAATTGATGTAAAAAGACATAAATCCATGCGACACATTCATTCCAGCACTGAGAGTGTCAAAGTTCGTCATAAATTTGTACTCCCAAACTCGTCTCTCTCTCTGAGATGTGAAGTTACCTTTCAATACCAGTAATTTCATATCCATGCTGCTGTGATCAGGGATACAGAAATGTTTTGCCACAGGTAGATCCATTCTTTTTTCTCTTATTGTGTGACGATGAGCATTCATCCTTGTTCTAAGCTTCATCGTCACACAATAAGAGAAAAAAGAATGGATCTACCTGTGGCAAAACATTTCTGTATCCCTGATCACAGCAGCATGGATATGAAATTACTGGTATTGAAAGGTAACTTCACATCTCAGAGAGAGAGACGAGTTTGGGAGTACAAATTTATGACGAACTTTGACACTCTCAGTGCTGGAATGAATGTGTCGCATGGATTTATGTCTTTTTACATCAATTAAGGAATTTCCTTTTAAAACCTTGCGGGGCAACACAGAACTAGACCCCAATCAGAGGACCATAAAACATCCAGACTCCTTATCTATGAACTGGTCCAATGTTTATATTTATGTTTCTCCCTCTCCCATATTGATAGTTCTGCTTCACGTCACTTGTCTTATCTATTGCATTTTTTCTAGGCTGTATTGTGCATAAATATGTGACTTCAGATTTTGTATTAGTCTAGCCTGATGAAGAGACCTGAGTAGTCTCGAAAGCTTGCAATGTGTTACCATCTTTTCAGTTAGCCATTAAAAGGTATCAACTACTGAGGACTCTCAATCCTGAATATTTTTCTATCCACTGGCTAACACGGTACAAAGATATACATCTTTCCTGCAATAAAATATTTAGTACCCTACTTAAAGTAATATGATGAATTGAAACAGAAACTTATGGAACATACTGGTAAAGTGATTTACTAATCAGATGAATTCAAAATGATAGATTTATAGAATTATAGATTTTTCCTGCGCTGTCCTTTTGCCCTTGTACCCTTTTAGCACACAAGTAGATGTTTGTTGGGTCCCATATTCCCAAAGAAATCCTCCTTTTTTAAGCCAAAATGGTAGAAGACTAAGGAATAGAAGCTCCTGCTCAATTCGTGTCCATGGCCACTGTGACAATCCGTCAGTTCACAATCAGCTTCTATGGTCCACTGGCCACGCTGCTCATTCATAAGGCTCCCTTTAAAGTTTTGAACCCCTTGTTTTCTTAGGATATGTATTTAATACTGATTGGTTGGGGTCCAAAACCCAACACGTACACTGATCAGCAGCTTCCAGCTCCAGCAATGGCTGGACATAAACAACAGGACACCTGCTCTTCATCACACTGTTTAGTGGACATTACAGGGTGCTGCATATCAGCTCCTATTCAAATAACAGATGATCGATGGTGGTGCCGGTAGAAGGAACCCCACTAACATGACAATGACCTATTTTAAGGTCGAACTGACAGATAATGGGGTAACTTGAAATTTTGGGAAAACCCCTTTAAATATAGCTTTGGAGATCTTGATTGGTTGCCAAACCCACCATAATATTGGTCTTCATTATTATCAGTATAACAAAATGCAAAGTGAATAAAAATAGAGAAATCTAAATCAAATCAATATGTGGTGTGATCGACATTTGCCTTCAAAACAGTTACAGCATCACTTTTTCTAGGTACTGGTCTGTTGCCCACAGTTTTCGAAGGAACTGTGCAGGGAAGTTGTTCCAAACATCTCAGAGAACTAACCACAGATCTGTGGATGTCACTTGTGTAAATCCTTCTATCTCTTCATTTAATTCCAGACAGACTATATCTGTGGGGACTATATTATAATTTACAGGACTCCTTGTTCTTCTTTTCACTGGAGTCAGTTCTTGATGATATTGGCTATGTGTTTGGGGTTGTTGTCCTGTTGCAGAATAAATTTTGAGCCAATCAGATGACTCACTGATGGTATTATATAACGGATAAATGTCTGCCTGTACCACAGAAATAGCAGAGACATATATGCAATCTTGCTGTATCTTGCAGCAGGAATACAGTTAACCACAGGAGTAGCAGAGACATGCACTGTATATGCCATTAGATATCTTGTAGCAGGGATACAGTTAACCACAGGAGTAGGAGAGACATATACGTAATCAGGTATCTTGTAGCAGGGATGCCTTTAATCACAGGAGGAGCTACAGAGTTGTAGTAAGCAATAGCACTGAGAAAGCAATAATAAATATTTAGACCTCTACCTTGAGAGTAGCAAGGAAGTTGTAATCTGAGACAACCTCTTAAATATCAATAATATTAAAAAGAAATTGTAAAAAATGATTGCAAATGACAATCTTTACCAACTCTATTTGATGGATCTTGTAGATGAGAGTCCCTTGAGACGTCTACATTTTAGTGGTCGCTAATGTCCCAGTATTGGGGTAAATGCAGGAAATCTCACTTAATTAGAATGGACAAAGACCTTCACGAGTCTCTCCCTGTCAATATATGACAAAGGGCTGGAAGCTCTTAGCAGATAGCAGATCTATTGATATTTCACTGATGACTGTCAAGGGGCAACGAATGTTGGAAAGCATCAGACGACTTCAATTACACAATGCAGATAGGGCCCTAAATCACCTCCTGAAGCAGATGCCATGTTCCGATCAATCAGATCTATTAAGGACTTGTTAAAATTAAATGAGACTAAAAGGTGGCAGAATTGTTTGCTAGCATTGAGTCTTACCCTGGTTTCTCCTCAGATTGACACATTTCTTATGTTTTGCTGAAATTTGTCCAATTTTTTTATTGTTTCAATGCATCTAAAATAGAATTTTGATGCAACTTTCCAAATAGACTTAATAATGGGAAGTAAAAGAATGTACACCCTCAACTTTACACCTACAGGAGCTTTTACGACCTTCCATTCTATATCCATAGACATTGATGTGCAGTTGGTCAGTTTGCAGTTTTAACAGCCTCCACTCCTTTTTGGTCATGCCTTTGGGAATTTTCGCCCATTCAACCAGAAGAGCATTAGTGAGGTTAGACATGTATGTTTGGGAGAGGTCCGGGCTCACAATCTCTGTTCTAATTCATCCTAAAAGTGTTCAGTTGGGTTGAGGTCAAGTTCTTCAACACCAGCCTCCCCCAATTACAGTGCCTTGCGAAAGTATTCAGCCCCCTGGAACTTTTCAACCTTTTCCACATATCATGCTTCAAACATAAAGATACCAAATGTAAATTTTTGGTGAAGAAATAATCAAGTGGGACACTATTGTGAAGTTGAACGAAATTTCTTGGTTGTTTTAAATTTTTGTGGAAAGTCAAAAACTGAAAAGTGGGGCGTGCAATATTATTTGGCCCCTTTAACTTAATACTTTGTTGCGCCACCTTTTGCTGCGTTTACAGCTGCAAGTCACTCGGGATATGTCTCTATCGGTTTTGTACATCGAGAGACTGAAATTCTTTCCCATTCTTCCTTGGCAAACAGCTCGAGCTCAGTGAGGTTTGATGGAGATCGTTTGTGAACAGCAGTTTTCAGCTCTTCCCACAGATTCTTGGTTGGATTCAGGTCTGGACTTTGACTTGGCCATTCTAACACCTGGATACGTTTATTTGTGAACCATTCCGCTGTAGATTTTGCTTTATGTTTGGGATCATTGTCTTGTTGGAAGGCAAATCTCTGTCCCAGTCTCAGGTCTTATGCAGCCTCCAACAGGTTTTCTTCAAGAATGGTCCTTTATTTGGTGCCATCCATCTTCCCATCAATTTTAACAATCTTCCCTGACTCTGCTGAAGAAAAGTAGCCCCAAACCATGATGTTGCCACCACCATGTTAGACTGTTAGACAGTGGGGATGGTGTGTTGAGGGTGATGAGATGTGTTGCCTTTACGCCAAACATATCGTTTGGCATTGATGCCAAAAAGTTCGATTTTGGTTTCATCTGACCAGAGCACCTTCTACCACATGTTTGGTGTGTCTCCCAGGTGGCTTGTTGCAAACTTCAAACGACACTTTTTATGGTTATCTTTGAGAAATGGCTTTGTTCTTGCCACTCTTCCATAAAGGCCAGATTTGTGCAGTGTACGACTGATTGTTGTCCTATGGACAGACTGTCCCACCTCAGCTGTAGATCTCTGCAGTTCACCCAGAGTGATCATGGGCCTCTTGGCTGCATCTCTGATCAGTCTTCTCCTTGTTTGACATGAAAGTTTAGAGGGACGGCCGGGCCTTGGTAGATTTGCAGTGGTATGGTACTTCCAGTTCAATATGATCGCTTGCACAGTGCTCCTTGGGATGTTTAAAGTTTTGGAAATCATTTTGTATCCAAATCCGGCTCTAAACTTCTCCACAACAGTATCACGGACCTGCCTGTTGTGTTCCTTGGTCTTCATGATGCTCTCTGTGCTTCAAACAGAACCCTGAGACTATCACAGAGCAGGTGTATTTATACGGAGTCTTGATTACACACAGGTGGATTTTATTTATCATCATTTGTCATTTAGGACAACATTGGATCATTCACAAATCCACAATGAACTTCTGGAGTGAGTTTGCTGCACTGAAAGTAAAGGGGCCGAATAATATTGCATGCCCCACGTTTCACTTTTTGACTTTCCACAAAAATTTAAAATAACCAATAAATTTCGCTTAACTTCACAATTGTGTCCCACTTGTTGATTCTTCACCAAAAATTTACATTTGGTATCTTTATGTTTGAAGCATGATATGTGGGGAAAAGGTTGAAAAGTTCCAGGGGTCTGAATACTTTCGCAAGGCACTGTATGTCTTTATGGACCCTGATGGTGTGCTGGAGCACTGTCATGCTAGAACAGAAAAGAGCTTTCTCCAAACTGCTCTAACAAATTTTGAAACAATCAATTGCTCTAAATGTCTTCTGCTGAAGTGTTAGGATTTTGCTTCACTGGAACTAAGGCGCCTGTGCTGACCCTTAAGAAACAAGCTCATACCATTATCCCTCCTCCACCGTCTGTACAACAGGCACAATGCAGTCAAGCGGGTAATGTTCTCCTGGGATCACCAAACCCAGACTCGTCCATCAGATGGCAGATAGTGAAGTGTGATCAGTCACTGCACAGAATATGTTTCCTCCAGAGCCCAGTGGTGGCTGCTTTACACCACTCCATCCGATGCTCGGCATTGTGCTTGGTGATGTAAGGCTCCATGCTGCTGCTCCTCCATGAAGCTCCCAGCGGGGGTGCAGTGTTTGTACTGATGTTAATTCCAGAGGAGGTAGGAATCCGTTGGTGACTTTTCTGCCCTCTGCTCCTCAGCACTCGCCTCCTGCTGTTATGTTACGGGCTCTCCACCTTGTGGCTGAGTTGCTGCGGTTCTTTCCACTTCTCAATAATATCACTCACAGGTGTTGGGGTAAGATTTAGGAGGAAGAAATTTGATGAAAAGACTTTTTACCCCAATGGCTCCTATTACAGGACCGTGCTGGCATCAGTGAGCTCTGCACCGCCAGCCGTTCTGCCACATGTTACTAAAGGCAGATGGCATGGCGGGGGACCGGAGGTTATACACCGGGGGTAAAGGGTCAGATATTATACACCGGGGTAAGGGGCCAGATGTTACTATCAGTGGTAATGGGACTCAATGAAAAATCTGAAGTCAATTATTAAAATGTGTCCTAATACATTCATGCATATAGTTTATGTATTTTCCAAACGTCATATTTTAAATATATTTAAGCCAAAATATGTAACTACAGACATAAATGAGTGATATTGTTTATTATGCAGTTGAGTCTACTAACTTAACCAGATTAACCTTAGATACTGTATACCCTATAGGCTTCGGTCCACCCCTATTTTTTTTTCTATTCCACAGTCTATTCCGGAAGTGATTTTTCATTATGGACAACCAACTTTTTACAAAACAAATTCAATAAATTATTCTGACATACTAGCAAAACCTTTGACAGGCTGGTTGGCCAAATATAGACACCTACAGTATAAATCTCTCCCAACAGACTATAACAAAATCATTATTTTGTCAGTTACTTGATACTTATGTCAGGATTTGTAAAGGAAAGCTAAGGAAGAGCTGGTTAAAGTGTTATTCCCATTTTCATAAATGGATACTGACGAATAATACTTGTATACAATAAATTTTTTAGTTTACTGCTTACTAAAAATTTGCAGCCATTCTTTAGTTATATGAGAAAATGGAAAACGGTCTTAGGAGCGCAGGAGAGAGACTCAGACAAGAGATGGGTTTAAACCACAATGCGTTTCGACAGAGGATCCGTCTTCCATCAAGTGGAAGATGAGCTTGTAAGCGCTTCTTTGAAGCTGGCCTGAATCGCCGGAGCTGTTACCTCCTAATCCCAGCCAATTCCAGTGCAGTGCTTACAAGCTAGACAGCAGCAGTGGTCGGTCTCCTAGGCATTGAGTTGTAAACAAAAGAAAAGTGTTAATAACTCAAGAACGACTGCAAATTTCAGTAAGCAGTAAATTGCAAAAGTGTTTGATTTTTCAAGCACTATAGAATAATATCCACCTAGAAAGATGAAAATTACCCTTTAATTACAGATTGTGATATGGTAAATTGTAAACAATAGTTTTACTTCTTCCTAAGAAAGGAGGAAACCTTTGTTGATGACATCGCTGGAGTGTCCTTGGTGACCTTAAAGGGAAGAGGAGTTTTAGGTTAGGTACAGAGGTGTTGTTAAATAAATCGTCCATAAGGGTGTACATAGCACATACACACACGGGATAGTCTAGGTGGCTTCCCCGATGGTTTTGTGCTTTCAGTGATGGTGAGAACCTGAACGGAAATTTGATCTCCATATTTGCTGAAGAGCTGGGAAATAAGAAAGTAGAACATTTTATTAGGTCAGGAAAACAAGATGGAGCATCAGGACTTCCTGTTTTGAGTAGTTAGCGTCAAGCTGCTCCTGAAAGGGGCCTTATTTTTATCGTTGCTCTGAGGCCTTCTTTATTATGGGTACTCTACTTACTGGTCCTCTATCAGTTATGACGGTATATGCAATCATTATCACAAAATAATCCATATAGAAGACAATTGTTATCCTATGAATAAAAGGGTGTGCGTGCCAACGTAGCTGAATGTCGTTAACTTCAGTAGAGCTGAGCTGCAATGCCCGACGCAGCCTAAGAACATGAGTGGCACTGTTCTTGAAGAAAAGCAGGTTTTTATCTAGACAAGTTGTAAAAAAAAAATGTCCCCCACTGCAGTTTGTCTTAAAATAAAAACAAAACTGTTCTTTATTTGTCCTCCCCGGATCCATTGATGAATTTCGCTGCTTCTTCCGATGTCTGTTATTGTCTGCAGCGCTGAGATCAAAGTGACAGCACTGCATCCAATTAGTGAGCTCAGCAGCTCGGAGTGCCTTCTTCTGTCAACCCGGGAAGAGCCATTGAGCTTGGTTGCTGGTTGCAAAGATTTCAAGGTGATGTCAGCCAATAACAGACACCGGGTGACTCATCATTGGACCCGAGGAGGGTAAGTAAAGCACAACATTTTTTTTTATTTTTATTTATAAATGACAGCTGTGGGACGGAGGCTTTGTGAACTCAAAAGACCCCTTAAATATCCAAAATTCTCCATTTATTATTAATATATTTGAACAAAAGTGCTCTGCTTTTCTTAAAGGGGTGTCCAATAAATAACGTATGCACAGGATAGATGATAAAAGTATAGTTACTGGAGGATTCCCACAGCTTATGAGAATGAGGGTTCTGAAGTCCATGTGGACTGAGCAGTACTGAGCATGTGCGACCATCACTCATGAAGGCAGTGAGTGGTCGCACATGCTCACTATTGGGGCGTGACTGGATTTAGTTTTTTATGACTTTGTTGATCATTTTCTTTTTTTTTTTGTCTTCATAGGCGTGCCACTGACAATAGGTTATCTCATAGACGGCAAACATTGCTTAGGGAGAAGGGCAGAAGACAAGCCAATAGAGGACCGGCTTACATGTTTAATGACCGTTCCACCAGCCTTACAACAGAGGAAGAACGCTTTTTGGACGCAGCAGAGTACGGTAACATTCCGGTAGTTAGAAAAATGATGGAAGAGTGTCACACGTTAAATGTCAACTGCGTAGATTACATGGGTCAAAACGCTCTGCAATTAGCTGTTGGCAATGAGCACTTGGAAATTACAGAACTTCTACTTAAGAAAGAAAACTTGGCCCGGGTTGGGGACGCGTTACTTCTAGCCATCAGCAAAGGATACGTGAGGATAGTCGAGGCTATACTGGGACACCCGTCGTTCGCTGAAGGGAAGCGGCTCACCACAAGTCCAAGTCAAGCTGAATTCCAACACGATGACTTTTACGCCTACGATGAAGACGGAACAAGGTTCTCTCAAGACATCACTCCCATCATTTTGGCTGCTCACTGTCAGGAATATGAGATCGTTCACACACTTCTAAGGAAAGGAGCCAGGATCGAGAGGCCACATGACTATTTTTGTAAATGTAGTGAATGTAGTGAAAAACAAAAACATGACTCTTTTAGCCATTCCAGGTCCAGGATTAATGCTTATAAAGGTCTTGCCAGTCCGGCATACCTGTCTTTGTCCAGTGAGGATCCGGTCATGACGGCTTTAGAGCTCAGTAATGAACTGGCCGTATTAGCAAACATAGAAAAAGAATTCAAGGTGGGTGCCGTGCGTGATTGGCAAGTGAATTTCCCAAAATTGTATATAATCATGGAAATGCTATTGTACTACTTAAAGGAGCAAAAGATAAAAATGCTGTTTTACATTTCAAGAAACATACATTTTTCTGCATGAAAACTGGATAATTTTTTTTAAATGCTCATGTGAACTTATCGAAATAATGAGAGGTCAATGAGGTGTTTGGAAGTGGGATGCAAAGGAGGATGTAGAAAAGAGTAGGGCCACAGAATAGTCTAATTCCTACTTTTTTCTGTGAGTTTGCATACAGAGTGGGGAAAGCGGGACTCACATGCTTTCTGTATAAGAGGAAACAGGACTCGCTGGCTTTCTGTATAAGTGGGAAATGGACTCGCAGACTTTCTCTATAAGAAGGTAGGAGATGCAGGAGTTATATCTTTTCTGTACTTGTAGGAAGGAAACCATGACTCAGATGAGGGAGAACATAGGACCCATAGTCTTTTTCTATAGGTGACTGGGGAAGTAGGACTCCCAAACGTTCTCTATAATTGGCCTGGAAAACATCAACTGTAACACTTTCACTCTCTTTGTGGGTGGTAGAAGCAGACTTTCTCTATAAGTTGGGAGGTGAAGCAGGACTCACAGGCTTTCTCTATAAGTTTGGAGGTGAAGCAGGACTCACAGGGTTTCTCTATAAGTTGGGAGGTGAAACAGGACTCACAGGCCTTCTCTATAAGTTGGGAGGTGAAGCAGGACTCACAGGCTTTCTCTATAAGTTGGGAGGTGAAGCAGGACTCACAGGCTTTCTCTATAAGTTGGGAGGTGAAGCAGGACTCACAGGCTTTCTCTATAAGTTGGGAGGTGAAGCAGGACTCACAAGTTTTCTCTATAAGTTAGGAGGTGAAGCAGGACTCACAGACCCTCTCTATAAATTGGGAAGTGAAGCCGCACTTACAGGCTTTCTCATTAAGTTGGGAGGTGAAGCAGGACTCACAGGTTTTCTCTATAAGTTGGCAGGGGAAGCAGGACTCACAGGCTTTATCTCTTTGTGGGTAGAAGAAACAGAACTCAGACTTTCTCTATGATTGGTCAAAAGAATCAGCAATCTTTTTTTCTTATTGGTTAGGATGCCTTATGTGATGTTTCTATAGGAGCGCAGGAGAAACAGAACACAAAGGCTTTCTCTATGAGTAGTTGGGTTGAGGGAAGCAGGACTCAATCTTTCCCTAACACAGGACTTGCAGGCTTCCTCTGAAGGTGGGGGGAGCTGTCTCCAACACTGTATAATTGGGTTGTGGAAGCCATACTCACGGGCTTCCTATGTAAGTGGGCATTGCAAGTAGGACTCACAGGCCTCTATGGATTGGAGTAGTACTCGCGTGCCTTCTCCGTAAGCAGGGTATGACAAAATGACTCGGTCTGTACAAGTGGGCAGAAGTATGTTGAATAACTGTATCTAATAATACTGTTTTGTAAGAACTAACACTGAGTGATGAATCTAATTAATTTGAATTATTTGCCATTTTAATGGTGCACAATACTAATTTTCATCAAAATTGTCAATTTATTTGTAGCTTTATCTCATGGGCAGTGTTAATATCAGAGCAGATAGAAAGGTGGCAGTAGTGCAGGCATCAAGGTGCAGAGATGACCGTGCAGTAGTGATGAGTGAGCGTACTCGTATAAGGTGTTATCCGGGCATGCTCGTGTCCTAATCGTGTATTTTTGGAGTGCTCGAATAATATGTTTGAGCCCCCAGCGTTGCTGAGTTCATTTCGCTTAACTATTGAGCTTCAAAGGGCCCATATACTGTTCTTGCCATCTTCTGTCTGTGTCCGCCCCGAGAAGGTTGCACAATGGTACTGACCAGTCGCATAAATATAGATTATAAAGAATCTTTTGGTCTGTGGGTCACCGCACCCTCCCACTCGTATCGCACTCCTTGGACTGTCTGTCGGCACTCCAGACCTTAGCATGACAGCTGCATAAAATACTTGCTGTCATGCTCAGGTCAGGAGAGCTGACGGCCAGTCCGAGGATTGTGATGCGATCCTTTCACAATTAATGCAGCCTTCTTTAAGTCTCACCCCCCCCCCAAAAAAAAAAGAAGAGACTTTTTTTTATTATTATTTTAATTAATATTTCCAGTAAGTTTTAAAAAAATGAAAATTGTCTTTTTTACCATCTAATTTCTTTTGCAAGATTTAAGATCAAAACGTCCCATGTTTTGAAAAAAAAAATCACAAAAATAGTTGGTGTTCACAAAATCACAAAAGTAGAGGAATGGGGGGATAGGAGTACAAAGTTGCAAATAATGAATGGGACCGCTAGAAACCCTAAACTTTTCCCTTAGAGGCAAACTAATAAAAATTTTTTTTATAGACAATCACATTGTAAAATAGACTCCAAAAAGGCACAAAAAGAATGATGAATTTGGTGTAAACAACAAAACAAGTAAAAACTCAACAAAAAAAGTCATAAATGCAATCTATTTATATAATTGCCTTGTAAATAATGTTTTCATTTCCTGTTCTGTCCAGATGTCACCGTGTCCCAGAATTCCAAGCGGAGGAAGTTCACCGACCGCCATATTGGGACACCCAAGTGATGGGTATCTCAATATGGAAACTGCTGCTGGTACCAACCTATTGTGCGCTACTACCAGCGGAATACCAACGCACCACACACACACTCTATACGCTGTACGCACCACACATACACCCACTCACATACTCACACACACACTATATACACCGTATGCACCACACACACACACACTCATACACTCACTCACACACTCAGAGTAACACTCACACTCTCACACTCACACACTCAGTCACACTGACACACACTCACACACTAACATTCACACACTCACACACTCACACACACACTCATATACTCACACCCACACACTCACACTTACACACTCACTCTCACACACACTCACATTCACTCACTTACACTCACTCTCACACACACTCACAGCCACACAGTCATACTCACATTCACACTCTCACTCAGACTCACACTCGTACACTCACACAGTCACTCAACCACACATTCATACTCACATGCTCAGACTCACACACTCACACAGTCACACTCACACACTCAGATTCACACACTCAGACTCACACTCATATACTCTCACTCTAACACTCATACACTCACTCTCACATTCTCACACATTCACACAGTGACACTCCCACATTCACACTCACACACACGCACACTCACGCAGCCTCTTGCACGGTACCACCAGCGGAACACTGTCGCACTGCGCCTGCGCGAATTCCACGCAGGCGCAATGAATCATTCAGCTGATCCCGGCAGCAGATGTGCAACGTGTCTACAGGCAGAGGAAGCCGGTCACATTAAAGGGGTTTTCCCACAAACAAAAGTTCATTTTAATAATTTTCTGTGTCTGACCGTGTACGGAGCATACCATATATCCTGGGCAGGGGAGGAAGCAAAAGACAATACTGACATTACAGCAGGAGATCGCAGAGGATTCATTTTGTGAGGTAAAATATTTCACTGACTGTTTTTAAACAATATTTTACCTCACAAAATGAATCCTCTGTGATTTCCTGCTGTAATGTCAGTATTGTCTTTTGCTTCCTCCCCTGCCCAGGAGCTGTGGTATGTTCTGTACACGGTCAGACACAGGGGTGAGAGACAAAGCACGGGGGGGAGACAGCTCAAACGGGACGAACATGAGAGGAGAAACACAGCACAGGAAGGAGAGAGACAGCAGACAAGGGGGATAGCACATGGGGTAGACAGGTCAAAGAAGAGAGCACAGACGGGAGAAGTCAGCACATGGGGAAAGAGAGAGTGGATAGGTGGGTGAGCACATGGGGGGGGGGATTCTCAACTCTGCAAAGCCTGCTCCCATCGTGACATTACCGCCCTCCCGATGTGATAGCATCAGGCCTCCATCAAGTGATAAATAAGGGCTATGGAGATTTTGGGCCCAATTCACTATTTGTGTTTTTTACTTAAAGGGGTACTCTCATCTCCAAGATCCTTTCCCAATATGCAGCAGGTGTTGTTGTAATAATAATAATAATAATAATAATGTTAGCAAATACCTCCAATTAGCAACGTAGTATAGTTTTTCTGATTCGCTGTCTCTTTCCTCATGCGCAGGCATTGCAGGCCCTTAGATATCCATGGTTTTGGCGACTAACAACTAACTATCTAACTGTCACTATATGAGTGGTCGTAACCATGAATACTTAAGGTCCTTCAATGCCTGCACATGAGAAAAGTGACATAGCAAATCAGAAGAACTATACTACATTTCTAATTGGAGGTATTTGCTAATATTATTGTTATAACACCTACTACATATTGGGATAAGTCACTTTTCTTTTTTATCTTTTGGTATTTGTTGATTTTTTTGTTCCAAATTCTTCAATTTGAAATATGATTCATTAATTTTGTGCAAAATCATCAATATTCTTTTCTGTTGTCTTTAACCTTATTTGAAACTTGTAAGTGCAAAAAAGTTGTTTTTTTCCCACTAAAATGTCCCTAAATTTGTATGAAAAAATCAAACAGCAAAATCTCTACAGAGAGGATACAGAGGGTACGGAAAGTATTCAGACCCCTTTAATTTTTTTACTCTTTACTTCATTGCAGCCATTTGTTAAATTCAAAAAAAGTTCATTTTTTTCTCATTAATGTAGACTCTGCACCCCATCTTGACTGAAAAAAAGAAATGTAGAATTTTTTGCAAATTTATTAAAAAAGAAAAACTGAAATATCACATGGTCATAAGTATTTAGGGTATGTGCACACGGTGCGGATTCTGCTGCGGTTCCGCAGCGTTTCTGCACCTGCAGGTCCGCAGCAGATTCTGCGGCATTGTACAATACCTTTATTTCCTATGGAAATAAAAAAAAACGTTGTGCACATGCTGCGGATTTTTCCGCGCGGTTTTGCTGCAGTTTACAATCCGCAGCATGTCAATTGTTTGGTGCAGAAACGCTGCAGTTTTACACCTCATCCATTATGAGGTGTAAAACCGCAGGGCAAAACCGCAGGCAAAACCGCAGATAAACCGCAGGACTTTTGTCCTGCGGATTTACGTGCGGTTTTCTCTCCAAAATCCGCACACCAAAAAAACTACGTGTGCACATAGCCTTAGACCCTTTGCTCAGACACTCATATTTAAGTCACATGCTGTCCATTTCCTTGTGATCCTCCTTGAGATGGTTCTACTCCTTCATTGGAGTCCAGCTGTGTTTAATTAAACTGATAGGACTTGATTTGTAAAGGCACACACCTGTCTATATAAGACCTCACAGTGCATGTCAGGCCAAGGAGCTCATCCAAACTGAGCAATCGTGGGAGAAGTGCCTTGGTGAGGCAGGAAAAGAAGAACCCCAAGATCACTGTGGCTGAGCTCCAAAGATGCAGTAGGGAGTTGGGAGAAAGTTCCACAAAGTCAGCTATCACTGCAGCCCTCCACCGGTCAGGCATTTATGCCAGAGTGGCCCGAAGGAAGACTCTCCTCAATGTCAAGACATATGAAAGTCTGCCTAGAGTTTGCTAAAAAACACATGAAGGACCCCCAGACTATGAGAAATAAAATTCTCTGCTCTGATGAGACGAAGATAGAACTTTTAGGTGATAATTCTAAGCGGTATGTGTGGAGGAAACCAGACACTGCTCATCACCTGCCCAATACAATCCCAACAGTGAAACATGGTGGTGGCAGCATCATGCTATGGGGGTGTTTTTCAGCTGCAGGGACAGGACGACTGGATGCAATTGAAGGAAACATGAATGCAGCCAAGTACAGAGATATCCTCGATGAAAACCTCTTCCAGAGTGCTCTGGACTTCAGACTTGACTGAAGGTTCATCTTCCAGCAAGACAATGTCCTAAGCACACAGCTAAAATAACAAAGGAGTGGCTTCAGAACAACTCTGTGACCATTCTTGACTGGCCCAGCCAGAGCCCTGACCTAAACCCAATTCAAACCCCAAGATGGGGTGCAGAGTGTACATTAATGAGAAAAAAATGAACCTTTTTGAAATTAGCAAATGGCTGCAACGAACCAAAGAGTGAAAAATGTAAAGGGGTCTGGATACTTTCTGTACCCACTGTACTTTAGTAGATTTGCACAAACATTTTGCCACTTTTTAGATATTTGCATTTTATGTATCATCTGTTTTTTTAAGTATATTCTATGTTGCCTCTTATTTTTGTTTTATGAAAATAGTGAAAATTATTCGCTATTTAACCTATTAAGGTCGCTCTCTCCTCCCTCTTCATATTTATTACGTGCGACAAACCTTTCCAAAGAGTCTTAATTGCAGATTTCTCTCTCATTCTTCTCGATGTCATTTGAAAATATGTAATTTAGCATGCCAAGGTCTGTGCCTGCGCATAAATTATCCCTTTCGACATCGCTCCGGGTTCTCATCTGAAGACTCTGTTTATTGCACTGTGGGGCAGTTATTACCGTCTGTGCATATATTTTGTATAAAGCGTTGGTCGTGGCCGCTAAGGTGGGTGACGTTTGTTTCAGAAGGTCATCTAAGTCTTAAATAAACCTCCGAACACAAAAGAGGGGATTTGCCGGTTATAAAATAGTTCATTTATATGCAAACACGACATAATGTTTGCATTGCAATTCATTGCCTGCTAGATACAGCGCATTTATTATGTCCGGATCCGAATGTAATGACTGGTGGGAATGTAAAGGGCAATATGTGTTTTATAAATGCAGAAAAAAAATCCTGTAAATATAAAAATGACACAAGGGGAAAAAAAATAAAATTGTGAATATTGAATTGTTTACTTTATAAATGCATCTATTGAATAAAAATGAATTTATTATGAGATGTGAGCAGTTTCGGGAGGGATGGAGGGAGTTCTTTCATAGGGACCCTGACGGTGGATTACTGCCGCTTGATGTATCCGACACGGGCTGTATGAATTCAGCCATATATGATGGAAGTCATACAGCCACGGTTTTATACACGCTGCTCGTAAATCAGGCAGCACGTATCAGTTGTCCGGTTCCCTGTTGCAGGGAATCTATCACCAGGATTTTGCCATACAATCTGAGAGCAGCGTAATGTAGGGGCAATCAACACAAGCAAGACGAAGTAGTCTCTCTGGGTGCTGGGTGAAAGGGTTAGTGCGAAAGGGTCAGATCTAGTGATGAGTGAACATATTGCGATAAGGTGTTATTCGCCATGCTCGGGTGCTAACCAAAGTGTCTTCGGCGTGCTTGAATAGTATGTTCGAGTCCCCGCGGCTGCATGTCTCGCTGCTGTTTGACAGCCGCAATACCTGCAGTGGTTTCCCGTTTGCTAGGCAATCCTGGCATGTGTTGCAGCTGTCTAACAGCCGCGAGACATGCAGCAAACTTTATTGTATGATAACTCAACGCGTTTGATTTTCACCCCAGGAATTCTGCATGCCTGAAGAAGATTCCTGATGTGAGCATCGAAAAGCAATATTCCTTCAATAAAGTTTGTTGCATCTACCTGATGATGACGATGTAATCCTTCGCACGGACCTCTCCACACGGCGCCCATAGAGGAAACTTCAGCTTGCAGTGTTTAATTCCCATACCCTTGTCTTTTCCAATGGAAAACTTGATTTTGGTAATTTAGACAGGCAAGTGATTGAGGAGGAATCACTCTACACACCTCATGGCATCGCACCCATAGTGCAATGACCCAGGTGAGGAAACACCTATCATTCTATTCAGTACCGTTATACACACTCAGTAGGGAGTGGCTAGGAAGAGGGATCCTGATTTCAGATACATTTCACTTACTGTAGGACTTGGTGTAATTTTGCTAAAATCACTGCTTTATCGGCAGGAGATTTACACTAGAGGACTAGTAAACCTCTGGACACGTAGTCCTCAATATTCATAATTTTAGTATAACCCGCCACCACCACTGATTGGCAGCTTTCTGCCTATGTACAGAGTACACACAAAGCAGGCAGTCAGTGGTGTGGGCGGGGTTATACAGAGCTCAGCATTCAGAGATATGCAGCAGAAAAAAATGATTGTCAAAATTACAGCAAGAGCCAATAAGTGATAGATTGTTGGAATGTTGCTATTAAATGGTGTAGCAAAAATCCAGCAAAATATTCTCTTTAACCTTGCAACCTTATTTCCACTTCAGTATTACAGGGGGCCACTGATTGGGGGATTCCTCTGTCTACCTCAGTTAGTTTGCACTGAGGGAGTACCAATGTTTGCAGATGTCTTGCCTTACCTTTCCTTTTCATTTGACATATCCTGGGGTGAGTGGTGCAAAAAAAAAAATTATATATATATATATATATATATATATATATATATATATAGTGGGTACGGAAAGTATTCAGACCCCTTTAATTTTTTCACTCTGTTTCATTGCAGCCATTTGGTGAATTCAAAAAAGTTCATTTTTTTCATTAATGTACACTCTGCAACCCATCTTGACTGAAAAAAACAGCAATGTAGAATTTTTTGCAAATATATTAAAAAGGAAAAACTGAAATATCACATGGTCATAAGTATTCAGACCCTTTGCTCAGTATTGAGTAGAAGCACCTTTGAGCTAGTACAGCCATGAGTCTTCTTGGGAATGATACAAGTTTTTCACACCTGGATTTGGGGATCCTCTGCCATTCTTCCTTGCAGATCCTCTCCAGTTCTGTCAGGTTGGATGGTGAATGTTGGTGGACAGTCATTTTCAGGTCTCTCCAGAGATGCTCAATTGGGTTTAGGTCAGGGCTCTCACTGGGCCAGTCAAGAATGGTCACAGATTTGATCTGAAGCCACTCCTTTGTACGCATTCATGTTTCCTTCAATTGCAACCAGTCGTCCTGTCCCTGCAGCTGTAAAACATCCCCATAACATGATACTGCCACCACCATGTTTCACTGTTGGGATTGAATTGGACAGGTGATGAGCAGTACCTGGTTTTCTCCACACATACCTCTTAGAATTTACACCAAAAAGTTCTATCTTCATCTCATCAGACCAGAGAATCTTATTTCTTATAGTCTGGGAGTCCTTCATGTGTATTTTAGCAAACTCTATGTGGGCTTTCATATGTCTTGCACTGAGTAGAGGCTTCCTTTGGGCCACTCTGCCATAAAGCCTCGACTGGTGGAGGGCTGCAGTGATAGTTGACTTTGTGGTACTTTCTCCCATCTCCCTACTGCATCTGTGAAGCGCAGTCACAGTGATCTTGGGGTTGTTCTTTACCTCTCTCAACAAGGCTCTTCTCCCTCGATTGCTCAGATTGGCTGGACGGCCAGGTCTAGGAAGGCTTTTGGTAGTCCCAATCTTCTTCCATTTAAGGATTATGGAGGCCACTGTGCTCTTAGGAACCTTGAGTACTGCAGAAATTCTTTTGTAACCTTGGCCAGATGTGCGCCTTGCCACAATTACCTGTCTTACCAATTCTCTTCTCCCATGTTTGCTCAGTTGGCTGAGCTCCTTGGCCAGTTCCTTTGGCCTCATGATTTTCATTTGGTCTGACATGCACTGTGAGCTGTGACTCCATATATAGAGAGGTGTGCGCCTTTACAAATCAAGTCCTATCAGTTTAATTAAACACAGCTGGACTCCAATGAAGGAGTAGAACCATCTCAAGGAGGATCACAAGGCAATGGACGGCATGTGACTTAGATATGAGTGTCTGAGCGAAGGGTCTGAATACTTATAAATAGAAAGAAAAAAAAATAGATTTGTGTCCAGCTTTTAAAAGGCTAAATTTTAATTAGAAAAATGATAAAAAGATACATGGCACCAGGAAATACAATAGCAATGCGTTTCAAACGCCCACTGTGTTCTTTGTCAGAGCTACATGTCAAGTAACCACCTGACAATTTATACAGACATGAACATAAACCACTCACCCCAAACAATCATGTGATGTTTAAAAACACCAATAAAAGCTAAAAATACACAAGACAAAATTATAAATGCAGAACAAGATAATGCACATACAGGATAGAAAGCAGCAAAAAAGGAACAATTAGTAATGAAAAAGTAATTCTTTGTGAAGATTCAATCCATGCGGGTTACATGTATTCAAATAAACCATCCAATATGCTTCCCGATCTCGGAGACGTTTTCAGATGTCACCTCCTTTAGAAGACAAAAAGACTTTTTCAATAGCAAACACTGAAAGAAGATGTGCTCCATCCATGGGACTGTATAAAATGCCTGGAAGCCTGAGATATTGTACGAATAGAATCTGAGGTGCTATAGATGTCAGTCAAATGTTCAGATTCCTAATAGTACAGCCTACATACATTTTATTGCAAATAGAAAAACAAATTATATACACTACATTTTCACTATTACAAATGTAACATATGCACAGGGAACTGTCAGATCATCTACCAGAATGCTGGAGCTTACAGACTCTAAGAAGAGTTTTGCAGTGGCTGTTAAACAGGGACCTACAGACACTAATTGTTTTTCTCCTGAGTGGCAGAAGACTACAACTCCCAGGGATCCTTGTTCCAATGAGATGATAGAAGAAGGGAGTAGGAGGGACTTGGGGGAGGACGCTGAGGAGAAAGTGAAAGTAAAGAGAGAGAGGAGAGAAAACGTGGCTGATGCTGGTTATGAGAAACAGAGCGGTGTGGATCTTGATTCCCCTAAGTTGCAGAGTGTGGGGGACCCTGCGGAGATACCAGTGTTGCCAGAGAGAGCAAAGATCCAGAGAGTCCTGCCAGTACTCCCATTGGATAAAGGTCTAAATCCTGCAGCCCTCAGCTGGAGTCTAAAGAATCCCCTGATTGTTGGAGACACAGTGAGTGTTCTGCTGAGACTTGTGATTCTATCAGCGTGACTTACAGTGAGTACACTGCAACCGAGACTATTGACAGCAACATTCATTTAAGTGCACCTACGTTTTCTACGTTGCGCGCCAACCTTCCTTTGCGCGCCAACATCTGCGGCAACTGGACCCCAACGGTCGGACTGAGTAAATGCAAAAGAGGGGGAATTGGCCACGTTATATTTGCAGGGTTGGGGTTTAATTAGTCTGTGATGGGTATATGACTTTTATAGAGCACAGTAAATCGCATTGTATGTTTTTTCCTGTAAATCCAGTTTAATTCTGCTTCATAGCAATAAATCTGCTAAACTGTTTTACTCCTGCTTCCTGAGTGTGTACCGAGCTGTGGCAGGGGTTTCCCGAATCAGCACCTGGCAGAAGATAACTGTCCTTCTGCAGCCCAGAGACAGAGCTCCAATCAAGATTTGGGTGGGGGCACTGCGTACAGAAGAGGTGAGACCCCCCCATAACACCTAGGGTACAGTGGTAGCCATAAAGGGGTGTTACAGTGGAGGCACTGCTGAGATCCAGAACTAACACAGGAGTATTTACTATGGAGACTTTATCAGAGCGAAAAGCATATTTATGGTGCGGAGAGATGGATGTTACAGCTAAACAAAGCTTTGCAGTGAGTGGTGAGCTTCATGATGCGTCTGATGAGGAAATACTGAAAATAGTTAACCGACTCACTGAACTTGCCCACCCTAAAGTGGTCGACCGCCGGGAGGAAAAAAAGGAACAGTTACCCACAGTCCAGATCTCAACCGGGCAGATCTTGAGGAAAGAATATTTCCCATCCATGATAGCTGTGTCCCCAGAGTATGGTCGACAATGGAGGATCACTTGGCCTATTAAGTCCAAAGTGGAGACCTGGCAACAGGAATCAACCCTTCAGTCTAGAAAGACTAGTGAAGGTTCGCCCTCTACTTCATTTAGAGTCAGTCAGGAAGAGACAGCGGCCCCTGCAGTTTTGCTTATGATGGCTATGAGACAATTAGTCAGTCAGTTTGCAAAGATGCAGCCAGAGGGGAATTACCGTCTTCTAAGAATTTTCTCGGGTGCCCTCCCCACCCCTGCTGGAGAAGAGGGATATGATACTTGGAGGGATGTCACTTTGCTGTGCTTAGAAGAGTGGCAGTGCACGGATGCAGTAAAGAAGCAGAGAATAGTAGAGAGTTTGAGGGGTACTGCTAAGGAAGTGGTGCAGGCTGTTTGGTGGAACAGGCCACTAGCAATTTATCAAGATTATATGAGTGCTTTAGAAGATGTTTTTGGATCCCCTGAAGATGCTACTGATCTTCTCTATAAACTCCGTACCACCTTCCAACTGCCCAGAGGAGAAGATGTCTGACTATCTCTACCGGTTAGACAAGCTGGTTCATAGAATAGTATCTAAAGGTGGAGTCAGCCCTAAAGAAGTTTATCAGTGTCATCTGGAACAGGTACTCAGAGGAGCTTTCACGCATGATACAATTGCTCAGCGGATGAGGTCTTGTGATAGAGAGAAGATTCCTGGTTCTTTTCATGAGCTGCTTAAGGAAATTCGCAAGGAGGAGTTTATTTTGGCAGCAAGAGAGAAGACATCCCCTCGGGTGACTACTGTTGCCCTGAAGCCAGCAGCCGACTGCCGAGAGATGGAACTGCTGACAGTCATCGAGAAACAGGGGGAGCAGATTACACAATTGTTAAGTGCCCAGGCCAAGACAATACAGCGGCTACAAAGTGCTGTGGAGGTAGCCGAGAAGCAAACCCTGGTTTCAGGGAGCGAGAATGATGACCTCTGTAGAGTAAAGAGTATGAGACCAAAAGGGTGCTTTGTTTGTGGGAGTCCAGACCATATGGCTCGTCAGTGTCGGAAGAGGTGGAGCTCAAGGAACTCTTCACTTTCGTCCAAACAGACTGGGTGGATGGATAGGGTCCCCGCCTCGGAGGTGAAGACTCGGTGCCATGGACATCAAATTAATGCCCTCTGTATGCGATACCAAGTGCCAAATGTGACCCCAGATTCTCTTCCTCAACTGACTCATAATCAAGTTAGAAAGGTGCAGCAGGAGGATCGGTCGGTGGGGGTAGTCCGATGGTGGGTTAAGAGGGGCTTGAGGCCCGAGAAGAATGCCTTGAGAACAGAGGAGTCTGTTCTGCTGACTCGGCAGCTAGAGTCGCTAGTAGTAAGAAATGGACTACTATACCGGGAGACAAAGCACCAGAAGGGAGGAGTGTGTAGACAGCTGGTGTTATCCACCCGATGTCGGAGGATGGTCATGAAGTCCCTGCATGATGATCATGGATATCTTGGCATCGAGAAAACTACGGGTCTTGTGGCTGACTGATTTTACTGGCCTCGGATGGAAGCAGATATAGAAAAATACTGCAAATCATGCTCCCGGTGGTGTCCTGACCCTTATGTGGTGATGGAGAAGCAGCCTGGTGTCCGGGCCCCCAGAGTAAAGTCTGAGAAAGGGGGCGGAGCTGTCAAAACCTATCATCGACACCATCTGTTGCCTGTGGGAAAGAACATCCCTTTACCACCATTGCAAAATCAAGGAGGTCGTACCACTCCTATGTGCAATAGGAGAAGTCGTAGGGGTGAACCTCCACCCCAGCTTGGGGTTGCCTCAGGAGGAAGTGGCAGCGAGTCTGGGGATGAATGGGAAGCTGACGGTCAATGCAGCTACAGATGGACTGAGGACCTATGCCTCACAGGCTCGGGCCTTGAAAACCAAACTCCTGAAGTGGAAACACGAACAAACGACATTTGTCAGGAGGCTAAGGCGCTATGTCCACAATTGGGGGAGAGTCCAGAAGAAGGACATTTATTAAATGGAGAGATCCATCTGTAGGAGCCCGTTTTTGAGAGACAAGAGTCGGGGGCTGAGGAGGGGGCCCCCTCGGTACACACTCGTCCCAAGCGGGACATTAGGCCCCCATGATATTGACCTATGATAGAATGGGACATACCACTGAGGTCCCTAGGCTGATACCCTCTAATTCCAATTCTGTTTGGCCCTATTACTCGATATCTCCCATGTGTCCAGGTGGTGGTTTGTGTGCATGTAAATTTGATGTTAGTCAGGATGCTCTAACCCCCTTTTATGTTTCAGGTGGTGAGTCCTCATATCGTGATGGGACACTTTCAATGACTCACCAGGGGGAGAATGTAACATGTGCACAGGGAACTGTTAGATCATCTACCGGAATGCTGGAGCTTACAGACTCTAAGAAGAGTTTTGCAGTGGCTGTTAAACAGGGACCTACAGACACTCATCGTTTTTCTCCTGAGTGGCAGAAGACTACAACTCCCAGGGATCCTTGTTCCAGTGAGATGATAGAAGAAGGGAGGAGGAGGGACTTGGGGGAGGACGCTGAGGAGAAAGTGAAAGTAAAGAGAGAGAGGAGAGAAAATGTGGCTGCTGCTGGTTATGAGAAACAGAGCATGTGGATCTTGATTCCCCTAAGTTGCAGAGTGTGGGGGACCCCGCGGAGATACCAGTGTTGCCGGAGAGAGCAAAGATCCAAAGAGTCCTGCCAGTACTCCCATTGGATAAAGGTCTAAATCCTGCAGCCCTCAGCTGGAGTCTAAAGAATCCCCCGATTGTTGGAGACACAGTGAGTGTTCTGCTGAGACTTGTGATTCTATCAGCGTGACTTACAGTGAGTACACTGCAACCGAGACTATTGACAGCAACATTCATTTAAGTGCACCTACGTTTTCTACTTTGCGCGCCAACCTTCCTTTGCGCGCCAACATCCGCGGCAACTGGGCCCCAACGGTCGGACTGAGTAAATGCAAAAGAGGGGGAATTGGCCACGTTATATTTGCAGGGTTGGGGTTTAATTAGTCTGTGATGGGTATATGACTTTTATAGAGAACAGTAAATCGCATTGTATGTTTATTCCTGTAAATCCATTTTAATTCTGCTTCATAGCAATAAATTTATTAAACTGTTTTACTCCTGCTTCCTGAGTGTGTACCAAGCTGTGGCAGGGGTTTCCCGAATCAGCCCCTGGCAGAAGATAACTGTCCTTCTGCAGCCCAGAGACAGAGCTCCAATCAAGATTCGGGTGGAGGCACTGCGTACAGAAGAGGTGAGACCCCCATAACACCCAGGGTACAGTGGTAGCCATAAAGGGGTGTTACACAATTTAGATATTGTTTGATACAAAAATGCTTAGATGCATCTGAATTAGTGAAACTTCTTGTTACTGACACAAAATTACACATCCTGCATCTATTATCATCACATGTATAGAAACCTTGCAATTAAGCCAAGTATGTCTTTCATTGCGTTCCTTAGTTTTAGGCATAGATAGAATATTACCCAAAGTTTGGGCTCTTTTAGCCACTACTGTGTTGCCAGAGCTGAAGATTTTTGACAATACATCATCATCATCCAATAGAGGGAGATATTTGAAAAAAATCTTAATGTCCGCAAATTGGGGACTGAATTGTAAAGAGAGTACAGGCTTATTGTCCCATCTTTTCACTTTGTGTGGTGCATTGTCTAATAACTCACCACGATTCTTTCTTTCTCCAATTCTTTTTGCCCTATTCAACATCCAAGTAGGATAAACTCTAGTTCACAGTTTATTTTCACACTCTAAAAATTCCCCTCTCAATATACTATCATCATTACAATTCCGCTGAATACGGGTGAATTCACCTACTGGTATTGACCTTATTGTATGTTTAGCATGACAGCTGGATGCATATAACATAATATTTCCTGACAAAGGTTTACAAAAAGTAAAGGTAGTAATAGCGTTGCCCATACTCACCAATTGCAGGTCTAAAAAGGAGATTGAAAATTGGTGAGTCATAGATGTGAACGCAAGACCATACGGGATACTGTTGATATAATGTACAAAATCAGGTATGGGAGATACATCACCCCTCCAAATGAACGGGAGGTGGTCAATGTATCTCCCATACCAGAAAATATGGGGAATAAAGAGATTGGCACACACATAAAGCCAGTTTAATTCCCAGTAAGACATTACCAAATTGGCCAGAGAAGGGGAGAACTTAGCCCCCATCGAAACTCCCTTGCACTACACATAAAATTATTTGTCAAATAAAAAAAATTTGTGTGTCATGAGTAGTGTTGAGCATTCCGATACTGCAAATATCGGGTATCGGCCAATATTCGCTGTATCGGAATTCCGATACCGAGTACCGATATTTTTTCAATATCGGATATCGGAATCGGAAGTTCCCATAATGCAAAGAGCCACTGCTGTGGCTCTGATTGGCTGCCAAAATGACGTCATCATGATGCGCAGTCTGTGCGCATCATGATGCGCCTTCAGTTCGGGCCTTCCGGAGGGGGGGGTCTATGCCGACTGCCCGGGGTTCTGTACCGGCCTGCTGGAGGTCTGTGCCGACTGCCCGGGGGTCTGTGCGGACTGCCGGGGGTCTGTACCGGCCTCCCGGTGGTCTGTGCCGACTGCCCAGAGGTCTGTACCGGCCGCTGTGCCGGCCTGCCGGTGGTCTGTGCCGACAGCCCGGGGGTCTGTGCCGACTGCCCGGGGTCTGTGCCGACTGCCCGGGGGCCTGTGCGGACTGCCGTGAATCTGTACCGGCCTGCCGGGGGGCTGTGCCGGCCTGCCAGGGGTTTGTGCCGACTGCCCGGGGGTCTGTGCCGACTGCCGTGGGTCTGTACCGGCCTGCCGGGGGGCTGTACCGACTGTCCGGGGGTCTGTGCAGGCTGCGGGGGTCTGTACCGGCCTGCCGGGGGGCTGTGCCGGCCTGCCGGTGGTCTGTACCGACTGTCCGGGGGTCTGAGCGGACTGCCGGGGGTCTGTACCGGCCTGCCGGGGGGCTGTGCTGGCCTGCCGGGGGGCTGTGCCGACTGCGGGGGTCTGTGCAGGCATCGTCCGATGGGACTACAAGTCCCATCAGGCGATGCCTGCTACCATGACGGTGATTGACACATTAGCCAATGATGGGACAGTAGTAGTCCCATCATCCGGCCTATGTGTTGAATGTAAGAAAAAAAAAAATACATACTACATACATACTACATGCTACATACATACTACATACATGCAACATATATACTACATGCATGCAACATACATACATACACACTGCATATATACCACATGCAATATGCATACTACATATATACCACATATATACTACATACATGCATACTACATATATACCACATATACCGGGGGGCTGTGCCGACTGTCCGGGGGTCTGTGCCGACTGCCCGGGGGTCTATACCGGCCTGCCGGGCGGCTGTGCCGGCCTGCCGGTGGTCTGTACCGACTGTCCGGGGGTCTGTGCAGGCTGCGGGGGTCTGTACCGGCCTGCCGGGGGCTGTGCCGACTGTCCGGGGGTCTGTGCGGACTGCCGGGGGTCTGTGCGGACTGCCGTGGGTCTGTACCGGCCTGCCGGGGGGCTGTGCCGGCCTGTCGGTGGTCTGTACCGACTGTCCGTGGGCCTGAGCGGCCTGCCGGGGGTCTGTACCGGCCTGCTGGTGGTCTGTACCGGCCTGCCGGGGGGCTGTGCCGGCTGTCCGGGGGTCTGTGCAGGTTGCGGGGGTCTGTGCAGGCATCGTCTGATGGGACTACAAGTCCCATCGGGCGAAGCCTGGTACCATGACGGTGATTGACACATTAGCCAATGATGGGACGGTAGTAGTCCCATCATCCGGCCTATGTGTTCAATGTAAAAAAAATTAAAAAAAAATACATACTACATACATACTACATGCTACATACATACTACATACATACTACATGCTACATACATACATGCTACATACATGCAACATATATACTACATGCATGCAACATACATACATACTGCATATATACCACATGCATGCAACATGCATACTACATATACACTCACTGGCCACTTTATTAGGTACACCATGCTAGTAAGGGGTTGGACCCCCTTTTGCCTTCAGAACTGCCTCAATTCTTCGTGGCAGAGATTCAACAAGGTGCTGGAAGCATTCCTCAGAGATTTTGGACCATATTGACATGATGGCATCACACAGTTGGCGCAGATTTGTCGGCTGCACATCCCTGATGCGAATCTCCCGTTCCACCACATCCCAAAGATGCTCTATTGGATTGAGATCTGGTGACTGAGGAGGCCATTTGAGTACAGTAAACTCATTGTCATGTTCAAGAAACCAATCTGAGATGATTCGAGCTTTATGACATGGCGCATTATCCTGCTGAAAGTAGCCATCAGATGTTGGGTACATTGTGGTCATAAAGGGATGGACATGGTCAGCAACAATACTCAGGTAGGCTGTGGCGTTGCAACGATGCTCAATTGGTACCAAGGGGCCCAAAGAGTGCCCAGAAAAAATTCCCCACACCATGACACCACCACCACCAGCCTGAACCGTTGATACAAGGCAGGATGGATCCATGCTTTCATGTTGTTTACGCCAAATTCTGACCCTACCATCCGAATGTCGCAGCAGAAATCGAGACTCATCAGACCAGGCAACGTTTTTCCAATCTTCTACTGTCCAATTTCGATGAGCTTGTGCAAATTGTAGCCTCAGTTTCCTGTTCTTAGCTGAGAGGAGTGGTACCCAGTGTGGTCTTCTGCTGCTGTAGCCCATCTGCCTCAAAGTTCGACGCACTGTGCGTTCAGAGATGCTCTTCTGCCTACCTTGGTTGTAACGGGTGGCAATTTGAGTCACTGTTGCCTTTCTATCAGCTCGAACCAGTCTGCCCATTCTCCTCTGACCTCTGGCATCAACATGGCATTTCCGGCCACAGAACTGCCGCTCACTGGATTTTTTTCTTTTTCGGACCATTCTCTGTAAACCCTAGAGATGGTTGTGCGTGAAAATCCCAGTAGATCAGCAGTTTCTGAAATTCTCAGACCAGCCCTTCTGGCACCAACAATCATGCCACGTTCAAAGGCACTCAAATCACCTTTCTTCCCCATACTGATGCTCGGTTTGAACTGCAGGAGATTGTCTTGACCATGTCTACATGCCTAAATGCACTGAGTTGCCGCCATGTGATTGGCTGATTAGAAATTAAGTCTTAACACACAGTTGGACAGGTGTACCTAATAAAGTGGCCAGTGAGTGTATACCACATATATACTACATGCATGCATACTACATATATACCACATATACCGGGGGTCTGTGCCGACTGTCCGGGGGTCTGTGCTGAATGCCCGGGGGTCTGTACCGGCCTGCCGGGGGGCTGTGCCGGCCTGCCGGTGGTCTGTACCTACTGTCCGGGGGTCTGTGCAGGCTGCGGGGGTCTGTACCGGCCTGCCGGGGGGCTGTGCCGGCCTGCCGGTGGTCTGTGCCGACTGCCCGGGGGTTTGTGCCGACTGCCCGGGGGTCTGTGCGGACTGCCCGGGAGTCTGTACCGGCCTGCCGGGGGGCTGTGCCGACTGCCCGGGGGTCTGCGCCGGCCTGCCGGTGGTCTGTGCCAACTGCCCGGGGGTCTGTACCGGCCTGCCGGGGGGCTGTGCTGGCCTGCAGGGGGGCTGTGCCGACTGCCCGGGGGTCTGTACCGGCCTTCCGTGGGGCTGTGCTGGCCTGCCGGTGGTCTATACCGACTGTCCGGGGGTCTGAGCAGGCTGCGGGAGTCTGTGTAGGATCGTCCGATGGGACTACAAGTCCCATCGGGCGATGCCTGCTACCATGACGGTGATTGACACATTAGGCAATGATGGGACAGTAGTAGTCCCATCATCCGGCCTATGTGTTGAATGTAAAAAAAAAAATACTACATACATACTACATGCTACATACATGCTACATACATACTACATGCATGCAACATACATACATACTAAATGCAACATGCATACTACATGCATGCAACATACATATATACTATATACATGCAAAGAGAAAGATTGAGTAACTAGGTGAATATAATAAAAATACGTCTTTATTGGTTAACATATATATCACTTAGTACAAAAATACAGAGATTAAGATGACACCACAGGATGAAAAGACAGAATAACCTGGGAGAAGCACCCAGCCACAGGATATCAAGTAATACAGCAGTATATATAGAAAAAAAACACATCTATGTAGATAACCGGTATCTGCTGATTACCCATCTCCCCATTTGGAGATCACTGTGCCACATTATGAATCCATTATGATCACCCAGTGTGCATAGATAAATTTAGCGTGGCCAGTTTGAGGAGATATCTTACCAGATATACATGGAAGCTGGGGGAGCCCAGGACCAGGTGAGGAAAACGCCCGACGCGCGTTTCGCGTGACTACAAGCACGCTTTCTCAAGGGAAGTATACCGGGGAGTGCGCACAGGACCTTCTTAAGCCCATGTGACTAATCACATGGTTCCCAATCGGCCAATCAGAGCGGTTTGGCGCGGCGCATGCGCACTGTCCACCTGATGGGACGACAATACAGAGAAAAGCGTCATATGTTGCCCCGGGCAGCAGGGGAGGAGAGATCCCCGGAAGCCCGGAGGAAGGCAAAAGACACTCCTCTGCATGTCGGCCACAAACAGGGGCAGTGGGCATGCGCACAACCACTGACACCAATGAATGTAAATATATATCATATGATACAAAAGACACTGGGCATAGATCAAAAATAAACAAAGATATAAAGAAGCAACTGCGAATAGAGAGTACTACAAGATTCAAAATATGACATCACAATACATGTTGCTCTCTTCAAAATACAACGTCCCAGAATCGTCCATAGGCACCAATGTGTGGAATTGATGAGCATCCAATATAAATATTGAAATTAGGGCCAGTGGGATCGTCAAATATAATTGCGACAGATAAATCCAGTTGATGAATAAAGAAAAGGTCCCGCATAGACTAAGAAAGGGAATAAATGAAACAAAAATCAAAAATACATATATACGATAACAAATAAAAAATAAATAATAAATAAAACACACTCCATAGCCTGGGATATGGGGAAACAAGTGAGAAGAGGGGGGCATAAAATAAATAAAAGGACCAAAAGAGGCCCAGTATACACATTCCATATTCAGGGTGTCCTACAGGAAAGAAGCAAACGATAATGATTCATTAAGTCCTTTAGGGGCCATTGTATCAAGTGTAATAATCCATTTGGTTTCAATTTGGGCCAACCTACGTTTATAGTTCCCCCCCTTAGCCCTAAATGTACTTGATCAATCCCTCTAATTTTAAGGGAAGTTGATTCGCCATTATGATATTGTCGAAAATGACGGGGCAAAGTTTTCAGGAGGGACATATCGGTCACTGTCTTGGATGCACAAATGTCCCGCACATGTTCACGCACCCTCATCCTAAGCTCCCTTGATGTAAGTCCAATATAAATTTTTGGACAGTCACATGTAGCATAATAGATCACGTTCATACTGCCACAAGATATTCGATGACGTATGTTGAACTGTCTCCTTCCATCTGAGGTATTGAAAGTGGTGCAGCGCAGGACATTTGTGCATGCAAGACAGTGGCCGCAAGGTATAGAGCCAGGTATAGGGCCCCTAGAGCCAAATGGATTGACTTGTATAGGTCGATAATGACTCTGCACAAGGAGATCCCTAAGATTTTTGGATCTTCTCGGAGTCATTGAAGGATATGAACCCAAAACAGCTCCCAGGGAGGGTTCAGTGCCCAACACAGACCAGTGTTTCATAAGGATCTGTCTCATATCCTCCCATTGATGGTTAAAAGTAGATATAAATCTAATAGGTGCCTCCTTGTTTGGGTAAGAGGGCCTCTTCGAGGATCCCAAAAGACTGCCGCGTGGTGTTGCCCTTGCTCTCAAATAGCTTTTTTTGATGCTTCTGTTTGAGTAACCACGGGTCAAAAATCGCTCCTTCAAATCAGCCGATTGGATCTCAAATTTGGTATCCGAAGAACAGATCCGCCTCGCCCGTAGGAACTGTCCGACCAGGACAGCCCCTATGGTGGAAGGGTTGTGGGCAGAGGACGCATGAACCAAAGAATTAACGGATGTCGGTTTTCGATAAACATCCGTCTGAATATAGCCAGAGTCATCAACACTCTTAGCAATATCCAGAAAACTGATTTTAGTGGCATCATAAGTATAAGTCAGGTGAATATTAAATTCATTATGGTTCAGCGTCCTCAAACTCCCCGAGCTGCTGCACCGATCCGTCCCACAAAAAGAAAATGTCATCTATATATCTATGCCAACACAGCACATGGGAGGCGGCCTGCACGCCTGCATCGCCAAAAATCAATCTCTCCCACGAACCGAGGAAGAGATTAGCGTACGCAGGCGCACAGGCCGCGCCCATGGCCGTGCCGCGCTTCTGTAGAAAAAATTTATCTTTAAAAGTAAAAAAAATTTTTTTTCTATATATACTGCTGTATTACTTGATATCCTGTGGCTGGGTGCTTCTCCCAGGTTATTCTGTCTTTTCATCCTGTGGTGTCATCTTAATCTCTGTAATTTTGTACTAAGTGATATATATGTTAACCAATAAAGACGTATTTTTATTATATTCACCTAGTTACTCAATCTTTCTCTTTGCATGTATACCTATTGGAGTGGGTGTTTCAGGTGTTTTTCCTGATTAGGGTGGCCACTTATAGCCTTAAACCCTATTCTTTGACATAGTGATAATGTCACTGAGGTTTTTGCATTTAATACATATATACTACATATATACTACATGCATGCAACATGCATACTACATATATACCACATATATACTACATGCATGCAACATATATACTACATGCATGCAACATGCATACTATATATACCACATATATACTACATGCATGCAACATACATATATACTACATACAATACATACATACTACATGCATGCAACATACATACTACATATATACCACATGCATGCAACATGCATACTATATATATATACCACATATATACTACATGCATGCAACATACATATATACTACATGCAACATGCATACTACATGCATGCAACATACATACTACATATATACCACATGCATGCAACATGCATACTATATATATACCACATATATACTACATGCATGCAACATACATATATACTACATATATACCACATATACTACATGCATGCAACATATATATAATACATATATACTACATGCAACATACATACTACATACATACTACATATATACCACATGCATGCAACATGCATACTACATATATACTACATATATACTACATGCATGCAACATATATATAATACATATATACTACATGCAACATACATACTACATATATACCACATGCATGCAACATGCATACTACATATATACTACATGCATGCAACATATATATAATACATATATACTAAATGCAACATACATACTACATACATACTACATATATACCACATGCATGCAACATACATACTACATATATACTACATATATACTACATGCATGCAACATACATATATACTACATACAATACATTCATACAATACATACATATAGACATACAGTACATATAACATAGAGTACATACTCACCATCACTTGTCACTTTGATCCCCGAAGCCATTGTCGTCTATGGAATAAAGATTAAAATAACAAAGCACGAATATACTCACCCCTGATCCGCAGAAGTCCACGGGTGTCCCACAACGATCTTGCGTGGAGAACAGCAGCATCAGCTGATGCTACCGTTCTCTACGGGCTCCAGGAAACCAGTGTCGGGAGGTAGGTATCCTTCCGCCCTGTATTCCTCCGCCACTGTAAAGAGAAAAAAAAAAGTCCCTAGTCTCATTTTATGGCATTGCTGTGTGAAAAACTTCCCATGCAGCTTTTGCCATAAAGTGAGACTAGGGACTTTTTTTTTTTTTTTTTTACACTGGCGGAGGAATACAGGGCGGAAGGATACCTACCTCCCGACACTGGTTTCCTGGGCCCCGTAGAGAACGGTAGCATCAGCTGATGCTGCAGTTCTCCACGCAAGATCGTCGTGGGACTCTCGTGGATTTCTGCGGATCAGGGAGTATATTGTTTGTTTGTGATTTTAATATTTATTCCAAAAATGACAATGGCTTCGGGGATCAAAGTGACAAGTGATGGTGAGTATGTACTCTATGTTATATGTACTGTATGTCTATATGTATGTATGTATGTAGTATATATGTATGTTGCATGCATGTAGTATACAGTCATATGTAAAAGTTTGGGAACCCCTATTAATGTTAACCTTTTTTCTTTATAACAATATTGGTTTTTGCAACAGCTATTTCAGTTTCATATATCTAATAACTGATGGACTCAGTTATATTTCTGGATTCAAATGAGGTTTATTGTACTAACAGAAAATGTGCAATCTGCATTTAAACAAAATTTGACCGGTGCAAAGGTATGGGCACCCTTATCATTTTCTTGATTTGAACACTCCTAACTACTTTTTACTGACTTCCTGAAGCACTAAATTGGTTTTGTAACCTCATTGAGCTTTGAACTTCATAGCCAGGTGTATCAAATCATGAGAAAAGGTATTTAAAGTGGCCACTTGCAAGTAGTTCTCCTATTTGATTCTCCTATGAAGAGTGGCATCATGGGCTCCTCAAAACAACTCTCAAATAATCTGAAAACAAAGATTATTCAACATAGCTTTTCAGGGGAAGGATACAAAAAGTTGTCTCAGAGATTTAACCTGTCAGTTTCCACTGTGAGGAACATAGTAAGGAAATGGAAGAACACAGGTACAGTTCTTGTTAAGCCCAGAAGTGGCAGGCCAAGAAAAATATCAGAAAGGCAGAGAAGAAGAATGGTGAGAACAGTCGAGGACAATCCACAGACCACCTCCAAAGACCTGCAGCATTATCTTGCTGCAGATGGTGTCACTGTGCATCGGTCAACAATACAGCGCACTTTGCACAAGGAGAAGCTGTATGGGAGAGTGATGCGAAAGAAGCCGTTTCTGCAAGCACGCCACAAACAGAGTCGCCTGAGGTATGCAAAAGCACATTTGGACAAGCCAGTTACATTTTGGAAGAAGGTCCTGTGAACTGATGAAACAAAGATTGAGTTGTTTGGTCATACAAAAAGGCATTATGCATGCGCTGTATTGTTGACCGATGCACAGTGACACCATCTGCAGCAAGATGATGCTGCCGGCCTTTGGAGGTGGTCTGTGGATTGTCCTTGACTGTTCTCACCATTCTTCTTCTCTGCCTTTCTGATATTTTTCTTGGCCTGCCACTTCTGGGCTTAACAAGAACTGTACATGTGTTCTTCCATTTCCTTACTATGTTCCTCACAGTGGAAGCTGACAGGTTAAATCTCTGAGACAACTTTTTGTATCCTTCCCCTGAAAAGCTATGTTGAATAATCTTTGTTTTCAGATCATTTGACAGTTGTTTTGAGGAGCCCATGATGCCACTCTTCATAGGAGAATCAAATAGGAGAACTATTTGCAAGTGGCCACCTTAAATACCTTTTCTCATGATTTGATACACCTGGCTATGAAGATCAAAGCTCAATGAGGTTACAAAACCAATTTAGTGCTTCAGGAAGTCAGTAAAAAGTAGTTAGGAGTGTTCAAATCAAGAAAATGATAAGGGTGCCCATACTTTTGCACCGGTCAAATTTTGTTTAAATGCAGATTGCACATTTTCTGTTAGTACAATAAACCTCATTTGAATCCAGAAATATAACTGAGTCCATCAGTTATTAGATATATGAAACTGAAATAGCTGTTGCAAAAAACAAAATTGTTATAAAGAAAAAAGGTTAACATTAATATGGGTGCCCAAACTTTTACATATGACTGTATATGTAGTATGCATGTTGCATGCATGTGGTATATATGTAGTATATATGTAGTATGTATGTTGCATGTAGTATATATGTATTATATATATGTTGCATGCATGTAGTATATATGTAGTATATATGTATGTTGCATGCATGTAGTATATATGTATGTTGCATGCATGTAGTATATACAGTGGGGAAAAAAAGTATTTAGTCAGTCAGCAATAGTGCAAGTTCCACCACTTAAAAAGATGAGAGGCGTCTGTAATTTACATCATAGGTAGACCTCAACTATGGGAGACAAACTGAGAAAAAGAAATCCAGAAAATCACATTGTCTGTTTTCTTTTAATTTTATTTGCATATTATCCTGGAAAATAAGTATTTGGTCAGAAACAAAATTTCATCTCAATACTTTGTGATATATCCTTTGTTGGCAATGACAGAGGTCAAACGTTTTCTGTAAGTCTTCACAAGGTTGCCACACACTGTTGTTGGTATGTTGGCCCATTCCTCCATGCAGATCTCCTCTAGAGCAGTGATGTTTTTGGCTTTTCGCTTGGCAACACGGACTTTCAACTCCCTCCAAAGGTTTTCTATAGGGTTGAGATCTGGAGACTGGCTAGGCCACTCCAGGACCTTGAAATGCTTCTTACGAAGCCACTCCTTCGTTGCCCTGGCAGTATGCTTTGGATCATTGTCATGTTGAAAGACCCAGCCACGTTTCATCTTCAATGCCCTTGCTGATGGAAGGAGGTTTGCACTCAAAATATCACGATACATGGCCCCATTCATTCTTTCATGTACCCGGATCAGTCGTCCTGGCCCCTTTGCAGAGAAACAGCCCCAAAGCATGATGTTTCCACCACCATGCTTTACAGTAGGTATGGTGTTTGATGGATGCAACTCAGTATTCTTTTTCCTCCAAACACGACAAGTTGTGTTTCTACCAAACAGTTCCAGTTTGGTTTCATCAGACCATAGTACATTCTCCCAAAACTCCTCTGGATCATCCAAATGCTCTCTAGCAAACTTCAGACGGGCCCGGACATGTACAGGCTTAAGCAGTGGGACACGTCTGGCACTGCAGGATCTGAGTCCATGGTGGCGTAGTGTGTTACTTATGGTAGGCCTTGTTACATTGGTCCCAGCTCTCTGCAGTTCATTCACTAGGTCCCCCCGCGTGGTTCTGGGATTTTTGCTCACCGTTCTTGTGATCATTCTGACCCCACGGGGTGGGATTTTGCGTGGAGCACCAGATCGAGGGAGATTATCAGTGGTCTTGTATGTCTTCCATTTTCTAATTATTGCTCCCACAGTTGATTTCTTCACTCCAAGCTGGTTGGCTATTGCAGATTCAGTCTTCCCAGCCTGGTGCAGGGCTACAATTTTGTTTCTGGTGTCCTTTGACAGCTCTTTGGTCTTCACCATAGTGGAGTTTGGAGTCAGACTGTTTGAGGGTGTGCACAGGTGTCTTTTTATACTGATAACAAGTTTAAACAGGTGCCATTACTACAGGTAATGAGTGGAGGAAAGAGGAGACTCTTAAAGAAGAAGTTACAGGTCTGTGAGAGCCAGAAATCTTGATTGCTTGTTTCTGGCCAAATACTTATTTTCCACCATAATATGCAAATAAAATGAAAAAAAAAACAGACAATGTGATTTTCTGGATTTTTTTTTCTCAGTTTGTCTCCCATAGTTGAGGTCTACCTATGATGTAAATTACAGACGCCTCTCATCTTTTTAAGTGGTGGAACTTGCACTATTGCTGACTGACTAAATACTTTTTTTCCCCACTGTATGTGATATATATATAGTATGCATGTTGCATGCATGTGGTATATATGTAGTATGTATGTTGCATGCATGTAGTATATATGTAGTAAGCATGTTGCATGTAGTATATATGTATTATATATATGTTGCATGCATGTAGTATATATGTTGTATGTATGTTGCATGCATGTAGTATATATGTGGTATATATGTAGTATGCATGTTGCATGCATGTAGTATATATGTTGTATGTATGTATTTTGCATGCATGTAGTATATATGTGGTATATATGTAGTATGCATGTTGCATGCATGTAGTATGCATGTAGTATGTGTGTATGTTGCATGCATGTAGTATGTGTGTATGTTGCATGCATGTAGTATGTATGTAGCATGTATGTAGCATGTAGTATGTATGTAGTATGTATTTTTTTTTTTTTACATTCAACACATAGGCCGGATGATGGGACTACTACTGTCCCATCATTGGCTAATGTGTCAATCACCGTCATGGTAGCAGGCATCGCCCGATGGGACTTGTAGTCCCATCGGGTGATCCTGCACAGACCCCCGGCAGTCCGCTCAGACCTCCGGACAGTCGGTACAGACCACCGGCAGGCTGGCACAGCCCCCCGGCAGGCTGGTACAGACCCCCGCAGCCTGCTCAGACCCCCGGACAGTTGGCACATACCACCGGCAGGCCAGCACAGCCCCCCGGCAGGCCGGTACAGACCCCCGGACAGTCGGTACAGACCCCTGGCTGGCCGGCACAGCCCCCCAGCAGTCCGGTACAGACCCCCGGCAGTCCGCTCAGACCCCCGGACAGTCGGTACAGACCACCGGCAGGCCGGCACAGCCCCCCGGCAGGCTGGTACAGACCCCCGCAGCCTGCACAGACCCCCGAACAGTCGGTACAGACCACCGGCAGGCCGGTACAGACCCCCGGGCAGTCGGCACAGACCCCCGGACAGTCGGCACAGCCCCAAGGTATATGTGGTATATATGTAGTATGCATGTTGCATGCATGTAGTATATATGTGGTGTATATGTAGTATGCATGTTGCATATATGCAGTATGTATGTATGTTGCATGCATGTGGTATATACACTCACTGGCCACTTTATTAGGTACACCATGCTAGTAACGGGTTGGACCCCCTTTTGCCTTCAGAACTGCCTCAATTCTTCGTGGCAGAGATTCAACAAGGTGCTGGAAGCATTCCTCAGAGATTTTGGACCATATTGACATGATGGCATCACACAGTTGGCGCAGATTTGTCGGCTGCACATCCCTGATGCGAATCTCCCGTTCCACCACATCCCAAAGATGCTCTATTGGATTGAGATCTGGTGACTGAGGAGGCCATTTGAGTACAGTGAACTCATTGTCATGTTCAAGAAACCAATCTGAGATGATTCGAGCTTTATGACATGGCGCATTATCCTGCTGAAAGTAGCCATCAGATGTTGGGTACATTGTGGTCATAAAGGGATGGACATGGTCAGCAACAATACTCAGGTAGGCTGTGGCGTTGCAAGGATGCTCAATTGGTACCAAGGGGCCCAAAGAGTGCCAAGAAAAAATTCCCCACACCATGACACCACCACCACCAGCCTGAACCGTTGATACAAGGCAGGATGGATCCATGCTTTCATGTTGTTTACGCCAAATTCTGACCCTACCATCCGAATGTCGCAGCAGAAATCGAGACTCATCAGACCAGGCAACGTTTTTCAAATCTTCTACTGTCCAATTTCGATGAGCTTGTGCAAATTGTAGCCTCAGTTTCCTGTTCTTAGCTGAGAGGAGTGGTACCCGGTGTGGTCTTCTGCTGCTGTAGCCCATCTGCCTCAAAGTTCGACGCACTGTGCGTTCAGAGATGCTCTTCTGCCTACCTTGGTTGTAACGGGTGGCAATTTGAGTCACTGTTGCCTTTCTATCAGCTCGAACCAGTCTGCCCATTCTCCTCTGACCTCTGGCATCAACAAGGCATTTCCGGCCACAGAACTGCCGCTCACTGGATTTTTTTTCTTTTTCGGACCATTCTCTGTAAACCCTAGAGATGGTTGTGCGTGAAAATCCCAGTAGATCAGCAGTTTCTGAAATACTCAGACCAGCCCTTCTGGCACCAACAATCATGCCACGTTCAAAGGCACTCAAATCACCTTTCTTCCCCATACTGATGCTCGATTTGAACTGCAGGAGATTGTCTTGACCATGTCTACATGCCTAAATGCACTGAGTTGCCGCCATGTGATTGGCAGATTAGAAATTAAGTCTTAACACACAGTTGGACAGGTGTACCTAATAAAGTGGCCAGTGAGTGTATGTTGCATGTATGTAGTATGTATGTAGTATGTATGTAGTATGTATTTTTTTTTTTTTTTTGTACATTCAACACATTAGCCGGATGATGGGACTACTACTGTCCCATCATTGGCTAATGTGTCAATCACCGTCATGGTAGCAGGCATCGCCCGATGGGACTTGTAGTCCCAGCGGACGATCCTGCACAGACCCCCGCAGCCTGCTCAGACCCCCGGACAGTTGGCACAGACCACCGGCAGGCCGCCACAGCCCCCCGGCAGTCCGCACAGACCCCCGGGCAGTCGGTACAGACCACCGGCAGTCCGCACAGACCACCGGCAGGCCGGCACAGCCCCCCGCAGCCTGCACAGACACCCGGGCAGTCGGTACAGACCACCGGCAGGCCGGCACAGACCCCCGGCAGGCCGGCACAGACCCCCGGGCAGTCGGTACAGACCACCGGCAGACCGACACAGCCCCCCGCAGCCTGCACAGACACCTGGACAGTCGGTACAGACCACCGGCAGGCCGGCACAGCCCCCCGGCAGGCCGGTACAGACTCCCGTCAGTCCGCTCAGACCCCCGGACAGTCGGTATAGACCACCGGCAGGCCGGCACAGCCCCCCGGCAGGCCCGTACAGACCCCCGGAAGTCCGCTCAGACCCCCGGACAGTCGGTACAGACCACCGGCAGGCCGGCACAGCCCCCCGGCAGGCCCGTACAGACCCCCGCAGCCTGTACAGACCCCCGGGCAGTCCGCACAGACCCCCGGCAGGCCGGCACTGCCCCCCGGCAGGCCGGTATAGACCCCCGGCAGTCCGCTCAGACCCCCGGACAGTCGGTACAGACCACCGGCAGGCCGGCACAGCCCCCCGGTATATGTGGTATATATGTAGTATGCATGTTGCATGCATGTAGTATATATGTGGTATATATGTAGTATGCATGTTGCATGCATGTGGTATATATGCAGTATGTATGTATGTTGCATGCATGTAGTATATATGTTGCATGTATGGTCGCATGTATGTAGCATGTAGTATGTATGTTGCATGTATGTAGCATGTAGTATGTATGTAGTATGTATGTAGCATGTATGTAGTATGTATGTAGCATGTAGTATGTATGTAGCATGTAGTATGTATGTAGTATATATGTAGCATGTATTTTTTTTTTTTTTGTACATTCAACACATTAGCCGGATAATGGGACTACTACTGTCCCATCATTGGCTAATGTGTCAATCACCGTCATGGTAGCAGGCATCACCCGATGGGACTTGTAGTCCCATCGGACGATCCTGCACAGACCCCCGCAGTCTGCTCAGACCCCCAGGCAGTCGGTACAGACCACCCGCAGGCCGGCACAGCCCCCCGCAGCCTGCACAGACACCCGGGCAGTCGGTACAGACCACCCGCAGGCCGGCATAACCCCCCGGCAGTCCGCACAGACACCCGGGCAGTCGGTACAGACCACCCGCAGGCCGGCACAGCCCCCCGGCAGTCCGCACAGACACCCGGGCAGTCGGTACAGACCTCCGGAAGGTCCGTCCACCCCCCCGAGAGGCTGTACAAGGAGAGAAAAGGGTTTTTCTTATTCCGATACCGGAAGTCCCATAGACTTGAATGGGATTTCCGATCTCGGAATCGGCGATACCCGATACTTTTTTCGTATCGGGCCGATACCATCCGATCCGATATTTTAGGGTATCGGATGGTATCGCTCAACACTAGTCATGAGAAAAAATACTAAATCCAGTATATATCTACCCAAATCCGGAGAATATCCACTAAAACGATGTAGATGAAATTCAAGTGCTTGTAATGCTACCTGATGAGGAATACAGGTGTAGAGAGAGATGACATTACAACTTAGCCAGGAGCATGTGCATCATCTTGTTCTGCATTTATAATTTTGTCTTGTGTATTTTTAGCTTTTATTGGTGTTTTTAAACATCACATGATTGTTTGGGGGGGAGTGGGTTATGTTCATGTCTGTATAAATTGTCGTGACCGCGTATGGCCAATCTGGGGGTTTTCCCTCATCCTGTACCCCCAATATACACTTCCCGTACTAGGAAAAAAAACACCCATCCTATTAGAATAAAGACACTACACATTATCTTCTTTGGATCATTTTGGCCACAGCGGCCAGTTTATTAACAAATAACATAAACATTTACAATAAGTATTAAATACACAATCTTATATGACATGAGGGGAGGGTTATTGGAGCCCCAAAAATTCTGGCTAAATATTTGGCAAAAACACAAGAACTTAAAAACTCCACGTTACCCTCAGCCGTAAACCACCAGCTCGAGGGCACCAAACATCCCATTTTGGGAAGTCCAGCCACCAAAAGCTCCTGGATAAAACCCCATCCAGAGCAGTAACCAAAAGCCAGATTCACTGAAACAATTGTTAACTGTCCAGAATTTTAACTTCCAATTCCTTTTCGCTGATTCAGCGTCTACTCCAAGAACCCCACCCCCGCCAACTCTGCCACTATGACGAAGCAACCTCCATTTGAACCACCGCTAATATGCCTTCACCATGCTCCCAGCTCAACCTCGACCAACCCCCATGCGATTAAAACAGGGGGAGGGTGGGTGGCTCTTCTCCAGCCGAAGTGAGGGGTTCCTGCACTATTCTTGAGGAAGCAACCTCCATTTGAACCACCGCTAATATGCCTTCACCATTCTCCCAGCTCAACCTCGACCAACCCCCATGCGATTAAAACAGGGGAAGGGTGGGTGGGTCTTCTCCTGCTGTCCTTCCGGCCGAAGTGAGGCGTTCCCGCACTATTCTTGACCCTATATAACGCCCCACCCCCAGCTCACCTCCCCTATCCCTGAACCACCAATCCCATCTTTCCCCACCTGATTTTAAAACAAAATAAAAACCCCTTCATGTCCCCAGCGCAGTCATGTGGGGCTTACATATGAGCTGCGCCTATTCCTGCCCCGTCTTGACCGCGTATGGCCAATCTGGGGGTTTTCTCTCATCCTGTACCCCCAATATACACTTCCCGTACTAGGAAAAAAAACACCCATCCTATTAGAATAAAGGCACTACACATTATCTTCTTTGGATAATTTTGGCCACAGTGGCCAGTTTATTAACAAATAACAAACATTTACAATAAGTATTAAATACACAATCTTATATGACATGAGGGGAGGGTTCTTGGAGCCCCAAAAATTCTGGCTAAATATTTGGCAAAAACACAAGAACTTAAAACCTCCACGTTACCCTCAGCCGTAAACTACCAGCTCGAGGGTTCCAAACATCCCATTCCGGGAAGTCCAACTACCAAAAGCTCCCGGGTAAAACACCGTCCAGAGCCGTAACCAAAAGCCAGATCCACCGAAACAATTTTTAACTGTCCAGAATTTTAACTTCCAATTCCTTTTCGCTGATTCAGCGTCAACTCCAAGAACCCCACCCCCCGCCAACCATGCACAGCCCTGACCACCTCAGGCTCGTGAGTGCGCCAACACAACCAGTGCTCTTTCGATTTCACCTTGTATCGCCAATGCCCATAAATCAATTCCGATCTCATTCAAATGAACCCCGTCGTCCCTCCAAAAATTACCAACCCCCAATTCCAATTCAAAATGCTGTACGCAGATACCCCCATTTCTGGAAACAAAACTGGATACGGCCCGGTTCAACTTCACCCTGGCCCTGTTAATCCCTTTTAACAATCGGGCCGCCCTCCACTTCTTTCTGGGAACAATATCAGACCAAACCGTCAGCACCCCAGGAAACAATGCCCACAACCTCAAAAAGTCAATGCGAATGTCCCTAATCAACTCCCTGACAGGTTTGACGCCCAAATCGTTTCCTCCCAGATGTACAACCAAAATGTTGGGAGCCTTATCCAAACGAGCAAATCTAGAAAATTCTGACAAAGCCCTGCTCCTGACCATCCAACCATCGAATGACAACTCGATCCCTCCAAAAACCCAATTGCCTACCATCCGGCCTCACATCCGCCCGATGCGCCCCCCAATACACAAATGAGTGTCCGAAAATCCAGACCAAGTACGGATCCCGACCTGAAATACATAACCAAAACAACAATTGTTAATCACCCGCAAACCGTTCACCCCAGCCCCATCAATGCCGCACATATGTCAAGTATCGATCGGAATTCCAGTGGCCGATACGCTTGATCTCGTCCACCCACAAACCACGACTATGTGCTTCAGAGGCCACACCAATCCTAAAAGATTGCGACCCGTATGAACCAGGAGGGAGACCCAACTCCCTCAAACCTTTCTTAAGAACCGCAATAAACTGAAAACGAGACAAAAACGCGCCGCCCTCGTGGCACAGTAAGGGGCCCACTCGACCCGACCACAAGCTCCAATATGACTCCAAACACTTTTCTGGGCACATCACAGCCCCTTCCACTCTCCCCAATACCACTCGCTTACCCCTTCCCAACTGATCAGTTTTAGAACGCCGAATCCAAAAAACAATCCCCCCATTCCAAAATTCACAATCCTCCGCCAGCAAACCTCCAGCCCTGTCTCTACTATGCGACACTATTTCGCCTATCCGCAAAGCCCCAAAAAACGCTAAAGAAAAAGCCAATTTGAACAATGCCACCTCAAATGGAGAACTACAAATCCTTTCCAGAACTTTCCCCAACCCTTCCAGCGTGCTAAATGAAATAGGTCGACGTCTGTCAAAACTCTGGGTCCCTTTTCTGAAACCTTTTAACGCTTGTCTAACCAGGAAATTCTTCGTGACATCGACCGAACCTTCCAACTTAAAACCAAAAGCCAGGCCAGCAAGGAATTTATTAACCCTCGTAACTGACCATCCCGTTTCAGCCGCCCTGCCAACCAGAAACAACACCGCCGATGTCCTGTCTTCTTTGGACTCCAATGCTCCCCAATGGGACACCCATGCCCGCTATATGTTTCATGCTGCTTCCTATGACGCCCAAGTTTGTCTCGTAACCGACTCCCGGATCAACGTTCCTGCCCGTCCGGAATAATATGCCACAAATGCAAAGTGCATTCCGCTCCTGAGGCTTCCGTGTCTGGTGCCAGTTCCCGGAAGTGCTCCCACTGCGAACGAGACAAAGCATCCGCTATAGAGTTTTGCACGCCCGGGAGAAGAAGCGGACAAAGTGTTAATCACCGACACCACACTCATGTTCTCACAATGAAACCTAACTCTCCTATTCTCAAACATCTCACCCCAAATCCATACTGCCACCATAATGGAGAACAATTCCAGCAAAACCAGATTTTTCGTCAAGCCTCTCTGATGCCACCGATCGGGCCACTTGCCAACGCTCCACCGACCCCTACAATAGGCCCCATAACCGACCCCGCCTGCCATGTCCGTATAAATCTCACAATCAAAATTATTCAAAAATTCCTGTTGAATCAAAGATCTACCATTGTAATTTTCCAAAAAACGCTACCACACCGCCAGATCCTCCCTGTGTTCCCTAGTCACCCAAATGAAATGATGCGCCAATCGCACCCCAGCCGTCGCGACGGACAATCTACGGCAAAAAAGTCGGCCCATGGGCATTATCCTGCATGCGAAATTCAATCGGCCTAGCAACGACTGCAACTCTTTCAATGTCACATTCCTTAATCTCCTAACCCTGAGAACCTCCTGTTTCAACAAGGACAGTTTATTCTCTGGCAGCCGACACTCCATTCTTTCCGAATCAATCAGTATGCCCAGAAAACTCAAAACTGTACAGGGGCCTTCGGTCTTTTCCCTTGCCAACGGCACCCCAAACGTCTCTGCCACCCATTCCATGGCGGCCAAGATATTCCTACATAAAACCGACTCCGGTGGCCCTATAAACAAAAAATCATCCAAGTAATGAACAACAGATGGAACACCGGAAACATCCCTAACCACCCATTCCAAAAAGGAACTGAGTGATTCAAACAAAGAACACGAGATTGCGCAACCCATCGGCAAACACCTATCCAAGAAATACCCCCCTTTCCAAAAACATCCCAACAACGGAATGCTATCCGGGTGCACCGGTAGCAATCTAAAGGCCGACTCGATGTCGGTTTTTGCCAACAAAGCCCCCGTGCCGTATTTCCGAACCCATTGTACCGCCGTGTCAAAAGATGTGTATACTACAGAACACAACTCCTGAGCAATACCATCGTTGACCAACAACCCCTTTGGGTAAGATAGATGCTGTATTAACCTAAATTTATTAGGCTCCTTCTTTGGCACCACCACCAACGGGGAAACAATCACCCCTTCAACTGGTAACGATGCAAACGGCCCCGCCATCCTACCCAACTCAACTTCTTTTCGCAATTTTGCACTAACCACTTCTGAGTGCAGATCAGCCGACCTCAAATTTTTAATAGAAAAAGGTACTACGTGGCTGGGAGGGGGTATCCTAAAACCCTCTGAGAAACCCATCCGGATCACCCTGACCTTATGTTAATCTGGGTATCTACTTAGAAAGGGGGCCATCCTTTGACGCCTCACCGGCGTCTCCCCCTTGACCGGCACCCACTGCTAGCTTACCCTTTGCTTTCCTAAAACATTTTGAGGCCCCGTGTGAGCCACCATTGCAATGGGAGCACATGTGTTTGAATTTACAGGTGTTGCCATATTTGCACTGCCCCTCATTGAATTGCCAGCACGTTCCTGATTTTTCTTTTCCTCCTTGCGCACCCTGACCACTGCTTCCGAGCCCCCCTGCTGATTGCTACTACCTCAGCTCCCATGAAAGGACTGCCCGTACCTGACTGGCGTCATCAATTTCAACCAGAGCCCAATGTCCTTTTGCTCCCACCTAATCTCCGGCCTCACCGCCTTCTTTTACCTAAACTGTTCGTCATAGCGCAGCCTGCCCCCCATAAGTACGGTGCGCTTCGCCAATCGCATCGAGGTAACAATACTGACCCGAACAGTTTTCGGGAGCCTTTTCCCCTATCACACTAGCCAATATCACAAATGCTTGTAACCAGTTCACAAATGTCTGCGGAATAAGCCGCCACCTCCGGTTTTCCTCCTCCTCTTTCTTACTATCGTCTTTCTTCCCCCTATCCAAATTAAACTTTTCCAGGGGGAGAAGAGAGAAAATCTCCACGTACTCATCTCGCCAAATCTTCTCCTTCACCTCCTTTTTTAAATGCGCCCCCAAAGGTCCTTCAAAGCACACGTACACTTCCCCTCTTGCCCTGTCGTCCAATTTTACCGAATCTCCCTTATCCTTCTCAGTCTGAACAGATACCGATACCCCTCCTATAGGCCCGCTCTCCAACTGGCCTCATTGACTCCCCGACCGAAGGTGGACCGACCCCCACACCCGGGAGCCAAGCCCCCACGGGTGACGTCCCAGTCTCGCTCGCGGCCCCCCCATTCTTTTTAAAACTTGGGACAAACTACACAACACCTCCCGCAAGCCTGGCGTCTCCCCCCCAATTACTCCCCCTATCCCCCTTCCATCGAACCCTGACCTCTGACTTACCCCGACCCCTTGTGCTATTGCCCCTGTGGATGACAAACAAGACATGGACTCATACTCACATGGCTGCACGAGTGCTGTGTCCCTGCCAGCCGGACGTCCCGAATCCTGCTGCCGCTCGCTGTCATCCTCCGAATCTTCAGTGCCGCTCTGCTGGCCCGTGCCCCTGGCCTCCTCGTCAGCAGGGGGGCTGGAGCTCCTGCAGCACCCCTCACCAATGACCTCCTCCTTGATCTCGACCGCGCTTGCCCACTAGACCCAGGCCAATTAGCCCGGTCCGCTCCACGCCCCCGTGACCTGCTAGTCAGCTCCTCTTCTCTGCCCACCGCTCTTGCTGCCTGCAGATCGTTGCTTGGGCCCAGCAGCATAGGGTCATGCTGCTGCTGCCGGCCCGCTGTGACTCTCCCTCGTGCTCTCCTCTCTGACGGCCCTCCGCTAGGGCCACCGCCAGGGGCCTCTGCTGCGGTGGCGCTCCCGGGGACCACGTCGATAGTGGTGCTGGCCGTCTCCCCTGGCCTGCGCGCCTGCACTGCCGCTGCTCCCGCTCTCTCACGGGAGGCCGCCTGCCTCCCTGCTGCACCGTGGGCCCTAGGTGCCGCACTCCTCGATGTTGCAGGCCGCACTTCTGGTGCGGCCCTCGCTTCCGGTGCGGCCTCCGCTGCTGCCTCTCCCCGCCGACCTGCGCCCGCCGGCCGGCTATGTGGATTCCTGCCGGGCGGCGCAGGGCGAGATGAAGCCACGCCCCTACCGCCAGCCCCCGCAGGGTCCCCGGAGGGGCTCCTTGGCCTGCGCCGGCTGTGCGTCACTTCCTCCGGCGAGAGCCTCTCCGGGGGCCTGGTCCTCCTCCTGCCCGCCCTCTCCTTGGTCCCGGCATCGCCTAGCAGGGAGGAGAGCTGCTCCTCCAGCCATCCTCCCCTCCTGCAATGGGTGACGTCCCGCAGCCTCTCAAGCGGCAGGTCCACGGACGCCATGGTAAGGACTGCTGCTGTATCTGTCTGTCTGTCTTCTCCTGCTGTCATTCTTGCCGAAGTGAGGGGTTCCCACACTATTCTTGACCCTAAATAACGCCCCACCCCCAGCTCTCCTCCCCTATCCCTGAACCACCAATCACATCTTTCCCCACCCGATTTTAAAACAAAATAAAAACCCCTTCATGTCCCCAGCGCAGTATTGTGGGGCTTACATATGAGCTGCGCCGTCTGGTAGTTATTTGACATGTAGCTCTGATAAAGAACACAGTGGGTATTCGAAATGCGTTGCTATTGTATTTCCTGGTGCCATGTAACTTTTTTATCAAGATTTTTCTGATTAAAATTTAGCCTTTTAAAAACTGGACTCAAATTCATTTTTTTTTCTGGCTATTCACCAATGGTTCCCCTGGAGTCCGTGCTGTATTACGCTTTAGGGTAAGATGGCTTTTTCTTTTCTGAATACTTATGACCATGTGATGTTTCAGTTTTTCTTTTTTAATAAATTTGCAAAAGTTTCTACATTTCTGTTTTTTTCTGTCAAGATGGGGTGCAGAGTGTACATTAATGGGAAAAAAAATGAACTTTTTTTTTAATTTACCAAATGGCTGCAATGAAACAAAGAGTGAAAAATGTAAAGGGGTCTGAATACTTTCCGTGCCCACTGTAAATATATATATATATATATATATATATATATATATATATAAACCTCTATATTTGTATTTTTTTAAATATAGATTTAAAATATAAATATATATATATAGCCACCTAGTGGTCAGCATGTGAGTTCCGGTCTGTCAAGGGTCCTGATAGCATGCCCGTGCCTTAATATTGTCAGTCTGCATTATGGGAATCCATAGTGAAATTCCTGGAAAGGTAAGGGTGGACACATCTGCAGTTAGCGCCGACTCCTAATCTCTGTTTGATTGGTTATTTATTAAAATCAATTACATGAACACATGGGCCTTTTCATTTGGTTCCTGGCATTGAGTGTAAAATACATTTTTTTTTAATATTTAGTCTTGTTCTTTTCAAACTTCTCAGCAGTCCTACCTCTGCTTCATTATATAGATACTGAGCCCTTGGACTTAACTGTGTGGAATAGGAAAAGGGCAAAAAGAAACCCAAAGACAGAACAAGCAATGCTAAATATAATTGTTTCTAAGCTTCTTTAGAAAAAAGAAACATATTTTTAACCATTTTGAAGACCCTGCACACTGGATGGGCAGGAACCTTTGATGAGTTGCCCCCATGAATTCCGCATGTTTCGACTATTTATAGTCATTCTCCGATATGTTTTACATGTTTTTTAGAATGACTACAAAAAATTGTCTATGCAATGCAAGGACTTTGTTGTTGGACTTCTTGATTTGTGCAGAAACACAGAGGAGGTGGAAGCGATATTAAATGGTGATGTAGACATGACCCACAGCTCTGGAGAAGCGAGCGGCCGGCCGAGCCTCTGTCGATTAAAGCTTGCTATTAAGTACGAAGTAAAAAAGGTAGGAGTAATGCTTCTTCACACCACTGATCGTAAATCAATTATTGTCCAATTTTTAGAAGGAACGTGATGTCTAGCAATGGCAACTGACTATTGTCTTCTAGTCTGATTGCGATCTGGTTGACTTGTGTCTTCTCATAGCCTTGGCCCAAGTTGCCATGTCAGTAGTTTAACCATCTTCTCTCCTCCAAGAAAACCTTTTTCCAAGGACCCAGATACAGTATATGGACTAATAAATGGCCCTAGTTCAGTCCACATCATCAATGGAATATGCGGCACATTGGACTATAAACTCCATAGTTAATACTTTAGGTGGTACATAGTGCACTTATTTTTTAGCTGGAGCCAATGGATGAGCTGAAAGTCAAATGTAGTGAACTATTAAAGGAGTTGTCTTGAATTTGAAGAATTTAGAGGGGATCTGTCACCCCATTTTAGCACTATCAGCTGCCGGCACCACCATCAGATAAGCCCCCGATGTAACCTGAAAGATAAGAAAAAAAAGAGTTAGATTATACTCACCGGGGGTGTGGTCCGGTGAGGTGGGTGTCGCGGTTTGGTCCGGCGCCTCCCATCTTCATACGATGATGTCCTCCTCCTTGCTTCTCCCTCGGCTCCTGCGCACGCGTACTTTATCTGCCCTGTTTTGGGCAGAGCAGAGTTCTGCAGTGCGCAGGCGCCGGACCTCTCTGACCTTTCCCGGCGCTGGCGCACTGCAGTACTTTACTCTGCCCTCAATAGAAGGGTTTGCAATTTGACACAGCTAAACTCAGTTGTGATGCTCCACCCACAGGGACTTTATCTGAAAGGTGTTTCTAATCATGCAGGAGGTTAGACCAGGAGATTAGTGCTATATATCACTACATTTTACAAATCTAGAAAAATGTACTCTACTACTCTAAGCCATTGTAGGGGTGCGTTCTTCTTTCGTTCGAGTGTTGCTGCCTGCAAATGATTGGACAGCATGTAACAGGGGGAGAAATACACACCCCAAGTGCAAACTGTGTGATTACACTCACTTGGATATAAAGAAAGGTTAACTCATGAGGTGCCAAATACTTTGCTAACATCTCTGAAACAAAGAGACAAAATTAGAAAACAAAAATAACTTTTTAGTTAATCCTGCAGCCTCTATTACATCACATGTCCAATTTAGCCTGAGAAATTTGGTGAAAGGTCCTCTTTAAACAATAGAGGTTTTTTTGGTAACTTTCATTCATACTAATGAGTGGGGAAAAATCATTGTCAAAAATGCAAATAAAAACATGGTACACACGCGTGCTTTGGTTGCTGCGTTTTTCCTGCCAAGAGATGGTGCAGAAATTTCTCCGCCTAATATTTAACGTGTGCACATACTATTACTGTATTTTGATAAAAGCCTTCAATATGATGACTATAGGATAAATAAACTGTAAGATACTTGTTACTTTGAGCTGTCTGCATTTGTTTCCTTCACTTCTTTCTAAAGCTTAGCGAGAAGCAGTCCAATGGAGACCAAACCTTTGCCAATATGCCGTGGTGAACTACCAAGTGCCATCCATGGCTTTGTTGATTAAATATCTGAAGTGTGGAAATTGGCGGCAATGAGGATAAATTAATATGGTTTTAGTTGTGTTAATATTATATTTACATAATTATTTTTTTTTCATTTTTTTAGTTTGTGGCCCATCCCAATTGTCAGCAGCAGCTTCTTTCCATCTGGTATGAAAATCTATCAGGTTTGCGGCAACAGACCACAGCAGTAAAGTTTCTGGTTGTGTTGGCTGTAGCAGTCGGGTTGCCATTTCTGGCAATGGTTTACTGGGTCGCGCCTTGTAGCAAGGTAATGTACTAATATTATAAGTACTCCACAAGGATGAGATTAACATTTTTAACATCAGGTTCCTTCCTTTCCATAAAAATATATTCCTACTTGTTTAATCAAATTAAATGGTCATGTCTAGTTCACTCCCAGCTATTTAATGAGGTGCCACATGAAACTACAGATCTCACGTATTTGGGTGTATTTGATTTTCTTGTTTTCATTATTTGACCCGGACCACCATGATGACTTCTCCCAGCTACTTTTCGTCTCTGCAGAGCATGCCTCCCAGCTTTATTTGACTCCTCCTTACTTTTCCAGGAGATCTTTAACCTTTATGTTATGTGAGGTAGCGCTGTTATTCAAGGTTGGGGGACACTCGCTTGGCAGCCACACAATCAGATCCAGCTCGGGTTTTCATAAGCCATAACAGTCCATGAGGTTTATTTGCCATCATAAACCACAGCAGCAATATACAACAGCGCAGCTTCTATTATATAGCTTCACATAACAGCATAGCGTCCATTATACAGGCTATTTAGCCCCAGGGTTATCTCACCCACGTCAGGGTTCCCATATGGCTGTTTCTCCAGGCTGCAGACATCCACTCACTCCTCAGGGACTCTCAGACACTGGCCGCCATTACCCACACAGCCGCTCCACAGGCTGTTAGTGAGGAGATCCTTCTCCTCACGGGACCTTCCAAACTGGACCAATCAGGTCCCAGCATTCACCCCTTGTGACCTATCCTGGCTACGTTATATGGTCCGTAGCCACGCCCACTGGGTCAGATGGCTATGACCTCATCACAGGTCCTTCACCTCCTCACATAGCCTTTTACTATAGGTGTTATCACACACACCCCTGGGTGGGTTTGTGGGCAGCTAGAACCCACCCATCTCTCCAGCTGCCTGAAGGCTTCTCCCTAACACATAGGCATGACAGATCAGCTGTGATGATCAGCACATAACCAAGCCTTCATCTCAAAGCCACCCACTTTGAGACACACCACGGCCACTCCGTATTCGGCCACTCATCCTCTCTCTTGGGACATCCACACAGCGCCCCCTAGTGGACACAGTGGTCATTACACCACATACCCCACCCCTCTGTTCAAACTTGTGGGGTTGAACACACAATCTTACACCAGGATCTCGAGACCGGGCACACATTACACCTTGCCCCACAGGTCGAGAGAACCGTCTCCATCTGTCATATGGCCTCATCTCTACATTAGGCCTCCCCCGCCCCAAGCGGTCAGAATATCGGTCATTGTCTTTGACCCTCCATTTGCAGTCTGTCTGCGTCAGACACTGTTTAGTCACCACCCTCCTAGAGTGCGCTTCGTCACCTGACCATTCTCCCGCTGACCGGCTCTCCCGGTTGGTACTGTCACCAGTCATAATCGGCCCTACTGTCTGGCCTGAGTCTGACTCATTCAGCATCTCACAGGAACTACGGTCTCTCACCGTCATCCTGCCAGTCGAACTACCACTTGCTGACATTCTTCGGCCATCTGCCCTGTCACTTCTTGTCGGAACTCTTCGGGTCCTTACATCTTGTTGAGTTGCAGGCGGCTGCCACCTGGTATTCCGTACTTCTTTATTAATTCGCCGGCGGTCCTGCCTCAACTGCTCAATCTCTTGCAGGTACCCCACTCGATACTCTACGAGCATCCGAAAGTCTCTCAGGCTCTCCATGGAGCCAACCACCATGATGGGAATCCTACCCACTTCACTGGATATCTGGTCTTCATCATCATGAGGGATCCTCACTCTCACCACTCCGGAGATATTCACAAGGTCTTGCATTACCTTCCCGGATCTTCCAATGATTCTCCCAATCAGAGCTTTGGGTACCGGAACCACATCTTTCCGCAAACCGCTCCGATCCATAGCCTCCCTGGCTAACTCCAGGCGTCGAGCAGCTTTCACATTACTCTGCCTGACCAACTGTGTGACGTGGAGACACTGCAAATGCATCTCTTTCAGGACAGATACCCGGTTTGCTGTATCTTCTCTGGTGGATATTATCACTAACTGCTGAGTCTCAGGTTCCCAGTGCACCTCACACGCCTTGACCGCCTCTTTGAAAGCCTCATATACTCCTTCCTCCGCACAGGCATCTTGCATGTCTTCTGGAACGTCAATCACAGTCTTGAAGGACGTGGTCTTGCTCTCTTCCAGGCCAGGAGGCTCTGGCCTTACCACGGACACTTCCCTCACTACAGTTGACCCGACCGGGTGACTGTCTTCTTCAGTTCTTAACTCATCAACTTCACATGATTGGATCACTTCATGACCCTTGGCGACTATGTCCACTGGCAGTTCTGTCTTATTATCACTCACGCTCACCCGCGGTAAGTCTTCGTCCAATTTCTCCCGCAGAAGACTTTTTACTACTCCTCTGAGTTCCTCCATCTCTTCCTTGAGGTTCTTGTTCACACTTCGCCAGGTGGACAGGTGACCTCTGAGCTCCAAGATCTCTTCCTTGAGCTCCTCGACCCTGTGCTCGGCCGTTTGTCTCAGGATTCTTTCTCGCTTACCATGTTCATCCACCTCTTCTCTGAGGGCCTTATTCAGTCCTTGCCACGTTATCATGTGACCTTTGAGCTCAGAGACTTCTTTCTCTAGCTCCTCTAGTCTGTGCTCCCTGTCTCTCTCAGAGCCACAGTCACCCCCAGAGTCTGAGTCATCCCTCCAGTTACTCACTAACCGTGTGACTACTTCAGCCGTCTTATCCACCAGGTCAGCGACAGTTTTGTCACGAGATGTCTGGTCCGTCCGTTGGGCAGACATACCCCTTTTCCCGGTCACTTCCACCTCTGACCTTTCCACGTCAGGAGCCGTCACCGTCTTCGTATTGGTTAGCCCAACAGTAGGAACGTCTCCACCCTCCTGGCATATATCATCAAACCTGACAAAGTCCCGGCCCCACTCCAAGGCATACACTAAGTCTGATGGTATACTGCCCCCTTGGCACTCACTGCCTTCGAGACCCTCAAACATTATTCTGTCTACCGCATAGTTCACTGTGACCCCATGTGCACAGCGAACCTGGACCATTTTCTCGGTCAGACAGAAAGTGAGAGGAGTTCCTACCAGCGTCACCTGACTCTTTGAGTCCAACTGTCCCGAGATCCCTTCCCGGTGTAGCATCACGGAACACACTTGCGGCCAGTCATCACTCGGAAAGAATATCCCACATTCTGGAAATGACATACATGAACACTGCAGTTTCCCAGACATACCCACTGAGCCAACCAGTGCTGCCATTTCATCAAACTCGGCCCCTTTCTGGACCACCACCCCAATTTGGGTTACCGCCTCCCTCTGAGACTCCACCCCTTTTTGGGTTACCACCCCAATTTGGGACTCAACCCCCTTTTGGGACTCCACTTCTTTTTTGGTTACCACCCCAATTTGGGACTCCACCCCCTTTTGGGCTACCACCCCGATTTGGGTCACCGCCCCCTTTTGGGACTCCACCGCCTTTCGGGATCTCCCCATGTCTGTTGTACCGGTCTTCTCAGACCACAGTTCACACCACACAGTTTATGTCTCTTACGATACCACACAAGTCTTTGTTGGCACCACCACAGCTCCTGCTGTCACCGATCACCGTCACCACCGGCTACTGTTCACACACACAGCGGCTGGAGTCACTGCAGCTCCTGCTGCGCCGTCTTCGTGGACCCGCCGATCCACCGGAAGCCGCTTGTCACCTTCGTGGCCCCACTGAGCCACATCAAGCCGCTTGTCACCTTCTTGACTCCCACTGAGCCACCGCAGGCTGAATCGAGAAAAAAGAAGAAAAAACACACCACAAAAAACTCAAAACTCACGTGTCCTGACTGTGTGCTATTCAGGACGCTCCTGTCTCCACCTGAGACCGTCCAACACACAGGGCGCACCGGGTGCGATTCAGGGAGCGACCATCCTCCCAGGGTCTCCCCACACACCGGCCACACCAGGTCCAGGGGCTCGGCGGGTGCTCTTCAGGACATCTGTCTCCACCTGAGACTGCCCAACACTCGCGCCTCACCAGGTCCAAGGTCACACCACGTGCTCCTGGGATCCGACTCTGCTCCCAGGGCTGACCCTCCAGGACCTTTCCTCACTGAACCCTCCAGGTACACTGTCTTCCTCACTGACCCAGGTCAGTACCACACGAACACCAGTCCGATACCTGTGTCGGCCACACGTGTCACCGATTTACTCATGGACCCAGGTCAGTACCGCACGAACACCAGTCCGTTTCTCCTATGTTGCCTACACAGGTCCTCGGGTACCTCTTCTCCGCAGAGGCACACTAGCAATTACCAGTTTCTTTCTCCTAGGGAAGCGGCCGCACTGAGCTCACCGATTCGGACAGTGCCTTACTCACTAGGCCGCCCCACGGTTTCCAAAACCACAGACGGATAGTGGCCAGTCAGCAGCACATCACACGGCATCCAGAACCGTCAGCCCTCCTGGCTCAGCGTTGCTCTTTGCCACCGAATTTTGCAGTCCTTATCCGTTGCTCCCAGCAACAAGGCTACACTATTGCCCATAGCTTCTCCACCAATTGTGAGGTAGCGCTGTTATTCAAGGTTGGGGGACACTCGCTTGGCAGCCACACAATCAGATCCAGCTCGGGTTTTCATAAGCCATAACAGTCCATGAGGTTTATTTGCCATCATAAACCACAGCAGCAATATACAACAGCGCAGCTTCCATTATATAGCTTCACATGACAGCATAGCGTCCATTATACAGGCTATTTAGCCCCAGGGTTATCTCACCCACGTCAGGGTTCCCATATGGCTGTTTCTCCAGGCTGCAGACATCCACTCACTCCTCAGGGACTCTCAGACACTGGCCGCCATTACCCACACAGCCGCTCCACAGGCTGTTAGTGAGGAGATCCTTCTCCTCACGGGACCTTCCAAACTGGACCAATCAGGTCCCAGCATTCACCCCTTGTGACCTATCCTGGCTACGTTATATGGTCCGTAGCCACGCCCACTGGGTCAGATGGCTATGACCTCATCACAGGTCCTTCACCTCCTCACATAGCCTTTTACTATAGGTGTTATCACACACACCCCTGGGTGGGTTTGTGGGCAGCTAGAACCCACCCATCTCTCCAGCTGCCTGAAGGCTTCTCCCTAACACATAGGCATGACAGATCAGCTGTGATGATCAGCACATAACCAAGCCTTCATCTCAAAGCCACCCACTTTGAGACACACCACGGCCACTCCGTATTCGGCCACTCATCCTCTCTCTTGGGACATCCACACAGCGCCCCCTAGTGGACACAGTGGTCATTACACCACAGTTAACACAAGCTCCTCATAGTGCATCACGCTAAAGCCACTGTAACAACCCTGCTGGCATCATTACATGGCCTCCCATCCCCTGCACACCAACTTACTTTCTGCTTCAAGCCATGCGGTGAATTCTGTCTGTTGCCAGCTCTGTGCCTCTGCTCTCCATATTTCCAGACTGTGTGTATAGGGGGGCGGCGCCTGAACTCTCTGGTTCTTATGCAGTCAGGGTGCACCTGGGTGATCTGTCCCTGACCAATCACCTGGAGCCCCTGACTATTTAGTTTCACCACTCCCACTGAAACATTGCCTGTACAATGTCTATACTCAGTTAGTGTCTTGCAGCTGAGGAAGCCAGGCCCTCTTCTGTGTATCTCCTTCTCTGGAGGAATACTTCTTGTCTGCCTGCCAGGAGGCTGTATATCCTGGTCCTTGAGTCTTGTTCCCAGTGCCTTGTCTGTTCTCTGCCAGGAGGCTGAAAATCCTGGTCCTTGTGTCTTTGTCCCTGTCTCTCTGTCTGAACTCAGTCTTACCTTTGTCTATCAGTCTCCCTTTCTCCTTGTCCGTGGCTCCCTTCCTTGCTGTGTCTTTCCTTGTGTCCTCCCTGTCTGTGCATCTGCACTCTCGCAGCTTTATCTGTGCATCTGCACTCTAGCCGCTCTGTCTGCACGGCTCCTGCTGCCACTGCAGAACCTCTTGCTGCAGCTTCTCTCCACAGACCTTGTGGTTCAGCTTTGCTCCATTCTTGTTGCTGCTGCAGAACCCCTTGCTGCAGCTTCTCTCCACAGACCTTGTGGTTCAGCTTTGCTCCATTCCTGCTGCCACTGCAGAACCTCTTGCTGCAGCTTCTCTCCACAGACCTTGTGGTTCAGCTTTGCTCCATTCTTGTTGCTGCTGCAGAACCCCTTGCTGCAGCTTCTCTCCACAGACCTTGTGGTTCAGCTCTGCTCCATTCCTGCTGCCACTGCAGAACCTCTTGCTGCAGCTTCTCTCCACAGACCTTGTGGTTCAGCTTTGCTCCATTCTTGTTGCTGCTGCAGAACCTCTTGCTGCAGCTTCTCTCCACAGACCTTGTGGTTCTGCTTTGCCCCATTCCTGCTGCCGCTGCGGAACCTCTTGATGCAGCTTCTCTCCACAGACCTTGTGGTTCAGCTTTGCTCCACTCCTGCTGCCGCTGCAGAACCTCTATCTGCAGCTTCTCTCTCCACTCCTGCCTTCACCTGCACCTCCTGTGTGAACAGGTCCAAACCTGTTCCTTCATATTCCACTCTTGCCTGCCTGCATCCATACCTGCACCTCCTGTGTGAACAGGTCCAGACCTGTTCCTTCATATTCCACTCCTGCCTGCCTGCATCCATACCTGCAGCTCCTGTGTGAACAGGTCCAAACCCGTTCCTTCATATTCCACTCCTGCCTGCCTGCATCCATACCTGCACCTGCTGTGTGAACAGGTCCCTACCTGTTCCTTCTCAAGCTGTGCCTGCCTGTCCTGTGTCTCAAGCTGTGCCTGCCTGTCCTGTGTCTCAAGCTGTGCCCGCCTGTCCTGTGTCTCAAGCTGTGCCCGCCTGTCCTGTGTCTCAAGCTGTGCCTGCTTGCCCTGTATCTGTCGTACCTTCTTGCCCTGTGTCTCAGTCTGCCTGTCACTCGCACGTCCAGGTGTCCTGTTCCCGAGTGGGATCAGCAGCCACAACCAGACACCACCCTGGAGTGGCACCCAGCAGCTACCTGCCGCACAAGCCTGGCCTCACCATCAGTGGCTCCAGTGAAGACCAAGGTAGCTGCCGTAGTTACGCCCCTTCCAGGGTAGTCTGGTTTGTGGCACAGTGGGGCCACAACCCCCCGGCTTGCGCCATTCAGCCAAGGCGCGAGCGTGACAGCCACATTCTGTGCCTCCAGGAAACGAAAACGGTGCAAACTTTGTCCCATGAATATAAAAATGCTACAAGATTGGTTCCCTGAATTTAGAAAAGTGTTACACAATGTAACTCCCTGAAAACAGTGTTACACAATATGTCCCTAAAAATGGTACCACATACCTCCTGAAATAATGCTGCATGCTTTGCCCCTGAAACAAAAGTGCCACACAATTTTCTCTCAGAAATAAAAAAAAAAAACACTGTGCACATTGCTCGCTGAAAGAAATATTCTGTAGTCAGGTCTCCCTGTAAGAAATAACTCATGCGATATGGCCCTGTAAAAAATAATACTGTATAATAAGTATTAATAATTCTATAAACTGTGCCCCAGTAATAAATAACTGTATACGCTATGTCCCAATAATAAATAATGCTATACGCTATTCTCTGGTAATAAATAACGCTATACGCTATGACCCTGTAAAAAATAACTCTATACGCTATGCCCCAGTAAAAAATAACTCTATACGTTATTCTCTGGTAATAAATAACACTACATGCTATGCCCCGGTAATAAATAACGCTATACGCTATGCCCCGGTAATAAATAACGCTATACGCTATGACCCTGTAATAAATAACTCTATACGTTATTGTCTGGTAATAAATAACACTACATGCTGTGCCCCGGTAAAATATAACTCTATACGCTATGCCCCAATAATAAATAATGCTATACGCTATTCTCTGGTAATAAATAACACTACACGTTATGCCCCAGTAATAAATAACGCTATACATTATGCCCCGGTAATAAATCTATACGCTATGACCCTGTAATAAATAACTCTATATGTTATTCTCTGGTAATAAATAACTCTATACGCTATGCCCCAATAATAAATGACTCTATATATTATGCCCCAGTAATAAATAACTCTATACGCTATGCCCCAATAATAAACAACTCTATACGCTATGCCCCGGCAATAAATAACTCTATACGCTATGCCCCGGTAATAAATAACTCTATATGCTATGCCCCGGCAATAAATAACTCTATACGCTATGCCCCGGTAATAAATAACTATATATGCTATGCCCCGGCAATAAATAACTCTATACGCTATGCCCCGGTAATAAATGACTCTATACGCTATGCCCCGGTAATAAATGACTCTATACGCTATGCCCCGGTAATAAATGACTCTATACGCTATGCCCCGGTAATAAATGACTCTATACGCTAGGCCCCAATAATAAATAACTCTATATGCTATGCCCCGGCAATAAATAACTCTATATGCTATGCCCCGGTAATAAATTACTCTATATGCTATGCCCCGGTAATAAATGACACTATACGCTAGGCCCCAATAATAAATAACTCTATTCGCTATGCTCCAATAATAAATCACTCTATACGCTAGGCCCCAATAATAAATAACTCTATTCGCTATGCCCCAATAATAAATAACTCTATACGCTAGGCCCCAATAATAAATAACTCTATACGCTTTGCCCCGGCAATAAATAACTCTATATGCTATGCCCCGGTAATAAATAACTCTATATGCTATGCCCCGGCAATAAATAACTCTATATGCTATGCCCCGGTAATAAATTACTCTATACGCTATGCCCCGGTAATAAATGACTCTATACGCTAGGCCCCAATAATAAATAACTCTATTCGCTATGCCCCAATAATAAATCACTCTATACGCTATGCCCCGGCAATAAATAACTCTATACGCTATGCCCCGGTAATAGATAACTCTATACGCTATGCCCCGGTAATAAATAACTCTATACGCTATGCCCCGGTAATAAATAACTCTATGCGCTATGCCCCAGTAAAAAATAACTCTATACGCTATTTTCTGGCAATAAATAACTCTATATGCTATGCCCCAGTAAAAAATAATGCTATACGTCATGCCCCTGTGATAAATAACTCTATACGCTATTCTCTGGTAATAAATAGCACTATATGCTATGCCCCAGTAATAAATAACTCTATACATTGTGTTCCGGTAATAAATAACTTAACTCTATGCCCTAGTAATAAATAACTCTATAGGCTATGCCCCGGTAATAAATAATGCTATACGTCATGCCCCTGTAATAAATATCTCTATACGCTTTGCCCCGGTAATAAATAACTCTATACGCTATGCCCCGGTAATAAATAACTCTATTCGCTTTGCCCCAGTAATAAATAACTCTATACGCTTTGCCCCGGTAATAAATAACTCTATTCGCTTTGCCCCGGTAATAAATATCTCTATACACTTTGCCCCGGTAATAAATAACTCTATACGCTTTGCCCCGGTAATAAATAACTCTATACGCTATGCCCCTGTAATAAATATCTCTATATGCTATGCCCCGGTAATAAATAACTCTATAATTTGTGCCCCATTATAAATAACTCTATACGCTATGCCCGGATACCTGGACAATGACAGCTGATGGGTGGGATTCCCAGGTGTTGGACCCCACAGATCAGCGTTTGACGATCTATCCTACGGACACAGACAGCCCTAGATTCTGTGATCCAAGAGAATTGGGACGATTATGCAAATTACTCTCTGATCAAACATTGATCAGACTTTAATCAGAGTGTGATCATAATGTGATCCAATTCTCTTGAATGAAGAGAAAATGTCATCCGAGTACAGTTCGATGTTTTCCATGCACACATTGACTTGCATGCGATCCGAATATCAGATATAAATCGGGCACGCTGCGTTTTTTTCATTGGATAAACTGTGTCCGAGTAAAAATATCTGACATATGCATGGCTCCATGGAATAACATTGGTTCGAGTGCGATCCGAAGTTTTGTTTGATTGCTCTTGGACCGATAATATGGTCGTCTGACTGAGCCCTCTGGACAATTCATCAATTTGCTGTGGCCGGAAAACCACTTTAACTTATTATTCTAGGGAATTGAACTGTCTTCATATGAACCAGAAATATGCACTTGTAGGGAAGGTGACCTGATGGACGGACGGACTTGTCAGAATAGCGAAAGGAAGGTTTGCACAGTTTAGACAGGTGTCAGTTACTACAGTGGGGAAACAGCTGAGAAAGTGTAGTGGACGTGCAGTACCTTGGGTTGACCATTAGAGGGCAGGGGGGAGTGTGAGCAAAGGACTTGACATCAGCTTAGGGCTTAGGAAACCGTTGGTCATGGGGGGCGGAGTTACATGGAACCAGGTTTGATATAAATTTGACAGGAGGGTTCAAGAAAGTTCCAGTCCCCAGGGGGAGCTCCAGTGACAGGAGGACTACGACAGTTTGTGCACTGTGAGGAAAACCGTACCAGGGGAACTGAGGAGAGAAAAAGTCAGGGGGGTGGTCCTGACAGGAAGAACCGCAGTATAGACGAGACACCGGGTGTAGGACACGGTATTTGGTACGACGTGAAACTACTGTTGGTGTACAGGCCTACAGCAGCCAGTGACAGAGCTGACAGGAGTGTCGAAGAGTGGAAAAGGTACAGGACGTACATATACGTCCCAGGTGAAAGAGTACGGTGTGTGAAGTGGCCCTGAACACGGAGGGCCGTGAGGAAGGTACTGTGTCGCATTGTGAGGACCGTCAGTCGGACGGCGAGAGCACGAATAAACTTGACCGGTTGCACCCAGAACCTGCCTCCATCTTGTCTCTGTTTTGTCTCTGCGCGGTAAGGAGCGGGACCACCCCCCAGCCCGGCCCAACGACCCTACACACTCACTTGCTTTTATTTGTCATGAAATCTTTCGCATTCTGGTCGTGATATTTCGGATTAATATACGAGTGGGTTGCCTTGATAATTTTATTCATGGACTGGATTCCTAATGCATAATGTATGAGTGCTAATTGTATATTAAGTTATGTGGCTTATGCGATATCTTTTCTTTTACAGCTTGGTAAGATAATGCGAGGACCTTTCATGAAGTTTGTGGCTCACGCGGCCTCATTTACTATTTTCCTTGGTCTGCTGGTGTTGAATGCGGCCGACAGATTCGAAGGCACCAAGATCCTTCCTAACGAAAGCATCACAGATAATGCAAAGCAGATCTTTAGGATGAAAACGTCTTGCTTCTCCTGGATGGAGTTGCTCATTATTTCCTGGGTAATAGGTAAATATTTTTTTGCCATTTCTAGATGTCTTTTACATCAATTATTTTTAGAATCTCTTCCCATAAATTTTGTCGAGCACGGATAGTCCAAGTGACCGGGTCTTTGTTATTTATAATCCCAATGTCCGAGTTATTTGAGCGACCTATTTTCCTAAATACGGGTTTTACAGTGTTTAATGACCTGAAAGGCTATACACATGTTTTAACAGGACACATTGGAAGCCGCATCCTATGTTCCTGACCATTTAAAATAGTGATAAAATTAAGTTGCAATGGGTCAAAACCATGTGTAGACTGAGCCTGCGGGCATATCTTGCTATTTTTCTCTCCCGTAATATCCAACAGACAGTAGGAAGAAGGCTTGAATCCGATTACATATTGTAACCTGTCATGGCTTACGAGGTGAGGTGGATCCTCTAAGTTTTAGGTGCGGGTGGGCACACGGAAACCAGGCGTCGATGCAGCGAGCAGAAATGCACGTGGGCAATAAGGACTGTAAAGGATCACCAGGAATCCAGGATCAGCAGGACAGAAAACATGGAACGCAGCAGAGATAGAATCAAGTAAACACAGTATAGACAGAAGGTGGAGCACACAAACAAGAAGGTCTAGGAAACTCAATCCCAAGACAAAGGTGCATCTCAATGAGCCTTAAATAGTTCTAGGGAGATAATGACATTGATCCAAGCAACTTGCAAAACCCAACGTGGAGCACAACACAGGGCGTTGGAGCTAGGAGAATGCAGAGGAGCCCAAGGCAGGAGTGCAGCATAACCATTACTCTACATGGATGCTGTATGCAGAAGGAGGTACACCCTCAATCAGCTATAACATTAATCCCACTGACTGATGAAGTGACTAGTATTCATTATCTCTTTACAATGGCATCTGTCAAAAGTTGGGGTATATTAAGCAGCAAGTGAGAAGTTGGATTTTGAAGATGATGTGTTAGAAAACGGAAAAATGGACAAGTGTAAATCCTTCCTGATACACTTTACACACAGTTGATGTTGGCCAAATGATAGTTCAGCCAATCGTTTTTTCGACAGCTATTTCACTTGACTTGCAATATACAGGAGTGCTCACTCAATCGTGTTCTTTGGCTTGTTCTATCTATTCGAGAACAAGTCCAAAATCGGACATGCCGAATCCTTATTTGCCCCGACATCATCATCATTGGAATGTCGGCCAAACCAGTCAATATCATTGGGTACGGCCAATGTTTGTCTAATGTTTATGTGGCCTTAAAGACATGAACAATTGTAGCAAGGATCAATTAATGATGACTAGATTACGCCAAAATAGCAGTTCCTGCCGGGTGCTCCCAGTATGCAGTGGCCCAGGAAAGGACAACTGGTGACATTGATGCATGTAAAGGATATACTATCTAATCTAGTAGCACAAATTGCTGAGAAGTTAGCCGTGACCAAGATCGAAAAACCCTACAATGGGAACATGAGCATTAGAACTGGACCATGGAGTAATGGAAGGAGTAGAGATGGCAACAGGATGGGCTATGGAGAGAATAGAAGATGGTGGGGACAGTGAGATGCTTTTGGCAATGTTCTGCTGAGAATGTTGTGTCCCGGCATTCATTGATGCAGTATATCTGTATGCAGTCAGTCATTAATAACATGGAGGATCAGATTCGAAGACAGAACATTAATGAGGAAAACCCAACTAACAAGCAATATATTTCCCCCTGATATTTATGAGCCGGGCTTCTGATTAGCTTCTTTGTAACACCAGAGCTTGATAGATTGAATACAATTTTAAATAACGGCAATATTTTCTAAGTCTCCTTCCCTGTAATGAGAAAACAGAGTCATGCACTCAGACCCATGGCTGCCTATTACAGACTGTGCTATGAATGTCAATGGCTGTGTAAGATCGGATTAACAAGTCTTGTGAGAAGAGTTCATATCTGTCATTGTCCGTGACATCTCACGGAGCAAAACTACAAGTACTGTAGCTGCAGTCTAGCTTGTAATAGTGTTTAGGGGACATGAAGACATGATCTGTTTCTGTGTCCTACAGGGTTTCAATAGAGATGAAAGATTTCACATACCTCCTAGGGCGATTTTGATTTTTACCTGAATGTACGTATTTGGAGCTAAAACTATTTTTTTCAATTTGGGTTTCATTAAGTATTTTGACCTATTTTGTCTTTTGAAGCTGTTTTTTTCCTTGCACATTATTGGTTGCAAAGTGAGATTAAAGAGGACCTGTCAGCAGGTCAAAAGTGGCCAGTCTGCTCTAATTTTATTCCTGTTGCTCCCGTATTTCCCTTTTTTAAACTCCAACATATGGTTCCAGAGATATGGGGCATTTTAGTGTACCCAGTTTGCTATGGCCTTTAGTGAGGGGGTGACTCTCATATGGGGATGCCAACCAAAGAACATGTAAAGACCATATACTGTAATTGAGTATATTGGGTGTACTAAATAAAATTGCCCATCTCTAGAACCGTATGGTGGATTTAAAGAAAAAAAAAGAATAATAAGAGGAACAGTGGGAATAAAAATAAATACTAAAACAGGCCATTTTTGTTCTGGTGACACATCCTTTTAACTAATAATTAGTGATGGGCGAACATAGTCTGATAAGGTGTTATCCGAGCATGCTCGAGTGCCAAGATCCTTGACGCTGTCTTCGGCATGCTTGAAAAAAATATGTTCAAGTCCCCGCGGCTGCATGTCACGAGGCTGTTTGACAGCTACAACTCATGCAAGGAATGCCTAACAAACAGGTGATCCTCGCATGTGCTGCGACTGTCAAACAGCCACGGAGACTTGAACATATTTTTCGAGAATGCCGAAGACAGCGCCAAGGATCTGCTGAACGGGGAAGCCAACTTTGGTGGTCCTGGGGATACCTATCTTCAAGGTCTAAGTAAGTGTCTTGCCCTACTGTAGTCTACTTGAGAGACAACCACCTCATTTGTGAGATAGTCACTATTATTGTCAGTTTACCACATTGTTTGGGAATTGTTACCTTTTGCTGATCTCTATTAGATTTGTTGGGGTTTGTTTTTGATGTTTTGTTTGGTTTGTTGTTTTAATATACTTTTAATATACATTGTTTTTTTGGTGATTTCTTTGTTAGCCGTAAAGGTAATGGTGTCCGCTGACAACCTTGTTGATTCATCAAATAAAATCCCAATACATTGGACCCCCTAGAGGTCAGACCCCCATCTATTAGACGTTTATGGCATGTCCAATGGATGGGAATGCTCTTCAATTCTGTCTTTTTACTGACACTAACAAGGACAATAAGAAGAACATTTGTCCTTACATGAAATACTGTATCTTCGCTAAGTGATGTACTAATGACCAGATAAAAGGAAGTTATTGATAGCGATGCTGCAGTAATAAATGGTCAGACACTGAGGATCTCGTCCTTTCATGCTGTTTGCCACAAAACTTTAATTAAAAGCTCTGGCAGGTACATTTGACGAGAGATGGAGGTTTACATCATGTGTCAGTACAACGATCCTACAAGCAACACTAAGCAGGCGCTCAGGGATAGAGGCCTATTTCATGTCAGAAGTCTGCCAGAGAACTGACATTTAAATAGAAAATCGTATCCACCTAAATGAAAGTGCAGCCGCTCGTCCTCCAGTCTCTTGCGTGCCGCTGAACCTTGCTTAATGGGGTTTTCATCTAATAGCAGAATGTGTCAGGTTGTATCAGGACATACAGGCAATTGTGCTTCATTTTTTTTTCCTTAAAGAGATTTGCACCCAAAACATAAACTTGACTAAAAATCAAAAGTGATGTTCAATTTTTGCAAAACATAGCAACTGGAAGTTGAGTCATATCAGTTCAATTTGTCACTTTTGTGAAACGATCTTCGATCTGTGAGCTCCGACCAGTTTCCTAATGAGCAATGATTCCTAACCAGGGATCTCTGTTACCCTTGGGGTTAGAGAAGGAAGAATAGAAAACAGGACCACCATATACCGATGTGTCCACTTGTGATGAGCGAACGTGCTGGGATAAGGTGTTATCCGCCGTGCCCGGGTGCTAACCGAGTGACTTCGACGTGCTCAAATAATAAGTTTGTGTCCCCGCGGCTGCATGTCTAGCGGCTGTTCGATAAACACAACACATGGAGGGATTGCTTAACAAACAGACAATCCCTGCATGCGTTGTGGCTGTCGAACAGCCGCGGGGACTCAAACATATTTTTCGAGCATCCTGAAGACACTAGGCAAGCACACGAGCATATATGATAATGCCCAGTATCAGAGAACGAGACAAGGCGGTGACCATGGTCCAAAAACGCCTTGTGCATGGATTACCACTCCATATGCTAATCTTAAAAAAGGAGAAAACGGAGTAACGGATCCAAAATATATGCAAAAGTATAAATTTTATTAGTACTCACATCAAGTGCTGACAAGTATACAAGTTGACTAAAATAGGGGGGATAAGCCCCAGTGATACAACAATCAGGACAGACAAGGACAGGGTAAATAAAATGATACCAGTGCTCGAAATCTACATGGCACAACGTTCAGTCAGCCCATGGGCATTGCACATAACAGACATGTGTCTAATGGTAAAAGATAGTCAAATATGGCATACTCAATTAAATGTGTATTGTACATAGTTGTACATGTCTAGAGCGCCAAAAAAAAAAAAAAAAAAACATCCAGAGGGGTCAATGTGCAAGTCCAATGGACACTGAACATAAATGAATCAATGACATGTGGAAGGATTCTTACATAGTAAATAACATATGTATCAGCATATCAAAACTGCGCAATTGTGCCAGAGAGAACCCAGGAGACGACCCGCCCAGCGGTCCAAATGACCGAAGTGTGGAAACAAGTAAAGGCAGGCTGCTTACCGGGGAGCAGAGGAGGTGAAGGCCCATGCAACGACACCCGACGTACGTTTCGCGCCCGCCACAGGCGCTTTATCAAGGGAGTGTTGACTGAGGTGAACCACCATGTTTTTATGCAGAAAGACCTCCCACTTGAAAGCGGTCACATGGGGCAGGTCTACCAACCAAAGGCAGCGGACAGAGCATGCGCAGTGCAGCTCACTCAAACCAGGAAGTGATCAATAGTATGGTCACAAAAAAAAAAAAAACACACTCATATAAAAACTAGATAGCATCGTTACCCTAGATGCCTGCGCAGTGTATTGCGTTGACAAAAAGTGTCAGAGCTCAATGAATGATAAAGATGTAATCAGACCATAATAGCGGCGCATACTCAGTGCAACACCTCAGTCCTCCAGGAGATGGGGCAGGCGTCACGCGTCAGGGAAAACAGACGGAATTTAACCCCGTGTATAACCTGAGGCGGGCAGACGCCCAAACCCATATCGGAGCAACGGGTGAGCGCAGGTATGCGCACTAAGGTCACAGCATAAAGAATCAGAAGAAGAAAATTAAAAAAAAAAAAAAAAACACAAACAAGTAAAAAATAAAAAATAAATAATAAACCAAGACAGACCATGGAGGAAATACAATAAAGATAGTGACATCAATCATAATTGGGGCAAACAATATAAACACATTATATGATAGTGTATGCTACCAAAAATCCAGAGCACCAGTAAGGATTGTAAAGGCACACAATAAGATTGATGCAACAGTCCAGAAAAACTTCTTTTTTTTTTTTTTTTTCTTCCTTTTCCTTCCCCCTTCTTCCTTTCTCTTCTTCTTATATAGTAATAGACGAGTGACCCGAACACGATGGAGTGTCCGCATTCTCCATAATATCAATATGCCGTGAAACGATGATGAAGGTAGATATTCTTTCCAGATCCAACAGATAATAAACGCAGGCGTGGGTACGGACATCCAGAATAGAGGGGTCCACACCACACAATGGTACCAGTGAGTCCACATGTAGCCAACACAGAAAACACAGGGAAACTAAAAAAATATATAAAAAGACAAAAAGTTAAAATCATACAAACCGAATGTTGATAGGGCCTAAAAAAATGAAACAATGGTGAGTGCAGCGGAGACAGCAGAAGCTATAAAAATGAGGAGAAACTCAGAGATTCGTTAAGTCCTTTGGGGGTCATAGTATCCAGGGCGACGATCCACTTAGCCTCTCTCTGGGCCAACGCCTTTTTGTAATTTCCAGCTCGGATTCCCAAGTGTACACATTCAATACCTCTTACCATGAAGGACCCCGGGTCACAATCATGGGAGGATCTGAAGTGACGTGGGATGGTCTTAAGGGTAGTAGGATCGACCACTGTCTTGGCCGCCCGAATGTCCCTAACATGCTCACGAACTCTCACATGTAATTCTCTTGATGTGAGGCCCACATATATCAGTGGGCACCCACATGTCGCGTAGTATATGACATTAGTACTACTGCAGGAAATGTGTTGTTTGATGTGAAAATCTTTTTCACCATCGGAGGACTGAAAGGAGGAGCAGCGAAGGACATTCGGGCAGGCAACACAGTGGCCGCAAGGAAAACACCCCCGAGTTGGACCAGTAGATCCAAAGGGGTTCGTTGTCGTCGCGATGTAATGGCTCTTGACCAAAAAATCCCTCAAGTTTCTACATCTTCTTGAAGTCATCAGAGGACGATCACCGATAACCTGGCCCAGAGATGGCTCCGAGCCAAGAATTGCCCAGTGTTTGGCCAAAATGCTCCTCATGTGTTCCCATTCATGATTGAAGGTAGAGATGAAACGTATTGGGGCAGATCCACCTGACTTAGCAGATCTCCCAGTATTATCACGCCTCGGATAAAGCAAGTCCCTGCGGGCAGTAGCCCTGGCTCTACTGTAACCCTTTCGTATGCTCCTGTTACTATATCCCCGGTTGCGAAAACGAGTCTGTAGGTCCCTAGCTTGCCTTTCAAAACCATCCTCGGTGGAGCAGATCCGCCTCATCCTGAGGAACTGACCGACAGGAACGGCCCTGATGGTAGAGGTGTTATGTGCGGACTCGGCATGGAGTAAAGAGTTGACAGAAGTGGGCTTCCTGTACACGTCAGTCTGGATCCGGCGTGTATCGTCGATCTCCAGTGTGACGTCCAGGAAGTCAATAGTTTTAAGATCATATTTAAATGTCAATCTAATGTTAAAAGTATTAGCATTGAGCCATGCCATGAAGTCCCCGAGCTGCTGCAGTGTCCCGTCCCAAAAAAATATAACATCACACGAGCATGGCGGATAACACCTTATCCGAGCACGTTCGCTCATCATTAGTGTTGAGCATTCCGATACCGCAAGTATCGGGTATCGGCCGATACTTGCTGTATCGGAATTCCGATACCGACTTCCGATATTTTTTCAATATCGGAATTCGGCATCGGAATCGGAAGTTCAGTTGATTGACGGCCTGACGTCATCATGATGCGCGGTGTGTGCGCATCATGATGCGCCGTCATTTCGGGCCTTCCGGGGGTCTCTGCCGGCCTGCCGGGGGGCTGTGCCGGCCTGCCGGGGGGCTGTGTGGACTGCCCGGGGTCTGTACCGGCCTGCCGGGGGGCTGTGCCGGCCTGCCGGTGGTCTGTGCACCCTGTGGGGGTCTGTACCGGCCTGCCGGGGGGCTGTGCCGGCCTGCCGGGGGGCTGTGCTGATGTCCGGGGGTCTGTGCAAGCATCGTCCGATGGGACTACAAGTCCCATCTGGCGATGCCTGCTACCATGACAGTGATTGACACATTAGCCAATGATGGGACAGTAGTAGTCCCATCATCCGGCTAATGTGTTAAATGTTAAAAAAAAAAAAAAAAAAAATACTACATACATACTACATGCATGCTACATACATACTACATGCTACATACATACTACATATATACTACATACATACTACATACATGCTACATACATACTACATGCATGCTACATACATACTACATGCTACATACATACTACATGCATTCTACATACATACTACATATATACTACATACATGCTACATACATACTGCATGCTACATACATACTACATACATACTACATACATACTACATGCATGCTACATACATACTACATATATACTACATGCATGCTACATACATACTACATGCTACATACATACTACATATATACTACATACATACTACATACATGCTACATACATACTGCATGCTACATACATACTACATACATACTACATACATACTACATGCATGCTACATACATACTACATGCATGCTACATACATACTACATGCATGCTACATGCATGCTACATACATACTACATGCTACATACATACCACATACATACTACATACATACTACGTATATACTACATGCATGCTACATACATACTACATGCTACATACATACCACATACATACTACATACATACTACATACATACTACATGCTACATACATACTACATATATACTACATGCATGCTACATACATACTACATGCTACATACATACCACATACATACTACATACATACTACATACATACTACATGCTACATACATACTACATATATACTACATGCATGCTACATACATACTACATGCTACATACATACCACATACATACTACATACATGCTACATATATACTACATGCATGCTACATACATACTACATATATACTACATGCATGCTACATACATACTACATGCTACATGCATGCTACATACATACTACATACATACTACATGCTACATACATACCACATATATACTACATACATACAATACATTCATACAATACATACATAGACATACAGTACATATAACATAGAGTAACATACTTACCAATACTTGTCACATTGTTCCCCGAAGCCATTGTCTTTTCCGGAATAAATCTTAACATAACAAACCACAAAAATACTCACCCACGATCCGAAGCAGTCCACGAGTGTGTCCCACGACGATCTTGGGTAGAGAACTGCAGCATCAGATGATGCTGCCGTTCTCTACGGGCTGCAGGAATCCAATGACGGAAGGTAGTTATCCTTCCGCACTGTATTCCTCCGCCACTTAAAAAAAAAAAGTCCCTAGTCTCACTTTATGCCATTGCTGTGTGGGAATTTCCCACACAGCAATGGCATAAAGTGAGACTAGGGACTTTTTTTTTTTTTAAGTGGCGGAGGAATACAGTGCGGAAGGTAGGTATCATTGGATTCCTGCAGCCCGTAGAGAACGGCAGCAACAGCTGATGCTGCAGTTCTCTACCCAAGATCGTCGTGGGACACACTCGTGGACTGCTTCGGATCGTGGGTATGTATGTAGCATGTAGTATGTAGCATGCATGTAGTATATATGTAGTATGTATGTAGCATGTAGTATGTATGTAGCATGCATGTAGTATATATGTAGTATGTATGTAGCATGTAGTATGTATGTAGCATGCATGTAGTATATATGTAGTATGTATGTAGCATGTAGTATGTATGTAGCATGCATGTAGTATGTATGTAGCATGCATGTAGTATGTATATGGTATGTATGTAGCATGTAGTATGTATGTAGCATGCATGTAGTATATATGTGTTATGTATGTGGTATGTATGTAGCATGCATGTAGCATGCATGTAGTATGTATGTAGTATATATGTAGTATGTATGTAGCATGTAGTATGTATGTAGTATGTATGTAGCATGCATGTAGCATGCAGTATGTATGTAGCATGCATGTAGTATATATGTAGTATGTATGTAGCATGTAGTATGTAGCATGCATGTAGTATATATGTAGTATGTAGCATGTAGTATGTATGTAGCATGCATGTAGTATATATGTGTTATGTATGTAGCATGTAGCATGCATGTAGCATGCATGTAGTATGTATGTAGTATATATGTGGTATGTATGTAGCATGCAGTATGTATGTAGCATGCATGTAGTATATATGTAGTATGTATGTTGCATGTAGTATTTATGTAGTATGAATGTAGCATGTATGTAGTATGTAGTATGAATGTAGCATGTATGTAGTATGCATGTTGTATGTATGTAGCATGTAATTTTTTTTATTTTTTTTTACATTTAACACATTAGCCGGATGATGGGACTACTACTGTCCCATCATTGGCTAATGTGTCAATCACTGTCATGGTAGCAGGCATCGCCCGATGGGACTTGTAGTCCCATCGGACGATGCCTGCACAGACCCCCGGAGCCTGCACAGACCACCGGCAGGCCGGCACAGCCCCCCGGCAGGCCGGCACAGCCCCCCGGCAGGCCGGCACAGCCCCCCGGCAGGCCGGCACAGCCCCCCGGCAGGCCGGCACAGCCCCCCGGCAGGCCGGCACAGCCCCCCGGAGCCTGCACAGACCACCGGCAGGCCGGCACAGACCACCGGAGCCTGCACAGACCCCCTGGCAGGCCGGCACAGCCCCCCGAAAGGCCCGTACAGACCCCAGAGAGGCTGTACAAGGGCAGGAAAGGGTTTTTCTTATTCCGATACCGGAAGTCCCATAGACTTGAATGGGACTTCCGGTATCGGAATCGGCGATACCGATACTTTTTTTAAAGATCGGCCGAAACCATCCGATACGATACTTTGAAGTATCGGACGGTATCGCTCAACTCTACTCATCATTAGTGACCACCCTTAACTTTTCCCGGAATTTTGAATGAACTCCTTATTCTTCATGATACAAATTTAGCAGTCTTCAGTTCATATGACAACCCCTCAATGGCCACATATGGTGTAAACATCTGATAATTTGTGTATAATTAGTTATCCTGCGCTACTGATCTTGGAATATTGGAATATTCACATTCCTATATATTGGCCAAGAAGTGAAGGGCACTTCTAATAAATACAAAAACCTACAAGAGTAAAATCAAATAATGTTTACTGAGTAAGAACAATTTCAAAAACATATAGAGATTAAGAATGGGGTTTCTAATTTGACTGTGATTTGCTTTCCATCAATGTGGACTTCTGATTTCATCTTCATCATTACGTCTTCTGAAGGGCTCTCCATCTTCCTGATCTTTATGGTCTTTGTCAGGAACACTGCACTGAACTTGCTCACTGAGCCAGTGCGCGTGTCCTGAGTAAAGCGAACTGTGCTCAAAGATACCTGTGGAGCAGGCAGCAGCCGAGTAGGTGCGTACTTCAGAACAGCAGGACCTGAAGCACGTGACTGCTGGGGGCGTGGCCTAAACTCCAGAGAGCTAGGAGCTGCAAGAGAACTCCTAGCAGGGTAACTGCGAGACAAAGTCACCAAGGGGCATAGACAGGGAGGATAGTCAGGACGTAGCCAATGAGTCATACACAGAGATAGCTGCAAGGTACAAGAGGGGCGAGCAGAGAGTAGTCAGATCACAGGCAACGAGTCATACACAGGGAGGGTAGCGCAGTACAGAATCAACAGGTAAACTCCCAACGGGGAACAGAACCGGGTCAGAACCATATAAACAAGCTATAACAACGAACAGGCTGAGGCACACAGAGGTCACCACACTCGGCCAAAGGCAAAAGTATAACTGACAGGGATTGGAGCTTCTCAGGGGTTTAAGAAGGTCTCCCAGAACCAAAGAGAGGCCACAATCATTAACCCCAGGTGTGCAGGTCAAAACCTGCACTGAGCTCCAGACATTAACCCCTGACGTGCAGCTCAAAAACCTGCACTGATATCATGACAGTCTTCATCACTGTGACGGATTTTGTCTTCTTCAAAGTGATGTTCTGACTTTGACTCCATCAATCTCATCCTCCGATTACTTTTCTACCACTCATATCTTCTGACTTGGCCTCCATCCATGTGATTTTCTGAATTTGTTCTTTGACGGGATAGAAGGTTTCGCATTCGAAAGTTGACATGTATAAATATACTTATTTGCTTGAGTTTTCCGTGTGTGTAATTGTGTTTCCCTCTCGGTTCGACCTAATGGGTTCCAAGAATCCTCTGTAATAGTCATAATATTTAGGTTTGCATCTCTGCTCGTAAGCAGTCCAATCCCAAATGATTTGCATCCACTAGAAATAGACCAGGTTTGTATCTGTACCTTCTGCTATGTTTATTTTCTGAGCCTTCTTTTTGAGTATCTGATGTTAATTCTGTCTTTCTAACTAGAATATTATTGTGACATCCCTCAGGTATGATCTGGTCCGAATGTAAAGAAATTTGGTCACAAGGGCCCAGGGAATACATGTTTGAACTGTGGAATATCCTGGATTTTGGGATGTTGGCCATCTTTGCTGCATCTTTCATTGCTAGGTTCATGGCTTTTTGGCATGCCTCCCGTGCGCAGAACTATGTTGATGATGATGAGAACATCAAGGACGTGACAAGTGCCACGCTGCCCCCTGAAATAAAATACTACACTCTGGGTGAGTGGGCCGCAACTCATAATTCAACAACTTGTTTGATTTGCACTATTGAAATAGTTCTCCATGTAAATCAAAACCAACCCTACAAAGAAGATGTCACTTGCCACCTACTAATATATATAATGGTCATATATATACAGTATATAACACATAGATCCTAGAATGGCAACTAGAATAAATCCTTCAATAATCTACAGTAATCTAGTGCCCATAACTATGGTCTTTGATATTGTATGTTTATAGAAGGCAGTCTGGATGCCGTTTTAAAATCATTCATGGCAGAGTTTCATAATGTAACTACTCTAACAGTAAAGAATTCCTCTCCTAGAATATGTCCCTTGTTATAGCCAGGGGCCCTGGCTAGAAAAATCTTTAATGGCCATTGATATATTAAAGCAAACCTCCGGAGCGCAACTGTAGGCAGAGTCTTATCTTCCTGCACTAAACAAGAGAATCCAAGGAAAGACCTCCCCACAGGCCGCCCCGAAGCACAAACAGTCTGTCTCTATGATGAGGAACATGTACGCGCATATCATTAACTTCTAACACAGATTACACAAGAACCACAAGACGTATTTCTTCTCCATTGGTATCATTTTAATCAGTATAAGAGCAACAACATGACAATGTCTGTAGTTTACTTAGCAAAATCCTGCTGTCAGGTTCTCTTTAAGTCATCTTAGGAATATTGCCTCTTTTTAAATGTTATCCTGGGATAATATAAATGCTGCCTTTTATTACAGTGTTCTACACCCCATTAATGGAGTTAAAGGGGTATTCACTTCCCAGTAAGTGGTGAACTATCACTTGAATGAGCATAGCTAACTACATTTGGGTTGGCAATTTAGGGATGCCTTAATTTCGCATTCATTCCTGCCCCTAAACCTGCCCAGAAATGCCCATTCATGGGTGGTATATTGAGTAAATGCCATCATTTTTGGTCCAGGAAATGAAAATTTGCTTGGATAGCTTCCAAAACCTCGAGATATTCTCAGGAAATTCAGGACAATTTGCCATCATCTGATGATTACTGAGGGACTGATCTCTAGGAAGGCTACATCCTTGAGAATTAAAGGACTACGTCATTGCTTAATAAATCTTCTGCAAAGGGGTATTCCCAACATCCTTTCACAGCGTGGCTCTATTCACTATAGAGCTCGCTGGAGTTGTCTGCACAGCAGGGTGATTGGGAGCACCCCTATGTAGGGAAAAACTAAGAAAGGGATGCAGGACTGTGACCTCTTTATTCTCTAGATTAGGGGGCCCAAGAGGTTTTGACAGAAACCTGTTAGCACAATTTTTGCATTTGGATGTAGCGGTATGGCTGTACAGGGTCTTGTCCCCAAATAAAAATTAATTTTCAGGGGAATAAACAGATGCACTCACCGGTTTCACTTATCATCTTTATTCATATCATCATTTGTACAAAGTGTTAGCAAAAGACAGTGCTGGATCCCTGAGGCAATGGCCATTTTACATACTCCTAGACTTCTATGGGCTTTATATGCATGACACCTCAGGGGCATGTAGAAGTGTAGGAGTAAGCAAAACAGTCGTTGCCTCAGGGGTCCAGCACTCTCTCCCACTACATGTTTGCAAAATTGCCATTGTCCATAAAGAAGAGAAATGAAACTGGTGAGTGCCACTGTTTTTTCTCTTAAAGGGAATCTGTCACTCCTTTTTTCGAATATGAGCTGCCGGCACCGACATCAGGGGCTTATCAACAGCATTCTGTAATGCTGTAGATATGCCCCCGATGTAACCTGAAAGAGAAGAAAAAAGAGTTATATTATACTCACCCCGACATCTGTTCCGGTCCGATGGGTGTTGCGGTCCGGTCCGGCGCCTCCCCTCCACAGGGCAGAGCAGTGCGCCTGAGCAGGAGCCACGACAGGAAGGAAAGAAGGGATACTATTGAAGAGAAATAGCGCAATAGTGCATTATCCAGTGTAAGTATATCAATTTAAAAATAATACACTCACCAGATGGAGCTTGTAATGAGCATGGAGGATTTGCTGCTGCAGGAACCACAGATCCATGAGGGACTGGCGTTGAAGATCCAGGATAGGAAAAAAAGTGGTCAGACAATCCGCGCTGCAAATCACTATGAACAATTAATATTACAGTGGTCTTTATTCGACGCATTTCGAAGTTTCACAGAACTCCTTCCTCAGGAAAAAACTTCGAAACGCTTCGAATAAAGACCACTGTAATAATAATTGTTCATAGTGATTTGCAGCGCGGATTGTCTGACCACTTTTTCCCTATCCTGAATCTTCTAGGAAGGAAAGAAGAGGACAGCATCGTATGAAGATGGGAGGCGCCGGACCGGACAGCGACACCCATCGGACCGGAACGGACGCCGGGGTGGGTATAAACTAACTCTTTTTTCATATCTTTCAGGTTACATCGGGGGCTTATCTACAGCATTACAGAATGCTGTAGATAAGCCCCTGATGTCGGTGCCGGCAACTCATATTCGAAAAAAGGGGGTGACACATTCCCTTTAAAGAAATTGTTTGTCTATGTTATTGATGATGGGTGCCGGTTGGGGACTCTTTGAATACTAAATCCTTCTGGATGGTTGGGTTTGCTCTTATGTAAACCGTGACTGACATTTGTTTATTGCTATTGCCCAAATAAATAATTTTACTTTTTTGTATACCTATGATATGCCAGTCATGAGAAATCTAACTATATGCAAATCAGACTGGTTCTGCACTAGGGGTGTGTCAAGTCACTTGGAAGAAGCAAGCCTAGTGCATTGACACCCCCCCAATGTACTTCCAGTCTGATTTGCATATTGGTTTTACACTGGATTTCTCATGACTTGCACCTCGGATCCCTACAAAAAATTGGGAGAGTTCCATATCCTAGCCATGTGTCATCGCTTAGGCCACATTCACGCATTCAGTATTTGGTCAGTATTTTACATCAGTATTTTACATCAGGACAATCAGAGGAAAAGTATACTATGCATCTTCTCGCCCAACCTCCACCAGTGACTCATTTCCGTCACATCTCCTCCAGTCCCTTTCCCCTGCTGTCACCCCTCACCTAACTAAAATATTTAACCTCTCTCTCTCTTCTGGTATCTTTCCCTCCTCATTTAAGCATGCCATCATGCATCCACTACTTAAAAAACCATCCCTCGACCAAAACTGTGCAGCTAACTATAGACCTGTCTCTAATCTTCCCTTCATCTCTAAACTCCTGGTACGCCTGGTCCACGCCCATCTGATCCGCTATGTCTCTGATAACTCTCTTCTCGATCCTCTCCAATCCGGTTTCCGCTCTTTACACTCCACTGAAACTGCCCTCACTAAAGTCTCTGATGATCTACTAACAGCTAAATCTAATGGTCACTACTTCTTGCTAATTCTCTTGGATCTCTCTGCAGCATTCGACACTGTGGATCATCAGCTCCTCCTCACTATGCTCTGCTCCATCGGCATCAAGGACACCGTTCTCTCCTGGTTCTCCTCCTATCTCTCTGACCGCTCCTTTACTGTATCTTTTGCTGGCTCCTCCTCCTCTCATCTTCCCCTTACTGTTGGGGTTCCTCAAGGATCAGTCTAGGCCCCCTCCTCTTCTCTTTGTACACTGCCCCTATTGGTCAAACAATCAGTAGATTTGGTTTCCAGTACCATCTCTATGCTGATGATACCCAATTATATGCTTCTTCTCCTGACATCACGCCTGCCTTTCTAGAAAACACCGGCGATTGTCTAAACGCTGTGTCTAACATCATGTCCTCACTATATCTGAAACTGAACCTGTCAAAGACTGAACTCCTTGTGTTTCCTTCCTCTACTAATGCACCTATACCCGACATTGCCATTTCTGTGTGTGGCTCCACTATTACTCCCCAGCAACACGCCCGCTGTCTTGGGGTCATACTTGACTCCGAGCTTTCATTCGCCCCCACATACGATCACTGGCTCGCTCTTGTCATCTGCACCTCAAAAACATTTCTAGAATTCGACCTTTTCTTACTTTTGACTCTGCAAAAACTCTTACTGTTTCTCTTATTCATTCTCGTCTGGACTATTGTAACTCTCTTCTAATCATTCTCCCTCTTACCAAACTCTCCCCCCTCCAATCTGTCTTGAATGCTGCAGCCAGGATCATATTGCTCGCCAATCGTTACACCGATGCCTCTACCTTGTGCCAGTCATTACACTGGCTACCCATTCACTCCAGGATCCTGTACAAACTTACTCTCCATGGCTCAGCACCACCCTACATCTACTCCTTTTGTTTCAGTCTACCACCCTACCCGTGCCCTCCGTTCTGCTGGTGACCTGAGGTTAGCATCCACAATAATCAGAACCTCCCACTCCCGTCTCCAAGACTATACACGTGCTGTGCCAATTCTTTGGAATGCACTTCCCAGGTCAATACCATTAGTCCCCAATCCCCACAATTTTAAGCGTGCCCTGAAAACTCATTTATTCAGACTGGCCTACCACCTCAACACATTAACCTAATCTATCCCTGTGTGGCACAGCCAAAAGTTTTTACCATAACCTGGTTCCCCGCATCATGTTCCCACATGCTTTATGCATCTATTAGCCCTCTGCATCTGTACTGTTACACACTTAACATTATGGCTGGTCCATACAATCAGGGCAACTGTTACCACCCACCTTTCGTGTCTACCTCTTTCCTCATAGACTGTAAGCTTGCGAGCAGGGCCCTCATTCCTCTTGGTATCTGTTATAATCTATGTGATTATTGTTATGCTGTAATGTCTATTGTCTGTACAAGTCTCCTCTGAAATGTAAAGTGCTGCGGAATATGTCGGCGCTATAGAAATAAAATGTATTATTATTATTATAAACCCGTCACCACTTTTGTATTTATCACCCACTCCTGGTTTTGTCTTACAAATTCTGATGTAAAAAAAACTGTCCAAATACTGAAAGTGTGAATGTGGCCTTACAAACATATGAATGCCCCTTTAAGGCAGGCACACACCATCATACAATACTTACGCATTTTCGTTATTTTCTAAGCAAATCTTTAATTATTTCCTAAGATTTAGCTACTGTGTGCGGTGAAATAAGCCTCGGCATCTATTATCCCGGTCTCTGGTAGAGAAGCAGTAACACAAAATCGTAAAAAGACTTTACAGATGTAATCTTTCCTTCAGAGATGCTTCTAAATGCAGAGAAGTGAACGGGCCGACAGTAAATTTGGGTTTATTTTTTGCTATTTCAGAGGCAATCAGTTTGATTGTGAATGTGCTAAAATTGTTTCGGAATGCAAATAAATTGTACACAATAAAGGAAAAAAAAATGTGATATAGAGAATCCAGGCAGTATGTAGCCACAAATGGCAAATTCATGCATTAATGCCTACAAGGTGCCGTCAAAAAACACCGTTCCATCCAGTCACATTTTGCTTAATTAATAGCCCCATTTAGTGCTCAGTTAAAATAGCCACAAACAGTTCAACCATTCAGTGCTGAAATACTCCCAGAAGTTAATTTTGGCACTAAACACTGCCCGTCTAGTGTTAATAGATTCTCCAGTTTTGTGTGCATGAACAGATTTCAGTTTATGTCCCTATTCAGTCCTCTTTTAAAGAAAATCCATCAGCAGTTTTTTTTCTTATGTAGTATAAGAGCAGCATGATTATTTCACACATCATTATGCAGAGGTTCAGAGCCTGATTCCAGCAATGTATCACTTACTGAGCTGTGTGTTGCTGTTGCAATACAATCAGTGTTTAATAAGCAGGAGATTATCACTACAGGACTAGGTGTCTTGTGCCTCCTAGTCAACTGCTCTGTGTAACTCCACCCCCCCACCACTGATTGGCAACTTTCTACCTATGCCCAGCGTACAGAGAAAGCCGCCAATCAGTGGTGTGAAGGCGGGGTTATACAGGGATCAGCATTCTGAGCACTACTAGACCTGAAGCAGATAAAACATGGATTTTATCAAAACTATATCATGCAGATCAGTAAGTAAAACATCAATGGAATCGGGGTATCGGCTCCTACAACATGCTGCTTTCAGACTACATAGCTATAAGCTGAGGACAGATTCCCTTTAATATCTCTGCTTAATGCTACCATATAGTGCTTATTTTATTCTGCAAAACAGTGTTCAGTAATACCGCCATTTAGCATGTTTTACACAAATATTTAGACTCAAATACTGTTATATGGTGACAAGCAATACCCACACAGTGCAGACATTTAGTGCTCAGATAATGCTAACATACACTGCTAAGTCATATTACCTAAAGTGTTCACATGCAGTAACTCTACTATATATTCTCAGTCCAGTTTTGGTAAGCTCTATAAAGCTGCTGTCATCATGGGCTGGAGTGGTTAACTTTACCCAATCACAGAACCCATGTGAACTATACCCAGTCACTGAACCTACAGTATGTGAACTATGCACAGTCACAGAACCCATGTGAACTATACCCAGTCACAGAACCCATGTGAACTATATACAGTCACAGAACCCATGTGAACTATACCCAGTCACAGAACCCATGTAAACTACATACAGTCACAGAACCCATGTGAACTATACCCAGTCACAGAACCCATGTGAACTATATACAGTCACAGAACCCATGTGAACTATACCCAGTCACAGAACCCATGTGAACTATACCCAGTCACAGAACCCATGTGAACTATACCCAGTCACAGAACCCATGTGAACTATATACAGTCACAGAACCCATGTGAACTATACCCAGTCACAGAACCCATGTAAACTACATACAGTCACAGAACCCATGTGAACTATACCCAGTCACAGAACCCATGTGAACTATATACAGTCACAGAACCCATGTGAACTATACCCAGTCACAGAACCCATGTGAACTATACCCAGTCACAGAACCCATGTGAACTATACCCAGTCACAGAACCCATGTGAACTATATACAGTCACAGAACCCATGTGAACTATACCCAGTCACAGAACCCATGTAAACTACATACAGTCACAGAACCCATGTGAACTATACCCAGTCACAGAACCCATGTGAACTATATACAGTCACAGAACCCATGTGAACTATACCTAGTCACAGAACCCATGTGAACTATACCCAGTCACAGAACCCATGTGAACTATACCCAGTCACAGAACCCATGTGAATTATATACAGTCACAGAACCCATGTGAACTATACCCAGTCACAGAACCCATGTAAACTACATACAGTCACAGAACCCATGTGAACTATACCCAGTCATAGAACCCATGTGAACTATATACAGTCACAGAACCCATGTGAACTATACCCAGTCACAGAACCCATGTGAACTACATACAGTCACAGAACCCATGTGAACTATACCCAGTCACAGAACCCATGTGAACTATATACAGTCACAGAACCCATGTGAACTATGCACAGTCACAGAACCCATGTGAACTATACCCAGTCACAGAACCCATGTGAACTATATACAGTCACAGAACCCATGTGAACTACATACAGTCACAGAACCCATGTGAATTATACACAGTCACAGAACCCATGTGAATTATACACAGTCACAGAACCCAAGTGAACTATGCACAGTCACAGAACCCATGTGAACTATATACAGTCACTGAACCCATGTGAACTACATATAGTCACAGAACCCATGTGAATTATACACAGTCACAGAACCCATGTGAATTATACACAGTCACAGAACCCATGTGAACTATGCACAGTCACAGAACCCAAGTGAACTATACCCAGTCACAGAACCCATGTGAACTATACCCAGTCACAGAACCCATGTGAACTATATACAGTCACAGAACCCATGTGAACTATATACAGTCACAGAACCCATGTGAACTATGCACAGTCACAGAACCCATGTGAACTATGCACAGTCACAGAACCCATGTGAACTATACACAGTCACAGAACCCATGTAAACTATACACAGTCACAGAACTCATGTAAACTATACACAGTGACAGAACCCATGTGAACTATATACAGTCACAGAACCCATGTGAATTTTACACAGTCACAGAACCCATGTGAACTATATACCGTCACAGAACCCATGTGAACTATATACAGTCACGGAACCCATGTAAACTATACCCAGTCACAGAACCCATGTGAACTATACACAGTCACAGAACCCATGTGAACTATATACAGTCACAGAACCCATGTGAACTATATACAGTCACAGAACCCATGTAAACTATACCCAGTCACAGAACCCATGTGAACTATATACAGTCACAGAACCCATGTGAACTATGCACAGTCAAAGAACCCATGTGAACTATACCCAGTCACAGAACCCATGTGAACTATACCCAGTCACAGAACCCATGTGAACTATATACAGTCACAGAACCCATGTGAACTACATACAGTCACAGAACCCATGTGAATTATACACAGTCACAGAACCCATGTGAATTATACACAGTCACAGAACCCAAGTGAACTATGCACAGTCACAGAACCCATGTGAACTATATACAGTCACAAAACCCAAGTGAACTATGCACAGTCACAGAACCCGTGTGAATTATACACAGTCACAGAACCCATGTAAACTATACACAGTCAGAGAACTCATGTGAACTATGCACAGTCACAGAACCCATGTGAACTATATACAGTCACAGAACCCATGTGAACTATACCCAGTCACAGAACCCATGTGAATTATACACAGTCACAGAACCCATGTGAACTATGCACAGTCACAGAACCCAAGTGAACTATACCCAGTCACAGAACCCATGTGAACTATACCCAGTCACAGAACCCATGTGAACTATATACAGTCACAGAACCCATGTGAACTATGCACAGTCACAGAACCCATGTGAACTATACACAGTCACAGAACCCATGTAAACTATACACAGTCACAGAACTCATGTAAACTATACACAGTGACAGAACCCATGTGAACTATATACAGTCACAGAACCCATGCGAATTATACACAGTCACAGAACCCATGTGAACTATATACAGTCACAGAACCCATGTGAACTATATACAGTCACGGAACCCATGTAAACTATACCCAGTCACAGAACCCATGTGAACTATACACAGTCACAGAACCCATGTGAACTATATACAGTCACAGAACCCATGTGAACTACATATAGTCACAGAACCCATGTGAATTATACACAGTCACAGAACCCATGTGAATTATACACAGTCACAGAACCCATGTGAACTATGCACAGTCACAGAACCCAAGTGAACTATACCCAGTCACAGAACCCATGTGAACTATACCCAGTCACAGAACCCATGTGAACTATATACAGTCACAGAACCCATGTGAACTATATACAGTCACAGAACCCATGTGAACTATGCACAGTCACAGAACCCATGTGAACTATACACAGTCACAGAACCCATGTAAACTATACACAGTCACAGAACTCATGTAAACTATACACAGTGACAGAACCCATGTGAACTATATACAGTCACAGAACCCATGTGAATTTTACACAGTCACAGAACCCATGTGAACTATATACCGTCACAGAACCCATGTGAACTATATACAGTCACGGAACCCATGTAAACTATACCCAGTCACAGAACCCATGTGAACTATACACAGTCACAGAACCCATGTGAACTATATACAGTCACAGAACCCATGTGAACTATATACAGTCACAGAACCCATGTAAACTATACCCAGTCACAGAACCCATGTGAACTATATACAGTCACATAACCCATGTGAACTATGCACAGTCAAAGAACCCATGTGAACTATACCCAGTCACAGAACCCATGTGAACTATACCCAGTCACAGAACCCATGTGAACTATATACAGTCACAGAACCCATGTGAACTACATACAGTCACAGAACCCATGTGAATTATACACAGTCACAGAACCCATGTGAATTATACACAGTCACAGAACCCAAGTGAACTATGCACAGTCACAGAACCCATGTGAACTATATACAGTCACAGAACCCAAGTGAACTATGCACAGTCACAGAACCCGTGTGAATTATACACAGTCACAGAACCCATGTAAACTATACACAGTCAGAGAACTCATGTGAACTATGCACAGTCACAGAACCCATGTGAACTATATACAGTCACAGAACCCATGTGAACTATACCCAGTCACAGAACCCATGTGAATTATACACAGTCACAGAACCCATGTGAACTATGCACAGTCACAGAACCCAAGTGAACTATACCCAGTCACAGAACCCATGTGAACTATACCCAGTCACAGAACCCATGTGAACTATATACAGTCACAGAACCCATGTGGACTATATACAGTCACAGAACCCATGTGAACTATGCACAGTCACAGAACCCATGTGAACTATACACAGTCACAGAACCCATGTAAACTATACACAGTCACAGAACTCATGTAAACTATACACAGTGACAGAACCCATGTGAACTATATACAGTCACAGAACCCATGCGAATTATACACAGTCACAGAACCCATGTGAACTATATACAGTCACAGAACCCATGTGAACTATATACAGTCACGGAACCCATGTAAACTATACCCAGTCACAGAACCCATGTGAACTATACACAGTCACAGAACCCATGTGAACTATATACAGTCACAGAACCCATGTGAACTATATACAGTCACAGAACCCATGTAAACTATACCCAGTCACAGAACCCATGTGAACTATATACAGTCACAGAACCCATGTGAACTATATACAGTCACAGAACCCATGCAAACTATACACAGTGACAGAACTCATGTGAACTATATACAGTCACACAACCCATGTGAACTATATACAGTCACAGAACCCATGTAAACTATGCCCAGTCACAGAACCCATGTGAACTATACACAGTCACAGAACCCATGTGAACTATATACAGTCACAGAACCCAAGTGAACTACACACAGTCACAGAACCCATGTGAACTATGCACAGTCACAAAACCCATGTGAACTCTACACAGTCACAGAACCCATGTAAACTATACACAGTCACAGAACCCATGTAAACTATACACAGTGACAGAACCCATGTGAACTATATACAGTCACAGAACCCATGTAAACTATACCCAGTCACAGAACCCATGTGAACTCTACACAGTCACAGAACCCATGTAAACTATACACAGTCACAGAACCCATGTAAACTATACACAGTGACAGAACCCATGTGAACTATATACAGTCACAGAACCCATGTAAACTATACCCAGTCACAGAACCCATGTGAACTATATACAGTCACAGAACCCATGTGAACTATATACAGTCACAGAACCCATGTGAACTATATACAGTCACGGAACCCATGTGAATTATACACAGTCACAGAACCCATGTGAACTATATACAGTCACAGAACCCATGTGAACTATATACAGTCACGGAACCCATGTAAACTATACCCAGTCACAGAACCCATGTGAACTATACACAGTCACAGAACCCATGTGAACTATATACAGTCACAGAACCCATGTGAACTATATACAGTCACAGAACCCATGTAAACTATACCCAGTCACAGAACCCATGTGAACTATATACAGTCACAGAACCCATGTGAACTATATACAGTCACAGAACCCATGCAAACTATACACAGTGACAGAACCCATGTGAACTATATACAGTCACAGAACCCATGTGAACTATATACAGTCACAGAACCCATGTAAACTATACCCAGTCACAGAACCCATGTGAACTATACACAGTCACAGAACCCATGTGAACTATACACAGTCACAGAACCCAAGTGAACTACACACAGTCACAGAACCCATGTGAACTATGCACAGTCACAAAACCCATGTGAACTCTACACAGTCACAGAACCCATGTAAACTATACACAGTCACAGAACCCATGTAAACTATACACAGTGACAGAACCCATGTGAACTATATACAGTCACAGAACCCATGTAAACTATACCCAGTCACAGAACCCATGTGAACTCTACACAGTCACAGAACCCATGTAAAATATACACAGTCACAGAACCCATGTAAACTATACACAGTGACAGAACCCATGTGAACTATATACAGTCACAGAACCCATGTAAACTATACCCAGTCACAGAACCCATGTGAACTATATACAGTCACAGAACCCATGTGAACTATATACAGTCACAGAACCCATGTGAACTATATACAGTCACAGAACCCATGTGAACTATACACAGTCACAGAACCCATGTGAACTATACACAGTCACAGAACCCATGTGAACTATGCACAGTCACTGATCCCATGTGAACTATACCCAGTCACAGAACCCATGTGAACTATGCACAGTCACTGTTCCCATGTGAACTATATACAGTCACAGAACCCATGTGAACTATTTACAGTCACAGAACACATGTGAACTATACACCGTCACAGAACCCATGTGAACTTTACCCAGTCACAGAACCCATGTGAACTATACACAGTCACAGAACCCATGTGAACTATATACAGTCACAGAACCCATATGAACTATATACAGTCACAGAACTCATGTGAACTATATACAGTCACAGAACCCATGTGAACTATATACAGTCACAGAACCCATGTGAACTATTTACAGTCACAGAACACATGTGAACTATACCCAGTCACGGAACCCATGTGAACTATACACAGTCACAGAACTCATGTAAACTATACACAGTGACAGAACCCATGTGAACTATATACAGTCACAGAACCCATGTGAATTATACACATTCACAGAACCCATGTGAACTATATACAGTCACAGAATCCATGTGAACTATATACAGTCACGGAACCCATGTGAACTATATACAGTCACAGAACCCATGTGAACTATATACAGTCACAGAACCCATGTGAACTATGCACAGTCACAGAACCCATGTGAACTATACACAGTCACAGAACCCATGTAAACTATACACAGTCACAGAACTCATGTAAACTATACACAGTGACAGAACCCATGTGAACTATATACAGTCACAGAACCCATGTGAATTATACACAGTCACAGAACCCATGTGAACTATATACAGTCACAGAACCCATGTGAACTATATACAGTCACGGAACCCATGTAAACTATACCCAGTCACAGAACCCATGTGAACTATAACCAGTCACAGAACCCATGTGAACTATATACAGTCACAGAACCCATGTGAACTATATACAGTCACAGAACCCATGTAAATTATACCCAGTCACAGAACCCATGTGAACTATATACAGTCACAGAACCCATGTGAACTATATACAGTCACAGAACCCATGCAAACTATACACAGTGACAGAACCCATGTGAACTATATACAGTCACAGAACCCATGTGAACTATATACAGTCACAGAACCCATGTGAACTATGCACAGTCACAGAACCCATGTGAACTATACACAGTCACAGAACCCATGTAAACTATACACAGTCACAGAACTCATGTAAACTATACACAGTGACAGAACCCATGTGAACTATATACAGTCACAGAACCCATGTGAATTATACACAGTCACAGAACCCATGTGAACTATATACAGTCACAGAACCCATGTGAACTATATACAGTCACGGAACCCATGTAAACTATACCCAGTCACAGAACCCATGTGAACTATAACCAGTCACAGAACCCATGTGAACTATATACAGTCACAGAACCCATGTGAACTATATACAGTCACAGAACCCATGTAAACTATACCCAGTCACAGAACCCATGTGAACTATACACAGTCACAGAACCCATGTGTACTATATACAGTCACAGAACCCAAGTGAACTACACACAGTCACAGAACCCATGTGAACTATGCACAGTCACAAAACCCATGTGAACTCTACACAGTCACAGAACCCATGTAAACTATACACAGTGACAGAACCCATGTGAGCTATATACAGTCACAGAACCCATGTAAACTATACCCAGTCACAGAACCCATGTGAACTCTACACAGTCACAGAACCCATGTAAACTATACACAGTCACAGAATCCATGTAAACTATACACAGTGACAGAACCCATGTGAACTATATACAGTTACAGAACCCATGTAAACTATACCCAGTCACAGAACCCATGTGAACTATATACAGTCACAGAACCCATGTGAACTATATACAGTCACAGAACCCATGTGAACTATATACAGTCACAGAACCCATGTAAACTATACCCAGTCACAGAACCCATGTGAACTATACACAGTCACAGAACCCATGTGAACTATACCCAGTCACAGAACCCATGTGAACTATGCACAGTCACTGATCCCATGTGAACTATATAGTCACAGAACCCATGTGAACTATTTACAGTCACAGAACACATGTGAACTATACACCGTCACAGAACCCATGTGAACTATACACAGTCACAGAACCCATGTGAACTATATACAGTCACAGAACCCATGTGAACTATGCACAGTCACTGATCCCATGTGAACTATACCCAGTCACAGAACCCATGTGAACTTTGCACAGTCACTGATCCCATGTGAACTATATACAGTCACAGAACCCATGTGAACTATTTACAGTCACAGAACCCATGTGAACTATACCCAGTCACAGAACCCATGTGAACTATACACAGTCACAGAACCCATGTGAACTATATACAGTCACAGAACCCATGTGAACTATATACAGTCACAGAACTCATGTGAACTAAATACAGTCACAGAACCCATGTGAACTATATACAGTCACAGAACCCATGTGAACTATTTACAGTCACAGAACACATGTGAACTATAACCAGTCACAGAACCCATGTGAACTATGCAGTCACAGAACCCATGTGAACTATATACAGTCACAGAACCCATGTGAACTATGCAGTCACAGAACCCATGTGAACTATACACAGTCACAGAACCCATGTGAACTATGCAGTCACAGAACCCATGTGAACTATACCCAGTCACAGAACCCAAGTGAACTACACGCAGTCACAGAACCCATGTGAACTATATACAGTCACAGAACCCATGTGAACTATTTACAGTCACAGAACACTAGTAAACTATACCCAGTCACAGAACCCATGTGAACTATATACAGTCACAGAACCCATGTGTAGAAGAGATGGGAACAAAGTAAGTTATGTCCTCTCCCCACCCCAAAGGCTCCTGGATGAGTATCAAATTTATGTTATCACTAAAGGGGTTGTCTGATAATAACTTATTGATTTGTGTGAGTCATTACACAGGGTCCTGCACTGATTTTCAGAATGAAAAGTTTTTATGGCTCATGGGGCACTTTTGTCCTGGTTACAAAAATAATCAGCAGGTCAAATGGCAGTCCACCACTCTAGTTAATCTCTTGAGCCTGCCATAAAGAACACTTATCAGTCCCATAGACAATGAATGGAGTTGAAGTCGAGCATATGCACAGGTGCTATATTCTACCAGGGATAAAAGTTTTGTCAAACTGTGCAAGTTCCAGGAGTAGGACCACTGCTGATCAATAAGATCCTTTTTATAGCTATACAATGTTTGCCAGCTTCCCTGGAACATCAGGAAGACTCCCATAAAAAGTGTTGGGCTTTCCGGACTCCTGGAAGAGTTGGCATATCTCCAGCTTCACCAAAAACTCTCAGACATCAGCTCTTCTAGAAGGTTTCTTGTGCGTGACACCAGGATATTCTGTCATCAGACAGGGCCGCACATCCTTGGGGGTGGATTATGGGGAATGGAACTGCCATTGAAGTGTGTGGTTTGGAAAAATGGCGCATAGTCATGAAAACATTTTGGACTTCCCATAGGATGTACAAAAGAGTATATAAGTGCAAGGAAGCATAGAGGCATAGAGAGGACTGATCAGTAACCCAGCATTCACTGCATATGCCCAACGCGCGTTTCGCCTGTGCTTTGACAAGTTCCTTGACCAAATCATGGGTGACCAAAAAAGACATTGTAGTCATAAAGATATGGTTGTTTTGCTTTATTACTTTTTATCATACATCCCAGAACTTATTTTTACCATATTCTCCTTCTAGCTAGAATAAAATGGCTGCCGTCAGATCCCCAAATCATCTCTGAAGGCCTATACGCCATTGCCGTTGTTCTCAGCTTTTCCCGGATCGCCTACATCCTTCCAGCCAATGAAAGCTTTGGGCCTTTACAGATATCGCTGGGAAGGACGGTGAAGGACATTTTCAAGTTCATGGTGATCTTTATTATGGTGTTTGTGGCTTTCATGATTGGAATGTTTAACCTCTATTCTTATTATCTGGGAGCCAAGCAAAACGATGCCTTTACCACGTAAGGGTTTATGTATTTTATTACTTTGTGCTTGTAATTGATTCTTTCATCGTCACTTCTTCTTTGATATGTCAATAAGTATGGAAAATGGGAGATATATGAACATCTGTTTTTGTTGTCCATAGCAACCAATCACAGCAGAGCTTTCGTTTTTCAAAAACGGAGTGCGAAATGAAAGCCGCGCTCTGATTGGTGGCTATGTGCAACAAAGACAGATTTCTGGAATTCCTCATTTGAAAGGAGCGATGTTTGAGCCTGCCCACTATTGCTCCAATCATTGTCTACGGGACTGAATGACATAGCAGATGAATGGAGCAACAGTGCTCATGCTCAGCAACAGCGTTATTCAAAAAGGGGACTCCAGAGCCCCATTCTTAATATCTAAGGGAACGAACTCCCAGAGATCGGCAACAATGAAAATGGTGAGGAGCCGAAATACAAGGTAATGGTAGAAAGTTGCTTCAAGAGAATGTGCTGTCAGAAAATGACCAATGGTTTAAGTAAAGTTTTTATGTTAATTTGTTTAATTTTTATTGTTTGTTTCTTTCATGCCACTGTATAAAGTAGATTTTAAAAAAATATTTCATACTGTCCACTAGATCTAACATTAGACTTCTGCTACCTGTTGAGCAAATGGATATTAGCAGCAGTAACCTAACTCAGACCCTATTTGTATAGAAGTGTTATCTGAGTATGCTCTACACTGTGCACCGGCCATTGTGAAGGGAGGGGAAAGAGGTGACGTCACCTATTGTGAATGGTGGATCCCAGTATCTACTGTATAGAGAGGGAGGAGGTGAGCTGTGACATCACCTATTGTGAATGGTGGATCCTGTGTTATCTACTATATATAGAGAGGTTGTCAGTCATTGTACAGGAGGAGGAGGAGGTGAGCTATGACATCACCTTTTGTGAATGGTGGATCCTGTGTTATCTATTGTATATAGAGATGTTGTCAGTCATTGTACAGGAGGAGGAGGAGGGGAGCTGTGACATCACAAGCAAACACCAAAGTTTTCAGGGAATCAGGGTGAAAAAAAAAATAAGAGCTGATCCTCTTTAAATTAAAAATTCAGCTGCTTTCAATAAAATACTCTACTGTTCTCCGAGAGCAGGATGTGGTCAACGATCGTTACAAACCTCATGAAGCAATCCTATGACATTATAATAAAACCTTTAGGGGGCAGGCGGGGCACATGTGACCACAGACCAAAGAAAATTGCAATTACAATGGACTGAACATTACTGATTTTCCACAGAGAGATTATAGCCTGATTAAGATTTTCTTCTTTTTTTTTTTTTTCTTTTAAGAGTTGAAGAAAGTTTTAAGACTTTATTCTGGGCTATATTTGGACTTTCTGAAGTGAAGTCAGTCGTCATCAACTACGGACACAAATTTATAGAAAATATTGGATACGTCCTCTATGGAGTGTATAATGTTACTATGGTAATCGTTCTATTAAATATGCTAATTGCCATGATCAACAGCTCCTTCCAAGAGATTGAGGTAAGCGTGGCATGTGTGGCATACAAACTGTATAAACAATACTCATATGATGCAGTTAATTGTAAGAGGGTTGAAAAGACCCTCTAACAAGAGACATGGACATTGTGAGAAGCTATGATTTATGTTACATACTATGGTGTTATTACTTTAGTTGGGCAAATGACCCTTTAAGACTCAATAAAATTATTTTTCTGCTGCACCTGGGAAGTAGATGTGTAATTTTTGGAGTATTTTGAAGGAACCAGTGAATGTTCAGTGATGCAATGAGGCTGCTACCTGGCTTACGTGGATTGATGTTACTGTATAGAGTACTTGGAAGTGTTACTCTTTATGGGTGAGGTAATTGGTTCGCCCTCCCAGGGCTGTGGGGTACTCGGTACCGGGCTGGTGTCAGGGGAATGTGTCACAGGAGCGGTGACCCGGTCCGTGGCCCTGAGCGCCCAAGTAATGGGGGAACGTAGTTAATGGAATGGAATAGTTTGTGACGCCACCTGTGGTGCTCGGCAAGGGAGGTGTTAAACCGACGCTGCATGCAGATCTGCTGGGACTGATGGTAGGGTGCAGCAAGGATTTAAAAGCTCCCAACAGGTGAAGCTATAGTCCCAGGGCAGTGTAGAGGTGATTGGCACGGGGATGTAGCAGTGCCGTAAGGGCAGGAAGCAGAAAAGACACAGCGGGGTGCAATTTCTGTACTTTTACTTGATGACTGCAGTCCAGCGTCCTGATTACAGATGGTATTGGAGCAGGCTAGCCTGGAAGCAATTCAGGGATTCTCTCTCAGCAGACGGGCTGTGCAGTCTCCTTCCCTAGCGCTCGTTTGAATGAAGTACTCTAAGTACTAAGTTACTCTGAAGTTCCTCCTGTCAGATGTTCCCAAGAACCTTACTTGCACGGCAGACAGCTGTAGCCTCTCTCGGGGACTCCTCTCTTGAGTCCTGGCTCACTATCCAAGCTGCTGTTGTGCCTCAAGTCTTAGATGGGAGTAGAGCATTTACAGCCTCCTACTCCTCTGGTGTCTGTTGCAGGACCGTTAGTATCCGTACAACCGTGGAGACCAGGCTCCAGTTCATGCGCTCACTGTGAGGGAGCTCTCCTTTCCTAGCTCAACCTCCAGCTTCTCTCTCCACATCTGCACACTTCGCCCTCCGCAGACTAACTACCACTCCTTCCTCTTGGCCCTCAGAGAGCACTCCTCCCCTAAATCCTGGATCAGAGTTCCCCCTGCTGGCCTGGAGTGGAACTGTGTTGCATGTATGGATTGACTGCGAGAGAGACCCATCATTGCCTCCAAACCTGGCATTACCCTCCCCTGGAGGAAGGCAAAGCCACTGTGGCGGCCATACTCCTTGGGGCGCCACATTTGTGTTGTCTGGATGATTGACTGCAGAATGAGTTGAGAGCGCTGAAAGCGCACATGGCGAGATGGGTTAGGTAGAAATAGGGAAAAGGATGCACACAGAAAGTACAACAAAGGATAAAGATTAGTGATGAGCGAGTATACTCGTTGCTCAGATCTCCCTGAGTATACTCGAGTGGTCTCTGAGAATTTTGGCATGCTCGGATATTTAGTTTTAGTTAAAATACTCGGAGACCACCCGAGCATGCTCGGGGAGACCCAAGCAACATTGCTACTCGCCCATCACTAATAAAGATCTTTGTTTCCCTCTACTCATGGTCAGTTGCAGAGAGCATGTGATTGGGTTGGAGCCCATGGTTAAGTTGCAGAGGACATGTTATTCGGTTGGAACGCACTGGTCAGTTGCAGAGGGCATGTGATTGGGTTGGAGCCCATGGGTCCATTGAAGTGGGCATGTGATTGGGTTGGAAACCACAGGTCCATTGCAGTGGGCATGTGATTGAGTTGGAGCCCACGGGTCAGTTTTAGAGAGCATGTGATTAGGTTGGAGCCCACTGGTCAGTTGCAGAGAGCATGCGATTGCGTTGGAACACACGGGTCCATTGCAGCGGGCATGTGATTGAGTTGGAGCCCACAAGTCAGTTGCAGAGGGCATGTGATTGGGTTGGAGCCCACAAGTCAGTTGCAGAGGGCATGTGATTGGGTTGGAGCCCACGGGTCCGTTGCAGGAGGCATGTGATTGGGTTGGAACCCACGGGTCCATTGCAGCGGGCATGTGATTGGGTTGGAGCCCACAAGTCAGTTGCAGAGGGCATGTGATTGGGTTGGAGCTCACGCTCAATGAATAGTCCACATCTGAACAAAGTAAAGGACACATGCACTTTTAATGGAGTGCTGCCCCAGGTTTACAGCGGGAAAATTGTCTCTGTGAACTGTCAATGTATGGAAGACCAGCCAATCCATAGGAGAGGAGATAGATTAGCTGGACGCTGGGCATCTCTGACCTTTCCCGGAGCAGGCGCACTGCAGTACTTTGCTCTGCCCTTAACAGGGCAGAGAATTACGCCTACGCAGTAGCGCGACATGAAGCAATGAGGAGGACATCATTGCTAGAAGATGGGAGGCGCTTGACCCGGACCTGCGACACCCATCGGACCGCATTGGACCGCCCCCCCTTCCCCGCGTGAGTATAATAAAACGTATTCTTCTTATCTTTTAGGTCGGACCGGGGCCTTTTCTACAGCATTATAGAATGCTGTAGATAAGCCCTGAAAGGCGGTGGCCGCATCTTATAGTGGCAAAAAGAGGTGACGGGTGAACTTTAAAAAAGTTTTCTCAAATAATCTTCCTTCATCAACTCAGAGACATTATAAGAGACACATTCGTTCCATAACCTGTCTGACATGGTTGTCTCCCTGTGCAGAATGTGATATAATTATACAAGCGCAATTCTAATCTGCCATCGTCTTCAGCTGAAGAAGTGACAGATACATGTCATTTACCAAACACTTCGGGGATTATTAATCAGTCCCCAGTGCGGAGAATGACACACACTGATCACATCATTAGAAGATACTTTCTGTCCCTGCTCCCTTCTCAGATGAACTAAAAATAATTGGTGGCACTTTATAACATACATACAACATCTGAAAAACAAAAAATAACCGCTGTCCTGTGATTTACCGCCAGGAACATGTAACCAATCGCTCATTGAAGTCTTTCCCGACTGTTGCAGCTCCATCAGTGTCTGCCTAAAACAATGGTGCAAAGTGACGAACGTCAATAGGAATCATCAGAACATAAAGCCCTACATTGGTAAAAGGAATACTCTATATGTTGCCAAGAATGTGGAAAGATGAAGAGGTAGAAGTGGATGTGTCTCATAAACAGCGTCTGCAAGGTATCAACCAGAAAATACATCCTTTATCAAAGGGAAGCTTCAAAACCGTGCGTGCTGGCACCTCGTCCAAAAATTATCACACAAAATAAACAGTTTTAGGCTTGGTATCAGAATTTGAACACATGTTAGGCTGTTTGAAGTTATTTTTATTTCCTATTAAAGGGAACCTGTGACGTTGGATAACTCTACTAATGGACCTATCCATTAAAGTAAATGGCTGCCCACTCTCCGCAGTCCCACAAGCTCGCTGCCTCGGGGAAATCCTTGACACTGATCTCTTTCAAACCACATATCCAACCCCTATCCACTTCCTGCCGACTTCAACTCAAAAATCTTTCACTGATCCGTACATTCCTCAAACAAGAATCTGCAGAAACCCCAGTCCTGCCCTCATCATCTCCTGCCTTGACTACTGCAACCTCCTGCTCTGTGGCCTCCCCTCTAACACTCTCGCACCCCTCCAATCTATTCTAAACTCTGCTGATCTACTAATCCACCTGTCCCCCCGCTATTCCCAGGTCTTTCCCCTCTGTCAATCCCTGCACTGGTTCCCCATTATCCAAAGACTCCAGTTCAAAACCCTAACCATGGCATATAAAGCCATCCACAACCTGTGTCCTCGTCTCTCGATACTTACCTGCACGCAACCTCCGATCCTCACAAGATTTCCTTCTCTAATCCCCTCTTATCTCCTCTTCCCACAATCGCATACAAGATTTCTCCCGCGCATCCCCCCTACTCTGGAACTCTCTACCACAACATATCAGACTCTCACCTAACATCGAAACCTTCAAAAAGAACCTGAAGACCTACCTCTTCCGACAAGCCTACAACGTGCAGTAACCACCGATCGACCAAGCCACTGCACAACCAGCTCTACGCTCGCCTACTGTATCCTCACCCATCCCTTGTAGATTGTGAGCCCTCGCGGGCAGGGACTTCTCTCTTCCTGTAGCAGTCGTGACTTGTATTAAGATTACTTTACTCGTTTTTATTATATAAACCCCTTTTCACACGTAAAGTGCCATGAAATAAATTGCGCTGTAATAATTATAATGATAACTTGCAGTTATAGGGCTAATATGCAGGTTAGTAACGTTAGAAAGGTTCCGAGCCGTTGTATTGAAAGTGTGGCACCTGGGAGAAAATTAACTTTATTCCTTCTGGGAGCCGCCTGCTTTCAGTCATGCAGGCGTGCTGATGCGGTTACAGTCACCGCTCACAGCACTGTGATTGCAGCACATCAGTTTAGAGCTGGCTGTCAGTCAAAGTACTGTGGTGTGCTTACCGCTGTCGCTCACAGTGTTATTAGCCGTGACTGTAGCCACACTGGCATGCCTGTATCACTGAAATCCGGCGGCTCCAGGGAGGAATAAAGTTCTGTCGTGCATCATTTTCAGCCATATATACCAACTGGAGGTGGTCAGCAAGATTTCGCCTACTACGTCTTGCTGCCTGCCTTAAAGGGGTTTTCTGGTTTTAAAACGGCTGTGCTGTGTGAGGATTCTCCGGTGTCAGCACAGGGAACAACGTCATATGAGCGATATACATACTTCTGGCTAGAAACAGTCTAGTTCAGAGCTGGGCAAACTGTGGCCTGCGAACCAATCGGCCATCTGGTCGTTCCCGTCCAGCCCGTGGATCGAGACAGCTGAACAGCTGAAAACAGTGGCCCACAGGTCGCATCACACCCTTGCCGCCCCCTGCTATCACTGCTATCTTCAACCTCGAGATGCAGATAGCGGGGAATACATTGGTGGAGGAAGGAGCTCTCTGGCGTGGGTGTCTGAGACAGCAGACGCGATGACCTCACTTCATCGTTTCTGCTGTGCAAAAAGTCAGTGCACCCGAGACAGGAGCAGAGTGTCAGTGGAACATGAGTAAGGTGCGCATGTGTTGTTTTTTTTCAATATGTATATGGGATGTTTGCATGTATATTGGAGGCTCTGTGGGGGCCGTGCTGTATATAGGAGGCTTTCTGAGGCTTATACTGAATTTAGGGGGCTATATGAGGGCTGAAATTTTACATAAAGGGCAATGTGGGGGCTCACCCCGTATATAGAGGGCTATATAGTGGGCTGAATACTGTATATAGGGAGCTCATTCTGTATATTGAGTCCATGTGTATATTGTATATTGGAGGCTACATGGGGGCTCATATTATATACAGGGGTGACTCTGACTCTGTGACTGATGCAATATTTTTGCAATTTTCATAAATCTAATATTTTTTGAATTCACCAACACCTGAGAATTAGACTTACTGTAACTTCGATTCACATGGAATCAATTCGACAGCTTTTATTAAAATAAACAAACGCCATTTTCCTTTGCGTGATTGTATAAATACATTACGAAATGTGATATAAAATTAGTGCCAGTAACATAGTGTTGTCCACAGCCGGCCATCAGATTTTGTTTGTTTTTGGTCTGCCCCAATTTTTATACAATCACCATTGTATTAATAGTTTTACACTTTATGTTTATTTTTTGCAGGATGACGCTGATGTAGAGTGGAAATTTGCCAGGGCTAAGCTTTGGTTTTCGTACTTTGAGGAAGGAAGGACTCTTCCAGTACCATTCAACTTGGTTCCAAGTCCTAAATCATTTGTTTACATTGCGCTGAAAATAAAATCATTCCTTCCTTGGATATTGTCCTGCCACTCCAAAGGTTTACAGGAGGACTCTGAGATGAACAAGGTATACGGGGGATATTTTTGGTTACTTTTTTTTACTGGTATTTTGTCTGTGATTTACACTTTACAAATGAATTATTATAATGTATACAGGCAGGGACAAATCTAGGGGGACGTCAGAGGGGCATGTAACTCAAGAACTGAGTGCCACAAGGAGCTTCTGTTTTCTTCGGCTGAGAAAAGCTGAACTATGACTATGAGACACCTGATTTTTCAGTGAATCCATATGCAACTGACTTTTTAGAATATAATAAGCAAAATTAGTTTTTCGATCTTCGGCTTTTAAGTGCATTGATTCGGTCATCTCTAATATCCCAATTGTCTGACATCAATGTGAAAATGTTATTAGGGTTTCCTGCATCCAGGAAAACATCCTCTATTAGAGTCTTCCAGAAATATCACTGCTCTTACTTTAAAGAATCCCGTCCTATTATGATAATGAAACATTCTCAAATTAAAATGTAAGGATGCCTCGTGTCATGGTTACAGGCCTAAGCCTGAGAAGATTGTCAGATAGAAATCTGTAGTGGCCTATAGGCACATTTGGGAAATAGATACCAAGCCCTTTTTGTCCTGGGTGTCAAAACCTGTCACCATAATATGGGCCCATTTTGATATTTGATACTGACCCCCCAACTCCTACTGGCCACCCAATTAAAGAATTGTTTGGGAAGAGTAACCTATTTTTAAAAGTCCTCTGTCAGCACAAAAATTACTGTTAAAACCAAGCTCAGGTGCTCGGTAAATCCTTGGTGTGGCCAAACAGTTCAGTGTGCCATCCCACCGACTTGTTTTCCAGCTGTTCCCTCACTTGTCTGGCTCCTTTTAAACCAAAACTGTCAATAAACAAGACGGTGGGAAGGTGTACTGAACTACTTGGTCAACCAGAGGCATAGCTAGGGGTTCAGCTCAGAGGGGGCGAAACATCTGAGTGGGCCCCTAACCTGTAATCATAATTACAGCTACGGTGGCGCAGCCTAATCGTAGCTATAGTGGAACCTCAGCAGATGACCGTGCTGTTACTGTAAAAATATCTTTACAAAGACCAAGATCTATATTACGGCCATATGGTGACCATACAGTCATCCTGCTGAACATGTAAGAGATTATAGTACAGTTACAGATGGTGACTTACAGCTCATGTTCTTTCTTATGGTATCATTCACTTTTCCATCTTGCCCAGACCAACATGACGTTTTCTCCAGCCAGGACTCGTCTGCAGAGATTACAAAACAGACACATCTGACTTCTCACACTTCCAGCACCGTCCCCATTTATTTTCGACTTGCATAAACTCCTCATCCTCCTGTCTCTCAATGTCATAACTCTGTTGTCATATGTACCGGGGCCAGGGGCTTCTTCTCTGTTCCTAGCTATACCTGTTCCCCGAATTACTTCTAAAATGCACGGACTATGTACATTGCTGAATCCGCCTTTAATCTGTACCTTCCCTCACCCAGGGAAATGGGTAGTAGAAGTTTAGGAAAATACACAAGGCAGACTACCAAGGGAATGCGTAAAGGAAAATAGCAATCACACAAATAAGCACTCACAAACAACACAGTGGAAAACCAGAGAGTGAAGGAAGGAAAAAACTAAATATGAGAGGATGAGGAAATGCACACCACCGAATCACCAAGTAAGTCTTTTGAACAACACTTCAAACAGCTCTTCAAACAACCAACTAATCCAGCTCCAGAAACAGGCAGCAAGAAACTAATACTGTCATCCCTGTTAGCCAGAGGCCAGGATATGTATCAAAGGGGAGTGGACAACACTGAATAGCTGAGATTATCCCCTACACTGCTAGCAGAAACCTGAACAATTTAATATGATGATGAAGTCCTTCTAATCAGTGGAAGTGCGGTAAATCACACGCTGTGGTCTTCTGGCCCCACCCTGTCATGGTAAACCTATGACTTCCCAATACTTAGCCGCTTCTGCCTTATGTGTCCCTGTGACTGCACCTGCTGTCTGGTACAATAACGTCCCTCTTACTGCCCCACATAATAATGCCCATCACTGTGCCCCATACGTAGTAAGAATGCCTCCTTGGTGCATTCTAGATGGTAAAATTGCACCTTAGAAAAATATTAATACACTGTGCAAGTGCCCTAGAAAACAGTGTCCACATTTTGCTCCTCTGCATTAGACCACAAACTGTATAATGGCCGCTGCATTAGTCCACAAGCTGTATAATGGCCCACACATTAGTTCCCAACCTGTATAATGCAGGGGCCATTATACAGCTTGTGGTATAATTCAAGGGCCATTATACAGCTTGGGACATAATGCAGGGGCCATTATACAGCTGGTGGACTGATGCAGGGGCCATTATACAGCTGGTGGACTAATGCAGGGGCCATTATACAGGGTGGGCCGTTTATATGGATACACCTAAATAAAATGGGAATGGTTGGTGATGTCAACTTCCTGTTTGTGGCACATTAGTATATGGAAGGGGGGAAACTTTTCAAGATGGGTGGTGACCATGGCGGCCATTTTGAAATCCGCCATTTTGGATCCAACTTTTTTGTTTTGCCCATTCTGCAAATTCAGCGTGCCGATCTTGCATCAGTCGAACATCCCTTCGGCGGATATAAGCTACTCACAAATGGCAGCCTTACAAAATCCAGCTGCTGCAGCATCTCAACGAGGATGACCCAGATCAGCGTGCTGAATTTGCAGAATGGGCAAAACAAAAATTGGAACAGGACTCTCAGTTTACACAGAACATTATGTTCAGTGATGCATACTTCTGGCTAGAAACAGTCTAGTCCAGAGCTGGGCAAACTATGGCCTGTGAGCCAATCGGCCATCTGGTTGTTCCAATCCAGCCCGTGGATTGAGACAGCTGAAGGGCTGAAGACAATGGCCCACAGACCGCATCACACCCTTGCTGCCGCCTGCTGTCACTGTTATCTGCAACCTCAAGATGCAGTTAGCGGGGAATACATTTGTAGGGGAAGGAGCTCTCTGGCGTGTGTGATGCGATGACCTCACTTCATCGTTTCTGCTGTGCAAAAAGTCAGTGCACCTGAGACAGGAGCAGAGCATCAGAGAAACATGAGTAAGGTGCACCCCTGCATTAGTCCCCAAGCTCTGTAATGGCCACTGCTTTAGTCTCTAAAATGTATGAGGGTCCCCCCACACTGATTCAGGGTCCTCCACACTATGTATAAGAGTCCCCCATTGTGTATGATGCCCCCACATCACACCAGAAGTTTTAATAGAAAAAAAAATCATATACTTACCTAAACCAGGATACTGACAAGTCCAATGTCAAGGTAATGCAGTCATAGTGCCGACGCACTCTCAGAAAGTCAGAGACCAGAACGCAGCGCAATGACCTCACCGCACCGGGACTCTAATGTCCTGCGTGTGCATCGGCTCCTTGCTGTTTTGTAGACCCCAGGCTTAAAATAGCCTGTGATCTACAGAAAGTAGAAGCAGTAGTGTAGAGAGATCATGTCTTCCTGCTCGACCGCAGGGCCAAACTGTATTGGCGTGCTGTCCATGCTGATTAGTTAAGGGTAGTGTAGCTTTGGGTGGGCTACTCTGAGAATGGGGCTTGGGGCAACCGCATGCTCTGCCCCCACGGTAGCTACACTACTTCACCCATCGGTTCACCGCCTGTGCTTGGTTTGAACATTTATTTTTGTGCTGATGGACCCCTTCAAGTGGTCAAAATTGGCTGAAAAGTAAAAAATGATGCAACACTCACCTTACTGGTCTTCTGCAGCTCCCTTCCCAACCCTATGCCGATCTCTGTCTCCTGCTGTAGTGGAAAGGTCCTGACTCAGGGACATGTGACCACTTCAATCACTGGCTATAGCCGATCCTTGCTGTTACCAGTGATTGGCACCAGTAGTCACATTATCAATGGAGCAAGAAAAGGAGGATGTCGGGGGACCGCCAGTGTAAGATCGACATGGGACTGTTGAAGTTAATATTGCCTTTATCTACCATTATAAAAAAAAATCACTTCCCAGATAAGTTTTATTTTTTTTTAAATTACACCCTACCCAGCTCTTGCTATCCCCTATAAACCTTTGCGTTGCGGACAAAGCCTTGAAAAGTTCGGAGCCTTTTTATTCCCCAAACACATTGCGATTACAGATGAGATCACTTCCAGTCCATTCTTATCTCTATAGAACATCTCTCCACCGAACACAATGACCGTAATTACTTGACTTGTCTCCGCGCTGAACCTTGCACCAGCGTTGGCCGAAGGAAATGAGTGGCCTGCTTGGAGAACCTCTGACGTTTGATCACCATGCAGTGGTCCAGCTGTATTTGTTCTCTGCCGTGTAATTAAAATCAGAGGCTCTTGTGTTCACAGACCGTCACGGCTTAGAGATTTGGTACAATTCTATCCTGTTTTTAGTTTCGAGGGATCATATCTTACAAAAGGGAAATGGATGTGATTGCCGCTCTCCATGTGCCAGGCTGGCTGGGGTCACGCTGAGCACTTTGATATTTAGTTTGGTTACAAAGAACATTATCCGCCTCAGGAGTTTGTTTGATGTTTTTTTATTTTTTTTTTAATATTTCTTTTTCTATTTTTTTTTCTAGTTTATCGCTGAGAATCTTTTATCTTGCAACTACACAAATACTAATTCTCAGACTCCCATATAAGACCTCGCAGACGTATTACACAAGCTCTCAGTTGGATGGAGACAGTTGTACGGTGACATTGTCACTCTGAGTGGTGCCATTTATCGGTTTTAGCCCCGATTCATTATTGCACTTGTGCCTTTTTTTGTTGTTTTTTATGCTTGTTTTTAATTAACCCCTTTCTTAGAGGCTATCTTCTACAGTACGTATTCACTTGTTTGTTTCGTTGGGAAGTTTGGACACTCTTATCAGCTGTAAGTGGAGGGAGGGGTTCCAACAGAACTTGACAATCCCCTTAGAGAAAAGGATGACCTGAGCTAGTGTTCCCTTTTCCAGGACAGCCTCTGTGGTGCATACACCTTTGGATATAAGTAGAGTTGAGCGAAATGGGTTGGTCAAATTCAAAAGTCGCCGACTTTCGCTAAAGAGTGAGAGAGAGTTTTCGCGCACTTTAAAAAAGCGGTCCGGCATGTAGGTGTGTTTACTGTCCTCGACTCCTGTCGACTTTGCTTCCCCATTGACTTGCATTGGGTTTCGTGTTTCAGTCGGACCTTCGACTTTTCCCCATAGTCGGCCGATTTCGTTAGACTCGACTTTTGAGAAAGCCTTAAGTTTAATGAAACCCGACTCGACCCGAAAAAAGGCAAAGTCGCTCATCTCTAGATATAAGACATTTGTTTTTCAATTCTGCCATAGCGTGAAATCTGAATGTTCTCCTAGCTACTCAATAAATTATTCATTTCCCATTGAAAAGTCTGTTAAATCTTGTCCACATAGCTAAAGAGAGGATGATATCTGTCAGCCGCCATTGTCTGTTACTAGGCTTATATCTGCACCCTAATGTGAGATGTGATGAATACAAATGCTATGTATTTAATGAGGATATTGAATAAGATTCAGTTTATAGCCCAACGACAGTGATTAGTTTTCATTAAGGTTGCAAGCGATCATCAGGACGTCCATCATCTATGAGCAGCTCGGATCAATACTGATATAGGCATCAATAGTACAATAAATACCATGTACCGGAGTTCAATAGTAATATTTAATATACGTTTTCTATATACCATTTGATTCTTCTTAAAGGGATTATCCGGGACTTTTGTATTTTTTTTTGTATGTGGCTAAGAACTTAGCAACTACTTGCTTATTCTCAATACACCTATACAGTAAATATACAGCTTATGAGAACACCGAAGAGAAAGACCAAAAAATCCATAAGGAAAGGCCAATAAGCTTTATTACAACAGTAAAAAAAAAACAATAAAACAAATACAACAGTGTATTTATGAACAAACAGAAAAACACCACAAACAGAAATGGGTGGAAAAACCTGGATGGTAGGTAATGTGTATGTATAAAAATACAAATATATAGATGAGTGTTACAAGTAAAAAAATGTAAAAGTCCTGTAGCTGTAATATGTATATATATATATATATATATATATATATATACATATATTAGTATACATATACTGCAGTCAGGGGAATAGTACAAAGGACTGAGATAGCATACAGGATATAGTATATATCATGTCAAATTCATATAGTTCATGTAACCATCAGTCTACAAATGAAAATACACATACTACCTTGAAGCAATAGATGATCCATGCACCCACTACACCCCTGGACAAAGCATTTCAATATGAAACGCGCGTCGGGTGTGGTGGGTGCCTGGATCATCTATTGCTTCAAAGTAGTATGTGTATTTTCCTTTGTAGACTAGGTCTATGATATGTACTAAATAGGCAATGCTGACACTTATTGGTCATGATGCTTATTAGCATCACAATGCCAGTTTTCCTTGTGTCTAGATCACATATCTGACATTATGCACATGTATTTATTGCTCTTCATTTTATATCTGTTTACTGATGGTTATATGAACTATATTAATTTGACATGACATATACTATATCCTGTATGCTTTCTTAGTCCTTTGTACTATTCCCCTGACTGCAGTATATATGTTACAGGTACAGGACTATGATATTTTTTGTCTTTTTTACTTGTCACACACACTTATCTATTTGTATTTTTATACACACACATTACCTACCATCCAGGTTTTTCCACCCATTTCTGTTTGTAGTGTTTTTCGGTTTCTTCATAAATACACTATTGTATTTTTTTATTGTTTTGACTCTTGTAAAAAAGCTTATTGGCCTTTCCTTTTGGATTTATTGGCCTTTCTCTTTGCTGTTCTACTTGCCTATTCTGCCCGATACTGATCTCTGCTAGCTCAGAGCAGTCACGGACAGATCCAGTTGGCAATTCTGCTGCTTCCTTTGACCTGACATCGACAGAGCAGCTCTTCCTCTTCTGGTCACCGCCATCAATTGGGCTTCACTGCCTACGTCATGCTGATTGACAGCATGACATCAGCATGACATCAGCAGTGATGTCCAGAGCAGAGCAGAAAAAGTGTTGCTTTGTTCACGTGATGACATGACAGCAGAATCGCTGGCAGGAGCTTCCCGTTATCGCTCTGAACCGGCAGAGATCGGTGACGGGCAGAACAGGCACAGGTCACCAATTTATCCAAGGGAAATCCTAAAATCCTACTGATTAGTCCATGATGGACAACTCCAGGCTGGTTCCTGGGCTAACAACTTAGAAAAAATGGAATGGGTCCAGCATATGCAAATGGGATGAATTAAAACTTACATTTTATTTGGACTTGAATTAAAAGACAAATAATGAGTTATCATGATTTACAGTCCCTGCTAGACTCAAAACACGTTAGACCCGGTGTACCTATACCGCTATTAGTTTTTAAGTCTCACCCCTTGTTGAGTTAAAGTCATTGATACTAGGAACATTTTGTAGCAAATAAAAATAGTTGTCCTCGCTTTGCCTAATATTTTGAAGTCCAAAACACAAATTTAAACATTGCCTTCTTGGAACGCCCAAAACAGCACAGGAACACTCAAAATGACCATTCTTGGGTGCGATTTGCATACCCTTTTCCACCCTGACTCACAGGAATGTTCCTGCTAAACCAGGACTGTTGGCAGGTATGGTTGGCATTGTCTGCGGTACTGTAGTACTTCCCCCATAGATGAGAATTGGATAACTCGTCTATGGACAATTCCAATGATATGTTGTGATTGGGGTGTACTTGCTATGGACAGACCATGACACTACTAAGGAGACTTTGCAGGGAGAGGTCCTAGCCCTGGTTGGTAAGGAAGGACACATCTGAATGAAACTTTATTAGAAATCGATGGAAGATCAGGAAGATGACACTTTCTTCAATGTCCCCTTTTGATGCTTGCGTGCCATCTGTAAATATTGCAGTCTGCAAAAAAGCCGTCTAGTGTATAGGAAATTACAGACCGAGAGGAAGGAGATGCAAAATTAATATTTGGAGACTGACGCCAATATTTCAGTGAACTGGCAACATCAATTATAGTTATCACTAATTTCCTGGCAAAACAAATGTACATCAATGAAATTGGATTTGTAGGGTCATCCTCATGTTATGATGCTCAGGATCAAGAATATAATTCTCAACTCCTCTTACTCTTGCACAGCTCCCATAAAAGTGAATGGTGAGAGCCCTGCCCATGCACGGCCACTAGTCAGCATGTCCACCTCAACAGGTAGGATGATGCTTAGAAATCCTCTGGTACTGCAACTCTTTCTTGTTTCACGGAATGGGGCTGACACAGCCCATGGATTTCACTGCTGTTGTATCATTGCCTATGGAACCAAATCTCCCTCACTTCTGTCTGTGTCTCCAACCTAGCCGTCTATGAAGAACCTATCCCCCACACATCCACCACTGTCTTCTCCAATCCTCTAGTTGTATCCTGCTGATGTCACAATTAAGGAGGTGCGCTGCCCCAGCAGGGCCACTGCGGTAATGTTACTGGGTCACGGCGGTTCCGATTGCTGGTCGAGTCTGAAAGGTCTGTGTATAGATAAAAGGACACAGAATTTCAGGAAAAGAACATCTCGCCAAGAATTAAGCATGGGGGTGGCTCAATCATGCTTTGCGGTTTTGTTGCAGCCAATGGCACAGGGAACATTTCATGAGTAGAGGGAAGAATGGATTCAATGAAATGTCAACATATTCTTGATGCAAACACAACACCATCTGTAAAAAAGCTGAAGTTGAAAAGAGGATGGTTTCTACAAATGGATAATGATCCTAAACAAAGGTCAAAATCCACAATAGACGACCTCAAAAGGTGCAAGCTGAATGTTTTACAATGGCCTTCACAGTCCGCTGATGTGAACATCATTGAAAATCTGTAGCAGAGCATGCAAGCGTGGCGCCCCTGAGGCTCAGTCGCCACAGAGGTACTGCACCTCCTCCTGAGGTGCGCTGCCCCACCATCCAGGTAAGGTGGAAACACCTGACCACACTCCAACACCTGCACCCCACACCACAAAGTAGTGTAGCAAAGCACCTTTGGCGGCTCCCTGCTTGGAGTATAGCAAAGCACCCCTTGGTGGCTCCCTGCTTGGAACACGAAACGTGCTGGGAGGTGGGTGGAGTTTAGTTCGCACCAAAAGAGCGGGAAGAGTTGAGTCAGTCGGTCAGTCTTTCATTCAGTGAGTGAGTGAAGATGTAGAAGTACAGAGTGTGAGACAGGGAAGATCCCCGGGAGAGGGATGGAAGAGGGAAGTGCTGCAGCAGGCCACAGTGATCTGGGTCTGCTGGCACAGGAAAGAGACAGAGGAAGGAAGCTTGATTCTCCATTGGAAAGAAGGATTAGCACAGGACATGAGAATAAGAGAACAAGGACCATGGTTAGAGGAGAACCCTTTTCAAGTTCTAAGCGCAAGGCCGGGGTCCGGTCCCCGAGGTTGTACGGATACTAATGGTCCTGCAGCCGACACCAGAGGAATAGAAGTAGTGACCACTTTATTCCCACACAAGACTTGGGGGCACAACAGCAACATATTAGTGAGCCGGGACTTAATAGCAAGGAGTCCCTGAAGCAGGCTACAGCTGTCTGCCGTACAAGTAGAGTTCATAGGAACATCTGACAGGAGGAACTCCAGTGTAACTCAGTACTAGGAGTACTTCATTCTTAGGCGCTATAAGAGGAGACGTTCAGAAAAGGCACATATGTTGGCGGAGTGTTGGAAGGGAATATTCCATCTGGCCTGGAAGTTGACTGAGTCCCTGACCCGGAGGACACGGCACGGAAGCGGGCACCTGTTTGCATAACAGACTGTGAGTAAAGCTTTGGAACTACATGCCCTCGTGTCCTCCACTTATTCCTGCGCCAACCTGCCCAGCACTGCTACATCCCTCACGCCTGACACTACCTCATCTAAGTGTCACTTCACCTACACTGCCCTGGGACTACAGCCCTGCCTGTGGAGAGCTATAACATCACTGCTGCACCACACCATCTGTCCCAGAGGATCTGTCTGCAGCGTCGGCTTACATCTCTATTGCCGAATACCACAGGTGGCGTCACAAATCACTTATAAACTTTCACTACCATCAGCACACTGAAACAACCCCTTTTACAATGGGCGCCCAGGGCCACGGACCGGGTCCCAGCTGCCGTGACATCTCCCATTGAAGCTCATCGGGCCTGGTACCGAGTACCCCACAGCCCTGGGTGTGAGGACGACCCACAAGATGAATCTCACAGAACTGGAAGAATTTTCCAAGAAAGAATGGATGAAAATCCCTCAAACAAGAATTGAAATAATCTTGGCTGGCTACAAAAAGTGTCTAACTGTGTCACTTACAAAAGGTACAAATCATGCAGGGTGCTCAACTTTTACATCAGCCCATTTTCCTTTTTGTAATTTTTAAAATGTAAAAAATGACATACATATATATACTAGCTATGAACCCGTTCTACGCCCGGGTGGCAAGCATTTTTATTGGTATATGGTCTCCCATCCTGGTATGTGCTGCCCCCCTCCTATCCTGGTATGCATCGCACCCCTCATCCCTATCCTAGTATGCATGGCACCCTCACCCCCCCAATCCTGGTATGCATGGCACCCTTATCCCTATCCTGGTATGTATGGTCCCCCCCCCTATCCTGGTATGCATGGTACCCCTCATCCCCCAATCCTGATATGCATGGCCCCCTCACCCCCCTTTCCTGGTATGCATGGCCCCCTCACCCCCCTATCCTGGTATGCATGGTTCCCTCACCCCCCAATTCTGGTATGAATGGTACCCCTCACCTCCCTTTCCTGGTATGCATGGTCCCCTCACTCCCTTATCCTGGTATGTATGGTCCCCTCATCCCCCAATCCTGGTATGCATGGTCCCCTCACCCCCCAATCCTGGTATGCATGGCCCCCTCACCCCCCTTTCCTGGTATGCATGGTCCCCTCACCCCCCCTATCCTGGTATGCATGGTTCCCTCACCCCCCTATCCTGGAATGCATGGTCCCCCTCACCCTCCTTTCCTGGAATGCATGGTCCCCTCACCCCCCAATCCTGGTATGCATGGTCCCCTCACCCCACTTTTCATGGTATGCATGGTTTCCTCACCCCACTTTTTGTGGTATGCATGGTTCCCTCTCCCCCCTTTCGTCGTATGCATGGTCCCTTCACCATCTCTGTGGTATGCATGGTCCCCTCACCCCCCTATCCTGGTATGCATGGTTCCCTCACCCCCCAATCCTGGTATGCATGGTCCCCCTCACCCTCCTTTCCTGGAATGCATAGTCCCCTCACCCCCCAATCCTGGTATGCATGGTTCCCTCACCCCCCCTTTTGTGGTATGCATGGTCCCCTCACCCCCTTTGTGGTATGCATGGTCCCCTCATCCCCCTTTCGTGGTATGCATGGTCCCCTCACTCCCCTTTCGTGGTATGCATGGTCCCTTCACCCCCCTTTTGTGGTATGCATGGTCCCCTCACACCCCTTTCATGGTATGCATGGACCCCTCACACCCCTTTCATGGTGTGCATGGTCCCCTCACTCCCCTTTCCGGGTATCCATGGTCCCCTCACTCCCCTTTCATGGTATGCATGGTCCCTCAAACCCCTTTTGTGGTATGCATGGTCTCCTCGCCCCCCTTTCGTGGTATGCATGGTACCCCTCACCTCCCTTTCCTGGTATGCATGGTCCCCTCACCCCCTTATCCTGGTATGTATGGTCCCCCCCCTATCCTGGTATGCATGGTACCCCTCATCCCCCAATCCTGGTATGCATGGCCCCCTCACCCCCCTTTCCTGGTATGCATGGTCCCCTCACCCCCCTATCCTGGTATGCATGGTTCCCTCACCCCCCAATCCTGGAATGCATGGTCCCCCTCACCCTCCTTTCCTGGAATGCATGGTCCCCTCACCCCCCAATCCTGGTATGCATGGTCCCCTCACCCCACTTTTCATGGTATGCATGGTTCCCTCACCCCACTTTTTGTGGTATGCATGGTTCCCTCTCCCCCCTTTCGTGGTATGCATGGTCCCTTCACCATCTCTGTGGTATGCATGGTCCCCTCACCCCCCTATCCTGGTATGCATGGTTCCCTCACCCCCCAATCCTGGTATGCATGGTCCCCCTCACCCTCCTTTCCTGGAATGCATAGTCCCCTCACCCCCCAATCCTGGTATGCATGGTTCCCTCACCCCCCCTTTTGTGGTATGCATGGTCCCCTCACCCCCTTTGTGGTATGCATGGTCCCCTCATCCACCTTTTGTGGTATGCATGGTCCCCTCACTCCCCTTTCGTGGTATGCATGGTCCCTTCACCCCCCTTTTGTGGTATGCATGGTCCCCTCACACCCCTTTCATGGTATGCATGGACCCCTCACACCCCTTTCATGGTGTGCTTGGTCCCCTCACTCCCCTTTCTGGGTATCCCTGGTCCCCTCACTCCCCTTTCATGGTATGCATGGTCCCTCAAACCCCTTTTGAGGTATGCATGGTCTCCTCGCCCCCCTTTCGTGGTATGCATGGTCCCCTCACTCCACTTTTGTGGTTTGCATGGTCCCCCTCACCCTCCTTTCCTGGAATGCATAGTCCCCTCACCCCCCCAATCCTGGTATGCATGGTTCCCTCACCCCCCTTTTGTGGTATGCATGGTCCCCTCACCCCCTTTGTGGTATGCATGGTCCCCTCATCCCCCTTTCGTGGTATGCATGGTCCCCTCACTCCCCTTTCGTGGTATGCATGGTCCCCTCACCCCCCTTTTGTGGTATGCATGGTCCCCTCATCCCCCTTTCGTGGTATGCATGGTCCCCTCACTCCCCTTTCATGGTATGCATGGTCCCCTCATTCCCTTTCCAGGTTTCCATGGTCCCCTCACTCCCCTTTCATGGTATGCATGGTCCCTCAAACCCCTTTTGTAGTATGCATAGTCTCCTCACCCCCCTTTCATGGTGCGCATGGTCCCCTCACTCCACTTTTGTGGTATGCATGGTCCCCTCACCCCCCTTTCGTGGTATGCATGGTCCCCTCACTCCCTTTTCATGGTATGCATGGTCCCCTCACTCCCCTTTCGTGGTATGCATGGTCCTCTCACCCCCCTTTCGTGGTATGCATGGTGCTCTCACCCCCATTTCGTGGTATGCATGGTCCCCTCACCCCCTTATCCTGGTATGCATGGTCCCCTCACCCCCTATCCTGGTATGCATGGTCCCCTCACCCCATATCCTGGTATGCATGGTCCCCTCACCCCCCTTTCCTAGGCCCCGGAACACAGCAAAATACTTCCGGGGCTGTTAACCGGTGAATGCGCAATAAGGCTTTTCGGCTTTGCCCGCAGTTGGGCAAAGCATACTGCGCATGCGCGAGCCAAGAATGCTTAGCGCACGCGTGAAAGATGGCAGACACCTACTCCTATTCATGAAAAAACTGTGGACGGTGGCCAAGGATGGGGAGGCGGCAAAGATCCGAAACACCACCATCGGACCGGACAGACCTCATTTAAATAGCCAGGTGACAGATTCCCTTTAAGGCTGGTTTCACATTTGCGCCTGTGCACGCAGCGTTTGATTCGCATAGATCTGCATGCGTCATGCATACATATATTTAACATGATGTATGCAGGAACATGTGTTTGCATGTGTTCGTGTATGCGTCTGCGTACACATGCGTCGTTTCTCGGTGTTTGGTGGGGTCCGGCAAACGCAACATGTTGCATTTTTTGAAGCGGCAAAAATCCATCAAATATGCACAGTCATGCGCATGCGGATGAGTGCGTCAAAAAATGCATTACTATCTATGGGAATGTATTGGTACACGAGGACATGCTTACGCATGCGTTATTCAGAATGCATATGGAAATCCCATAAAACACGCCCATTTTTGTCTGACATCATATCAAACGCATGCGTATAAACAAAGCAAATGCATGCAAAAACGGATACAAACGCATGCGCACACAGCATTTTTTCCCATCATGCGTAAGATGATGCGAATAAAAAACACTGCGTAAACATGCGTTTTGTATGCGTTTGTGTATGCGGATGATACGCTGCGGACTCAAACGCTAATAACAGTAATTTTGGTCAGGGGTGCCCAAACTTTTACTTGCCACTGTATAACCTAAAAAAGATAATATCTCTGAAACAGGGATGAGATATTACACATGAAAAGTATAATATTTAATATGCCCACAGAATGATCAGTAATAGATCCTTCAATACAATACAAAGGGATCTGTTTACACGGAACGATCTACTGCCAAGAATGATGATCTTTTAAGGAAACCAAAAAGCGTAATTTCACCGAATGAGCGAGCGTTTTTCTCCTACGTGGGGCGGTCGACTCGTCACTCAGCCTGTTTACACGGCATGACGATAGGAACTAACGCCAATAATTGGCTAGTATAAATGCCCCTTTAGAAGTGGTAGGCATGAAAGGAATTAATAGAAAAATCATGGTTGCCATATAAAACCAGTCTATGAATAAATGAATGTTGTGGATTCACACAGAGCCCGAGGCGCAATGACGGCCGTGTAAATATTTAACCACTAACGGCTTATGTGAAGCCGAGTACAAATTGCTTTGTGCATGTGAGATGAGAGCGCTGCGCACATAGGTATTCGTCTTACGGCGGGGATTATTAGCGGTGTCCCCAGTCTGTGCACATAGCGGGACTTGTATGTGACAGCTGCCGGAGAGACGATTATGGTAAACCTGCATCGGAGCGTGAAACCGACAAGGATTATAATACAGTAAATTACTCAACAAAGCAGGCGCAGTCTACAGTGTGAGCGCGACATCATGCCTCATTCCGCATTCACAACAGATTGACTCGAATAGATTTAAATTGGCTCGATCCCAATAAATCCAGAGTTAGAAGAAGTGATGTGCGGACGATTCGTCACCATTCTCCGTCTATTAAGTGGCACTAAAGAGATAAAAAATACCCCCCAGGCGTGACCTGATGGTATTGATCACTGGATGTAAAAATGGATTGTATTGATGGATGGTATTGATCGCTGGATGTAAAACAGCGGCGCTTGTCAGTTGTAGTAGCGCTCAGTTAGTGGTCTGTTAATGAGGGTATTAGAATATGACATCTGTTGCTTTTACATAGGACTGCAGATTACGCTTTGGCATTTTGCCTCACTCTAAATGCAATACAGCCCTATTTAAAGGGAATCTGTCACCAGGATTTGGCCACCTCATCTGAGAGCAGCGTGATGCAGGTGAAGAGACCCTGATTCCAGCGATGTCACTGAGTTTACTGGGTGCAGCAATAAGAGTTTTCTCTGCTGTAGATGTAGCTGTGTTCCAAAAGCTAACCCCTCCCACATCTCAGATTTCTACGTACGTGGTATATTGACTGTAAGCTGCTAATTAATGCTTATGGTGTGATTGGGCCAGGGTGCACATGGGCAGCTACCAGTCCAGCATCGATAATCTCCTGCTGATAAAACACTGATAGTATTGAAAAAACAGCACATGGCCCAGTCAGTGCCCCACCACTGAAATCAGTGTCTCAGCCCCTACCACCTGGTGTTCTCAGATTACATAGCAAAAACCTGGTGACGGATTCCGTTTAAAGAGAACTGTTCATCAGTTTGAGCATGTAAAGTTGGCCACGTCATGGAATAGTGGCTGCAAAACTGCATAAAACGTTTTTAGTTTTAACTTCTCATCTCCATTGCACAGAAATTAGCTTGTAAAGTTAAGCTTGTAATTTTCGCTAAGACCAAGTGGGTGGTAGCAGAGATTCGTTTTTGGTGGCGTATACTTTTTCCCTTGCATGACGTTGGGTCTGGGGGAAAATGTGTGTAAATGGGTAAGTAACTAGCTTAGTGATAGAAAGCAGAGGGTGGTTATAAATGGTATATTCTCTAACTGGGTCGCTGTGACCAGTGGGGACCGCAGGGGTCGGTGTTGGGACCTATTCTCTTCAGCATATTTATTAACGATCTGGTAGAAGGTTTACACAGTAAAATATCGATATTTGCAGATGATACAAAACTATGTAAAGCAGTCAATACAAGAGAAGATAGTATTCTGCTACAGATGGATCTGGATAAGTTGGGAACTTGGGCCGAAAGGTGGCAGATACAGTTTAACAATGATAAATGTAAGGTTATACACATGGGAAGAAGGAATCAATATCACCATTACACACTGAACGGTAAACCACTGGGTAAATCTGACATGGAGAAGTACTTGGGGATCCTAGTTAATGATAAACTTACCTTGAGCAGCCAGTGCCAGGCAGCGGCTGCCAAGGCAAACAGGATCATGGGGTGCATTAAAAGAGGTCTGGATACACATGATGAGAGCATTATACTGCCTCTGTACAAATCTCTGGTTAGACCGCACATGGAGTACTGTGTACAGTTTTGGGCACCGGTGCTCAGGAAGGATATAATGGAACTAGAGCGGGTACAAAGGAGGACAGCAAAATTAATAAAGGGGATGGGGAACTACAATACCCAGAGAGATTAGCAAAATTAGGATTATTTAGTCTAGAAAAAAGACGACTGAGGGGCGATCTAATAGCCATGTATAAGTATATAAGGGGACAATACAAATATCTATCCGAGGATCTGTTTATACCAAGGAAGGTGACGGTCACAAGGGGGCATTCTCTGCGTCTGGAAGAGAGAAGGTTTTTCCACCAACATAGAAGAGGATTCTTTACAGTAAGGGCAGTGAGAATCTGGAATTCCCTGCCTGAGGAGGTGGTGATGGCGAACTCGGCCGAAGGGTTCAAGAGCGGCCTGGGTGTCTCCCTGGAGCGTAACAATATTGTATCTTACAGTTATTGTTAGGTTCTTTAGAAGGACGTAGATCTGGGGATTTATTCTGACAGAATTTTATAGGCTGAACTGGATGGACGAATGTCTTTTTTGTGCCTTACTAACTATGTTACTATGTTACTATGACCAATCATAAGCAGGGAGTGTCATGCAGAAGAAAAAAAAGAACCCACTCAAAGAGAAGGCCAGACCTTACTTTTTCTGTGAGACATGTAATGGCACACAACCCTGATTTCACAGATCTGATTTCCTCCATCTACTGTGATTAAAGGGAATCTGTCAGCAGGTTTTTGTTACCTCACCTGAGAGCAGCATGATGTAGGCAAAGAGGCCCTGAATTTAACAATGTTTCATTTATTTTACTTGGTGCATCCGTTCTGGCACAATCGGAGTATTTAGATTTAGCACAGCAGCAGAGCTGAGAAAGCTAACCCCACCCACACCAGGCGCTCTATAGACAGTGAGGTGCTTATCACAGAAGGGGGCGGAGTTGCACCAGGGCTCACAAGACCAGCTAGTCACAGCAATGTTAATCACAAGGTGATTAAATCTTCAGTTTAAGTAAATACAACACAGACGGACAAGCAACGCTTCGTTGAGTTCATCGTTTTAACCCCTACCTCAAGCTTTCCTCAGATTATGTAGCAAAACAAAAACCTGCTGACAGATTCCCTTTAAAAGTGAGGAATGGGAGGAGAGCAGAGTTGTCTCATTACAAATAGTGATGAGCGAACATGCCCGGACAAGGTGTTATCTGAGCATGTTTGGGTGCTAGCCGAGTGTCTTCAACATGCTCGAATAATATGTTCGAGTACCTGTGACTGCATAACAAACACACAATCCCTGCATGTGTTGCGGCTGTTGAACAACCGCAAGACATACAGCCGCCGAGAATCGAATATATTATTCAAGCACACCGAAGACACTTGGTTAGCACCCGAGCATGGCGGATAACACCATTTCCCAGCACATTTGCTCATCACTAGAGTTGAGTGAAACAGGTCGGTCAGATTCAAAAGTCACCGACTTTCGCTAAAGTCGGGTTTCGCTTGGCGAAACCCGACCATAGCATGAGGTCGGCCATCCGATCGGCAACCCGAGTGCCAAAGTCGGATTTCAGACGTGATTTTTTTTCAGCCAATGAGCAAGGACATACACTGTGGGCAACAAGATGACATGTGCAGTCTTGAGAGAGAGATATTTTGCGCACTTTAAAAAAGCGGTCCGGTATGTAGGTGTGTTTACTGTCCTCCACTCCCTGCCGACTTTACTTCCCCATTGACTTGCATTTGGTTTTGTGTTTCAGTCAGACCTTCGACTTTTCCCTATAGTCGGCCGATTTCCTTCGACTCGACTTTTCATGAAACCCGAGTCGACCCTAAAAAAGGCAAAGTCGCTCATCTCTACTCATCACTAATTACAAACGCCACTTGCAGCTTTAATTTCCCAGCACTGTCATCACTCTCCTTCCACCCCAAACTGACTGTATTGTGAGATGAGAGCTGCAGATGCCGAAGTGTTTAAAATACGAGTGTTTTATAACACGCTGCTCTGCTCTCCTCCCCTGCCAGGTTGTAATCACAGTAGGTGTCGAGAAACAGGAGAGCAGAGCTGTGTGTCCTTACATATATGTCATAGATAAAGCAAGGCCTGACGTTTTCTGCTGGCGTGTTCATTTTTTTTTCCAACTGCATCTTGCCTATTGCATATGATTGGTCCGTGTCATGCAGGGGGAAAATGTCAGTGCCCACAGAGATGAATCTTAGCTGCCGCCCCCTTGACTGAAGGGGAAATTAGAATCTGAATTATCCAAGCCAATATCTCTGCAACAGAGATGAGAAATTGGAAGGTAAAAACGACGGAGTCGAATTTTCCATTAAAACGTCAAACAATGCGTGCAAACATAAAATCGCTCAAGAGGGGACTGGTGTAGATTTCTGCAAACATTTTGTGACTTTAAAAAGTTGCATTTAATTAATCAGCTGGAATCCCCAAACACCTTCCTGTGTGTCAGTATTACGAATGAAGAGTAATGGCTGTTTGGCTCAGTGTGTTGAGCCAGCCCCCTTCTGTGGCATGGCCGGAGTAGTGGAGAGACAATCTTAATATTGCTAAGGATTATATAAATTGTCTCTGAAAATGAGATTTAAGGAAAAGTTGGAGCTTTCCCCCTCAGCACTTCCTCCTGATCTTCACTATCCACAACATCTTGTCTATGTCGTGTACCTGCATTCCACGCACAACGTCGGCTTCTGCTACGCCCTTCGTGTCTGTATTGCTTTTCCCCCCAGATGTCATGGTTAGGACATGGTTAATGTCCTGTTCTCACAGGGTTAACTTTTGCCGGCCTCTCTTTGGATCTGGGAGGGGTATTTATACTCACTCCAGACTAGGATTCCCTGTCAGCTATACTGTTATTCTGGCTGTGTGTCTGACCCCCCTGGTGTGCGTGTATTCTGCATTGCTTGTTTGTTTTGTTTGATTCCTGTGTATGACCCGGTCTGTCCCCTCACTCTGAACTCCATCTCTCCTTTTGGTATTATTGTCTTCTCCAGTTCTGACCTCCTGGCTTGGCTATAGTTACTCCTTTACAGTTTGTCCCTATTGTACCGTCTATTGCCCGTTCTGGTTTTCTGATCTATTGCTACATCCTGACTATTCACTCTGTCTAACCCTTTGGTACTGTCCTGCTATCTCGTGCTTTGACCCGGCTTGATCTGGTTTACGTCCCTGTCTATGCCCCTTGGTAATTTGTCCCATAGTTACCTTTCTAGGAGTTTCCCTGCAGCACCCTAGCTCTGTGGAGCTTAGGTCATGCCCCCAGCAGTCACATGCTTCAGGTCCTGATAGTCTGAAGCACGCATCGTCACCGCTGCTGTCCCGCTCCACAGGTATCTTTGAGCACTGTTTTTGTTCTCAGGGCACGCGCCCTGGCTCAGTGAGCAAGTGCAGTGCGGTGTTCCTCACATTACAGCTGACCATTTCAGTTTTTTTTTTCTCTTCCCTCTGAAGGAAAAAAAAAAGTGTGTTATCCTCATGGATCCCATGGAAGCTTTGGCTAATCAGGTCAAGCACCTGACCCAAATGTTCCACAAACTTAATGTGGAACAGCGCACGATGGCCCATACCCAGCTACAGTTTGTGGATACTGTACAGGGGGCTGTCACTGCAGGGGCTCCTAGTGCTGGGGATAGAGATGTGTCATTGGCATCCCCTGAATCTCCGGTCAAATTGCCAGACCCTTTCTCAGGGGATAAAAGGGAGTTCAGGTCGCTCAGAGAGGGATGCAAGCTTTTTTTTTCTCTGAGGCCCCACTCCTCCGGGGATGAGTTCCAGAGGGTGGGGGTCGTCATTTCCCTACTTCGGGGGGCTCCACAGGCATGGGCTTTCTCTCCCTCTGCTCCTGAACGTACGTCTGTGAATTTGTTCTTTGAGGCTCTGGGGCACATTTATGATGAGCCTGACAGAGTGCGTCTGGCAGAGGATATGGTGATGAGTGTGATACAGGGGAGGCACTCTGCTGAATGGTTCTGCTCAGCGTTTAGATATTGGACGTCCGAAGTATCCTGGAACGACGCCGCCCTGAGGGGGTTGTTCCGCAGGGGCCTGTCTGACCATCTGCAGGACGCTCTGGCATTACATCCTCCCCCTGATACCCTGGAGGATGCCATGATGTAGGCGGTCCGTATTGACCGGAGACTCCACGCTAGACGAATGATGCAACAAGAGTCTCCCTTGTACCCCAAATTGTGTGACACTGCACCTGTATCCAAGCCCATGGAGGTTGGGTCAGTCTCGGTTAAGGAGAAAGAGAGAAGGCACCGTAGAGACAATCTATTATGCTTTTACTGTGTAGCCTCTGGACATTGGAAAAGGAATTGCCCCTCCTGCCCTTCTTCAGAGAAACGACTGAGTCTGGGCAACAATCGAGGAAGTTGTCCAGACTCCCAGGTACATTTTTTCTCACGTACAAAAATGGTGCTCAAGGTTGAATTGGAACTTGCTGGCGGTCCTGTTATGACCACCGCCTTTGTCGACTGTGGTTCCTCCATTAATCTGATTGATGCCCAAGTTGTGACTCTTAATAAGATAGGGACAGTCAGGTTAAAAGACCCTGTTAAAATTGTGGCTGTGGATTCAACCCCTCTTACCCAGGATGGAATTTGTTTTATGTCTGAAGTTTTTCTATGAAAGTGGGTTCCAACTCATGTGGAAAATTTAAGTTGTTTCATTATGAATAATCTGCCTGCAGGACTGGTATTGGATATGCCCTGGTTGCAACGCTACAATCCTCTTATTGATTGGGTGAAGGGGGAGATCACCCGATGGGGATGTAATGATAATGGTCTGTGTTGTAACCCGGTTCCTTTGTCAATCCGATAAAATCTGTGTCTGTGTCATCTGTCAGTCCGGAGGGTATTCCAGAGTACCTGAGAGACTTTGAAGATGTGTTTTCCGAAAGCGAGGCTGAGGCGCTCCCACCACATAGACCATATGATTGTGCTATCGATTTAGTACCTGGAGCCAAACTACCCAAGGCTCGTTTGTTTAATTTGTCCGGGTCTGAGCGCCAAGATATGAAAGAGTATATCAAAGAAAGCCTTCGCAAGGGGTATATTCGGCCCTCGGTCTCACCCGTGGCAGCAGGGTTTTTCTTTGTAAAGAAAAAAGATGGTGGGTTGCGACCGTGCCTCAACTTTTGGGAACTGAACAAAATTACTGTTAAGAACACGTACCATCTCCCGTTGATTCCTGATCTATGCAATCAACTCACGGGGGCCAAATGGTTTTCAAAGCTCGATCTACGAGGGGCTTATAACCTTATAAGGATCCGGGAGGGGGACGAATGGAAAACAGCGTTCCTGACAACTGAGGGGCTGTTTGAAAACCTGGTTATGCCCTTCGGCCTCACTAACGATCCTGCTGTTTTTCAGAACTTTATTAATGTTGTTTTTTCTGACTTGATTGGATGTTATGTAGTCATTTACCTGGATGACATCTTGATTTACTCTGAAGATAGTCAGTCACACTTACACCATCTACGTACGATTCTTATGAGACTCCGGGAGAACCATTTGTATGCGAGTAATTGTATCCGGGGAGGGATTCCGCATGGATCCAGGGAAGGTTCAGGCCATTACAGATTTGGTGCAGCCTCATGACCTGAACGGGTTGCAGCGATTTCTGGGCTTCGCTAATTGTAATAGGAAGTTCATTAAAGGGTTCTCGCAGGTGGTGAAACCCTTGACGGACCTTACTCTTAAAGGGGCAGATGTAAAAAATTGGTCCGTGGCTGCAAAAAATTCCTTCTCACATTAAAGAAGTGTTTTACTACAGCCCCTGTGTTGGTACAACCCGATTCGTCAAGACCTTTTATCGTCGAGGTTGACGCTTTGGAGGTGGGAGTGGGGGCAGTATTGTCACAGGGCCCCCCTACCCTGACTAACCTCAAACCCTGTGCCTTTTTCTCTAAGAAATTCTCTTCGGCTGAGAGAAACTATGATGTCAGTAACAGGGAATTGTTAGCAGTTAAATTGGCCTTCGAAGAATGGAGGCATTTTTGGAGGGGGCCGCTCATCCCATTACGGTCATCACTGATCATAAAAACCTGGCCTATATCGAGTCTGCTAAGAGGCTGACCCCCAGACAGGCTCGGTGGGCACTATTTTTTTCTCGATTTCATTTTACCATCACGTTCCGACCAGGGTCTAAAAATGTAAAGGCGGATGCCTTATCCCGAAATTTTGATTCTGTGTCCCCTCCAGAACCTCCTTCCTCCATTCTTCAACCGGGAGTGGTTGTAACCGAAATCTCCTCTGAGCTACAGAGAGAGATTCTGGAAGCACACGTTCCCAGGAATAAACCCCCAGGTAAATTGTTTGTACCCGAACAATTCCGTCTCACACTCCTTCAAGAATTTCATGATTCTGTGTTAAGTGCACACCCTGGTATTTCAGCTACCCGGGGGGCAGTAGCTAGGGGTTTTTGGTGGCCCTCTATGGGTGCTGATATAAAAAGGTTTATGAATACTTGTGGGGTGTGCGCTCGCTGTAAAAGCTCTCAGGTCCGGCCGGCCTGGGAATTGGTGCCTTTGGCAATTGCGGATAAACCATGGACACACCTGTCCATGGACTTTATCACTAATCTTCCATCTTCCAAGGGCAACTCAGTGGTATGGGTAGTGGTTGATAGATTTTCTAAGCAAGCCCACTTTGTGCCATTACCTGCATTACCATCTGCTGAAACCTTGGCTCGCTTGTTTATACAGCACATTGTTCGGCTGCATGGAGTGCCTGTGAACGTGGTGTCGGACAGGGGTGTTCAATTTGTGGCCAGGTTTTGGAGAGCGTTTTGTATGAAGTTGGGGGTCACGTTGCCATTCTCCTTTGCCTATCACCTGGAATCCAATGGACAAACTGAACGCACCAACCAGTCATTGGAGCAGATTCTGAGATGCCTGTCCTCCTCCAGACGGGAGGACTGGTGTGAGGTATTACCCATCACAGAATTTGCATTCAACTGTCGGATTAATCAGTCTACCGGAAAGTCTCCCTTTCAGGTCAATTATGGGTTTGTTCCGCAGTTTGGGGAATTTTCCCGTATGGATTCGGATTGCCCTGGTGCAGAGGGGATGGTACAACAGTTAAAAACCCTCTGGAAGGAGGTGCAGGGGAACATCTCCAAAGCCCAGAAGAAGTTCAAACATTTTGTGGACAGGAGGAGGGGGGTGGTTCCTGCGTTGACAGTGGGGGGAAAAGTCTGGTTGTCCACCCATAGCATCAAACTTAAAATACCCTCTATGAAGTTGGGCCCAACATTTATTGGCCCTTGCAAGATTGTAGAGGTGATCAACCTGGTGGCATACAGATTATAGTTGCCCACCTCCTTCAAAATCTCTAACATCTTCCACAGGTCCCTATTAAAACCTGTGGGGACAGTTAGAGAAGATCCCTCATCTGTGGCTCCACCAGTGTTGGTAGAGGGTCAACTGGAGTACGAGGTAGGGCGCATCGTTGATTCACGGTGGGTGCGCCGGAGACTTCAGTACCTTATTCATTGGAAGGGATATTCCGTTGAGGATCGGTCATGGGTTCCGGCCAGTTCGGTGCAGGCTGATCGACTGGTGCGGGCTTTTCATGCCAGAAACCCTGGGGGTCCAGTGGCCCCCCATTAAGAGGGGGGTACTGTCATGGTTAGGACATGGTTAATGTCCTGTTCTCACAGGGTTAACTTTTGCCGGCCTCTCTTTGGATCTGGGAGGGGTATTTATACTCACTCCAGATTAGGATTCCCTGTCAGATACACTGTTATTCTGGCTGTGTGTCTGACCCCCCTGGTGTGCGTGTATTCTGCATTGCTTGTTTGATTCCCGTGTATGACCCGGTCTGTCCCCTCACTCTGAACTCCATCTCTCGTTTTGGTACTATTGTCTTTTCTGGTTCTGACCTTCTGGCTTGGCTATTGATACTCCGTTACAGTTTGTCCCTATTGTACCGTCCATTGCCCGTTCTGGTTTTCTGATCTATTGCTACGTCCTGACTATCCGCTCTGTCTAACCCTTTGGTACTGTCCTGCTATCTCGTGCTTTGACCCGGCTTAATCTGGTTTACGTCCCTGTCTATGCCCCTTGGTAATTTGTCCCATAGTTACCTTTCTAGGAGTTTCCCTGCAGCTCCCTAGCTCTGTGGAGCTTAGGTCACGCCACCAGCAGTCACATGCTTCAGGTCCTGATAGTCTGCAGCATGCATTGTCACCACTGCTGTCCCGCTCCACAGGTATCTTTGAGCACTGTTTTTGTACTCAGGGCACGCGCACTGGCTCAGTGAGCAAGTGCAGTGCGGGGTTCCTGACACCAGATACCTGAAAACAAGGCTTCAAAGTGAAAAGATTCCATGGACCCTGCAGTCTGAGTGGCACATGTGCACTGGGCAATCACCGGAGCCGCCCTCCATCATATAACATATATACTGTATATATATATACACACACACACACACACACACACACACACACACAGTGCATTCTATAGATTTGAAAAGGCCTTAATCACAGATGACTTGTGGAGTTATTTAGTATTGTTGTAATTCAGCCCTAATCCATTGTGCTCTCTGCTATCTTCAGTAGCAGAGGATTTGATAATATCGCTGACAGTAATTATCATTAATATTATTACGCACGCGGCAAAGTGATCGCACAAATTAATAATACTCCTCCCTGTCATTTATCAAGGAAGACATATACATAACTCAGCAGTGGTGTGTGACTGCCACCCAGTGGTGGAACTGTAGAAGTAACTGAACATGGTTGTATTAATAATATCCATCGTGGTGATACTTATTATTTGGGCTAACAATTCAAAGTTTGCACAAATGTTCTCTTCTCAAACTACAGATTATAACCAAGGAAGAGAAAATGTTCAATCATTGAATATAAGTAAATGTATTAATGTAGATTACATCTGTAGAGTGGGCTGCCTTTTTCTTACCCCATGCAGTCACCACTAGGGGGAGCTAATTGCATATGGAATTATACAGCCAGTATTACACTCCTATAGTAGCTGCTGTTGCCTGCTGAGATGCAGATGTTTCTGACCCACCCTGAGATGAGTGGCACGACATTAGCAGCTTTGTAAAGCAAGCCACAGCTTCTCAATACTTTGCCGGGATATGTCGGGCCTCGTTCATTATTGCATTTGTGCCTTTTTGGCTAGTTTTTAGTTTTTGGTGGGGTTTTTTTGCCTATTTTTGATTTCAGACTTGCACCATTTTTAATGTCTCTTTTATACGTTTTTGGTTTTATTTCATGTTCGCTGTTGCGGTGGGGACATGAAGTTTCCAAAAAATTTTTTTTACTTTTTTTAAAAAGTTGCAAACTTTTTGTGCAAATGTGCTCCAGTCCCACCACCCCCCGTCCCCTGGAGTGATTTTACATAGGCCTGCATTTTTTTTTGTGTACAAATTTTGCAAATTTTACCTGAACATGCAACTATTTGCAATGTTAGTAAAATGGACGTGTATTCCATTGCATTGCAGCTTGGTCACAGTAAACACTCGAGTATAAGAAGTTCTGAAGATGGAAACTTAAACAACATAAGTCATCCGCCCACAAGGTATCAGGTAATTGAGACGGTCTTATAAGTAGCCGCATGGCAGTCAATGCTGCAAAGTAAAATGTTACGGATTCTGAAATATACCATCAGTCTCATTGTAAACCCAAGCTGCTGCGAGATCACTCCCCCATGCTTTACACTGCAGCTCTGATTCAGATTGGCTGCTTAGTATTAACACAAACCCTCCAAAAAAGTCATTGGCTAACTTATGGTGAATACCCTGAGATCAGATTACCGGGGTCTGCATCAATGTGCACTGAAATCCTTTCCGTTTCACAGAAAATAATGAAGCGTCTCATCAAGCGATACGTGCTCAAAGCTCAGGTTGACAAGGAGAGCGATGAAGTCAATGAAGGTGAGTTGGATAAACGTATTTCACTGATGTGAATTACTACATCTCATCGTGATTCCTAAATATATATATATAAATAATTAGTTATGGCCAAAGTGTTGGCGCCCTTGAAATTGTTCCAGAAAACTAAATATTTTTCCCAGAACATTATTGCAGTTACACATGTTTATTTCCTTTGTGTGTATTGGACCAACACAAATCCAGAAAACAAGGCAAATTGGACATAATGTTACACAAAAAGCCAAAAATGCGCAGGAAAAAAAATTGTCACCTTTCCAAAATTGTGGGTAAACAACTTTGTTTCCAGCAAGTGATGCTCTTTCAAACTCACCTGTGGCAAGTAACAGGTGTGGGCAACATAAAAATCACAACTGAAACCAGATAAAAAGGGGAGAAGTTGACTCGGTCGTTGCATTGTGTGTCTGTGTGTGCCACGCTAAGCATGGAGAACAGAAAGAGAAGAGAATTGTCTGAGGACTTGATTACATAAATTGCTGAAAAATATCAACAATCCAAAGGTTACACATCCATTTCCAGAGATCTTGATGTTCCTTTGTCCACTGCGTGCAACATAAGAAGTTTACAACCCATGGAACTGTAGCTAATCTCCCCGGACATGGACGGCAGGGAAAATTTGATGAAAGGTTGCAACCCAGTATAGTCCAGATGGTGGATAAGTAGCCCCAATCAAGCTTCAAAGAAATTGAAGCTGTCCTGCAGGCTCAGGGGGCATCAGTGTCAGCATGAGCTATCCATCCGTATGTGAATGAAATGAAGCGCTATGGAAAGAATCCAAGGAGGACCCCACTGCTGACACATAAAAAAAGCTAGACTGCAGTTTGCCAAAATGTACAAGAATAAGCCAAAATCCTTCTGGGAAGCCATCTTCTGGACAGAGGAGACCAAGATAGAGCTTTTTGTTAAACATATTTTACCATTTACCAAAAACTAAATCGGGACTACAAAGAGAAGACCACAGTACCTACAGTCAAATATGGTGGAGGTTCAAAGATGATTGGGGTTGTTTTGCGACTTCTGTCACTGGGTGCCTTGATTGAGGGCAAGACATCATGAAATCTGAAGATTACTAAAGGATTTTCGGTTGTAATGTAGTGGCCAGTGTCAGAAAGGTGAGTTTGCATCCTAGGTCATGAGTCTTCCAGCAGGACAATGACCCCAAACATACTTCAAGAAGCCCCCAGAAGTGGATGGAAACAAAGCACAGGAGAATTCTAAAGTGGCAGCAATGAGTCCGGATCTAAATCTCACTGACCACCTGTGGAGAAATCTTAAAATTGCTGCTGCGAGAAGGCGCGCCTAAAATATGAGAGTCATGAAGCAGTTCTCAAAAGAGTGGTCCAAAATTCCATCTGAGAGGTGTATGACTCTTGTTGATGGTTATAGGAAGCGATTGATTGCAGTTATTTATTCCAAAGGGTGTGCAGCCAAATATTAAGTTAAGGGTGCCAACAATTCTTGTCCTACCCATTTTTGGGGTTGTGTGTGAAATTATGTCCAATTTATCTTTTTTCTTTGTTTTTTTTTGTGTTGTTCCAATACACACAAAGGAAATAAACACGAGTATTACAAAGCATGTGTAATTACAATCATTTTTTTTGTTTTAGAAATACTTATCGTAATTTTCTGTAACAATTTCAAGGGTGCCAACAATTTTGGCCATGCCTGTATGTCCTTTGTAACATTTCTTGCTCATCATATCCTGCGATGGGTGGTACAATATGAGTAGCCTTTGTAAACCACTTCATTTTCTGATATTCTGTCGGGATACTGTATGTCTATATATTATAGGTGTCTCTCTGAGGCCACCCAGTGGCTGTGATGTGCACTGCATTCTCGCCAGAAAGCTTCAAACTTCTGTGCTCCCCATAGTGGTGAAACGCTAGAATTTTATCATTTATCCCCTTAATGTTCCATGATGGCTATGTACTGTACAGTAGGTACGGAAAGTTCATGTTTTTCTCATTAGTGTACACTCTGCACCCCATCTTGATGGAAAAAACAGAAATGTGGACATTTTTGCACATTTATTAAAAAAGAAAAACTGAAATATCACACGGTCATAAGTATTCAGACCCTTTGCTCAGACACTCATATAAGTCACAAGCTGTCCATTTCCTTGTGATCCTCCTTGAGATGGTTCTACTCCTTCATTGGAGTCCAGCTGTGTGTAATTACACTGATAGGACTTGATTTGTAAAGGCGCACACCTGTCTATATAAGACCTCACAGCTCATTTAGATGCCGGAGCAGCAGCCAAAGTTTCCCAACTGTAGCCGTCATGTGCACGTACCCTTACCAATTTTTTTTTTCATACTTCCCACAAAACATCCAATATAAAGTCATAAAAACTTAGTATGTACCCCAATATGGTATTGATAAAATCACCAGCCGCCACACAAAAAATATGCCCTTCATTGATGGAAAATAATCAAGTTGTGCATTTCGTAAAATGGTGACAGAGCTCAAATTATTGATGTTCTTTTTCTTTTTTTTTACAAAGGTCCAATTATTTTCATATATATATATATACACAGTTGTGGCCAAAAGTATTGACACCCCTGCAATTCTGCCAGATAATACTCAGTTTCTTCCTGAAAATGATTGCAAACACAAATTCTTTGGTATTATTATCTTCATTTAATTTGTCTTAAATGAAAAACACAAAAAGAATTGTCCTAAAGCCAAATTGGATATAATTCCACACCAAACATAAAAAAGAGGGTGGACAAAAGTATTGGCACTGTACGAAAAATCATGTGATGCTTCTCTAATTTGTGTAATTAACAGCACCTGTAACTTACCTGTGGCACCTAACAGGTGTTGGCCATAACTAAATCACACTTGCAGCCAGTTGACATGGATTAAAGTTGACTCAACCTCTGTCCTGTGTCCTTGTGTGTACCACATTGAGCACGGAGAAAAGAAAGAAGACCAAAGAACTGTCTGAGGACTTGAGAAACCAAATTGTGAGGAAGCATGAGCAATCTCAAGGCTACAAGTCCATCTCCAAAAACCTGAATGTTCCTGTGTCTACCGTGCGCAGTGTCATCAAGAAGTTTAAAGCCCATGGCACTGTTGCTAACCTCCCTGTGGACGGAAAAGAAAAATTGACAAGAGATTTCAACGCAAGATTGTGCGGATGTTGGATAAAGAACCTCCACTAACATCCAAACAAGTTCAAGCTGCCCTGCAGTCTGAGGGTACAACAGTGTCAACCCGTACTATCTGTCGGCGTCTGAATGAAAAGGGACTGTATGGTAGGAGACCCAGGAAGACCCCACTTCTTACCCCGAGACATAAAAAAGCCAGGCTGGAGTTTGCCAAAACTTACCTGAAAAAGCCTAAAACATTTTGGAAGAATGTTCTCTGGTCAGATGAGACAAAAGTAGAGCTTTTTGGGCAAAGGCATCAACATAGAGTTTACAGGAGAAAAAAAGGGCATTCAAAGAAAAAACACAGTCCCTACAGTCAAACATGGCGGAGGTTCCCTGATGTTTTGGGGTTGCTTTGCTGCCTCTGGCACTGGACTGCTTGACCGTGTGCATGGCATTATGAAGTCTGAAGACTACCAACAAATATTGCAGCATAATGTAGGGCCCAGTGTGAGAAAGCTGGGTCTCTCTCAGAGGTCATGGGTCTTCCAGCAGGACAATGACCCAAAACACACTTCAAAAAGCACTAGAAAATAGTTTGAGAGAAAGCACTGGAGACTTCTAAGGTGGCCAGCAATGAGTCCAGACCTGAATCCCATAGAACACCTGTGGAGAGATCTAAAATTGGCAGTTTGGAGAAGGCACCCTTCAAATATCAGGGACCTGGAGCAGTTTGCCAAAGAAGAATGGTCTAAGATTCCAGCAGAGCATTGTAAGAAACTCATTGATGGTTACTGGAAGCGGTTGGTCGCAGTTATTTTGGCTAAAGGTTGTGCAACCAAGTGTTAAGCTGAGGGTGCCAATACTTTTGTCTGGCCCATTTTTGGAGTTTTTGTGAAATGATCAATGCTTTGCTTCATTCTCTTTTGTGTCTTTTTCATTTAAGACAAATTAAATGAAGATAATAATACCAAAGAATTTGTGTTTGCAATCATTTTCAGGAAGAAACTGAGTATTATCTGACAGAATTGCAGGGGTGTCAATACTTTTGGCCAAAACTGTGTATGTATATATATATATATATATATATATATATACACTATACAAGTTTCATATCGTCATAATCGTACTAACCCAAAGAATCATGTTGCCAGGTTTTCTTTACTGCTGGGAAATAAATCTCAAAAATCAATGGCAGAATTGTGATTTTTCTTTTTTTCACCATTCACCCCATATGGAATTTTCTCCCCATATACTGTATGCTAAATTAAATATTATATTTCAAAACCAACTTGTCCTGTAAAAAAAAATCCCTCATCTGGCTATGTTGACAGAAAAAAATGTTTCCGCTCTTTGAAAAAGAAAAAAAAAGGAAAAACACAAATAAAAATTGACTGCTTTTTCAAAGGGAACCTGTCGGAAACGTTAACACCCCCTCCCCCCCACAAACCATTCATTTGATAGTGTGGCCCTTTAAAAGATAAGACAGTCGATCACTTTATGACCCCAAGAGATGCTCCAGCAGTGAGAAATCACGTTTTGAAGTTCTGTATACACGTGTATGGAACTTTGGGCGTGACCATGCACTTACAGCTTCTCAGCTTTCCAGGAACTAGCAGCGCCCTCACCTGGCTGATTGACAGGTCAGTGGCCATATACCAGAGCAAACGACCTGTCAATCGGCCAGGGAGTCATATGAAATGATACATATGAAACGACCTTTTAGTTTTTATCGACAAAATTCACATTTATTGTCATTGTTCTTTACAGGTGAACTAAAGGAAATAAAACAAGATATATCAAGTCTCCGTTATGAGCTCCTTGAAGAAAAGTCTCACAACACAGAGGACCTTGCCGAACTGATTCATAAACTTGGGGAAAGATTATCTATTGATCCTAAAAAACAATAGTGGAAGAAAAGGAAGCCCAACGATGCTCCTCCTGACATATCCGCTGCCTTAGCTCACCATACTGATCCCTCTGAACCTCATCTTTCGACGACGCAAATAAATCCCTTCTCACTTCTTTGTATTCTGTAATAAGTTGCCCTTCTCTTGTTCTCTGAGGCTGATAGACAAGACCACTCCTCATTTCCGCATATCCTTCAAGGAGAAGCTCAACATGTTACATAAAGTCCTCATGGTGGACCACGACTAGGTTTCCATAGGTCTAGAAGCCCCTAGTCAGTCAGCTGGAAGTAGAGGGATGACAGCTGTGGCATGTCAGGAAATTGTAGAGGACAAATCGTATCAAGGGCGCCATTTCATTATTTCTAGAGCACCATGCACCTGCCCTCAGAGCTCACTCACACTTATGAAATCATATTAAAGGCGTTGTCCCAGCTTAGTGTGTGGTCCTAGTAAGTTGTTACAGCAAGTTATGAGTTATCTACAGAATAAATCATAACCTGCTAATCACTCCCCACCAATCCTGACAACTGGGCTCTTAAAGAGTAACAGTCGTTTTAATTTGTATTTCATTAATCAATAGGATCTACAAATGTCAAAAAATCTGGCATTCTTAAAAAATGTATGTGCAATCAGTTTAGTCAAGAGAAGTAATCCCAATATCTTGTGTGACGTTTCGGTCTTACAATCAGACCTTCCTCAGACAATATGTATTGAATGTAGGCAGCTCGTGTACGGTGGTGGGAAAATCCCAGAATGGAGAAAAGTACTGGCCCGTGTGCCGCACAATGAAACGGGACTAATCCCTGGGGAGAGCGCCGTCAGTGGCGGTGCTCTCCTCAGGGATTAGTCCCGATTCTTTGTGCGTCACACAGGCCAGTACTTTTCTCCATTCTGGGATTTTCCTACCACTGTGCACGGGCTGCCTACATTCAATACATATTGTCTGAGGAAGGTCTGATTGTAAGACCGAAACGTCACACAAGATATTGGGATTACTTCTCTTGACTAAACTGATTGCACATGCATTTTTTAAGAATGTCAGATTTTTTGACATTTTTATGTATTAGGAGTGGTATCCTTCTCTGTGCACCTTTTTAGAACCGAGTGATGTGTATCTCATCTTTATCAATAGGATCTAAGGGTCAGGTTTCTTCTTATGGAGGTTTCAAGCCAGGCCTGGCATGTCAGAGTGGGGAGACTTATAAGCCATGCGTGCTCCCCTGGGAAATTGAATAAGCAAATTACCTTTTCAGAGAGGAAGGGGACAGTAACTCTTGTGCCACCTATTGGAAATAGCTATCTTAAAAGTCAGTGTAGACCTGATAACGAGCCTTGCTATAGGACTTAGGATCAAAGCCAAATCAGAATCTCAATTTGCAGTGTTTCGGGGTGTTGCCACTCATCAGTGCAAAGCATGAGATCTGATTTGGCTGGGTGAAAGGCTTAAGACTGGGTTCAAAGGGCTAAGGTTTCTCCTTGTGGAGAGTCATCAGAAGATCTCATGCTTTGCACTGACTAGATGCAACACTGTGAAACACTGTCTACAAATTGACATTATGGTTTGGCTTTTATTATAATTCATGTAGCAAGGCTCATTAAAGGGTCAATATTGCTACTTCCAATAGGTGGCATGAGAGTTTATATCCTCTTCCTCTCTGAAGAGACAATTTACATATAGCTCAATAGTGCACATACAAATAAGCAACTTAATCATACATTTAATTGTAGAAATCTGCTTCTTTAACGATCAATTCAGGGGTAAAATCTGTATTAAGTGAAGAAAAACTTTCCTACTACTGTGATAGGAGATTACAATTTGTGCCTGAAACGACAGTTACACTTTAAGTGCCTCATTTGAATGTAGAAATGGCCACACATGCACACCTCCACTCCATTCATTGTCTTCAGAATTGCCGGTTCTGTCTTTTAGTAATATCATAAAATATTCAAAAAATAAGTAGTATATTAAAGTGGTTGTCCTGTAAACATTCATCACGTATATACAGGATGACTGATAAATGAATGATACAATATGAGAAAGGGAAAACCAAAAGTCGTCTGTGTGAATGAAGCTTTAGTGAGCATGTGCGACCACTACTTTATTCAGTGCCTATAGGAGCGGTGGTCGCACATGTTCACTTAGAGGTGCGGAATGCTGTTCATAAGACAATTCTTTTAACAAAAAAAAGAACGTTTCCCAGCGTAAAACTCTTCGCAAATAGCCAAAATCTGTCGGTGAATTGGTGGCTAGCCATAAATGTGGTACTGGCCACCCATGTGATGTGATGTACGGGTCGGATCTACCGATTCAACAGCGGCTTTGTAATGAAGGAGTTTGCAATGTCGAGACATCCCAATAACAGTAAACGGTAAAATAAAGGGACTTTTACCATGAGACGATACTGGGACCCCCTCTGCATCCTGTGTTCTCTGGTTGAATATAGTGGGGGTCACACATCACCACCAAGTCTCTAGCATGGTTTATGGGACTGAAAAAGATAGACGATCGCTATACTCAGCTGTCCCATAAACCATAAATGAAGCGATACCACGATTCCATTTAGACAGTGGACGCGGGACCCTCGTTCTTATGATTGATGGGGGTCTCATTAGTGGACTGTTTGGTTGTATGACATGAGTGTAAATTTGGCTTGTGTTGGGGCCATAGGGGGCAACACCAAACCCCTTGGCCGTGCCTAGTGTGAGCGAAAGCCTAGCCACGTGTCTACTGCATGGGGCCTAGATATGTATGATGGTGGCCAGGGGAATCCCCAATATTAATATATAGGAGTCAGTAGATGACAACCTAGCTTTATTACAGACAGACTAGTTGCTACGGAAACACTGCGTTACATAGTCAATGTATCCCTAGCAACCTATCTGCCCTTGTTTTCTCTTAGTATGTGTAGGCCCGAACCATGATCTGATGTTGGGCCATCTTCTTTCATGCCATTCGAAGGGCCATATATTTGGAGTGGTAAATCACACACCTCATATCTAAATTATTTTGATTATCCCACATTAATTTCTATCCAAGAGACTGAGGAAACATGACGTATCCGTCATGCAGGAGAATTACAGATGAAACGACCATTCATAGACCCTTATCGACGCTTATCTAGATGAAGCCATATACAGTACATTATCCACATAGCGCATGATAGCCGACCATTATGAGATAACCATCAATGCAAATACTGTACAGTACACATAGTAGGGCGACTTATCTGATACGAGCGCAATGTACAGAACACGAAAAATGTATTTTTTTTTTTAAACTGAGGTATTAAAGCTTTATTGAATAAACTAAGAAAAAATCTGTATGTATTGCTGTAAAGGTCTCCTGCGGACATTGATTTCTTCCCGATTGTGAATGGTATAGGGATCATGACTTCCATGGAGGGTCGGTGCTTAGATTTGGCAGGGGAGGGGAAGAGCGCTTGTCGTGTCGCAGCCCGAGGTCTTAAAGACAGTGATGCATCTCATTTTTTTCTTTATTTATATTACTCCCTTATATAGCGCCATTAATTCCACGGCGCTTTACAGACATTATCATCGCTGTCCACATTGGGGCTCACAATCTAAATTCCCTATCAGTTTGTCTTTGGAATGTGGGAGGAAACCGGAGTACCCGGAGGAAACCCGCGCAAACACGGGGAGAACATACAAACTCCTTGCAGATGTTGTCCTTGGTGGGATTTGAACCCAGGACCCCAGCGCTGCAAGGCTGCAGTGCCAACTATTGAGCTGCCATCCTGACCATCTTCTCTGATGTTTATTCACCTTCTGGAGCACATACAGGAATGCCAACCTACTATTCCATTTAATCTGGACAACTGAAACAAAGTTCACGAACGATCCCAAATTTTTACGAACATCGTCACGTCCATTAATAGAGATCACGCTCCATAAAGACCACACACCCTGAGGTGTCCAAAATAATAGAGTAAGAGCACAAACAGAGAATTTCTCCCAGAAAGGAGAGGAGAAGTTGTACTGTGCAGTATACAGTTGAAACCAGAAGTTTACATACACTATATAAAAAGACACATCTGAAGGTTTTTCTCAATATCTGACCTGACATGAAATCAGATTAAACCTTTCCCGTTTTAGGTCAGTTACCATAATTATTAATATTTGACAAATGCCAGAATGAGAGAGAGAATGTTTTAAGGCATTTTTATTACTTACTGCAAAGTCAACAGTTGCCATCTATTTCATTAGTATTCGGTACCATTGCCCTTACACTGAATGACTTGGGTCAGACAGTTGGGATCTCCTTCCACAAGCTTCTCACAATAGTTGATCGGAATTTGGGCCCATTCCTCCTGACAAAACTGGTGTGACTGATCCAGGTTTGTAGGTCGCCTTGCTCGCATCGGGCTTTTCAGCTTTGCCCATAAATTTTCAATAGGATTGAGATCAGTGCTTTGTGACGGCCGCTCCAAAACATTGACTTTGTTATCCTTAAGCCACTTTGTTACCATTTTGGCAGTTTGCTTTGAGTCATTGTCCAATTGGAAGACCCATTTCCACCCAAGCTTTAACTTCCTGGCTGATGTCTCGAGATGTTGCTTCAGTATTGCTACATAATCTTCTTTTCTCATGATGTCATCTATTTTGTGAAGTGCACCAGACCCTCCTGCAGCAAAACAACCCCACAACATGATGCTGCCAACCATGTGTTTCACAGTTGGGATGGTGTTCTTAGGCTTCCAAGCTTCTTTCCTTTTCCTCCAAATGTAATGATGGTCATTATGCCCAAAAAGTTCAATTTTAGTTTCATCAGACCAGAGGACATGTCTCCAAATATTAAGGTCTTTGTTCCTGTGTGCATTTGAAAACATTATTCTGGCTTATGTTTCTTTTGAAGTAATGGCTTCTTCCTGGCAGAGTGACCTTTCAGCTCACGTTGATGCAGTACTTGTTTCACTGTGGATATTGACACAATCTTACCAGCTTCCGCCATCATCTTCACAAGGTCTTTTGCTTTTGTCCTTGGGTTGATATGTACATGTTAGACCACAGCATCTCTGGGACACAGAACCCCTCTCCTTCCTGAGCTGTATGATGGCTGGACATTCCCATCTTGTTTGTATTTGCGCAGAATTGTTTGTACAGATGAACGAGGCACCTCCAGGTATCTTAAATTTGTACCCAAGGATGATTCAGTCTTGTGCAAGTCCTCAATTCTCTTCCTGATATCTTGGCTAATTTCTTTAGACTTTCCCATGATGCTACACAAAAAAGCAATGTGTTTCAGGTGTGCATTAAAATACATCCACAGGCATGTCTCTAATTAACCAAGATGTTGTCAAAAAAACGGTAGCTTCGAAACACATGACATCATCATATGGGTAGTCCAGAATTATTTAAAGGCATAGTAATCTTAGTGTATGTAAACATTTGACTTTGCAGTAAGTAATAAAAATGCCTTAAAACAAACCTGTGCAAAGTGCAGCCCGGACCAAAACAGCCAAGGGGCTGGAAAACTGAGGTTCACGGGCCGCACCGTGCCCTCCCGCTTGCTGTCTCCATAGGCGCCGCTGACTGCATTGGTGGAGGAGGGGCCTCCGGCCACTTCCTCCACCAATCAGCGAGTGAAATGGCTGAGGCCATGACGTCATTTCATCGCGTTAGCTGTGTGCTGCAGTGCGGAGAGTCAGCGCACTGGAGACAGGAAGAAAAAGCAGAGTGCCAGGGAACGGGACCGAGGTGAGTATGTGGTGTTCATTTTTTTTCATGTGTATGGGCTGTTTGGGTGAGCATGGGGATGCTATGGGGGTGTTGAGCTTTACAAGGGGAGGCTATGGGGGTGTTGAGCTTTACAAGGGCAGGCTATGGGGTTGTTGAACTGCACAAGGGGAGGCAATGGGGGTGTCGTGCTGCACAATGGGAGGCTGTGGGGGTGTTGTGCTGCACAAGGGGAGGCTATGGGGGTGTCGTACTGCACAAGGGGAGGCTATGGGGGTGTCATGCTGCTCAAGGGGAGGCTATGGGGGTGTTGTGCTACTCAAGGGGAGGCCATGGGTGCGTCGTGCTGCTCAAGGGGAGGCCATGGGCGTGTCATGCTGCACAAGGTTAGGCTATGGGGGTATTGTGCTGCACAAGGGGAGGCTATGGGGTTGTGCTGCACATGGGGAGGCTATGGGGTTTTGTGCTGCACATGGGGAGGCTATGGGGGCGTCTTGCTGCACAAGGGAAGGCTATTGGGGTCTCATGCGGAACATTGGGAGGCTGAGTGGGGCTTGTGCAGTATATGGGGAGGCTGTGTGGGGCTCATGCAGTATATGGGGAGGCTGTGTGGGGCTCATGCAGTATATGGGGAGGCTGTGTGGGGCTCATGCAGTATATGGGGAGGCTGTGTGGGGCTCATGCAGTATATATAGGGAGGCTGTGTGGGGCTCATGCTGTTGGGAGCATATTGTATGAGCCCCCCCTTATATGCTGCAAGAGCTCCCACACAGGGGGGCTCATACGATATACAGAAGGGGCTGTACTTGGGTTCAAACGATATTTAGGAGGATGTCAGCATACTTAATTCTGCTCAATATTAAGTGATACAATTAATAATATAATTATCAATAATATAATTATAATGTATTGATATTAATATTGAGTAGAATTAATTTTGGCATATTGATTCGGCCCTCAACAACAGTCACGGTCTCTCATGTGGCCCCTCAGGAAAATTAATTGCCCACCCCTGCCTTAAAACATTCTTTCTCTCTCATTATTCTGGCACTTGGCAAATATTAATAATTATGGTAATACTAATTGTCCTAAAACGGGAAAGATCTATTCTGATTTCTTGTCAGATATTGAGAAAAACATGCATTTGTGTCTTTTTATATAGTGTATTGTGTGTAAATTTCTGGTTTCAACTGTATGATTCAAGATTTTTGTAGAAGATTGTACTTAGCGATGAGGCAACCTTCCATACCTGTGGACATGTTCATAGCCATAACGTCCGAATATGGGCTGCTGAACATCCTCATGCCTACAGTACGTTGAGTACAAATGTAACACCCCTAAAGTGAACGTGTGGTGTGGCCTGATGCATAAGGTGATAGGCCCGTTTTTTTTCGCGGAGCAGTCTGTGATGGCAAACACGTATCTTGACATGTTGGAATTGTATGCGGTGCCACAATTTCCAGAAGGTGTCATCTTTCAACAGGACTGCGCTCCTCCACACTACGCCACCATTGTTCGTGAGTTTCTGGACAGTACATTCCCCTGGCGATGGATAGGCAGGGGTTTTGTCAAGCCATGGTCACCACGATCCCCGGATCTTACGCCCTTGGACTTATACTTTTGGGGTTATGTGAAGCAACATGTGTACATTGAACGTATCAATGACATTAATCACTTAAAACAGAGAATCACAGACGTTATTCACTGTGTTACACCGGACGTCCTTACCCGTGTGTGGAAAGAACTTCACTATCGTTTGGATGTGTGTAGGGCAACAAATGGAGCCCACATCAAACTGCACTGAATAGCTATGAAACCGGGAGAGTTTTTCTTTTATTTGGAGCAGATTTCACATTTCTATTGTCTTTTGTTGCTTTCCAGTGGTGAAAAATGCACCATGACTTTACGGACACACTGTACAGATACTGAGAATTAAACCCAGAATACAGGACATCCGGAGTGATACTGTTGAGCGAAGTGGAATTGTGCTATGTATATATACAGAATAAGGGCTCGCTCACAAGAGCGTATAACACGGCCCATCACATAGCACTTAGACCAATGTGATTCTCTGGGGCATCCCAAATCTGCGATCATTCTCTCATGCCGATACATGATGCGCCTTTTAGTCCCTACGCTGGGCCTTTAGCTCCTGGTGTTGCTGGAGTGTTGACATAGGATTCCAGTATGGCATCCTACTGCCTTGAATGATAGGTATGCACTGGTACTTGACATTGTTGCTGTACTTCCCTATCGGACGGTGTCCAGGAAGTCAGCCAACTGTTGTCCTTCAAGCCTGAAATGAGAGTTCAAGAGGAAGATGTGATGAGATTAACTCGCATTGTTTGACTAAGCAACTTGCATAGTTTTTACTCTTCTATTGTGTGGGTCTTGTGGCTTGTTGCCTTGCAAAAAAGTCAATCAGCATATTAAGCAAACATCCATTGTTCAATGACCTTGCATCACTGTCTTGCAGCCATAGCAGACAATAAGTTGCAGGAGCCGCTATAAAAGGCAAACATTAGCCATTCAAAAATATAAAAAAAAATCAATGTTTAAGACTATGACAAGAGTGTATGGTTCCTGCCTAACTGAAGAACAAACCCCTAAATTCAAAAGTCAACATATAGATAACAGTCTATTGCTCCTGGCTTACTAAAAATATGAATAGTAAAGGCTGCCTGATGGCCCTATAAAAATAGGCTTTCAGAGTCCCTCCTTCATAAATGAAACAGGATTTGTCTGATGATGTGTCATACACCACATGGCCAGCTAGGGTTGTTAAATGTTAAAAAGACATTTCCCAGTGAATGCATTTGTCTTGGTTGAAAGCAATGTTAAAGTTCAAAAACGCATCAAAAACTCTACGTGTGAACATAGTGGTGGAGGAACATTTTTGTTTTTGATGATTTATTTTACCACATATTCTACAAGTCATTACCCTGGAAAGGATGTTCCTTAACATATTTCCCAGGAAAATCCATTTTGGTTTCGTTTTTGTATGTTTTATTGTAAGTCTGTAAAAGTAGCGTAAGACTCTGGCAACATTATTCACAGCAGTGACCTGGGAATCAGAAATGCTTCCAGTAGTCTTCCACTTGATATTACCATGTCATTTGAGCACTGTTCCCATCGATTTCCGCAATTTCTAGTCCCTCTAAATTCCGTTGAGGGGGCTGCGGTAAAAATGCTCGCGTTTCCCATAGACTTACATTGGGCTCGCTGCGCGAGTAGAGCACCTGAGCATTCCAATATGCTCGACACGAGCAACGAGCACCCGGGCATTTTAGTGCTCGCCTATCTCTAATCCTTTCCTCAACCCTCACTCTACCAAAATGCTTGTGCATGCTCTAATCATCTCCCGCCTCGACTACTGCAACTCCTCTGTGGCCTACCTTCTAACACTCTCGCACCCCTCCAGTCCGTCCTTAACTCTGCTGCCCGACTAATTCATCTCTCTCCTCCCTACACTCCTGCTTCTCCTCTTTGAAAATCCCTTTGTAGGAGGAGAGGCCTCTGCCGAGTACCAGGGCCGGAACCGAGGGAACCGTCTTCCAGGTTCCTGGGGTATCTGTTTCCAGGGAGCAGAGCTAGGGGATGGACTGCTGAGACTGACAGGGCAGTTGGGGGAGGAGTCCAGAGAAGAGGGGTGGAGAGGGCCAGACTGTGTGTCAGCAGAACTAGGGAGAAGGAGGAGGAGACTTAGGGAGGGCCAGAGAGCGAGAGCCACGAGCAGCTTCCAGAGAGGAGGACAGCGATAGGAGGGAGACTCTCGGTGGACCGCAGGGAGACGGCGCTGAGCTTACCGACAAAAGAAGACTGCTGCCTCACTCCAGCTCTCGGCTGCGGCCTACTCGCAGCCGTCCGCGGCCGACGCTGCCTCACTCCAGCTCGTGGCTGCTGCCTCCTCGCTGCTGCCCGCAGCCACTGCCACTTCACTCCTGACCACAGCGGTGACTCCTTCTTTGCCGCCCGCAGCTGCCACTGCCCAGCTCCAGTCCGCGGTAGAGACTGGGCCTGTGCCCGCTGCGGATCCTCTAGTGCGGCCTTAGACTGCGCCTGTGGCCTATTAACCGCCACTTATCACAGCCGCTGCCAGTCCCTGTCAGGGAGTTGCGGCCTCCACTCTCCCAGGCGGTATCCCGCTGCCTCCACTGGGGGACATCCCGCCAAAGAACTCTCCGCGGGCCTGTTGTGCCCCTACTCCTGGGAGTCGGAACGCCCTAAGACTACGCCAGAATTTCAGCGGCTAGGCCCAGTGGCTGCGACGCAGACACACCGTGGAACAGAACGCCAAGGGACGTCAGGACGGCTAAGTGATACATAGTGACTAAGGACCCGTAGTCGGCCATTCCGCGGCCATATAGTGGCCGGTCTTTGCCGGATTAGTTGTGTTCTCCCAATCCTTGTTTATGTGTATTGGCTCCCTACGAGGACACCTACTGTTATTCTGTTGGTTGCGTAACAATAGCCCTAATGGCATTTATCTATAAAAGTTAACGTTTAAAGTCATTTCTGTCTCGCGTCTCGTCACTGCGTCCTGCGTAACTGCTATTACCACATTTGGCATAGTCGGCAGGATGCAGTCTCTGAGCGCGGACAGTGGCACCCCAGGCCAGAGCGGGGCCATAGACACAGCAAGCAACCAGGGACCCCGGTCCAGCATTTCTCTGGGGGCTATGCTAAACAACCTGCCCATGTTCTCAGGCTCCAACACCATGCTGTGGAGCTGGGTAGAGCGAATGCAAGGCCTCTTCAGGATGCATCCGATGACCCCTGACCTGGAAGCCGAGGTAGCTCTCATGGCATTAGAAAGGGAGGCCCGGGATTCAGTAATGTTGAGGCCCCCAGGACACCGCAACACGTTTGCTAGGGTCTTGCGGATACTGGAAGAGACCCATGGGGATCCGACAGATGTGGGAGAGTTGAGGATACGGTTGTTCAGTCGAATGCAGGGAGGGGGGAGACTATCACCCAGTATATGAATGTCCTCCAAGAGTTATACACGGCCATCGAGAGGAAGGACAGCATAGGGGAGGACCCATCGACATTACCCTACGCGACTTGTTAGTGACTCGACTCTGAGACCCGTTGATAAAGCAGGCACTACGGGAGCAGGTCCGAGTGAACCCACATTTAGCTGTCTCTGAGATGGGGAGTCAGGTGTGTGCACGAGAGCAGGAGCAGGGAATGACGGTCCCCGTGGGGAAGGTCCGGAGTGTGGAGGCCGCTGTGACTGCTGTCGGAGAGCCCCAATGGATAGAAGAGATAAAACAAGACCTGAAGAACATCAGGGGCGAGTTGGCCGAAGTGAAGAGAAGAACCGATGTCACATCTGGGCAGCCTAGTTTCAATCCCGGGCCCTGTGGGCCTCGCAATGCTCGGAGCGGCCGGCCCTCACAGCCCCAGTGCTATGAGTGTGAGGAGCTGGGCCACTTCGCATGAGAGTGTCAGCGGCGTGGGAGGCACCCACCCCGGCCGCCGTTAAACTAGAGGGCTCCGGGCTGGGGGGACGCCGCTTGGAGCCAGAAGCCACGACATGGGGTGGTGGAAGTCCCGAAGATCTGGTCACAAAGTGTCCAGTGGTATGGGCAGAAGTCGAGGGCCATGCCGTACGGTGCCTAGTGGACACGGGGTCGGAAGTAACGGCCATGCCTGCAACTTACTTTCAACAGCATTTCCATGAGGCATTGAGACCCTAGTGGGGACCCATGATAAAACTGGTAGCCACCAATCAATTACCGGTCCCCGTCGCCGGGGTGGTTTGGGTGAAGATGACTTTGTGTGGCAAATCCCTCGCACGCCGGGGAGTGGTCCTGACTCATGGAGAAACCAATGACAAACATCCAGTTATCCTGGGCATGAACATCCTGCGGGAGTTTGGCAATTTAATCCTCAATGACCCCATGCAAGAGACTCTGAACCAGTGGGGTTCCCGCACAGCCCAAGGGCAAGTCTTCCAGCAGTTGGCGCGAGTTCTCCAGGACTGCCAGGAGGGTGAGGCACTGGGCAAAGTCATTGCACCAGCGGCTCTCCCGCTCATACTGCCCCCTGGGCAGACATTGGTGGCCCTGCCCATCCGGGTCCCAGTGCCTTTGGAGGGCGTGGAGATGCAGGTGGAGCCATGCTACTCAGAACGCCTGCCCCCTGGCATACTGGTGGCCCGCTCCCTGGCCACTGTGTGGCGAGGGACCGTCCTGGTGCGCTGTGTCAACCTAGAAGACAAAGACATCGCCTTAAGGCCCCGGGTCGAGATGGCCAAGCTGGTGAGGCCGTTGGAAGAGGTGCTGCGAGCCCCTACGGTCCAATTGAAGGTGCAACATGAGGACCCTTGGTCAGTGACTATTCGAACTCTGCAGGCTGCCGAGTCCTCGATTCAGGAAAAGGGCCGAAACATCCTGGAAAGAATGCGGGCTGAACTCTCTGACCTGGCTCCCGCCCAACTTCTCCAGGTAGAAACACTACTAGGACAGTATCACGGGGTATTTGCTAGCCACGAGGATGATTTTGGATGCACCACAGCCATCACGCACGGAATTCCCACGGCAGGAACGGCCCCCATACCGGAATGATACAGACAAATTCCCTCACAACTATACCAGGAGGTAAAAACTTTACTGGCCAAAATACTGCGGAAGGGGGTCATACGAGAGAGCCAGAGCCCCTGGACGGCTCCCATCGTGTTGGTCCGCAAAAAGGATGACACCCTGCGGTTCTGCGTGGACTATAGAAAGCTGAATGCCTGTACCATCAAAGACTCGTACCCGTTGCCTCGTATAGAAGAATCCCTGCCCGCCTTGAGGAAGGCGAACTACTTTTCAACGTTAAATCTGGCCAGCGGGTATTGGCAGGTGCCGATGTCGGAAGAAGACAGGGCTAAGACGGTGTTCATTCTTCCTATGGGACTGTTCGCGTTCAATCGAATGCCGTTCAGGCTGGCCAATGCCCCAGGACCTTTTAGCGGCTGATGGAGGGATCTCAACTTCGAGGCCACGCTGATATACCTGGACGACATAATCATCTATGCCGCCACGTTTGAGGACCACCTGCGGCGGTTGGGGCAGGTGCTCGGCCGGCTGCAGAAGTATGGGTTGAAGGTGAAGCCCCAGAAATGCCACGTTTCACACCCAGATTGAATATCTGGGGCATGTCGTCTCTGCCGAGGGTGTTAGACCGTCCCTGGAAAAGGTTGCTGCCATTCAGGGATGACCTACCCCCGAGACGATAAAAGCCTTCCTGGGGCTGGCTGGATACTATCGTTGTTTCGTAAAGAATTTTGCACGCCGGGCCCGAGCCCTGCAGGACCTGCTAAAGGGGGCTCCTGCCGGGGTGAATGGATGGAAAATCCAGTGGCAACAACCACAAGAAGAGACCTTCCAAGACCTTAATGCTGTGCTCTCGGGTGCCCCAGTGTTAGCTTATGCGGATTTCTCGCAACCGTTCATACTACACACCGACGGGAGCCTGCACGCGCTAGCTAGGGGCTGTATTGTCACAAGTTCAGGACGGCCGCGAGAGAGTAATCGCGTATGGTAGCCGATCACTTCAAGACTCCGAGCGAAACCCTGACAATTACAGCTCCTTTAAACTCGAGCTCCACGCAGTAGTGTGGGCCATGACGGAGCGGTTCGCGGAGTACCTGGCGGGCTCCAAAGTGGTGGTGCGGAACGACAACAACCCGCTGGCCCACCTGGAAAATGCCAAATTGGGGGCTCTGGAGCAGCGATGGGTGGCCCAGATGGCCAAGTTCAACTACATGATCATCTACAAAAGAGGAGCAGAAAATGTGCACGCGGATGCCCTCTCCAGGATCCGGCAAACAATGCCAGGGAAAAGTCGAGACGACGAATTGTAAGGAGAAGAGACACCGTATGCCCTCACTGCCGCCGTGCTCACGGCTGCCACACAAGAAAGACCCCCAAGGGGTGTGCTGGAGCAATCACGTGACAGATGGATCCAACAGCAGCAAGAAGATGAAGAAATTGGGCTGCTACTCCGATGGGTGACTACCGGCAGACTAGCCACTGACGCCCAGAGACAGACTTCGTCTCAGGTTATGTTGATGATGCTACGCCAATGGGAGAAACTAGTCATCAAGAAAGGACTGTTGTATTGTAAGACAGTATCACGGGCGACGTCTGCAACAACTTGGCAGGTAGTCGTGCCCAGAGCCCAATTCAGTGAACTGGCACGGGAAGCCCACAAAAAATGGGCTCACTTCGGAGTCCAGAAAACCTTGCAATGGTTGCAGCAGATAGTTTACCATCTATGCTTGCATGCTGCTGTGGAAGAAACTTGCCGGGCCTGCGAACTAGCTAAACCACCCGCACAACGGGCCCTGGTGCAAACGATAGTGACATCAGCACCCCTCGAGCTCGTTACGGTGGACTATGTGACCATTGGCCCTGCATACCAGGGGTATGAGCATTGTCTCATCATGGTGGATCACTTCACCAAATTTGCCGTGGTAACCCCCACCCGAGATCAAACTGCGGAGTCAGCCGCCTATGCAATCTGCAAGAACTTTATCCAAGTGTACAGCTGCCCTCAACGGATACATTCAGATCAGGGAGCATGCTTCCTGGGGAAGGTCATGGAGGAGCTACATCGTCTCTATGGCATCAATAAATCTCGGACCACACCATACCACCCACAGGGAAACAGGGCCTGCGAGCGCTATAATCGGACACTAATTCAAATGTTGCATACCCTGGAGAGTGACCGGAAGGCCCACTGGCCTGAGTATGTCCCTGAACTAGTGTGGGTCTATAACAACCGGGTGCACAGAGTTACCAGCTATACCCCCTACTCACTGCTGTTCGGGCAAGAAGGCAAAGGGATCACGGATGTAGAACTAAACCCGGAGGAACCCCAACCTCCACCCACCGACTTTCAGACTGGGGATCGAGTTCTCATACTAGACCAGCGCCCCCGGAACAAGCTAGAACCCCGGTGGGAAGAGAGTCCTTACCGAGTATTGCACCGAATAAACCCCGATGGGCCTGTGTACGAGATACGACCTGAAAGGGACGGGGCACTTCCCACTCGTACTGTGCACCGTAATATGTTGCAGCCCTGTACATCCAATGATCCCGTGCAACCAGAACCCACGCCTCAGGCCCCCGAACCAATGCCCATGGTACAAGCGGGCCATCCAAGGAACAATATCTCAGCAAGTCATGCCAGCCCACCAGAATCGGCCAGTCCACCACCGGCCACCACCCCAGAAAGCTCCACCACAGTTGAACTAAGACGCTCCGAGCCGTCAACAGCCGGCAAAACCCCGAACGCTACGAACAGGATCAGTTCGTATGGCAACAGGAACTTTTGTCTCAAAAGGCCAACCCAAGCCTACCAAGACCCTCGCCCGAGGACTGGCGAGCATACAGGATGGGGGAGTGTAGGCGGAAAGGCCTCCGCCGAGTACCCAGGCAGGAACCGAGGGGACCGTCGTCCAGGTTCCTGGGGTATCTGTTTCCAGGGAGCAGAGCTAGGGGATGGACTGCTGAGACTGACAGGGCAGTTTGGGGAGGAGTCCAGAGAAGAGGGGCGGAGAGGGCCAGACTGTGTGAGTCAGCTTGAGGCTGTGGCCTCCTCACTGCTGCCCGCAGCCACCGCCGCTTCACTCCTGACCACTGCGGTGACTCCTCCTTTGCCACCCGCAGCTGCCACTGCCCCAGTCCACGGTAGAGACTGGGCCTGTGCCCGCTGCAGATCCTCCAGTGCGGCCTCAACCGCCACTTATCACGGCTGCTGCCAGTCCCTGTCAGGGAGTTGCGGCTTCCACTCTCCCACTCCCAGGCGGTATCTCGCTGCCTCCGCTGGGGGACATCCCGCCAAAGAACTCTCCGCGGGCCTGTTGTGCCCCTACTCCTCCTGGGCGTCGGAACGCCCGAAGACTACGCCAGATCTTCAGCGGCTGGGCCCAGTGGCTGCGACGCAGACACACTGTGGAACAGAACGCCGAGGGACGTCAGGACGGATAAGTGATACAGTCATGGCCAAAAGTATTGACACCCCTGCAATTTTGTCAGATAATACTCAGTTTCTTCCTGAAAATGATTGCAAACACAAATTCTTTGGTATTATTGTCTTCATTTAATTTGTCTTAAATGAAAAAACACAACAAGAATTGTCCTAAAGCCAAATTGGATATAATTCAACACCAAACATAACAAAGAGGGTGGACAAAAGTATTGGCACTGTTCAAAAAATCATGTGATGCATCTCTAATTTGTGTAATTAACAGCACCTATAACTTACCTGTGGCACCTAACAGGTGTTGGCAATAACTAAATCACACTTGCAGCCAGTTGACATGGATTAAAGTTGACTCAACCTCTGTCCTGTGTCCTTGTGTGTACCACATTGAGCATGGAGAAAAGAAAGAAGACCAAAGAACTGTCTGAGGACTTGAGAAACCAAATTGTGAGGAAGCATGAGCAATCTCAAGGCTACAAGTCCATCTCCAAAGACCTGAATGTTCCTGTGTCTACCGTGCGCAGTGTCATCAAGAAGTTTAAAGCCCATGGCACTGTGGCTAACCTCCCTAGATGTGGCCGGAAAAGAAAAATTGACAAGAGATTTCAACGCAAGATTGTGCGGATGTTGGATAAAGAACCTCCACTAACATCCAAACAAGTTCAAGCTGCCCTGCAGTCCGAGGGTACAACGGTGTCAACCCGTACTATCCGTCGGCATCTGAATGAAAAGGGACTGTATGGTAGGAGACCCAGGAAGACTCCATTTCTTACCCCGAGACATAAAAAAGCCAGGCTGGAGTTTGCCAAAACTTACCTGAAAAAGCCTAAAACATTTTGGAAGAATGTTCTTTGGTCAGATGAGACAAAAGTAGAGCTTTTAGGGCAAAAGCATCAACATAGAGTTTACTGGAGAAAAAAGAGGCATTCAAAGAAAAGTACATGGTCCCTACAGTCAAACATGGCGGAGGTTCCCTGATGTTTTGGGGTTGCTTTGCTGCCTCTGGCACTGGACTGCTTGACCGTGTGCATGGCATTATGAAGTCTGAAGACTACCAACAAATTTTGCAGCATAATTTAGGGCCCAGTGTGAGAAAGCTGGGTCTACCTCAGAGGTCATGGGTCTTCCAGCAGGACAATAACCCAAAACACACTTCAAAAAGCACTAGAAAATGGTTTGAGAGAAAGCACTGGAGACTTCTAAGGTGGCCAGCAATGAGTCCAGACCTGAATCCCATAGAACACCTGTGGAGAGATCTAAAAATGGCAGTTTGGAGAAGGCACCCTTCAAATATCAGGGACCTGGAGTAGTTTGCCAAAGAAGAATGGTCTAAAATTCCAGCAGAGCATTGTAAGAAACTCATTGATGGTTACCGGAAGCGGTTGGTCGCAGTTATTTTGGCTAAAGGTTGTGCAACCAAGTATTAGGCTGAGGGTGCCAATACTTTTGTCCGGCCCATTTTTGGAGTTTTGTGTGAAATGATCAATGTTTTGCTTTTTGCTTCATTCTCTTTTGCGTTTTTTCATTTAAGACAAATTAAATGAAGATAATAATACCAAAGAATTTGTGTTTGCAATCATTTTCAGGAAGAAACTGAATATTATCTGACAGAATTGCAGGGGTGTCAATACTTTTGGCCATGACTGTACATAGTGACTAAGGACCCGTAGTCGGCCATATAGTGACCGGTTTTTGCCGGATTAGTCGTGTTCTCCCAATCCTTGTTTTTGTGTATTGGCTCCCTGCGAGGACAACTACTGTTATTCTGTTGGTTGCATAACAATAGCCCTAACGGCATTTATCTATAAAAGTTAACGTTTAAAGTCATTTCTGTCTCGCGTCTCGTCACTGCGTACTGCGTACCTGCTATTACCAGACCTTCACTGGTTCCCAATTTCCCAGCGTATCCAGTTTAAACTACTAACACTGACCTACAAAGCCATCTATAACCTTTCTTCTCTGTATATCTCTGAACTAATCTCCCGATACCTTCCCTCACGTAATCTCCGGTCATCCCCAGACCTCCTTCTCTCCTCCACGCTTTTTCACTCCTCACCCAATCGCCTCCAAGATTTCTCCCGAATATCCCCCATCCTCTGGAATTCTGTGCCCCAACAAGTCCGGTTATCCACCACCCTCGGATCCTTCAAACAGAACCTGAAAACCCATCTTTTCAGGAAAGCTTACTGTTAGGAATGGCGGAACGCACTAAATAAAAATAAATAATAATGTGCGTTCGCCGCTTGGGGTCCACTGTGCAGTAGGTGTTACACCGCTGCTAGGTAATGACAGACGAGCAATATGGCGGTATAATGCACACGGGTTCAACTTCACCCGAAGTGCGCAGAGCGGGCTCTGTTCACACACAGAGGCACCGCAACATAAACATACAAAAACGCTGAGCCTGTTAGTGTCACAGGCCTCAGGTAAATGCACACACGGTATCTGATCACAGGAGCAGGACCTAAGATAGAGGAGCTGCGTCCGTCTAGACCTACCATGTGTGCGGCGTCGCTACTGCGAGCGCCAAGGACTGCAACTGCAGTGCGGCGTAGGACATTGCCGCTCGACGACAAAGCTAGAAAGCAAGCGCAATGTCAGACGCTAGCGTAGAGGTGCGGTGTGCACAGTGGCCTAAGGCTTGCCACTGACTGGCGCTGACTGCTGAACTAATTCCTTATCCACATGCGTAATATCAGAGGGAAGGGGTTTCTTAATGAGTCAGTCACCAGAATCATACATCCGTCGCCATTCACACATCTAGCAAGTATAGCTTATACTAGCACATGGCCGAATGGTCATGCGTGCCCTCCACAGCCGTGCGGGACCTTCCAGATCTCCGAGATGGACCAATCAGATCTGGAGCAGGACCTGGGCACATGACTCCCGATCTCCAATGGGAGATCACCTCGTGAGCATGCCCAGTAGCAGCACAGAGGAACTTAGTCTCTGGAGCGGTCTGCTGCAAAGTAATCTTCTCTGCAGTAGATAGACAGCAGGAGACCGCAGAATGTGAGGCTCTGGATTCCTGCAACACTTACAGCCTGCAATGACCATTCTGCCGCCTCACCACTGCCTGAGCTGCCGCCTCACCACTGCCTGAGCTGCCGCCTCACCACTGCCTGAGCTGCTGCACCCCCGACCACATTTGGATCCTTCAGACGGAACCTGAAAACCCATCTCTTCATAAAAGCCTACAACCTGTAATGACCACGCGGCCACCTCAACACCATCATTATAAGAATGGCACGTGAATGCAGAATGCTCTAACTCCACCCAAAAAGAACACCCGCCCACACCAGCCACCTCAGGACATAATTCTTCTTTGCTTGCATTGCAGGCAGGTGCTGCAGTCAAAGGAAGAATTAAAGGGCCGGTGGGTGACAAAATTGGCGGGCGGCCCAACCACTGCAATCCACAGGAATCTGACCCGGGTCGGAAGAAGTGACAATGGTAAATGAATGGTATCATTCAAAACTACGAGTTCACCCACAAAAAGCAATGGTTTTTCCTGATTAAAAAAATATTAAAACCATGGCTTTTTGAGGGAGGGGAGGAAAAAATGAAAGTGCAAAAATAAAAAAATGCAGTGGTGGGAAAAGATCAAAGGAACACAGCAGGAAAAAAATAGACCACTGTGGTAATGAGAATAAACTTGGCGACAATTTCTCAGATTTACCACAATTCATTTTAGATAAGATCATGCATTTTTTTTTCCAAATCTTTATAAAATGTACGCTCATATGATCTTTTCACAATTACAGCACTCAGACAAATAACAGAAGAGGAACAACATTAGCCATGGGTTAAATTTACTACACTGGCGCCATCTAGTGTCTCCAGCAGCAAGGAACAGATTTTCATTCCTTGGAAGTTAAGAAATTCAGTTTCCAATTCAATGACTGCAAGCAGAGATATTGAGGGGCTTCATGATTTGAATCATTGTTTTTACAAATTTTTTTCTGAACTATAAAAAAAGATTTACTTATGCTGTTATAGATTATTTCACTTGCACCTTTTTAAATCCTATATAGGGTAGGTGAACGTAACGGCTTTAAGGCTATGTTCTCACGTTGCGTTTCTGCTGCTATTTTTGTTGCCCTTTTTTTTATGCAAATTTTAAGCTGCGTTTTACATTACCAGCAAAAGCCATGAGGTTTCAGAAATCTCACGCGCACACATTGATTTTTTTCCCAACTGAATTGGAAAACTGCTGCGTTTTTTAATACTGTGGCATGTCTCTTCTTTCAGCGTTTTTTCAGCATTTTTTCACCCATTGAAAGGAGTAAGTGCAAAAACGCAGGTATCAGGTTTTGTTGCATTTTGGGTGCAAAAACCTCAGTGAGGTGCGTCATTTTTTTTAAAGGAAATAAACTTTATCAGCATGCACAAGTGTACCTCATAACAACACAGCAACTATGCAGCAAAACCTGCTTTTTGTAAGCAGCTTATTTACTGCCAAGAGAGCAGATTTTGCCTGCAGAAAAAAATGCAGCAAAAAGCAACGTGTGAACATAACCCACTGTTTTCCTAGGTTTTTCCAAGGTTTTCCTAGTGGTCTTTTTTTGTGAAGCGACTTTGCTGGAGGTTTTGACTTTGGCGTTGTCTTTTTTTAACCATAACCAGTGTTATAACTAATGAACTTGCCTAACTCCTGACCCCAGGCAACACCTGTGCATATACACTGTCTGCTAGCAAGTCTATGACCATCTGCCATCTTAGTGTAATACCACGGCCGCCGGGGGGTAGCCTTCTCAGCCGCTCCAGTACTCACTGTGCTGGAGGCTGCTTCATTCCTGGTACGATGCTCACTCTCCCTGGCTTTCAAAGAATTGGAGTCAGAGGCCGGAATAAACTTAAACAGTTCAACTTTTTTGTCCTCAGGGCACAGCACATCCACAATGCCTTTAGGGTTCTCAACACGGTACCAACGATACATCTTCTACAGCAGCACACAACTTCTTCAGTTACACACGGGTGGACCACACAATGACAACGGAACCAGGAACCTGGTGAATATGGCACTTCAACCTCTCTTCCTGCAACTGATTTCAGCCCACAAACGTACTCATCTACTAGGTCGTCCACCCCTTTACGGTAATGGCGATCCTGTCCGTGCACTCTCTCCTGTGGCCCACTTAACTACTTGATCAGCTCCCATACTCTGGCTGTCACTTCCACAGGGACTCTCTCACTGACCTCTCTGGCTTGACCGCTTCCAGATTCAGCCTGACTTCAGCAGACTGGCTTCAGTGTCACTTCAGCTTCTATACACACGCTGACTTGACTCCAGAGGCTTTCCTACTGGCCTCACTCCCAGTCTCTAGCTAAAGGCCTTCAATGACTCTCTCACTGGCTGCTGCTGTAGGCAATACACTCCACTTCACTTCTCAGGATGGCTGAGGGACTCTGCTTCACCACTTGTCTCTGTCAGCTAGGCTCATCAGGAATTCTGCATCTGTACCATGAGGCTGCCCCCAACTGCACTGCTCTCCTCTGCTTGAAAACAGGAAATCTCTCTCTTCTTAGCTCCAGGCTAGCCACTCCTCTAATGTCCCCCTAGTTAACCCTTCTAGTGCCCACCCAAAGGCTTCCATCTCAATGTACTCAGTGCCCCCATCTTGTGTCCCTTTCCTAGTACTACACTACCTAATGCCATACGGCCGCAAACACATATATACAGGTTACATATAATGCACTCAAACATGTCAATCAAAACAATATAAACAATGACAGCAAATTAGCCAGGACTAACTCTTGGCACCCTCTTACATACCCCCTTCCTAAAACCATTGCCGTCCCCGGCAATGTAAAAGCATTATCAAAAGTTCACAGAAAGAAGCCTACATATATATATATATATATATACACACACATCTCTATATATCACATAAATTTTACGTTTTTTTTTTTAGAAATGCACCTACATCAAAATTCTTTTACTATAAAACATAGATAAACTATACATTTTTGTCACACATCAAAATTCTTATTACTCTACAGAAATACTCCACACAAGAAAAACAAATGAGGTAGAAATCTGCAACAGCAATGTCCACTTTTTAATATGACAACGTACGTGTCCATATATAAAAACTTCTTACAAAAAGATGCCTCCCCCTTCCTTTGTGAGGAGCAACGCATATGTCAATGCTTCATTTGGAAAAAACAGTAGTGTCCACTTTTCAGTAGTAGTTCTGCTACAGGGGCGCAACAGGTGCAATAGGAAAAAAACAATTTTCCAACAGGATCCCGTGGACCATCACAGGCTCTCCAGAAGAGCGTTGCAGGGTTCCCTTGCCCTGAGGGGACGCGGAACAGACCCAAATGGTGCAACAGGCATTTAAAGGGGAAAGGGCCAAGTGATTTCAGCGGTACGCATCTGGCATGGTACCATTACTTGCAGCTCAGGCCCTGACGTGGGCTGAAGACGACCATGCAGCTGCAGAGTCTCCAGGGTGAAAAGCATGATCAGGGGCAGAGGTGTCATCGGTTGCCTCTGCCCGTGGATCCACATCAGCTCTGGAGGGTTCGGTGGTTTCAGGGGACTCCTGGCTGGAGCGCGGGTGCACGGTGACGCAGACCTTGGGCCTCTTGTCCCTGCAGTGGGACAGCGTTGGGGCTACGTGGTCCACCACTGGCTGAGGTCGATATGCACTCACCTCCTTTGATTTTGCAGCTCCACTCAGTCCGGCCCTCAGCTCCTCCAGGTCCTGCTGCATGCGGGAGGACGGGGTCTCCACCAGCTTGACTTCCTCCTCCACACGGACGTCAGCAGCACTCTCGGACATGACAGCGGCGTCCTCCTCCAGTCGGGTGAGCTCCGTCAACTCGCGGTCACTGCCGGCACTGGTTTCCAAGGTGCACTCGTGTTCCATCTCCTGCGGTCCGTTGGGAACAGCTTCCGGGCATGTTGATTCCGGCACGGCCTGTTCTTCTGGCCTCAGCTCTTCAGAGTTGGCCACCGCTTCCGGTCCCCGCTGTTATGGAACTGGCTCAGGAAACAAAGTTTCCTCCTCCTACCATAGGTCCTGCATGGACTCCTGATGTCGCTGGCACTGCACTCCTTTCTCTGGTGACTCGCGCACGGAAAGATGCTCTGGCTCCTGATGTTGAGGCCCAGATCCCGGCGGTCTCCTCGGTTCCTCCGCCAGATTCTCTGTTTCGGGGCTCTTCCCATTCCAGGGTGGGGCCCTCGCCAGCCTTTACACCCATTTATCAGCATTCAGTGGGAAAGGGCAAGTGTCCATCTGCACATACCACTCCTTCCAGGGGCGGACTCGACAATGTTGACAGTTCTCGTTTGGTGCCATCCAGATGCTGTCACGCCCACAAAGCACACCTTGTTGACAAGGACAGTCCATTTTGGCGCCACAGTTCTCCATCTTGGCGGTCGCCATCTTAGAGTCCACAGGGTCACTTTCCAAATCTTCCTCTTTGGTCACAATCAGTATTTTAGTCACTTCCACTTGCCTATCGCCACAATCTTCAATCTGTACTTCATAGGGCGCTGCAATCACTTACAGTTTTTCTTCTTTCTTCACCTCCACTGCGCACTCAAACATGTCAATCAAAACAATATAAACAATGACAGCAAATTAGCCAGGACCAAGTCCTGGCACCCTTTTACATTAGCTAAGGCATGGCCAAGAAAAGCTCCATGGATCCCTCTGTGAGACAAGTGCATCATGTTCCTGACACCACAGATGCATCGGGAGTCCACGCTTACTGCAGAACATGGTGTATGTCACAAACGTCTAACAGCAAAGGTCAGCGAGAACTTTGAGACAACTGGAGATGAGTTTCGTGACAACCTAGATGATTTATGGGCCAGAGTTAATTACTATTTAGCAGCTCTTTTACGCTCTAACAGTGACGCAGCAGATTTAACCGCCACATTGAATCATTTAACTGCCACCTATGATCGTTACCAGAGACTGTCTGCAACATACATCATATTCCTAAGCAACTGTGACATGGATGATGCCACATCAGAGCTGGCTGATAAGTAGAGTCTACTCAAGGAAATGACCACACTAGTGCGAGATGCCCAGGATGAGGCAGAACTCTGCATCGCATACCATACCTACAAGAGGTTAGGTCACATCGCACAATGTCGACCAAAATCACATCTTAATCTTCCAGATCATCTCACTCGAAGAAGTCAACATTGTATGACAAGCTACTGGAAATCTGTACAACTGCAGAGAAAGATAGAGTTAAACGCTCCTTTGCTAAGAAGGAAGCAGAGATGGAGGCCCAGTTAAAAATACCTCAAGCAGAAAGAGAATAAATAGCAGCCCTCACTTACCTTAAAGTCCTTGAGTAAGCACTAGGCCAAGACGCAGATATGGACTGCCTTATTCCAGGAGAAATTGAAGACCCAGCTGATCGCACTCCACACAAATCACAATCTTAGGTAGCACTGTAGCATACAACCCTGCTCAAAAGCATGGCAGGGAGCCACAAGCTCCGAATCCAGCTGCAACCACTGTTTCCTCCTCATGCTTTGTAGTATGTGGAGAAGGTACTTGTCCTAAAAGCTGTGCAAAGGTATGTCTAGTCAAGATCTATCCAAAAGGACAACCCAAAAAGGCCTCTAGAATGTACAGCTGTACGCAAAAGTTTACATACCCAAGCAAAATTTTTGCTTTCTTGGCCTTTTTTCAGAGAATATGAATGATAACACCAAAACTTTTTCTCCACTCATGGTTAGTGGTTGGGTGAAGCCATTTATTGTCAGACTACTGTGTTTTCTCTTTTTAAATCATAACGACAACCCAAAATATTCAAATGACCCTGATCAAAAGTTTACATGCCCATTTATTAATATCATATATTGCCCCCTCTAACATCAATGACAGCTTGAAGTCTTTTGTGATAGCTGTGGATGATGTTCTTTATTTTCTCAGATGGTAAAGCTGCCCACTCTTCTTGGCAAAAAGCCTCCAGTTTCTGTAATTTCCTGGGCTGGGCTGTCTAGCATGAACTGCGTGCTTGAGATCTCCCCAGAGAGGCTCAATGATATTGAGGTCAGATGACTGAGATGGCCACTCCAGAACCTTCACTTAGTTCTGCTGTAGCCAATGACAGGTCGACTTGGCCTTGTGTTTTGGATCGTTGTCATGTTGGAACGTCCAAGTGCGTCCTGTTATGAATGGGTTGCCGAGGAGGAAATAAAAAACAACACACGCTAAGTCTCAGAAAACCAAAGAGGCTGGTAACTATGCAGACTGCAGTCCTCTGATCCTAACCACGCAACTAGTAGCAGTCGTGGAGCGTTCCTACGGTGGTCCTAGACGCCTCGTCACAACCGGAGAGCTAAATAAGCCTAAAGCAGGAAAAGAGGAAAACTAACTGCCCCAGAGCAGACCCCAAAGGAAAGACAGCCCCCACATGTATTGACGGTGAAACAAGATGAAAACACAAACAAAGGCAGGAAAATAGGCTGAGCAAACGATGGGGCCAAACTAACTAGAAAGGACAGGAAAGGAAAGAAACTGTCTGCAATCTGCCAAAAAACCTACCAAAAATAATGTCCAACACAACTGATAGTAAAATTAACCCTGAAGTCACTAGACTTCTCCCACTATATCAGCACTCTGAAATATTCTGAGACAGAGCAAAAAGAGGCCAATCTAATAAGGGACAAAAAAAAGGCAAATTGGCAAATACAGATAGATATGAGTGGAAATTCAGCACAGCCCAGCCGGGCTGGCTGACCACACAAAAAACTGAATTGACCAACAAGAGCAAGTGTGAACATTAGCAAAAACAAACTTAACTTGAGAAGACTGGAACAGAGCTGAGTCCAACACCTGAGAAGCAGACTGAGTCACCAGCACCAGGATAGGGTATCGGCTGTCTTATATCCAGTCTGATACTCCAGAGATCCAATCGTTATCTTCCTCACCAGGTGGCAGATCACTACCAATTAAACCAACCTCACTACCTCCTGTCACCACAAGAGGGAGAACGGAAGGAGAACTCTCAACTGGTGGAGCAGAAAATGAGCTCATAACAGCGTCCCATGCGTAGCTTCCGCGCTGATAATTGCAAATTTGCCTCCAGTATTTGCTGATAACGTGCTGCATTCATCTTTCCTTCAACTTTGACCAAGTTTCCTGTGCCTTTGTAGCTCGCACATCCCCAAAACATCAGCGATCCACGTCCGGGCTTTACAGTAGGAATGGTATTCCTTTCATCACAGTCCTTGTTGACCTCTCTCCAAATGAAACGTTTATGGCTGTGGCCAAAAAGTTCAATTTTGGCCTCATTCCTCCAAATTACCTTGTCCAAATGTTTTGAGGCTTGTCTCTGTGCTGTTTTGCGTATTATGGGCGAGATACTTTTTGACATTTACGCAGTAATGGCTTTCTTTTGGCAACTCGAACATGCAGCCCATTTTTCTTCAAGCGCCTCCTTATTGTGCATCTTGAAACAGCCACACCGCTAGTTTTCAGAGAGTCCAGTATTTCAGCACTGTTGAAGCGCTAAAAAAACTATAGGGAGAAAATAATGAAACAGATAAGTACGTTGCTATGGAGAGTAACACTAATCCTAAACTGTCCTTCAACTATATCAGCAGTAAAAGAATCATAAGTGAAAGTGTAGGCCCCTTAAAAAATTGTGAGGAAAGAATGGTTGTAGATGACGAGGAAAAAGCTAATACATTAAACACCTTCTTCTCCACGGTATTCACGGTGGAAAATGAAATTCCAGGTGAAATGCAGAAAGACAAAGAAAACTCTATAGAGGTGCGAAACCGGCTAAATAAGATTAAAATAGATAAATCTCCAGGTCTAGATGGCATATACCCACAAGTACTAAGAGAACTAAGTAATGTAATAGACAAACCATTATTTCTTATATTTAAGGACTCTATAGCGACGAGGTCTGTTCCACAGGACTGGCTCATAGTAAATGTGGTACCAATATTCAAAAAGGGCTCTAGAAGTGACCCTGGAAATTATAGGCCAGTAAGTCTAACCTCTATTGTTGGTAAAATATTTGGTTTCTGAGGGATGTTACTTTGGATTATCTCAATGAGAATAACTGTTTAACTCCATATCAGCATGAGTTTATGAGGAATCGCTCCTGTCAAACCAATCTAATCAGTTTTAATGAAGAGGTAAGCTATAGACTGGACCAAGGTGAGTAATTGGACGTGGTATATCTTGATTTTTCCAAAGTGTTTGATACCGTGCCACACAAGAGGTTGGTACACAAAATGAGAATGCTGGGTCTGGGGGAAAATGTGTGTAAATGGGTAAGTAACTGGCTCAGTGATAGAAAGCAGAGGGTGGTTATAAATGGTATATTCTCTAACTGGGTCGTTGTGACCAGTGGGGTACCGCAGGGGTCGGTGTTGGGACCTATTCTCTTCAACATATTTATTAACGATCTGGTAGAAGGTTTGCACAGTAAAATATCGATATTTGCAGATGATACAAAACTATGTAAAGCAGTCAATACAAGAGAAGATAGTATTCTGCTACAGATGGATCTGGATAAGTTGGGAACTTGGGCCGAAAGGTGGCAGATGCAGTTTAACAATGATAAATGTAAGTTTATACACATGGGAAGAAGGAATCAATATCACCATTACACACTGAACGGGAAACCACTGGGTAAATCCGACATGGAGAAGGACTTGGGGATCCTAGTTAATGATAAACTTACCTGGAGCAGCCAGTGCCAGGCAGCGGCTGCCAAGGCAAACAGGATCATGGGGTGCATTAAAAGAGGTCTGGATACACATGATGAGAGCAGTATACTGCCTCTGTACAAATCCCTGGTTAGACCGCACATGGAGTACTGTGTACAGTTTTGGGTACTGGTGTTCAGGAAGGATATACTGGATCTAGAGCGAGTACAAAGGAGGGCAACAAAATTAATGAAGGGGAAGGGGGAACTACTATACCCAGAGAGATTAGCAAAATTAGGATTGTTTAGTCTAGAAAAAAGACAGAGAGGTGATCTAATAACCATGTATAAGTATATAAGGGGACAATACAAATATCTCTCTGAGGATCTGTTTATACCAAGGAAGGTTTCAGTCACAAGGGGGCATTCTCTGCGTCTGGAGGAGAAAAGGTTTATCCACCAACATAGAAGATTCTTTACTGTTAGGGCAGTGAGAATCTGGAATTCCTTGCCTAAGGAGGTGGTGATGGTGAACTCAGTCGAGGGGTTCAAGAGAGACCTGGATGTCTTCCTGGAGTGTAACAATATTGTATCTTACAGTTATTAGGTTCTTTAGAAAGACATACCGTATATACTTGTGTATAAGCCGACCTGTGTATAAGCCGACCCCCCTAATTTTGCCACAAAAAACTGGGAAAACTTATTGACTCACGTATAAGCCTAGGGTGGAACATGCAGCAGCTACTGGTAAATTAAAAAAAAAAATAGATACCAATAAAAGTAAAATTAATTGAGTCATCAGTAGGTTAAATGTTTTTGAATATCCATATTGAATCAGGAACCCCATATAATGCTCCATACAGTTCATGATGGGCCCCATAAGATGCTCCATACAAAATACACCCCATATAATGCTGCACAAAGGTTAATAATGCCCCCATAAAATGCTCCATAGATTATGCCGCAGTAAGATGCTTCATAGATTATGCCAGCGCACATAAGGAAAAAATTCCCAAAAATTCAAAAAAACACATTTGAAAGGTTGACTCACCAAAACCCTGACTAATGCACTAGCACGATGCAGCAGACCTCCATTGATAAAGGCTAGGGCAGCACAGTTGCAAACCACTGATGAAAGCAGCCAGTAACCCAAGAGGGTCTGGCTGCCTAGTGGAAAAAATGCACACAAATAGGGCTTGCATAGGACATCAGTCACACAGATAAGTGTGGTCCAAAGTGTCTGAACAGCCTATTAATGATGCCCATAGTATTAGCAGGCTGGCTGCTCAGTACTATATATATGCATCACACAGAAAAAACCAAGCCAACATAAAGAGGTCTAGATGCATCCTGCAAAAATGATAAAAAGTGCAAAAAGATAAAAAGATATGGGGTTAAAAGATATAGTTCATGATGGGTTGGTGAGTCAACCTTTCAAATGCGTTTTTTTCATAGATTATGCCCCAATAAGATGCTCCATAGATTATGCCCCAATAAGATGCTCCATAAATTATGCCCCATATGATGCTCCATAGATTATGCCCTCATATGCTGCTCCATAGAATATGCCCCCATATGCTGCTCCATAGATTATGCCCCCATATGCTGCCCCATAGAATATGCCCCCATATGCTGCCCCATAGAATATGCCCCATATGCTGCCCCATAGAATATGCCCCCATATGCTGCCCCATAGAATATGCCACATATGCTGCTCCATAGACTATGCCCCCATGTGCTGCTCCATAGACTATGCTCCCATATGCTGCCCCATAGACTATGCCCCCATATGCTGCCCCATAGACTACAGTGGGGCAAAAAAGTATTTAGTCAGTCAGCAATAGTGCAAGTTCCACCACTTAAAAAGATGAGAGGCGTCTGTAATTTACATCATAGGTAGACCTCAACTATGGGAGACAAACTGAGAAAAAAAAATCCAGAAAATCACATTGTCTGTTTTTTTTTTCCTTTTATTTGCATATCATGGTGGAAAATAAGTATTTGGTCAGAAACAAGCAATCAAGATTTCTGGCTCTCACAGACCTGTAACTTCTTCTTTAAGAGTCTCCTCTTTCCTCCACTCATTACCTGTAGTAATGGCACCTGTTTAAACTTGTTATCAGTATAAAAAGACACCTGTGCACACCCTCAAACAGTCTGACTCCAAACTCCACTATGGTGAAGACCAAAGAGCTGTCAAAGGACACCAGAAACAAAATTGTAGCCCTGCACCAGGCTGGGAAGACTGAATCTGCAATAGCCAACCAGCTTGGAGTGAAGAAATCAACTGTGGGAGCAATAATTAGAAAATGGAAGACATACAAGACCACTGATAATCTCCCTCGATCTGGTGCTCCACGCAAAATCCCACCCCGTGGGGTCAGAATGATCACAAGAACGGTGAGCAAAAATCCCAGAACCACGCGGGGGGACCTAGTGAATGAACTGCAGAGAGCTGGGACCAATGTAACAAGGCCTACCATAAGTAAAACACTACGCCACCATGGACTCAGATCCTGCAGTGCCAGACGTGTCCCACTGCTTAAGCCTGTACATGTCCGGGCCCGTCTGAAGTTTGCTAGAGAGCATTTGGATGATCCAGAGGAGTTTTGGGAGAATGTCCTATGGTCTGATGAAACCAAACTGGAACTGTTTGGTAGAAACACAACTTGCCGTGTTTGGAGGAAAAAGAATACTGAGTTGCATCCATCAAACACCATACCTACTGTAAAGCATGGTGGTGGAAACATCATGCTTTGGGGCTGTTTCTCTGCAAAGGGGCCAGGACAACTGATCTGGGTACATGAAAGAATGAATGGGGCCATGTATCGTGAGATTTTGAGTGCAAACCTCCTTCCATCAGCAAGGGCATTGATGATGAAACGTGGCTGGGTCTTTCAACATGACAATGATCCAAAGCACACCACCAGGGCAACGAAGGAGTGGCTTCGTAAGAAGCATTTCAAGGTCCTGGAGTGGCCTAGCCAGTCTCCAGATCTCAACCCTATAGAAAACCTTTGGAGGGAGTTGAAAGTCCATGTTGCCAAGCGAAAAGCCAAAAACATCACTGCTCTAGAGGAGATCTGCATGGAGGAATGGGCCAACATACCAACAACAGTGTGTGGCAACCTTGTGAAGACTTACAGAAAACGTTTGACCTCTGTCATTGCCAACAAAAGGATATATCACAAAGTATTGAGATGAAATTTTGTTTCTGACCAAATACTTATTTTCCACCATAATATGCAAATAAAAGGAAAAAAAAACAGACAATGTGATTTTCTGGATTTTTTTTCTCAGTTTGTCTCCCATAGTTGAGGTCTACCTATGATGTAAATTACAGACGCCTCTCATCTTTTTAAGTGGTGGAACTTGCACTATTGCTGACTGACTAAATACTTTTTTGCCCCACTGTATGTCCCCATATGCTGCTCCATAGAATATGCCCCCATATGCTGCCCCATAGAATATGCCCCATATGCTGCTCCATAGACTATGCCCCCATATGCTGCCCCATAGTATATGCCCCATTTGATGTTCCATAGACTATGCCCCCATATGCTGCCCCATAGATTATGCCACCATATGCTGCTCCATAGAATATGCCCCCATATGCTGTCCCATAGAATATGTCCCATATGCTGCTCCATAGACTATGTCCCCATATGCTGCCCCATAGAATATGCCCCCATATGCTGCTCCATAGAATATGTCCCATATGCTGCTTCATAGAATATGTCCCATATGCTGCCCTCATATGTTGCTCCATAGAATATGCCCCCATATGCTGCTCCATAGACTATGCCCCCATATGCTTCCCCATAGACTATGCCCACATATGCTGCCCCATAGAATATGCCCCATAAGCTGCCCCATAGAATATGCCCCCATATGCTGCCCCATAGTATATGCCCCATATGCTGCTCCATAGACTATGCCCCCATATGCTGCTCCATAGACTATGCTCCCATATGCTGCCCCATATCTGCCCCATAGACTATGCCCCCATATGCTGCCCCATAGACTATGCCCCCATATGCTGCCCCATAGAATATGCCCCATATGCTGCTTCATAGACTATGCCCCCATATGCTACTCCATAGACTATGTCCCCATATGCTGCCCCATAGAATATGCCCCCATATGCTGCTCCATAGAATATGCCCCCATATGCTGCTTCATAGAATATGTCCCATATGCTGCCCCCATATGCTGCTCCATAGAATATGCCCCCATATGCTGCTCCATAGATTATGCCTCATATGCTGCCCCCATATGCTGCTCCATAGAATATGTCCCCATATGCTGCCCCCATAAGATGCTCCATATATTATGCCTCCATATGCTGCTGCAAAAAAAAAAAAACGCCATACTCACCTCTCCTGCTCAGGACCCGGCACCTGAGATATTCACCTGTCCGGGGTCCATCGCTGCTCACCGCTGTCTGCGCTTCCTCTGTCAGTGACTGTTCAGCCAGCAGAGGGTGCAGCGCGCACTAACCACATCACCGCGCCCCCTGCTGGCTAAACGTCATGGACACAGGAAGCAGCAGACAGCGGTGGGCAGCGATGGACTGGGGACAGGTGAATATCGCTATACTTACCCCCTCCTGACGCGATCTCTTCAGCCCCACTTCTCCACTGTCTTCCTTCCTGGCTTCAGAGGTCACGTGATACCGCTAATTACACTCATGAATATGTGCATATTCATGAGTTTAATGAGCGGTACCATGTGACCGCTGAAGGTAGGAAGGGAGACCGTTGAGAAGCGGGGGGGCTGCAGAGACCGCGCCAGGGGGGGTAAGTATGAACTCTGACACCCTCGCTCCCCCTCCCCGCCGACCCCCAGGTATATGACTCGTGTATAAGCCGAGAGGAGGACTTTCAGCCCAAAAAAATGGGCTGAAAATCTCGTCTTATACACGAGTATATACGGTACATCTGGGAATTTATTATGACGGAATATAGGCTGAACTGGATAGAGAAATGTCTTTTTTCGGCCTTGCTAACTATGTTACTCTGTTAGCTGATGTGATTTGTGGGTTTTCCTTTGCATCTCAAAAAAAATTTTCTGGAAATTGTGGATGAAATTTTTGTTGGTCCACCTGACTGTGGTTTTGTTTTTACAGAGCGCCTGATTTTCCATTTATTAATCACAGTTTGAATGCTATATGTACCAAACAGATCAAGGAAGCATAATGCCATAAAATACAAATTACTTTATTGAGATACGTACAACAGACATAGACATGATAAAAGAGATGGATATATCGATGGATATCACTGGTACAAATGTGCTAAACGTGTACAAATACACAAAAAATGGTACACCTAACAATGAAATATCAAAGAATCATGACAAAGTGTATCAGTATGAGGTATAAGGGGTATGCAAAACATGTGCATTCCTAAGCGGCTAGATTGTAGTCTGCTGCAGTAGTGATACTAGTAGGAAAAAGAGCTGAAAGCATCCAACATGACAGTGAGATAGCCACTACCAAAAATATATGCCCCACATGGCAAGAAGGAGCTCTCAGCAAATAATGTAATAATATGGTCAAATTAGATGCCCGACACTGCTATAATAGTTTGGACAAAAACCGTGTCCTAAAAAAGTACTAATGGTACACATATTGACCTATTGTCATGGCTGTAACATTAAGTAAACGTGCATAAAAAATGGCCAAAATACTGAGTATTTATGGATATGCTGACATTAGCAATCTTAGACACCAAATTAGGGTTCAAAAGGTAGTATATACCCACACTGATATGTCAAAAACATGGGTGCAATAAACGACACAAGTGTGTCCATGGCATATAAGACCCCATTCAAGATGCAAAGCAACCCCCCTAAGTGAAAAGCACATATGACCTGAGATACCGCAGTCCCCGATGCGCGTTTCGCCTTAGCTTCGTCCTGGGAGGTAAGTGAATGTAGCTGCAGGGTGTGTAGAAGTATATATAGCAGCATGATTGCAAATCACTCACAACTGAGAAATCGCCCAGTGCCCGGCATGTGACGTCATCATGGCGCGCGTAACCCGGCCGCACAACCACTCCCCATCATACACGTCATGATGTGGAGACGGCTGAATGAGGCCAGGGGGAACGCGTTGCCACGGCGACGCACCACGCTGTAGGATGACGCTGCAGATAGGTAAGCCACTCCTCCGCCCGACGTGTCAGGGTAGAGAGGCGGACTTAATCCGTCCAGCAGACGTTTCCACACAGAATGTGCACAGTGCTCTGGGAGATACATGGGAATGATGGTATAATAGAATGTCTTAGGACCGTGCTGCTCAGGTGCATCATTTATAAATACATAGTGGGCATAAATAGCGCCTTACCGAGCTGTGTACAGGAATCCATATTCCCAAAAAAATTTCTCCATTCAAATATACAATATGCAATGGATAGATATCTTATTGATGAAGTATAGAGAAAAATTCCAAAAATACTGGTATAAGGAAAACAATATTGATGATCATTATTTAGTAAATTTAGTTTAACAATAACATATCTAGCAAAATTAAGGGTCTCGACTGCATATAGTGTAAATCACAAGATACACGAAAAATATAATATCATGGAATGTCCCCCTAGTTATCAATAAAGTTGGAGCAATACTACACCATTAGGCGGAAAATGGCCATATGGAAACTAATCCCAAAGGCATATACCATAGAGTTGAGCGACTTTTGTTTTTTTAGGGTCGAGTTTCGTTTCGTGAAACCCGACTTTTCCAAAAGTCGGGTCGAGCAAGATCGGCCGATTATAGGGAAAAGTCGGGGTCGTCCCGAAACACGAAACCCAATGTAAGTCAATGGGGAATAAAAGTCGGCAGTGAGAGGAGGACAGGAAACACACCTACAGTGCTCATTTGAATGCCAAAAGCATCAATTCTTCTTACTTAAGCTGGTCAACCTTAATTAACTTCATAATACAAGTTACGCACTGAAAAATGGGGGTTATTTGGCTAAAGTTGTGGGGGGGTAGGGCTGGCTCCAGGTTTTCATGTGCCCTGGGCGAAAGAGCGCCCCTTTAACATATAATACCACAACTCATCATGCTCCGATACGGCAGAGAAATAGCGGTATAGTACAATGAAAAATACTTCACTTTTTACATCTCATGACGAGGCCCATCTATTTCTCCATACAGAATCATTGGTCCCATATAATGTTTGAAACAGTATATGATGAGCTCCACATAATGCTACAGTATATGTTGGTCCCCATGGATGAAGCTCCACTGTCTTATGGGCCCAAATAATGCTCCAAACATAATGGGCCCCATTTCTAATGCTCTAGTGTATAATGGGCCCTGTAAATGCTGCTCCAGTGTCTGATGTCCACCTTTGGAATGTTCCAGTGTATGGTGGGCCCCATCTATCATTCTCCAGAGTATAGTGCTCCCCAAAAATTGCTGTCCCAACATTGAAAACAATCAAATAAGTGTCCTCGCTAGGGAATCCCTGTACTAGTCTGGACTCCTCGTCGTCCCCATCTTCCATCTCACTGCACAGTATTTCAACCTTGCAAGTGCTGTGATCCTGAGCAAGCAGGGGGGCCCACTCGTTGGCGACGGCACTGGCACAGGGCCCCTGATAGTACGGTGGTGTGTCTGATGGCGGGTGGGCCGAACCTGCACTTTCATCTGCAGCTTCCTCTTTGTCACCGTGTAAGATGGAACTGTATATGGGAAGGGTAACCTGAGTTTCATCAGGGTCAGATTCAGGCCGGGTAGCGTGCGAGGGGAATGTAGTGGTCTGGGTCAATGTACCAGCAGATTCATCGAGCAGTGGCTGGGCATCAGTGCACTTGTGTCGCCCCCAGGAGTACGGTCGCCACAGTGGCATTACCTTCCTCCTAGGGAGTGTGATGTCATGCTTGGGAGCAACGAAGGATCTCACTAGCAGGTTAACTGATTGGGCGGCGTTATTACCACGAGTCATGACCCTCCAAACAGCGTTCATGAAGGCAAAGTGTTTGTTTTACGTGGGCAGTATGGTTGCAAAGCTGAACCTTAAAGGAATGTCCAGAAGGGCACCACCAGGAGTGGAGCCTACGGTTAAATGCGACTCCACCTGGGAAACCTCAACCATGCCAGCTACAGAACAGATGCACACATTGCAAGCTTAATTCCGTTAACGAACGAGACTCCGTCATGCCCCGCGGTCCGAGTCTGGCTTACTAAAGGGACACGTGAGGCTCTGGCACATGAGATTGGCCAATAACTGGTGTGTCATGCCCTTACATGTCCGTGGCTGCATGTGCGCTACACTGAAAAGGCCAGCGTTTGTCGCTTACAGGTGCAGATAACCCGCTGAACAACGTTAGTGATGGGGATCATTGATTACAATTATTACTCGCGAACGATGATTTCCCAGTAAGTGCAGGTCAACCGCAGTTCCGGAATTAGGCCTAACCGTCATTCCTGAAAAAAATGAAAAACTTACGTGTGCAAACCACAGGTGCTGTAGCTTGATTAACAGCTCGCCAGCCGTTCTCACGCCCAGTATGGGTTACACGTGATTCACAAAGGTGAGAAAGGGTACCGTATCCCCAGATAACATGTATGGATAGCGTGCACATTAAAAAGATATGTCTATACATCAGGAGGCAGGCTCAGACGGTGTTAGGCCCAGTATGGCTTGCAAGTGATTGCACGAAGGTGAGAAAGGGTACCGTATCCCCGGATAACATGTATGGATAGCGTACACATTCAAAAGATATGTCTATACATCAGGAGGCAGGCTCAGACGGTGTTAGGCCCAGTATGGCTTGCACGTGATTGCACAAAGGTGAGAAAGGGTACCGTATCCCCGGATAACATGTATGGATAGCGTACACATTCAAAATATATGTCTATACATCAGGAGGCAGGCTCAGACGGTGTAAGGCCCAGTATGGATTGCACGTGATTGCACAAAGGTTAGAAAGGGTACCGTATCCCCGGATAACATGTATGGATAGCGTACACATTGAAAAGATATGTCTATACATCAGGAGGCAGGCTCAGATGGTGTTAGGCCCAGTATGGCTTGCACGTGATTGCACAAAGGTGAGAAAGGGTACCGTACCCCTGGATAACATGTATGGATAGCGTACACATTCAAAATATATGTCTATACATCAGGAGGCAGGCTCAGACGGTGTTAGGCATAGTATGGATTGCACGTGATTGCACAAAGGTTAGAAAGGGTACCGTATCCCCAGATAACATGTATGGATAGCGTACACATTCAAAAGATAGGTCTATACATCAGGAGGCAGGCTCAGATGGTGTTAGGCCCAGTATGGCTTGCACGTGATTGCACAAAGGTGAGAAAGGGTACCGTACCCCCGGATAACATGTATGGATAGCGTACACATTCAAAATATATGTCTATACATCAGGAGGCAGGCTCAGACGGTGTTAGGCCCAGTATGGATTGCACGTGATTGCACAAAGGTGAGAAAGGGTACCGTATCCCCGGATAACATGTATGGATAGCGTACACATGCAGGGGTGGCATTTATGCACATGTAATCTAAGTACATGTATCAAAGTACTTCTGGCAGTTATAACATGGATGAATGTGACACGCATCTCTATTCTCTTCATACAGGTAACCAGCTTTTCCAATCTCTGCTCTGAATCCACTCCTGTGTCTCCATTCAATGTCAGCAAGCAGTTAATCCTGAATGCTATCTGTGTTTTCAACTCTGCAAGCTTATATCTGGTAACCAGCTTTTCCAATCTCTGCTCTGAATCCACTCCTGTGTCTCCATTCAATGTCAGCAAGCAGTTAATCCTGAATGCTATCTATGTGTTTTCAACTCTGCAAGCTTATATCTGGTAACCAGCTTTTCCAATCTCTGCTCTGAATCCACTCCTGTGTCTCCATTCAATGTCAGCAAGCAGTTAATCCTGAATGCTATCTATGTGTTTTCAACTCTGCAAGCTTATATCTGCTAACCAGCTTTTCCAATCTCTGCTCTGAATCCACTCCTGTGTCTCCATTCAATGTCAGCAAGCAGTTAATCCTGAATGCTATCTATGTGTTTTCAACTCTGCAAGCTTATATCTGGTAACCAGCTTTTCCAATCTCTGCTCTGAATCCACTCCTGTGTCTCCATTCAATGTCAGCAAGCAGCTAATCCTGAATGCTATCTATGTGTTTTCAACTCTGCAAGCTTATATCTGGTAACCAGCTTTTCCAATCTCTGCTCTGAATCCACTCCTGTGTCTCCATTCAATGTCAGCAAGCAGTTAATCCTGAATGCTATCTATGTGTTTTCAACTCTGCAAGCTTATATCTGGTATATAGTTTTTTCAACTTACTCTGCTTGTCCCCTTATGTTGTGAGGTCAAGAAACTTTTCAAAGTGCTTTATGATCCATGTAGTGCTGGACATGTGTTTATTTGACCACAACATTTTATTGGGTCCTGGTGTCTCAATTTAGTGTGATTGATTAACGAGCAGAGAGAGCCACAAAACAAAAAAAAAAAAAACTTAGCCTTAACCTCCTATATATTCAGACCTAGCTAGGGGGAGCATTTATGCACATGTAATCTAAGTACATGTATCAAAGTACTTCTGGCAGTTATAACATGGCAGTTAGACAAGGCAGGAGACAGGTAAGACATTTATATACATCTACTCTCTGTACATTTGGAGTACAACAAATATATACCATATGCATTTGTGTAATTTTTATCCTGGCCGCTGCATTCACACACATCCACCGCCCTGGCATTAACTCTCCACACTCCATCCATATTGGCCCCTCGCTCCTTTCCTCTCCTATGTATAGCACTCATGCTCTTTTCACATTGTTAAATTGCACAGATCCAGCCAGTCCCACCATTCAACACCAGAGACGCTCTCACAAATCACTTAACCATCTGCTCACTTTTTCTATCCTCCTTCTCCTAGTTGCAGGAGACATTGCTCCCAACCCTGGTCCCCCATGTTATAGAAAGTCAAACCCCCCCACTGCTACACTCAGAAACCCCTCTAATCTTATTAATATTCCCTGCATGCCATCTGTCTCTCTTAATTGTGCACTTTGGAATTCTCGCTCAGTGTGTAACAAACTCTCCTTCATTCATGACTTCTTCCTTTCTAATTCTCTTAACCTTCTGGCTCTTACTGAAACCTGGATCCAGCAGTCAGATACTACCGCTGCTGCTGCTCTTTCATACGGGGGGCTACACTTCTCTCATACCCCAAGATCAGACAATAGAGCTGGTGGAGGCGTTGGTCTGCTCCTATCACCAAAATGTACCTTTCAGGTTATCCCTCAAGTACCCTCACTTGTCTTCCCTTCTTTTGAGGTCCATGCCGTCAGACTCTACACCCCCTTCTCCATGCGAGTGGCGGTGGTGTATCGTCCTCCCGGCCCCTCCCATCAGTTCCTGGATCATTTTGCCACTTGGCTTCCACATTTTCTCTCCTGTGACATCCCTACCCTCATCATGGGAGATTTCAACATCCCCATTGCTCTTCCCCTCTCCCCATCTGCTACTCACCTTTTATCTCTAACCTCCTCATTTGGCCTTTCGCAGCTTACTAATTCTCCAACGCATGAAGACGGAAACTCCCTCGACTTGGTCTTCTCTCGGCTTTGTGCAGTGGATGATTTTGCAAACTCCCCTCTCCCGCTCTCTGACCACAATCTTCTTTCATTCTCTATAAAGAACTGCCAGGCTGCTCAGGTCACCCCCACTGTCCAGACTTATAGAAACACACAGGCCATTAACACCCAGAAACTTCTGAAGAACTTGCAGTCTTCATTGGCCCCTATCTCCTCCCTCTCATGTCCTGATTCTGCATTGAAGCATTACAATGAAACACTTCAAACTGCCCTGGATGAATTTGCACCCCCTATAAATAGAACACCACAACGCAGACGGCGACAACCCTGGCACACGGTGCAAACACGTTTCCTGCAGCGGTGCTCCAGGTGCGCCGAACGTCTGTGGAGAAAATCCAATCTACACGAAGATTTCATCCATTTTAAGTTTATGCTTAGAACATACAACACTGCCCTTCACCTCTCCAAACAAACCTATTTCAACACCCTCATCATCTCACTGTCCAATAACCCGAAACGTCTCTTTGACACTTTTCATTCTCTACTCAATCCAAGAGTACAGGCCCCAACCACGGAGCTCCGAGCTGACGATCTGGCCAATTACTTCAAAGAAAAAATTGACCAGATCCGACAGGAAATTATCTCCAAATCCCCTCATACCATGAACTGTCCTCCCTCCCCCACTGCATCTAACTCACTCTCTGATTTTGAACCAGTCACAGAAGAAGTAAGCAGGCTCCTTGCATCTTCTCGCCCAACTACTTGCACCAGTGACCCATTTCCGTCACATCTCCTCCAGTCCCTTTCCCCTGCTGTCACCCCTCACCTAACTAAAATATTTAACCTCTCTCTCTCTTCTGGTATTTTTCCCTCCTCATTTAAGCATGCCATCATACATCCACTACTTAAAAAACCATCCCTCGACCAAAACTGTGCCGCTAACTATAGACCTGTCTCTAATCTTCCCTTCATCTCTAAACTCCTGGAACGCCTGGTCAACTCCCGTCTTATCCGCTATCTCTCAGAAAACTCTGTTCTTGACCCTCTCCAGTCCGGTTTCCGCTCTTTACACTCCACTGAAACTGCCCTCACTAAAGTCTCTAATGATCTGCTAACAGCTAAATCAAATGGTCATTACTCCATGCTAATTCTCTTGGATCTCTCTGCAGCATTCGACACTGTGGATCATCAGCTCCTCCTCACTATGCTCCATTCCATTGGCCTCAAGGACACCGTTCTCTCCTGGTTCTCCTCCTATCTCTCCGACCGCTCCTTTACTGTTTCTTTTGCCAGTTCCTCCTCCTCTCACCTTCCCCTTACTGTTGGGGTTCCTCAAGGATCGGTTCTAGGCCCCCTCCTCTTCTCCTTGTACACTGCCCCTATTGGTCAAACAATCAGTAGATTTGGTTTCCAGTACCATCTCTATGCTGATGACACCCAATTATACGCTTCTTCTCCTGACATCACGCCAGCCTTTCTAGAAAACACTGGCGATTGTCTAAACGCTGTGTCTAATATCATGTCCTCACTATATCTGAAACTGAACCTGTCAAAGACTGAACTCCTTGTGTTTCCTCCCGCTACTAATGTACCTACACCCGACATTGCCATTTCCGTCTGTGGTTCCACTATTACTCCCCAGCAACATGCCCGCTGTCTTGGGGTCATACTTGATTCCGAGCTTTCCTTTGCCCCCCACATTCGATCACTGGCTCGCTCTTGTCATCTGCACCTCAAAAACATTTCTAGAATTCGACCTTTTCTTACTTTTGACTCTGCAAAAACTCTTACTGTTTCTCTTATTCATTCTCGTCTCGACTATTGTAACTCTCTTCTAATCGGTCTCCCTCTTTCAAAACTCTCCCCTCTCCAATCTGTCTTGAATGCTGCAGCCAGGATCATATTCCTCACCAATCGTTACACCAATGCCTCTACCTTGTGCCAGTCATTACACTGGCTACCCATCCACTCCAGAATTCAGTATAAACTTATTACCCTCACCCACAAAGCCCTCCATGGCTCAGCACCACCCTACATCTCCTCCCTTGTTTCAGTATACCACCCTACCCGCGCCCTCCGTTCTGCTGATGACCTGAGGTTAGTATCCTCAATAGTCATTTATTTATTATATTATTATTATTATTATTATTACACATTCAAAATATATGTCTATACATCAGGAGGCAGGCTCAGACGGTGTCAGGCCCAGTATGGATTGCACGTGATTGCACAAAGGTGAGAAAGGATACCGTATCCCCGGATAACATGTATGGATAGCGTACACATTCAAAATATATGTCTATACATCAGGAGGCAGGCTCAGACGGTGTTAGGCCCAGTATGGATTGCACGTGATTGCACAAAGGTGAGAAAGGGTACCGTATCCCCGGATAACATGTATGGATAGCGTATACATTCAAATATATGTCTATACATCAGGAGGCAGGCTCAGACGGTGTTAGGCCCAGTATGGATTGCACGTGATTGCACAAAGGTGAGAAAGGGTACCGTATCCCCGGATAATATGTATGGATAGCGTACACATTCAAAATATATGTCTATACATCAGGAGGCAGGCTCAGACGGTGTTAGGCCCAGTATGGATTGCACGTGATTGCACAAAGGTGAGAAAGGGTACCGTATCCCCGGATAACATGTATGGATAGCGTACACATTCAAAATATATGTCAATACACCAGGAGGCAGGCTCAGACGGTGTCAGGCACAGTATGGATTTGACGGCCCAGACTACACAGCGGAGGAGCAGGGAGAGGTAAAGATTGCAAATGCTGGGGCCCTGCCCAAGCAAGGGGGGCCCACTCGTGGGCGTCGGTACTGGCACTGGGCCCCTCATAGTACGGCGGTGTGTCTGACGGCGGGTGTGCACCAGCACCGTCAGAGACACTTGATTGCACTATGAGGGACCCTGTGCCAGTGCCCTCGCCCAAGAGTCGGCCTACCCACCTGTCCAGGGAAACGGCACTCGCACGGTGTCGTGCGCTAGGTGGTGACCCCGGCCAAGGGGGGGGAGAGGCAGCAGAGTTAGGGAGTTTTAGAAAGTGGCATATGCTGATGTTGGACATTCAGCTGATGCAAAAGGCGAAATAGGTCAAGTCCCAGAAAGAGGTGGACCAAAGCAAGCCATTTTTCTGTTACCCTATGTGTCATCAGGGGAAGGTGGGACAAAATCCTTGGAAACCCATGCATGGTTCATTTTAATGAAGGTTAGATCATCCACATTTTGGGTTGACAGACGGGTCCTTTTTTCTGTCAGGATTGATCCAGCTGCACTGAAGACTCTTTCCGATAGCACACTTGCAGCTGGGCAAGCGAGCTCCTGTAAGGCATATTGTGCCAATTCAGGCCAGGTGTCCAGTTTAGCAGCCCAATAGTCAAAGGGGAATGATCTGTGTGGGAGAACATCGATATGGGAGGAAAAGTAGTTTGTAACCATAGTTGACAACTGCTGTCTCCTGTCACTTTCCATCGATGCTGTATTACCAGTTGTGTGAGCGGTACTTGAAAAATCAGTCCACAACATTGTCATGAAACCCCTGTCTCCAACGCCACTTCTGCTGTGTGCACCATGAACACCTCTGCCAAGCTGCCCCCGGCCCGTACGGCTCGTGTGAGAACCATCACCGCTGCTGTGTGCTGGGAATGCCTCAAGCAACCGATTTACCAGAGTTGCTTGTTTATTAGCCAATATTAGGTCAAGGTTCTCCTGTGGCATGATATTTTGTAATTTGCCTTTATAGCGTGGATCCAGGATGCTGGCCAACCAGTAGTCGTCATCGTTCATCATTTTGGCAATGCGGGGGTCCCTTTTTAGGATCCGCAAGGCATAATCTGACATGTGGACCAATGTTCCCGGTGTCAATGATGCACTGCGAGTGCTGGTTGGAGGAGCACTTTCTGGCAAATCCACATCCCTCCAGTCACGCACAAACCCTGTACCAGACCTTGCCACGCCAACATTTTCACTTGCCCCACGAGATGCATCCTCCTCCCCTAAGTAATCATCCCCATCATCATCCTCCTCTTCCTCTTCTTCCTCCAACTCGTCCAGGAGAGGTCCCTGAGCAGACAATGGCTGAATGTCATCAAGGATTCCCTCCACCTCTTCCTCCTCATCAACATTGGCTGCAGACGCCTGCTCCTTAAGGTGCGTCAAAGTTTGCATGAGCAGACGCATAGGTGGGATGCTCATGCTTAGGATGGCGTCGTCTGCGCTTACCAGCCGTGTTCATTCCTCAAAACACTGAAGGACTTTACAGAGGTCTTTCAGCTTCGACCACTGCACACCTGTCAACTCCATGTCTGCTCTCAAAGTGCCTGGCCGTGTATCCTCCCACAAATGCATTATGGCCTGCCTCTTCTCGCACAGCCGCTCCACCATGTGCAGGGTGGAGTTCCACCTAGTTGCAATGTCGATAATGAGGCGGTGGTTGGGAAGGTGGAGCAATCGCTGCAGCTTCTGCATACGTACGGAGTGTACAGGCGACCGGCAGATGTGCGCGCACAGTCTTCGCACCTTCTGGAGCAGGGCTGTTAACTCCGGATAATTTTTGAGGAAGCACTGCACCACCAGGTTCAAGGTGTGAGCCAAGCAAGGTATGTGGCTGAGTTTTGAAAGGGCTATGGCTGCCACAAAATTACGGCCGTTATCACTAACTACCTTGCCTGGCTCAAGATGTACACTGCCCAGCCATGACTCAGTTTGTCGCTTCAAGTACTCGGCCAGCACCTCGGCGGTGTGTCTGTCGCCCAAACACATCATCTGCAACACAGCCTGCTGACGCTTTCCACAAGCTGCTCGATAGGGGGACACCTCGTGTGCAACAGTGGCAGCTGCAGATGGAGTGCTCGTACGACTGCGCTCTGTGGACGAGCTTTCGCTTCTGGAGGAGGAGGAGGAGGAGGGTGGAACGCCTACAGCCAACTGTTTCCTATACCATGGGCTAGGCAGCACTGTCCCACCACCGCTGTCCCCTGTGGACCCTGCATCCACCACATTAACCCAGTGCGCAGTGATGGACACGTAACGGCCCTGGCCATGCCGACTGGACCATGCATCAGTTGTGAGGTGCACCTTTCCACTCACTGACTGCTTGAGTGCATGGACAATGCGGTCTTTCACATGATGGTGGAGGGCTGGGATGGCTTGGCGAGAGAAGAAGTGGCGACTGGGTAGGTCATAGCGTGGTACTGCATAGGCCATGCGCTTTCCACCAACCGATAGGGCATCATCTCAAACGAGATTAGTTTGGCAATGTGGGCGTTCAAACCCAGTGTACGCGGATGAGAGACTGAGTACTTTCTTGACCTACTCATAGTGTCTGGGAGAGTGAGCTGGACTTGAGAGCTACATATGGTAGAAGTAGAGGTGGACAGGGCGAACTGAGAGAGGGTTGATGATGGTGATGGAGTTGGTGTTCTTTCTGATGGCCTAGATTCAGTATTTCGTTGATATAACAGTGGGATTCCCTGACTGCTGTGGCCTTGCAACGACACCTCAACATTTGCTGCTGTGCTAACCGGTGGGGTTACAGTGGGGGAAACAATGTAGCGTTGCTGACTACCTTCGTTGTGATCAGTTGCACATGTGGCACTTGAGGTTTGGTGTTGTGTCCACGCTTGCAAGTGCATGCTGGTTAAATGTCTAAGCATGCAACTGGTATTCAAATTTTTCAGATTTTTCCCTCGGCTAAAGGTCTTTGCGCACTTCTTACAGATAACCTTGGCCTGATCATGAGGATTTTGTTCAAAAAAGTGCCACACTGCACTCTTCCTACTTTGGCAGACATTTTGCGGCCTAGCACGCTGTGATGTTTTGACCCTCTGGACAAGCTGTCCAGCAACTCTTTTGATTTTTGGAACATGTCTTTGGAGTGCTCCGGGCCTGCCAGAAAACAGCTGTTGCGATGTTGATGTCTGCTGTGGATGCTCCTCATCTGAGCTATTGGAAGCAGCACCCTCTTCCCCCAATGGATGCCAATCTGGGTCAACAACTGGGTCATCCATCACCTCCTCTTCAATGTCATGTGCACCTTCCTCTGTGTCACTGTGTATGGTGGTATAGTGTGCGGGAAGGGGCACCTGAGTCTCATCAGGGTCAGAATCTGGCTCTGTACACTGCGAGGACAATGTTGTGCTCTGAGTGAATGTACCAGCAGAATCATCTATCAGCGGCTGTGCATCAGTGCACTCCATGTCAGATTCATCTTGGCCTGGGTAATTCACCATTTCACTTGATAATCCAGGCATGGTATGTGAAAACAGCTCCATGGAGTAATCAGTAGTATGGCCTGCGTCATCCTTCAATTTTGGTTGTGGTGAAGGACACAAGGAAAGGTGTGGTTCATGAACATGAGCCTCCAATGACGACTCAGTGCTTTTACTTTTTACAACTTCAGAAGAGGAGGCGATAGAGCTGGAGGCTGAGTCAGCAATGTAAGACAAAACTTTTTCCTGATGCTCTGGCGTTAAAAGCGGTTTGCCAACTCCTAGAAAACTAAGCCTTCGAAGCCTTATGGAACCAGACGATGACGCAGGCTCAACACCTCCTGCATTCGGTCCTATTTTGCTTTTGCCACTACCATCAGATCCACCATCAACACCATCATTACCAGCTGCCAACCCCCGCCCAATTCCACGGCCTCTTCCACCAGCCTTCCTCATTTTTGGTAGAAATGTAGACAAAATCCAACAAACTATATAGTAATGTAAAACAAGGTACAAGGTGTCTATAGGACAGGGGAGATTTAGATTTTCTGCACACACTAGTGGACACTGGACACTTTTGGATTGTGTGAGGCCCACTGAATATCAGAGCGCTATGTCACAGGCTCAATGGCACAGGTGTGAAAAAAGTGACTACAGGATAAGGGAGATTTTGAATTTCTGTGAGATTTTGAATTTCTGCAGACACTTGTGGACACTGGACACTTGGATTGTGTGAGGCCCACTGAATATCACAGCGCTATGTCACAGGCTCGATGGCACAGGTGTGAAAAAAGTGACTACAGGATAAGGGAGATTTAGATTTTCTGCAGACACTTGTGGACACTGGACACTTGGATTGTGTGAGGCCCACTGAATATCACAGCACTATGTCACAGGCTCGATGGCACAGGTGTGAAAAAAGTGACTACAGGATAAGGGAGATTTTGAATTTCTGGGAGATTTTGAATTTCTGCAGACACTTGTGGACACTGGATACTTGGATTGTGTGAGGCCCACTGAATATCACAGCGCTATGTCACAGGCTCGATGCAGCAGGTGTGAAAAAAGTGACTACAGGATAAGGGAGATTTTGAATTTCTGCAGACACTTGTGGACACTGGACACTTGGATTGTGTGAGGCCCACTGAATATCACAGTGCTATGTCACAGGCTCGATGGCACAGGTGTGAAAAAAGTGACTACAGGATAAGGGAGATTTTGAATTTCTGGAAGATTTTGAATTTCTGCAGACACTTATGGACACTGGACACTTGGATTGTGTGAGGCCCACTGAATATCACAGCGCTATGTCACAGGCTCGATGGCATAGGTGTGAAAAAAGTGACTACAGGATAAGGGAGATTTAGATTTTCTGCAGACACTTGTGGACACTGGACACTTGGATTGTGTGAGGCCCACTGAATATCACAGCGCTATGTCACAGGCTCGATGGCACAGGTGTGAAAAAAGTGACTACAGGATAAGGGAGATTTTGAATTTCTGGGAGATTTTGAATTTCTGCAGACACTTGTGGACACTGGACACTTGGATTGTGTGAGGCCCACTGAATATCACAGCGCTATGTCACAGGCTCGATGGCACAGGTGTGAAAAAAGTGACTACAGGATAAGGGAGATTTAGATTTTCTGTAGACACTTGTGGACACTGGACACTTGGATTGTGTGAGGCCCACTGAATATCACAGCGCTATGTCACAGGCTCGATGGCACAGGTGTGAAAAAAGTGACTACAGGATAAGGGAGATTTTGAATTTCTGTGAGATTTTGAATTTCTGCAGACACTTGTGGACACTGGACACTTGGATTGTGTGAGGCCCACTGAATATCACAGCGCTATGTCACAGGCTCGATGCAGCAGGTGTGAAAAAAGTGACTACAGGATAAGGGAGATTTTGAATTTCTGCAGACACTTGTGGACACTGGACACTTGGATTGTGTGAGGCCCACTGAATATCAGAGCGCTATGTCACAGGCTCGATGGCACAGGTGTGAAAAAAGTGACTACAGGATAAGGGAGATTTTGAATTTCTGGAAGATTTTGAATTTCTGCAGACACTTATGGACACTGGACACTTGGATTGTGTGAGGCCCACTGAATATCACAGTGCTATGTCACAGGCTCGATGGCACAGGTGTGAAAAAAGTGACTACAGGATAAGGGAGATTTAGATTTTCTGCAGACACTTGTGGACACTGGACACTTGGATTGTGTGAGGCCCACTGAATATCACAGCGCTATGTCACAGGCTCGATGGCACAGGTGTGAAAAAAGTGACTACAGGATAAGGGAGATTTTGAATTTCTGGGAGATTTTGAATTTCTGCAGACACTTGTGGACACTGGACACTTGGATTGTGTGAGGCCCACTGAATATCACAGCGCTATGTCACAGGCTCGATGGCACAGGTGTGAAAAAAGTGACTACAGGATAAGGGAGATTTAGATTTTCTGTAGACACTTGTGGACACTGGACACTTGGATTGTGTGAGGCCCACTGAATATCACAGCGCTATGTCACAGGCTTGATGGCACAGGTGTGAAAAAAGTGACTACAGGATAAGGGAGATTTTGAATTTCTGTGAGATTTTGAATTTCTGCAGACACTTGTGGACACTGGACACTTGGATTGTGTGAGGCCCACTGAATATCACAGCGCTATGTCACAGGCTCAATGCAGCAGGTGTGAAAAAAGTGACTACAGGATAAGGGAGATTTTGAATTTCTGCAGACACTTGTGGACACTGGACACTTGGATTGTGTGAGGCCCACTGAATATCACAGCGCTATGTCACAGGCTCGATGCAGCAGGTGTGAAAAAAGTGACTACAGGATAAGGGAGATTTTGAATTTCTGCAGACACTTGTGGACACTGGACACTTGGATTGTGTGAGGCCCACTGAATATCACAGTGCTATGTCACAGGCTCGATGGCACAGGTGTGAAAAAAAGTGACTACAGGATAAGGGAGATTTTGAATTTCTGTGAGATTTTGAATTTCTGCAGACACTTGTGGACACTGGACACTTGGATTGTGTGAGGCCCACTGAATATCACAGTGCTATGTCACAGGCTCGATGGCACAGGTGTGAAAAAAGTGACTACAGGATAAGGGAGATTTTGAATTTCTGCAGACACTTGTGGACACTGGACACTTGGATTGTGTGAGGCCCACTGAATATCACAGCGCTATGTCACAGGCTCGATGGCACAGGTGTGAAAAAAGTGACTACAGGATAAGGGAGATTTTGAATTTCTGCAGACACTTGTGGACACTGGACACTTTTGGATTGTGTGAGGCCCAATGAATATCAGAGCGCTATGTCACAGGCTCGATGCAGCAGGTGTGAAAAAAGTGACTACAGGATAAGGGAGATTTTGAATTTCTGCAGACACTGGACACTTTTGGATTGTGTGAGGCCCAATGAATATCAGAGCGCTATGTCACAGGCTCGATGCAGCAGGTGTGAAAAAAGTGACTACAGGATAAGGGAGATTTTGAATTTCTGCAGACACTGGACACTTGGATTGTGTGAGGCCCAATGAATATCACAGCCCTATGTCACAGGCTCGATGCAGCAGGTGTGAAAAAAGTGACTACAGGATAAGGGAGATTTTGAATTTCTGCAGACACTTATGGACACTGGACACTTTTGGATTGTGTGAGGCCCACTGAATATCAGAGCGCTATGTCACAGGCTCGATGGCACAGGTGTGAAAAAAGTGAATTGTAGAATTGGGCAGAATAGGAATCTCCCTAGAGTGTAGGTCTGTAAGAACGGAACAAGTCCTCCACAGTGACACACAGATAGCTTCACTGTGGCTGTGATAACAGCCGTTACACGGTACTGTGTGAGGAGCGTACACCGCTGTATGGTGTGAATAAATGCACGCTCAGTACCTTAGCAGGACAAAAAAATATTGGGATTGCTTTTAAAAAAGCAGTTTGCAGAGCAGTGGGGAAACAGCAATGCAGCTGTCAGGAAGCCTTAGAAGGCAGCCTAACAACCAACACCGCTGATCCACCACAATATAGCCTCCCCTTGCACTGCACACACAATGACTGGTGTGTTGCACAGGCAAAATCGCTAGCAGCAGAAGCAGTTTTTTTGTCTTCTTCCCTGCCTAACGCTCTCCCTACAGAATCAGCAACCTCTCCCTATGCTAAGATCGGCAGAAGTAAGATGGCGGTCGGCGTGCACGCCCTTTTATAACCCCTGTGACGCCCACCAAAGCAAGCCAATCACTTGCATGCCCTTCTGAAAGATGGTGGCGACCCCTGCCTATGTCATCACGTTGCCCACAGTGTCCGTGGATCCTGATTGGCTGAAAAAGAGCGCTAAACAAACTTTTGAAACGCGACTTTGGCGCGTAAGTCGCCGACCTCGTGGCCGACCTCATCCTAGGGTCGGGTTTTGTTTCATGAAACCCGACTTTGCCAAAAGTCGGCGACTTTTGAAATTGTTCGACCCGTTTCGCTCAACTCTAATATACCATACATGCTTGATCCTAGATCTATAATTCTACAGGGATATTGACATAGCGTCATCATTCCCCAGACACATTACATGGGAATATAATTGCTACTAAAGTGTCTACCCATCCATTACACAATGCAGACCTATTGGCACATAATGTATTAAGATTAAAAGAGTGAAAACTCCAAAGGAAATATTGTGCGGATCCAAGAACATATATACATATATATGCTGATGTGTGCACACTCTATACAGACAAAGAAGTCCACAGTATAGACATGCAGCAGTCCTGAAAGATAAATCCCACGATGATCAAATTCTCTCTTGATTTCCCATGAGTGTGGACCAGTTGGTTTTCGGATCCCTCCAATATCAGGTGGAATATAACAACTTCTCCGACAATGGGCTTGAAGGCACCATCCTAACCCGATGTCCATACACACCACACAACAATGTGATAAAGAAAAGCTGAAAATAAAACTAAGAATTAAAAAAAGTTTTTTAAAAACATAAAGAAACAAACCTACACCATACATCAATAGCATCCTACAGAAATGGGGCAAAGCTCAGAACCTCATTAAGTCCCCTCGGTTGAACCGTTCCCAGCTTGTATATCCATTCAGCTTCTTTTTGAGCTAATGTTTTCTTCCAATTTCCACCACGGTGATCAATGTGGACCTTGTCTATTCCACAGACCTTTAGTAATTTGGGATTACTTCCATGGAACAGTTTGAAATGTCTCGGAACTGACTTGAGAGTTGTATTATCCTCGGTTTCAAAGGCGTTTCTGATGTCCCTATAATGTTCCCTAACTCTAATTTTTAAAGGCCTGGAGGTCATGCCGACATAAAAGATTTTTTCACTTAGACATACAGCATAATAAACTACACCGATAGAGTTACAAGTAATATGCTGCGTGATGTTATATGTTGTGCCACCGTCGCTGGATTTGAAAGAAGAAGCCTGTTTCATATTGGGGCATGCAATACATTCTTTGCATGGAAAGAAACCCCACTTGGGACCCTTCGACCCAAATGCTCTCTCAGACCCATATGATAACTGTGCACTAATTTGTCCCGTAGATTACTAGACCTCCTGTATGTAATGGAAGGATATTTAGGGACATATTTAACTAAAGTTCTATCAGTCATGAGAATTGGCCAGTATTTATCTAAAGCCTGTCTCATTTCGTGCCACTTATCATTAAATGAAGAGATAAATCTCACTTTTTGTGTTTCTATAGGTCTATGTTTAGGAACAAGCAGATCTATTCTCTTCGCCTGATTGGCTTTCCTCATTCCTCTATGGATACTGCGTCTAGAGTAACCTCTAGATGCGAACCTAGATGTGAGATCCTCTACTTGCCCCTGATACGCTTCCTCACTAGAACAAATGCGTTTTGCCCTAAGAAATTGTCCTGTTGGAATCCCTTCCACCAATGGTCTGGGATGTGAGGAAGTGGCGTGTAAAATAGAGTTTACAGCTGTTTCTTTTCGGAACATGTCAGTATGTAAAAAACCATCTGGTCCCTTAAAGATTTTAATGTCCAAAAAATCTATGTCGGACTGGCTATACTTGCACGTAAGTCTGACATTAATAGAGTTATCAGTAAGCATGCTGAGGAAACTGAGAAGGTCCTGTTCTGTTCCCTGCCAAATCAAGAGTATATCGTCTATATAGCGGGCCCAGAACAGGACCTTCTCAATAAAGGCAACCGGGCGAGTGAAAAAAATGTCCCTCTCCCATTTGCCCAAAAATAAATTGGCATATGAGGGGGCAAACGCTGCCTCCATAGCCGTGCCTTGTTTTTGCAAATAGATGGTTTCTTTGAACATAAAATAATTATGCTCAAGGGCAAATTTTAATAGTGTCACCAGAAAGTTAACAAACCTCTCATCATGATCCGCCATCATCAGATAAGTCTGAGTGACCCGTACACCATCCTGATGTTGGATGGAGGTGTATAGGGACTCGACGTCAAGACTAACGAGCCACATATCATCTTCAAATGGGATGCCCTCGATTTTACGAAAGACATCACTGGTGTCTTTCACATAGGATGGCAGGTCAAAGACTGATAGAACTTTAGTTAAATATGTCCCTAAATATCCTTCCATTACATACAGGAGGTCTAGTAATCTACTGGACAAATTAGTGCACAGTTATCATATGGGTCTAAGGCCTGAGAGAGCATTTGGGTCGAAGGGTCCCAAGTGGGGTTTCTTTCCATGCAAAGAATGTATTGCATGCCCCAATATGAAACAGGCTTCTTCTTTCAAATCCAGCGACGGTGGCACAACATATAACATCACGCAGCATATTACTTATAACTCTATCGGTGTAGTTTATTATGCTGTATGTCCATGTGAAAAAATCTATGTCGGCATGACCTCCAGGCCTTTAAAAATTAGAGTTAGGGAACATTATAGGGACATCAGAAACGCCTTTGAAACCGAGGATAATACAACTCTCAAGTCAGTTCCGAGACATTTCATACTGTTCCATGGAAGTAATCCCAAATTACTTAAGGTCTGTGGAATAGACAAGGTCCACATTGATCACCGTGGTGGAAATTGGAAGAAAACATTAGCTCAAAAAGAAGCTGAATGGATATACAAGCTGGGAACGGTTCAACCGAGGGGACTTAATGAGGTTCTGAGCTTTGCCCCATTTCTGTAGGATGCTATTGATGTATGGTGTAGGTTTGTTTCTTTATGTTTTTAAAAAACTTTTTTTAATTCTTAGTTTTATTTTCAGCTTTTCTTTATCACATTGTCGTGTGGTGTGTATGGACATCGGGTTAGGATGGTGCCTTCAAGCCCATTGTCGGAGAAGTTGTTATATTCCACCTGATATTGGAGGGATCCGAAAACCAACTGGTCCACACTCATGGGAAATCAAGAGAGAATTTGATCATCGTGGGATTTATCTTTCAGGACTGCTGCATGTCTACACTGTGGACTTCTTTGTCTGTATAGAGTGTGCACACATCAGCATATATATGTATATATGTTCTTGGATCCACACAATATTTCCTTTGGAGTTTTCACTCTTTTAATCTTAATACATTATGTGCCAATGGGTCTGCATTGTGTAATGGATGGGTAGACACTTTAGTAGCAATTATATTCCCATGTAATGTGTCTGGGGAATGATGACGCTATGTCAATATCCCTGTAGAATTATAGATCTAGGATCAAGCATGTATGGTATATGCCTTTGGGATTAGTTTCCATATGGCCATTTTCCGCCTAATGGTGTAGTATTGCTCCAACTTTATTGATAACTAGGGGGACATTCCATGATATTCTATTTTTCGTGTATCTTGTGATTTACACTATATGCAGTCGAGACCCTTAATTTTGCTATATATGTTATTGTTAAACTAAATTTACTAAATAATGATCATCAATATCGTTTTCCTTATACCAGTATTTTTGGAATTTTTCTCTATACTTCATCAATAAGATATCTATCCATTGCATATTGTATATTTGAATGGAGAAATTTTTTTGGGAATATGGACACAGCTCGGAAAGGCGCTATTTATGCCCACTATGTATTTATAAATGATGCACCTGAGCAGCACGGTCCTAAGACATTCTATTATACTGTCATTCCCATGTATCTCCCAGAGCACTGTGCACATTCTGTGTGGAAACGTCTGCTGGACGGATTAAGTCCGCCTCTCTACCCTGACACGTCGGGCGGAGGAGTGGCCTACCTATCTGCAGCGTCATCCTACAGCGTGGTGCGTCGCCGTGGCAACGCGTTCCCCCTGGCCTCATTCAGCCGTCTCCACATCATGACGTGTATGATGGGGAGTGGTTGTGCGGCCGGGAGACGCGCGCCATGATGACGTCACACGCCGGGCACTGGGCGATTTCTCAGTTGTGAGTGATTTGCAATCATGTTGCTATATATACTTCTACACACCCTGCAGCTACATTCACTTACCTCCCAGGACGAAGCTAAGGCGAAACGCGCGTCGGGGACTGCGGTATCTCAGGTCATATGTGCTTTTCACTTAGGGGGGTTGCTTTGCATCTTGAATGGGGGCTTATATGCCATGGACACACTTGTGTCGTTTATTGCACCCATGTTTTTGACATGACAGTATGGGTATATACTACCTTTTGAACCCTAATTTGGTGTCTAAGATTGCTAATGTCAGCATATCCATAAATACTCAGTATTTTGGCCATTTTTTATGCACGTTTACTTAATGTTACAGCCATGACAATAGGTCAATATGTGTACCATCAGTACTTTTTTAGGACACGGTTTTTGTCCAAACTATTATAGCAGTGTCGTGCATCTAATTTGACCATATTATTACATTATTTGCTGAGAGCTCCTTCTTGCCATGTGGGGCATATATTTTTGGTAGTGGCTATCTCACTGTCATGTTGGATGCTTTCAGCTCTTTTTCCTACTAGTATCACTACTGCCGCAGACTACAATCTAGCCGCTTAGGAATGCACATGTTTTGCATACCCCTTATACCTCATACTGATACACTTTGTCATGATTCTTTGATATTTCATTGTTAGGTGTACCATTTTTTGTGTATTTGCACACGTTTAGCACATTTGTACCAGTGATATCCATCGATATATCCATCTCTTTTATCATGTCTATGTCTGTTGTACGTATCTCAATAAAGTAATTTGTATTTTATGGCATTATGCTTCCTTGATCTGTTTGGTACATATAGTAGTTGGGAAGTGCCTTGTGTTCTCAGGCCCGAGTTGTGGATATTTGTATACAGTTTGAATGCTGCTGACTGGCATTATCAATTCCTTGTATATCTTTGTATCTCTTTCCTGTTTTATACAGTTTAAATACCTTTTACCATAGATCCGTTGACAATTCTTTTGCTTTCCTCATGACTCACAATCAAGAAACGTCAGTGGCTGGATGAAAGATGCAAGAGTCTGTCAGGATCCCAGAAACTCACTCAGCTTTTATGCACACACACACACACACACACACACACTGATTATGCCCCCTTTCAAGACATTACGGAACTTGAAAGGGTTCAAATGCGGGCTACTAAAATGATAAATGGAGTTGGTTCACTACAATACCCAGAAAGGTTATCAAAATTAGGTCTATTTACTCTAGAAAAGAGAAGACTTAGGGGAGACTTAATATATATGTACAAGTATATCAGAGGGCAATACAGAGATCTCTCCAATGAACTGTTTGTATCAAAGACTGTGACAAGAACAAGGGGGCATTCTCTTCGTTTGGAGGAAAGACAATTTCTGCACCAGCATAGAACATAGAAGAGGGTTCTTCACGGTAAGAGCAGTGAGGCTCTGGAATTCTCTTCCTGAGGAAGTGGTGATGGCCAACTCACTGAATGAATTTAAGAAAGGAATGGATGCTTTTCTTGTGAGTAACAGTATAGAAGGTTATGAATACCATAATATTATAGATAGATGATTGACCCAGCTTAGGGGAAGGAATTTTTTTCCCTACGGAGAAAATTGGCTTCTACTCTGTGGGTTTTTTGCCTTCCCCAGGATCAACAATACAGAACAGCTGCCCTAAAAATAGGCTGAACTAGATGGACATAAGGTCTTCCTTCAGCCTTCAAAACTATGTTACTATGTTATATTACAAGTAAACAGGTCACAGGTGAGGATGTTACCTTTAGTAGCCAGTCAAACCCATTTGTGTCAACTTCTGTGCATATTATCAAGTCAAAATCACCACGGTATGTGCACTTTTAAACAGGGTCATTTGGATGTTTTGGGTTGTCATTATGATTTAAAAAGAGAAAACACAGTAGTCTGCCAATAAATGGCTTCACCCAACCACTAACCATGAGTGGAGAAAAAGTTTGGGTGTTATCACATTATTGGGTGTTATTCACATTCTCTGAAAAAAGGCCAAGAAAGAAAAAATTCTGCTGGGGTATGTAAACTTTTGAACACAACTGCATGCCATAATAGATGAGCAAAGCAACAGGTCTCTAGCAAAGGCCAAACTCTTTGAGGGCTTCAATATAAAGGGACAAGTGGCTCCATACACCCTCAACACCTGCTCTGGTCATATTGAGACTTCTGGCAGGAGCGCCTCTGGGTACGCTGATTCTTCAATTAATGGGAATATGTACATACCCTTGCCAACCTTAATTTAATGTGACCAGATACCTGATAACTGGGAAGAAATTCCCACTATGGAAGCTGCGCTAGATTATCCCCACTCAAGGTACCTAACTAATGAATGCTGATATTCTAATCCTACTTAGGAGGGACATTGCTAAGGTCAACTAGGTCTGATACTTACCTTCCTTTGGAGTATTTAATCCAAGAAATCCTAAACAAATCAGAGTGGTGTTCAATTCAAGAGCTTTATGGTCTATCTCTAAACGACGTTCTCCTAACTGGTCCCTACTTGGCTAATTATCTGGTGGGAGTGCTCATGAGCATGAGAAAAGAGCCAGCCGCTATTACTGATGACATTTGTTCCATTGTTACATCATACGACAAGATCACACAAATTATCTCCGGTTTCTATGGCACTGAGAGACAACGACACCAACAAGGAAATTGTTCAATACCCCATGAAGGTGCACGTGTTCGGAAATCAGGGGCGAACCTACTGCCCGTGCAGCCCGTTCATTGAACGGGGGCCCACGGGGGGAGAGGTGGCCCCTCCAGCACCGCATGGCTAATTCATGGCTCCAGCCGTCTCGCATTGCACTGAGCCGCCACGCCACGCCCCCCATCCACCTGACGCCATGCTGCTGTCCTAGATATACGCACCGCAGCCTGAAATAATGTGGCTCGGCTGTGTGTGCTCTGTGCGCAGAGGACCTGTGCAAGTGGTGGAGTCAGGGGTCACATGATCAGGAGCCTCCTGTCTATGTGGCTCGGCTGTGTGTGTTCTGTGCTCACAGGACCTGTGAGAGGGGAGGAGTCAGGGGTCACATGATCAGGGGCCGTGTCTGCCTATGTGTCTGTCTGCACTCTGCGGGACTCTGCTGTGCTGGTTGTGATGGAGGGTGCTGGATGAGGTAAAGTTTCTGTGTGGGGTCAGGAGGGTTTTACAGAGTGGATGTAGCAGAGCCGTGTGTGTTTGAGGTAAACAGAGCGGAGCTGTGCGTGTACGAGGTGTACGGAGCAGAGACTCGTGTGTATGAGGTGTACAGAGCGGAGCTGTGCGTGTACGAGGTGTACGGAGCGGAGATGTGTTTGTACGAGGTGTACAGAGCCATGTGTGTACGATGTGTACGGAGCGGAGCCGTGTGTGTACGAGGTTTACAGAGCGGATCCGTGTGTGTACGAGGTGTACGGTGCGGAGCCTCATGTGTACGAGGTGTACGGAGCGGAGCCGCATGTGTACAAGGTGTACGGAGCGGAGCCACGTGTGTACGAGGTGTACGGAGCTGAGCCGCTCTTTATTTCTTTCTTTTCTCTCTTTCTTTCTGTTCTTTCTCTCTCTCTGTTCTTTTTTTCCCCTCTTTCTTTCCCCTCTTTCTTTCTCTCCTCTTGGTCTGGCCTGCCCTGCCTGCTCCAGGTAACAGTACCAGAGATGAGCAGGACTGGGACCGAGGCAGGCATGATTTTGGGGGGTTCCTGGGGGGGGAGAACTGAAGAATGGCAGGCATGATTTTTGGGGTCTCCGTCCTGGGGGAGTGCTGAAGCATGGCCTGGCTGCTCATGAATGGGGGGCCCCTGGCCTGGGGAGAAGGGAAGCATGGCTTGGCTGCTCATGAATGTGGGGGCCCCTGGCCTGGGGAGAGCTTGTAGCATGGCCTGGCTGCTCATGATTGGGGGGCCCCTGGCCTGGGGAGAAGCATGGCCTGGCTGCTCATGAATGGGGGGGCCCCTGGCCTGGGGAGAACTTGAAGCATGGACTGGCTGGTCATGAATGGGGGGTCCCCTGGCCTGGGGAGAAGCATGGCCTGGCTGCTTATGAATGGGGGGCCCGTGGACTGGGGAGAAGCATGGCCTTGGCTGCTCATGAATGGGGGGGGCATGGGGAGAAGCATGGCTGCTCATGAATGGGGGGGCCCTGGGGGAGATGCTTGGCTGCTCATGAATGGGGCAGCTCACGAGGGGAGAAGAAACATGAATCGGGCGGCCCACATAGGGGGAGAAGCAGCATAAACTGGGGGCGCACATGGGGAGAAGCACTATGCCAAAAGTAGACCGCAAATGGGGGGAGAGCATTATGAAACAAAGGGAAACAGGGGTGCCTATATGTATTACCTGGAGGCTGTCTTGGGCTATATATGTTATGTAGAGGCTATGCTGGGCTGTATATATTACCTGAAGGCTGTGCTGGACTGTATATATTAACTGGAGGCTGTGCTGGGCTGTATATATTACCTGGAGTGGAGGCTATGCTGGGCTGTATATATCACCTGGAGGCTGTGGTGGGTTGTATATATTAAGAAGAAAGCTGTGCTGGGCTGTATATATTAACTGGCTGTGCTGGGCTGTATATATTACCTGGAGTCTGTGCTGGGCGCTGTATGTATTATCTGAAGGCTGTTGCTGGACTGTATATATTAACTGAAGGCTGGGCTGGGCTGTATATGTTATTTGGATGCTGTGCTGGGCTGTATATATTAACTGAAGGCTATGATGGGCTGTATACCATATTTTATTTGGAGGCTGTGCTGGGCTGTATATATTAACAACTAGAGACAATGCTGGGCTAGTGGGCTATATATGTTATTTGGAGGCTGTGCCAGCCTGTATATATAATTTGGAGGCTGCAACTGGCAAATAATAAATACAGCCCAGTAGCACCCTACAGATATAGCCAGCCCTGCATAGCCTCAATATTAGATAACAACAAATAACTTTGTTGCCCTATGAAGGGCAGGGGGGGCCCGAAAAATTTCTTGCACAGGGGCCCACTACAGTCTGTGTCCACCCCTGTCGGAAATAGTCCTTCTCTTGCAGTTGCTACATATGGCCTATGTAGAACTACCTCAGATGGCGAATCAGAGTTTGGGAAGGACCCCCAACAGTTTCTTGAAAAAGACTTGGATGAGGGTCTCAAATCAATGCCAACAGCGGAAGAGCCATAGATCTGCTCAAACAATGCAAATTATACTTTCTAAGGCTCATCTGAGATTGCATAAAATGGCCTCCAACAGTACATTTGTAGTGAAGGCCTTTCACCCCAATAAAAATGTTGCAAAGTTCAGAGAGTTGAATCTAGGTGTAGACAATCCACCAGAACAGAGAGGTCTGGGTTTGAGATGGAGCTTGTTGAAGGACTCCTTCGGCTTTCAGGCTAGTTGCACATGAAAACCATTTACTTAATGTGGGGTTCTGTCAATGTGAACAACCTATATGGTCCACTCAGATTTGTGGTACACCTGACTATACAAGGCAAGCTTTTGGAAAGACACCACTCAGAGTCTATTAAGAACAAAGACGCACCACTGCCTGCTGACAAACAACTAAAATGGAGGTCCTGAAGGGAATCTCTCTGTGCTTTGGATATAATCCACATACCACATTGTTACACTCCAGCATCCCTTGCTACGAGTCAAAGGAAAGAGATCCATATATTCTCTGATGCCTCTACTGAAGCTATTGTGGTTGTTGCCTATTTGAAGGTTATATATTCTAACAATGAAGCTCATTTTGGATATGGGTCGCCCTCGCACACCCAGGGCAGCAGGGTACTCGGTACTGGGCCGGTGTCAAGGCAGGAATGTGTCACAGCAGCAGCGACCCGGTCCGTGGCCCTGGGCGCCCAATATCAATGGCGGTGATGTTAATGGTGTTAAAGTTTATTAGAATAGTTTGTGACGCCACCTGTGGTGTTTGGCAAGTAAGATGTTAGGCCAACGCTGCATGCAGATCCGCTGGGATTGATGGTGTGGTGCAGCAAAGATGGTGTAGCTCCCCACAGGTGGAGCTGTAGTCTCAGGGCAGTGTAGGTGCAATGGATGAGGAGAGGCGCAGAATGGTATGGAGGCTGGTACCCAGGTATAGTGGTGCTGGAATAACTGGAGGACACCAGGGTGTGCGGTTCCAAAGCTTTACTCACTGTTTGCAGTTCACTCAACTGCCTGCCTCCGTACTGTGTTCTCCAGGTTAGAGCTCCAGCCAACCTCCAGGCAGGATAGGATTCTCCCTTCCACACTCCGCCAACATGTACCTTACTGAACGACTCCTCCAATGCGCCTTTAGCTGCGAAGCACTCCAGTACTCAGTTACCCTGGAATGCCTCTCTCTAGGTGTTCCTAGTCTTTACTTGTATGACAGACAGCTGTAGCCTGCTTCGGGGACACCACTCTGCGTCCCGGCTCTCTTTTCAGTTGCTGTTGTGTCCCAAGTCTATGATGGGAGCAAGGCGTTAGCGGCTCACCACTCCCCCGGTGTCTGTTGCCGGACATAAAGATAGAATCATAGAATCATAGAATGGTAGAGTTGGAAGGGACCTCCTGGGCCATCTGGTCCAACCCCCTGCTCAAAGCAGGATTCGCTAAATCATCCCAGTCAGATGTCTGTCCAGCCTCTGTTTGAAGACTTCCATTGAAGGAGAACTCACCACTTCTCGTGGCAGCCTGTTCCACTCATTGATCACTCTAACTGTCAAAAAGTTTTTTCTAATATCTAATCTGTGTCTCCTCCCATTCAGTTTCATCCCATTGCTTCTAGTCTTTCCTTGTGCAAATGAGAATAAAGTTGATCCTTCTACAATGTGACAGCCCTTTAGATATTTGTAGACAGCTATTAAGTCTCCTCTCAGTCTTCTCTTTTGTAAACTAAACATTCCCAAATCCTGCAACCTTTCCTCATAAGACAGGGTTTTCAGACCGGTCACCATTCTGGTCGCTCTTTTCTGAACTTGCTCCAGTTTGTTGATGTCTTTTTTAAAATGTGATGCCCAAAACTGGACACAATATTCCAGATGAGGTCAGACCAAAGAGGAGTAGAGGGAAATAATGACTTCACGTGATCTAGACTGTATGCTTCTGTTAATACATCCTAGAATTGCATTTGCCTTTTTTGCTGCTGCATCACACTGTTGACTCATATTCAGTCTGTGATCTATTAGTATACCCAAGTCTTTTTCACATGTGCTGTCACTTAGCCCTATTCCTCCCATTCTGTATATGCTTTTTTCATTTTTATTGCCCAGATGTAGTACTTTGCATTTCTCCCTGTTAAAAACCATTCTGTTAGTTGCTGCCCACTTCTCCAGTTTATTTATATCTTTTTGAATCCTCTCTCTCTCTTCTCTAGTATTAGCTATCCCTCCTAGCTTTGTGTCATCAGTAAATTTAATCAGTTTACCCTCAATTCCTTCATCTAAATAGTTGATAAAGATGTTGAACAATACAGGGCCCAGGACAGAGCCCTGTGGTACCCCACTTGAGACATTCTTCCAACTGGATGTGCAGCCATTTATGACCACTCTTTGGGTCCGATCACTAAGCCAGTTATGAATCCACCTAACAGTTGCCTTGTCCATTCCATACTTAGTCATTTTTTCAATAAGGATTGTATGAGATACTTTGTCAAATGCTTTGCTGAAGTCAAGATATACTATATCTACAGCATTTCCTTGATCCACCCAATCAGTGATTCCGTCATAGAAGGAAATTAAGTTAGTCTGACATGACTTATTAGTTACAAACCCATGCTGACTCTGTTTAATCACTTCATTCTTATCAAGGTACTGACTGTGAGGCTGGAAGGACTCCAAGGGTGAACCCACAGGACCGCGATGACGAACCTACCCCCCGGGCGAGCGGGCCAGGTGTACCACCCCCTATACAGGGAGCGTTTGGGGCAGGCCCGGAGGAGACTATCGCCGCGGAAGCTGATACCTTGGGGACAACTGGAGGAGTAGACCGTCAGTCACCGGGGTGGAATGCAGACAGGACCGTCCGAAGGACACAGGAAGAACAGCTGCAGGACTAAATGGAGAGGATGACCGGGGCACAGGAGCAGGCAGGGACAGACAGGAGAGGCACACACGGGAGGAGGCAGGAACGGACTGGATCGGCGGGCTCTGGAAGAAAATGCAAAGGCGGTGAGAGTTCAGCTAGTGAAGAAAGGCGGTATGCTAAGGCAAGGCTGGGTGCTAGGCAGGATTTAGGTGGACCCGAGAGTCTGTCATGGAATACCATAGACGATCAGGCAGCGATCCAGAGGAGAGACTGCCTTTTATAGGGACATGAGTTCCGGGTCGGACCAGCAGGGTCATGGGGGCGGAGAGAGGACCGACTAGCCAGTGCTGAGACCCGGGGTGTGAGCTGCGCTTGCGCCCCGGGCAGAGCAGTCAGGCTGACTGAGGGGCAAGAGGCTGGAGTGCTGGCGGGCGCGCGCCCGCTGCAGGGGCGCGCTGGAACGGCGGGCGTGCCCGGAGGCCACGGGCAGCGTGGAGCCAGAGGAGGACGCGGCAGTAGCCGAGCGCGCGGTGGAGGCGGCGAGCGTGGGACCAGCGGGAGCGGTAAGCATGACAGTACCCCCCCTCTTACGCCCCCTCCTCTTAAGGTCGGAAAGGAACTTAGCTAAAATTTGAGGAGCTTGAATGTTCTCCCGAGGCTCCCAAGATCTTTCCTCTGGACCAAAACCCTTCCAGTCAATTAAGAAAAGGGTTTTACCTCTGGACCTTTTCATGGCAAGAATTTCCTTAACCTCAAAAATATCCTGTGTGGAAACGGGCGCGGGGGCACGGCCAGCAGATGCGTGGAACTGATTGAGTACGACCGGTTTCAAGAGGGACACATGGAACGAGTTAGGAATCCGTAGCGAAGCGGGGAGTCTTAACTTGTAGGCAACATCATTGATACGGGCTAAAATCTCAAAAGGACCGATGTACCGGGGGCCCAGTTTATAAGAGGGAATTTTGAGACGGACAAATTTTGAGGATAGCCAAACTTTATCCCCAGGATGGTACAACAGAGAATCTAGGCGTCTTTTGTTGGCATGTCTCTTGAATCTGTCACGTGCTCGTTCAAGTGCGGTTTTGGTCTCCTGCCAGACCCTGGAGAACTCCTTGGTCAGAAGATCGGCCGCCGGCACACCCGAGGCCAGGAGTACCGGCAGAGGTACACCAGGATGTTGCCCGTAGACAATAAAGAAGGGTGATTTGGTGGAGGATTCGCTGGGATGGTTGTAGTAAGCGAACTCAGCCCAAGGGAGCAAGCTGGACCAATCGTTCTGGTGGGCGTTGGAAAAATGTCGGAGATACGTCACGAGAGTTTGGTTCGTACGCTCCGTTTGACCATTAGATTGAGGATGGTAAGCGGAGGAAAAGTCCAGCATTACTTCCATCATCTTGCATAGGGCCCTCCAGAATCGCGAGGTAAACTGAACCCCTCTGTCCGAGAAAATGTGCTTGGGGAAGCCATGGATCCGGAAGATATGAGATATGAAAATTCTCGCCAGTTCGAGAGCGGAAGGTAATCCTGGTAGAGGGGTGAAGTGGGCCATCTTGGAGAAGCGGTCCACGACCACAAAAATGACGGTGTGGCCCGAGGACTGAGACAGACCCGTAATAAAATCCATCGCAATGTGTTGCTACGGGGCTGAGGGAACTGGAAGTGGGTGCAAGAGACCAGAGGGTCACTGCCGGGGAACCTTGTTCTTGGCACAAGACGGGCAAAAGGCGATGAAACTTCGGACATCTTGAGGCAGGGAGGACCACCAATAAAAACGAGAGACGAGGGAGAGCGTTTTCTTGAGACCGACATGGCCGGCTAACTTGGTGGCATGACCCCAATGTAGAACTCGCCTCCTGTCGTTGTCTTGGACAAAAGTCTTGCCGGGAGGTAAGGAAGTCAGGTTAACAGGAGCGACTACGATAAGCTTGCTAGGCTCCACTATGTGGGAAGGCTCCTCCTCTTTATCAGAGACCAGAAAGGATCGGGATAAGGCATACGCTTTGAGGTTCTTATCACCAGGACGAAAATGGAGCTCAAAATTGAACCGGGTAAAGAATAGCGCCCATCTGGCCTGCCGAGGGTTAAGCCTTTGAGCAGACTGAATATATGCTAGATTCTTGTGGTCAGTGAAGATCTGGAGTGGGTGTACGGCTCCTTCCAGAAGATATCGCCACTCCTCCAAGGCTAGCTTAATGGCGAGCAGTTCTCTGTCTCCGATGGTATAGTTTCTCTCTGAAGGGGAGAATGTCTTGGAGAAAAAGCCGCAGGTGACCAACCATCCAGAAGGAGATCTCAGAGAGAACCGCACCGGCTCCGGTGGCAGAGGCATCCACCTCGAGTGTGAATGGCTTGTTAGCCTCTGGACGGTGTAGCACGGGAGCTGTGGCAAAGGCTTGCCTCAAGGTTCGGAAGGCGTTCTCGGCTTCGGTAGATCAGTGGTGAGCATCGGCTCCCTTACCGATCAAAGCGGAGATTGGAGCGGTCAGAGCGGAAAAGTGTGGAATAAACTGCTGGTAATAGTTGGCAAATCCCAGAAACCGCTGGATTGCCTTGATTCCCTGGGGACGCGGCCAATTGAGTACGGTGGTCACTTTTCCAGGGTCCATGCACAAGCCAGAGTCGGAAATGATGTAACCCAAGAACGTCAGTGACGACTGTTCGAAGGCGCATTTTTCAAGCTTGGCATAGAGACGATGTTTTCTCAGATGAAGTAGGACTTGGCGTACATCTTTTCTGTGCGTAGACTGATCCGGGGAAAACACCAGGATGTCGTCCAAGTAAACCACCACGCAGACGTAGAGAAGGTCTCGGAATATGTCATTAACAAATTCTTGGAACACTGCGGGGGCATTGCCCAAGCCGAAGGGCATAACCAGGTACTCATAGTGGCTGTCTCGGGTGTTGAAGGCGGTCTTCCATTCATCGCCAGAGCGGATCCGGACCAGATTGTAGGCCCCCCGGAGATCTAATTTCGTGAAGATCCTTGCACCCCGTAGACGGTCAAATAGCTCTGGAATAAGAGGGGGTATTTGTTCTTAATGGTGATATCATTGAGACCTCTATAGTCTATACAGGGACGAAGGGACCCATCCTTCTTCTTGACAAAAAAGAATCCGGCTCCCGCGGGCAGGGCCGGTTTTAGGCAAAGTGGGGCCCTAGGCAAAGTTTAAAATGGGGCCCCAAATGCTAACATATTGCACATCACACAGAAGCATTTCGGTTCTATTTACATGCGCTGAGTTCAGGATGCTAAATGAGTGTGATCGACAATATTGAAATCGTTCAACGCTTGTTTCCCGGCCTCGTTCCACCATCTGAGAAAGAATGATGGGAACAGAACAATCCCTAATGGATCACTAACAGATCACCATACAGTATCATGTTATCAGAAGCACATCTACAGTTTACACCCCATAGTCCTCCATATAATATAATGTCCCCCATAGTCCTCCATATTGTATAATATACTCCCTATAGTCCTCCATATTGCATAATACACTCCGAATAGTCTTCCATATAATATAATGTGACCCATAGTCCTCCATATATTATAATAGACTCCCCATAGTCCTCCATATAGAATAATACACTCCTCATAGCCCTCCATATATTAAAATACACTGCTCAGTCCTCCATATAGTATAATACACTCCTCATAGTGCTCCATATAGTATAATGCACTGCCATAGTCATCCATGTAGTACAATTCACTTCCCATAGTATAATACATGCCATAGTTCTTCATATAATGTATTCCCCATAGTCCTCAATACAGTATAATGCAGCCACCCCATAGAGCATAATGCAGCCACTCCACAGAGTATAATGCAGCCCCGCCATACAATATAATGTAACCCCCATGGAATATAATGCAGCCCCCCTCTTATAGTATAATGCAGCCACCCCTTAGAGAATAATGCAGCTAACCCACAGAGTATAATGCAGCCACTCCACAGAATATAATTTAACCCCCCATAGAATATAATGCAGCCCCTCCATAGAATATATGGCAACCCCCTCATAGAGTATAATGCAGTCTCTTATATAGTATAATGTAGCCCCTCCATAGAATACAATGTAGTCCTCCTCATATAGTATAATGCAACCCCATGGATTATAATGTAGCACCCTCATAAAGTAAAATATAGCCCCCATACAATATAATCTAGCCCCCATAGAATATAATGCAGCCCACCATAGAATACAATGTAGCCTCCTCATATAGTATAATGTAGCCCCCTCATAGAGTTTGATGCAATCACCCCCATAGAATAAAATAAATATAATACAGCCCCCCCATAGAATATAATGTAGCCCCAAATATAATATAATACAGCCCACCTCCCCATAGAATATAATGTAACCCCCCACATTATATAACACAGCCTCCCCCATAGAATATAATGTATAGTTCAATGCAGCGGTGGGGAGACTCGGCACTGGGGGCAGGCGGCCCCCCTGCCTCACAGGGGTACCATAGTGGCTGCGTGATGTGCCATTAGCTGGGGGCCCCTGGGGGAGTGGGGGCCCTAGGCAGCTGCCTGGTTTGCTTGCCCCTAACGCCAGCCCTGCCCGCGGGTGAGGACGACTTGCGAATAAAGCCTTTGGCCAGATTTTCCTGGACGTATTCAGACATAGCCTGAGTCTCGGGAAGGGGACAGCGGGTAGATTCGACCACGAGGCGGCGTGGAACCGGAGACAAGGTCGATGAGGCAGTCATATGGACGATGTGGAGGCAGGGTCTCTGCTTCCTTCTTGTCAAAGACGTCCAAAAAGGCCCGATAGGCGGAAGGTAGCTCGGTAGACGTCAACATAGAACGTGAGGAATCTTGCGGCTGTACGGTGAGCAGACACTTATTTTGGCAAGGTTGGCCCCACCGCAGGATGTCTCCAGAATGCCAGTCCAGGACAGGTTCTTGTGTTCTTAGCCAGGGAAGGCCCAAAAGAATGGTATGGGATAAGGAAGGCAGCACGTAAAATACTATCTTCTCCCTGTGCAAGGCTCCGACCTGAAGTTCCACTTCTTCAGTGACCTGAGTAACGGACTCCCGGAGGGGTTGGCCGTCGACCGACGCAATCTGCCGAGGGGTCTCCAGGGATCTGACAGGAATCCGAAGTCTCCTAACCGCCTCAAGTTGGATGAAGTTACCGGCTGCCCCAGAATCAATATAGGCCCATTCAGAAAAACGCTTAGTACTTAGATGCAAAAGGACAGAAAGAGTCAAGGGTAGAGAGGAGTCACAATTACCTAGGGAGGCCTCTCTTACCTGTCCTAGGCAGAGGCGTTTCCCGGACGAATCGGGCAAGAACGAAGAAAGTGAGACGCACTCCCACAATAGAAACAGAGCCTCTGTTCGACCCTTTCTCTCCGACGCTCCTCTACCGGATTAAGGCGATCCACTTGTATGGGTGCCGGGACCGAGGAAGCTGACATTGGGCGGGAACGGGGTGGACTACGGGCAGTCGGTGGAGCGCGAGAAGGCCTTCTCTCTCTGGCGAGCTCTCGAGATCGTTCCTGAAAGCATAGGTCGATGCGGGTGGCCAAAGAGATCAGGTCCTCCAGAGAGGAGGGAGTATCACGACCCGCCAACTCATCCTTGGTACGACCTGAGAGGCCCCGCCAAAAGGCTCCCACCAAGGCCTCATTGTTCCAACCCAACTCTGAGGACAGGGTGGGAAACCGAATGGCGTACTGACCTGCCGAGAGCGCACCCTGGTGCAGATTGAACAGAGATTCTGTGGAAGAGGCCAGGCGGCCCGGCTCATCAAACACCTTATGAAAGGTGTTCAGGAAAGAGGAGAGTTGAGCAACTAATGGGTCATCTCGTTCCCAGAGGGGGTAAACCCAAGCTAGGGCCTCTCCTTCTAAATGGGACACAATAAACGCCACCTTGGCTCGATCGGTGGGATACTGGTGTGGCAGTAATTCAAAGTGTAGCTGGCACTGATTTAAAAACCCTCTACACATTTTGGGGTCGCCACTGTATCGCGGGGGTTTAGCCAAACGAGGAGATGGGAGCGGAACCGCAGGCTGTGCCGGGGCTGCGGCCGCGGTCTGTAGGGCAAGCAGGCGGTTATCCACCGAGGCCATGTAATTCAGGATGTGAGCCTGAGTGTCGCGATGCTGGGCAAGCTCCTGTTGGAGACCGGCGATCTGGCTGGCACTCCCTGGATCCGAGGCCTGCAACGACGAGAGGCGGGACTCCATGGTCTTGAGGAAAGACATGATCCTCGTCTGATTTTCCCGTAGGAACAAAAGTTCCTTCTGGGTCGGAGTCAGGGTACCAGCGGGGTCCATGGCCTGATCGTTCTGTGAGGCTGGAAGGACTCCAAGGGTGAACCCACAGGACCGCGACGACGAACCTACCCCCGGGCGAGCGGGCCAGGTGTGCCACCCCCTATACAGGGAGCATTTGGGGCAGGCCCGGAGGAGACTATCGCCGCGGAAGCTGATACCTTGGGGACAACTGGAGGAGTAGACCGTCAGTCACCGGGGTGGAATGCAGACAGGACCGTCCGAAGGACACAGGAAGAACAGCTGCAGGACTAAATGGAGAGGATGACCGGGGCACAGGAGCAGGCAGGGACAGACAGGAGAGGCATACACGGGAGGAGGCATGAACGGACTGGACCGGCGGGCTCTGGAAGAAAATGCAAAGGCGGTGAGAGTTCAGCTAGTGAAGAAAGGCGGTATGCTAAGGCAAGGCTGGGTGCTAGGCAGGATTTAGGTGGACCCGAGAGTCTGTCATGGAATACCATAGACGATCAGGCAGCGATCCAGAGGAGAGGCTGCCTTTTATAGGGACATGAGTTCCGGGTCGGACCAGCAGGGTCATGGGGGCGGAGAGAGGACCGGCTAGCCAGTGCTGAGACCCGAGGTGTGAGCTGCGCGTGCGCCCCAGGGAGAGCAGTCAGGCTGACTGTGGGGCAAAGAGGCTGGAGTGCCGGCGGGCACGCGCCCGCTGCAGGGGCGCGCTGGAACGGCAGGCACGCCCGGAGGCCACGGGCAGCGTGGAGCCAGAGGAGGACGCGGCAGGAGCCGAGCGCGCGGTGGAGGCGGCGAGCGTGGGACCAGCGGGAGCGGTAGCGGTAAGCATGACACTGACATACATGTTGTTTAATAATTTGTTCAAAGATCTTTCCTGGTATAGAAGTCAGACTCACCAGCCTATACTTGCCTGGGTCCAATCAACCTCGGGGACCGGGCCCCGGCCTTTGCGCTCTCTGGACTGGAAGGGTTCTCTCTCTTTTTCAACCTGCTTCCCACCATCCTTCTATTCTCCTTCATTCCGATCTGTTCTATCTCTCTTATGGAATCTGTAGTCTTCAGTCTACGTCTCTTTCTCCTTCTCTTCCTTCCCTAGGGAGCTCGTTCCACTAAGACCGGTCCTCAGCCTCTCCTGACTGACTGCCTTCCTCCGCCTTGAGCTCCTCTCAGGCTGACCTGCTGTCAGCCTGCTCTCTCTCTCTCAGACCCTCGTCTGACTCCCTGCTCTGGGACTCACCCCAGACTGACCTTCTGTCAGACTGACCTGAAATCCTACACCTTCCCTTTCTTTTATATCTAACTCCACACGCCTCCCCAGCACCTCTCGTGTTACGAAGCCAGGGTCCACAAAAGGCACCCTATGACCTTTACAGCATAAAGCATGGATGGGTCCCTGCTGAACTATCCTGTGTGTGGGGTGCAGGTGTGGAGCGTGGTCAGGAGTTCCCACCTTACCTGGATGGTGGGGCACTACACCTTAGGAGAAGGTGCAGTACCTCTGTGGCGACTGAAGCCTCAGGGGCGCCACATGCCCCCTGTTAAACACAGCACATCTGTGGGATGTAAGACAACAAAAGGTACAATACAGGAACACACAAAATTTTAAAATGCTATTCAACAATACTTATCTAATCTTCCTAAGGTACGAGGCACATTTCTTAAAACGTTACAAACAGGTTCACTTCCTATCTTAGTATCAAAAGTTTACTTAAGTGCAATTCTCAATTCAAAGTGCTATACTCAACACATTTTCTTTATTACATTTTCTATCAATTATTCTCTTTTTCTTTCTCTCTTTCTCTACTGGATGCAAGACACTGACCATCTGTACTTGGCCTGTCACCTGTCACTTTCAATTCTTCAGTCTTTATTCAATTCTCACATTCTATCTCAAAACTTTTCTAATTCTCTGTATCAAATATTCTATAAAAGACCTTTACTTTTCATAAGGCACAACATTATCAAATACTTTTTCATAAAACATTCAAAATTCTTGTAAGGTGCTGAACACTGCTCCCAGCCGGGATTTCTTGCAGTGTCCCTTGAGGTAGACATCATTCTTCGAAAAGTGTCCATTCAAAAACATCATCTTCGCAGAGTCTTTACATGTAAAACCAAGAGAGAGCACCGAAAGGGGTGCAAACTATTTACAAGAAAGTTTTGGATCATACAACGTTCATGATCTCCACAGTTCCATTTGTAGAAAAACACTGACAATCAAAAGCAGGCAACAAAAGTGCTACCGGAAAAACATGATAGCAAAAATAAGGCACAACTGGTGCAAACAAACCCTCCTGGGTAACGAGATTTTAGTAAATGTAAATTTTTCTTAGTGGCTACCAAATTCAAAGTAGTCATTGGCAATCCGCAGGTACTCCTCTTCCCACAGTGTCAAGCCAGGGATCTTTGGTTTGGGCTGCTGAACTGGAGGTGTTGCAAGAGCAGCCTGACTCCTAGGATCAGGTACCTGAGCAGTCTGAGTGGTACCGGTGGATGGAGGGGCATTGACTGGTTTCGATGGCAGGTACCTCTCAATGAACTCTGCAGGGATATGTCGTACATTCAGGGCGTACCACCCCTGGAGTCCCTCATGCCGGGTGAAGGTCACATACTCCCCAGGCTGCAGGTCTCTATCTGGATGTCCTTTCTTCAGATGGGACTCCACATCCCGCCGGTTGAAGAACAGGTCACCAATGCGCTTGGGGTCCACGATGAATCCATAACCCCTCTCCTTATTCACATTCAGCACCTGCCCCCAACCAGCTGCATCCCGGGGACCATGGTACCCAGCACGGGCCTTCTCCTTTCGGGCCAGATCTGGGCCCAACACAGCCCTCTTCCTCTGCTCTCTCTCCCGGTATTCCGCTGCCAGCTGCCTAATGGTGTCCCGACATCCTGCCCAACTCTCTTCTTTCTCGCGCTCTTCCTGGGACCTGCTCTCACCCACAGCACCAGCATCCCGGTTCCAGACCAGGTCCAGGACGACCTGGCCAGCCGCGGCAACTGCAGGACACCCCAGGGTGTTATGATGAGTCACCGAAGGAGGAAAAAACAAAATACTAGCTAAGTCCAGAAAAACCAGAGAGGTTGGCAGCTATCGGATTGCAGACCCCTGAACCTATCCACAACAACTAGCAGTAGCCGTGGGGGGTTCCTACGGTGCCCTAGACCCCTCGATCACAGCCGGAGAACTACATAGCCTAAAGACAGAAAAGGGAAAAACTAAACTGCCCCAGAGCAGACCCCAAAGCAATAGGCAGCCCCTAACATATAATGACGGTGAAGCAAGATGAAAACACTAACACAGATAGAAAGACAGGTTGAGCAAATGATGGGGCCCAAGCTAACTAAATAGGACAGGACAGGAAAGCCGCTGTCTGCCATCCGCAAAAACCCTATCCAAAATGTGCCAACCGACTGATAGGAAAAACAGGCCCTGAAGTCGCTAGGCTTTAAAAGACTATATCAGCACTCAGGTATATTCTGAAGACAGAGCAAAAGATCAACAGATCAGAGACAAAAATGGAATTCAGCTCACCCCCGGCCGGGGATGGCAGAACTCCCAAAAAACAAGGCAAAACAAAAACAAAACTGAAGTGTACAAAGCAGAGCAGAAAAACTTAGCTTTGAGACGCAGGAATCAGACTGGTCTCCAAGAATCCAGCAGGATCACCAGCAAGGCAGAAGGGCGTCGACCGCCTTATATCCAGTCCTCAATTCCAGCCACCCAGTCATCATCTAGCTGCCCAGGTGTTTGGTAATCAGCCTCACTACCTTCTTTCACCAGAAGAGGGAGTTCATCAGACATCGACGGTGAAGGGGAAAATGAACTCACAACACCGGGGCCTCCCGAGGTGGAGGAACATCCGACATACCTGGGGCCTCCTGGTGGTGCGGCCTCTGCTCCGGTGCAGGCGGTGATGGAACGGATGGTGTCTCTGGATCCGCAGGGGTCTCTGCGGGGACCTGCGCAGCCGCGTCAGGTCCGGACGGGAGCTCCGCTTTCCCTCCCGGGTCCTCCGGTGACTTCTTCGGGCGAGCGGGACTCAGCCACACGGACAGCGTGGAGGTGAAAATTAACGCTGCCGGGGAACATTCCGGTGCGGTAGCGGCGGGTACCGATGGAGGGGGTACCGCTGGTGTGGGCCCCGTTGGGGCGCGCTGCCGTCTCAGCCTCTCCAGCGCGTCTCTTCTTAGCTGCAGATGGGTAGTCAGTTCCGTGATCTCATCCTGTAGCTGCCGGCAAATCATGCCAGCTTCAAGGTTGGAGCCGTCAGCCATGGAGCCGGGGGTTTGCACTTCCCCGCGCTCCGCAGGCCTCCTTCCCTCGCTCTCCAAAAATGGCGTTCTGGCATTCTTCCTCTTGCTCCGCCCTTCTGCTCGCCACTGGCTTCCTCTGCCCCTCTTTCCGGGGGCGGTGTCTTCTTCCCGCGCCTCCATACCAAGCCAGTATACGAACCCCACGGGGGGTGGGCCATGCATCGGTCACATAGTAATTCAGGCAGGGACAGCCCAAGACTCTTCGCGGTATTTTCTTAGGACCTCCCATCTCTTCACGCCCTTCTTCTCCGCGCTAGCGGCCATTTCTAATGTCCATTTTACAGTCTATTAATTTTGGTCTTCTGCACATTTTCAAAAGTTGTAAATCCAAGCACACATGGCATTGGGTCTCATCATCCTGTTCGTGACGCCAAAATTGGGTCGCCCTCGCACACCCAGGGCAGCGGGGTACTCGGTACTGGGCCGGTGTCAAGGCGGGAATGTGTCACAGCAGCGGCGACCCGGTCCGTGGCCCTGGTCGCCCAATATCAATGGCGGTGATGTTAATGGTGTTAAAGTTTATTAGAATAGTTTGTGATGCCACCCGTGGTGTTTGGCAAGTAAGATGTTAGGCCAACGCTGCATGCAGATCCGCTGGGACTGATGGTGTGGTGCAGCAAAGATGGTGTAGCTCCCCACAGGTGGAGCTGTAGTCCCAGGGCAGTGTAGGTGCAATGGATGAGGAGAGGCGCAGAATGGTATGGAGGCTGGTACCCAGGTGTAGTGGTGCGGGAATAACTGGAGGACACCAGGGTGTGCGGTTCCAAAGCTTTACTCACTGTTTGCAGTTCACTCAACTGCCTGCCTCCGTACTGTGTTCACCAGGTCAGGGCTCCAGCCAACCTCCAGGCAGGATAGGATTCTTCCTTCCACACTCTGCCAACATGTACCTTACTGAATGACTCCTCCAATGCGCCTTTGGGTGCGAAGCACTCCAGTACTTAGTTACCCTGGAATGCCTCTCTCTAGGTGTTCCTAGTCTTTACTTGTATGACAGACAGCTGTAGCCTGCTTCGGGGACTCCACTCTGCGACCCGGCTCTGTATCCAGTTGCTGTTGTGTCCCAAGTCTATGATGGAGCAAGGCGTTAGCAGCTCACCACTCCCCCGGTGTCTGTTGCCGGACATAAAGATCCAATCACCCTCGGGGACTGGGCCCCGGCCTTTGCGCTCTCTGGACTGGAAGGGTTCTCTCTCTTTCTCAACCTGTTTCCCACCGTCCTTCTATTCTCCTTCGTTCCGATCTGTTGTGTCTCTCTTATGGAATCTGTAGTCTTCAGTCTACGTCTCTTTCTCCTTCTCTTCCTTCCCTAGGGAGCTCGTTCCACTAAGACCAGTCCTCAGCCTCTCCTGACTGACTGCCTTCCTCCGCCTTGAGCTCCTCTCAGGCTGACCTGCTGTCAGCCTGCTCTCTCTCTCTCAGACCCTCGTATGACTCCCTGCTCTGGGACTCACTCCAGACTGACCTTCTGTCAGACTGACCTGAAATCCTATACCTTCCCTCTCTTTTATATCTAACTCCACCCGCCTCCCCAGCACCTCTCATGTTACGAAGCCAGGGACCACAAAAGGCACCCTATGACCTTTCCAGCATAAAGCATGGAAAAGGTCATAGGGTCAGGAGTTCCAACCTTACCTGGATGGTGGGGCACTACACCTTAGGAGAAGGTGCAGTACCTCTGTGGCGACTGAAGCCTCAGGGGCGCCACATATATCTATTAGGGAAGGCTAAATTGGCTTCTAACCCTGTGCTCACCATACCCAGACTTGAATTCTGTGGGGCTGTATTAGCCGTAGAGATCGAAAACTTCATACTGAGCAAACTAGCTATTCACGTGGATGACACAAGATTCTATACAAACAGTAAGGTTGTTCTGGGTTACATACACAACCAAACAAATTGCTTCTATGTCTATGTCAGTAGCCATGTTGAAAGGATCAGGAAATCTAATCCTGAACAATGGCAATATGTTCCATCCCATCTCAACCCTGGTGATCTTGCTACTAGGCCAGTGTCTGTTGGTACTTTTGCAAATTCTTCATGGTTACCAGGAGCAGAGTTCCTTAGTAATCAGTTTGAAGAGAGTGCCAATGAAGATAGCTTCAGTCTTCAGGATCCACACATTGATCCAGAGATCCATCCTGATCTCAGCATCCTCATCACCAAATCCAAAGATAAGATTGGCTTTGATTATTATTATTATTATTATTATTTATTATTGTTATAGCACCATTTATTCCATGGCTCTTTACATGTGAGGAGAGGTATACAAAATAAATACAAGTACAGTAATCTTAAACAATACAAGTCACGACTGGTACAGGATGAGAGAGGACCCTGCCCGCGAGGGCTCACATTCTACAAGGGATGAGTGAGGCTACAGTAGGTGAGAGTAGAGCTGGTTGTTCTGTCTCCGACATTTAATTTATAATCCTCATTATTCTGCTTGTTAATGTTTACAGTGTTTTTTGGCTCCATCTAGTGACCAGAGTCATAACCGCAGTGTTATTGTGTTTTACTTTCACTTTGCTGTATTTCCCTCCATTGCAGTGCATCCTGGTACGTTTGCAATGCACCCTGGTAGCCTTTTGCAAAGGATTATGGTATTTCCCTCCAGTCCACCATTTTCCTTCAGCCTGCATTCAGGAAGCATCTCATTTCTCTTCTCCCCTTGTGATAGCATTGTTGGTATGTATTTGTTTCCTGTATCCAATCCCTGTCTCATACTAGCCTGCTTAGCTAGTTCTCTCCTGGTTAGCTATTAGTGCAGATGTTGATTTACATTGTACTATGTATATATGTAGTTTCACCGCGTCAATACACCACCACGTTCAATAAAGCACAGATTCAACCTACAGCTCCTTATTGGACCCTGGTAGAGTGGTTTAGCTGCCTGTATAAGCTACGTGAATTCTGATTCATTTAGTGAGGACAGAACAGTGAAACAGCAGCCATCCAGCTAGTGGGAATTCAGAGAGAAGACAGTCTTCCATCCTGCAAGGGCCAGTGAAACAACGGCCATCCAGCTAGTGGAACTCAGGGATAAGACAGCCTTCCATCCAGCTTGCAGGAACTAGTGAAACTGCAGAAATCCACCTAGTGAGATTCAAGTCACCGGCTACACAGAGACTTAATACAGCTACATCAGTCTCTGCACAGCCAAGCATTCCCCCAAGACACTATGTCCCACAAATCACATAAGACAAAATCTGTTACTTCCATCTCCTCAAAGACTGTATCCATCAGCAGTTTGGTCACCATTGCCAGCGCAAATGCTGAGGCCACCAAAATACTAGCAAGCCTTGCTGACCGAGATGCAACTTAAATTATAGAGAGCTGACCTAGAGAGCAGGACGCAGTTAGAGAAGGCATGCGTGGATGCCGCCTTAGAGAGCCTAGCAGTAAACAGAGAAGCTGCCGCAGCTCTAGCTGGAGCAGAATTGCTGGAAACCACGCAAAACCCTGAGCTGCATAGCCAAAGCAGCACGCCAAGTCTGAAGTTGCCACTGCAAGATTCACCACAACGCACATCTCAGTATGTTAATGAACTTCCTGATCCAAACTATAACCAAGAACACATCTCCAGTGAAGTGAGTGAGTCACCATGAGGCTCAGCTCCAGGAAAACATGGAGCAAAGCAATTCTGCTAATGACTACCTTACCCCTCGCCAGGTAACCAACGTGAATCACCTTGCTGACACACCGATTGTCAGACCAAAGCAATATGACACCGGCTGGCGCCACCTTGAGGATACTAACAGTTATGAACGCACCTCACATCACTATCAGGGTGACCCATCACCAGTATACTCTGCTGACAACAGGTTCACAGCAGAATTTGCTAAGTTCTTCGCACAATGTGATCTGGTTGCCAAGGGGCTCATGAAATTCACTGACCACATTGAAGGTTACAGAGCTTGGAAAGCTTCCTTCCAAAATGTCACTAGAGACTTGAGGCTACAACATAGGGAAGAGATAGACCTCTTAGTGAAATACCTAGGAGAAGAGTCAGTCAAACACGCAGTAAGGATCAGAGACATTAATGTAAATCATCCTCTGATCAGCCTCAAACATATTTGGAAGAGGCTAGACAAGTGTTACGGCTCAGCAGAGGTAATAGAGAGAGCCTTGTTCAAAAGAATCGATGACTTTCCTAAAATATCTAACAAAGGTCTCCAGAAACATAGAGAACTAAGTGACCGGGTAAAGAAAGTCCTAGTTGCCAAACGTCAAGGTGACCTACAAGGACTTGCATTCCTTGACACAGCCAAAGGTGTTATCCCTATAGTCCAAAAGTTGCCCTACAATCTACAGGAGAGGTGGCTCACACATTGTTCCACGTACAAATACAAACACAGTGTTCCATTCCCTCTCTTCTTTTCCCTCGTTTGAAGACTTTATACACAAACAAGTGATAATCAGAAATGATCCCAGCTTTGATTTTGCAATGTCATATGCCACACCGTCACCAGCTCCAAACCCACGCAGAATGTCTGTGGCAGTGCACAAGACTTATGTTTCTTCTCCAAGTTCCAATCACAGGTCTGCTGGCCGCTTTCAATCAGAGACAAAGGTACAGGACCCTGACAAGCAGTGCCCCCTCCATCAGAAACCTCATCCTCTCCTGAAATGCAGAACCTTCAGGGGAAAATCTATGCCAGATCGCATAAGCTTCCTGAAAGAGAATGGTATCTGCTGCTCATCCACAACTCATCTCGCCAAGGATCGCCTTATGGTCAGTGTAAAATGCTCAAAGTGTGGCACCACAGATCATAATACTGCTCTACACCCTGGCCCAGCTCCATGGAGTGCACAAAACAGGCCAGCTAACAGTGAGCATGGCGGGGAGGAAAGGAACACTGATGCAGCTATGCCAGAGATCACTTCACAATGTACTGAAGTCTGTAGAGGGACAATAGACAGAAGATCCTGTTAAAAAATATGCTTCAAAGGGTCATAGAGACAAAGCTGTAAGACTGTATGCTATCTTGGATGATCAAAGTAATCAATCCTTGGCTAGATCAACATTCTTTGACCTATTCAACATCAAAGGGCCAAGCACCCCCTACTCATTAAAGACGTGTGCAGGTACTGTGACAACAGCAGGTAAGAAAGTCACTGACTACGAAATTGAGTCCTTAGACGGACGATTCTGCCTACCACTACCTACAATCATCGAGTGTAATCAAATCCCAGACAACAGATCTGAAATACCCACGCCAGATGTGGCAATCCATCACGTTCACTTAAAATGCATAGCACACCTTATACCGGAACTCGACCATCAGGCTCAGATAATACTGCTGTTGGGAAGAGATATCCCACAGCTCCATAAAGTGAGATGTCATATCAATGGGCTCCACAATGCTCCCTATGCCCAAAGGCAAACCTAGGATGGGTCATAATAGGAAACGTATGCTTGGGACACATGCACGCCCCATCTTCTGTGACAAGCACGTTAACAAATACATTGGAGAAATGACGCCCATCCCTGTTTCAACCTTGCAACAACGAGTTCCATGTCAAGGAACTACCACACAGCATCCAACTACCCAATCATGTAATAGACTTTACTCATGACAGCAGTATGGTGTCAGGAAGCTATGAGGAACAGTTGGGGTGCACAGTCTTCCAGAGAACTAAGCAAGACAGCCAAGTAGCAATGTCGGTAGAGGACAAGTTGTTCTTAGAGGAAATGGACAAGGGACTTGTAAAAAATGAGACCAACAGCTGGGTCGCACCTCTTCCCTTCAGAACTCACCGACCACGTCTACTGAACAACAGAAATCAGGCATTAAAACGTTTCTCCTCTCTTAAACATAATCTGCAAAAGAAACCAGAGATGAAAGATCAATTTTTCTCCTTTATGTCAAAGATTTTTGAGAATTGTCATGCAGAACTAACTCCCACTCTCAAAGACTCTGAAGAATGCTGGTTCCTACCCATGTTTGGAGTATACCACCCTAAGAAACCGGGCCAGATTAGAGTGGTGTTTGACTCCAGTGCTAAGTTTGATGATATCTCCCTGAATGATGTTCTACTGACAGGACCAGACCTCAATAACAAACTGCTGGGAGTACTTATGTGCTTCCGTAAGGATTTCATTGCCTTCATCACTGACATCCAGCAAATGTTCCATTGTTTCCTTGTGAGAGAGAGAGAGAGAGACAAGAACTTCCTAAGATTCTTCTGGTACAGAGACAATGATCCTACTAAAAAGGTCACAGAGTACTGCATGAGAGTGCACATCTTTGACAATAGTCCTTCACCTGCAGGCGCCATTTATGGACTCCAAAGATTGGCTCAAGAAGGAGAAACAGAATACCGATCAGATGTCAGACAATTCATAGAAAAAGACTTTTATGTTGATGACTGTCTGAAAGCCATGCCTTCAAATGAGACTGCCATCAGTCTTCTCAGGAGAGCCCAAGAGATGCTTGCTTGCTCTAACCTCAGGCTTCACAAAATAGCCTCAAACAGCCAAGAACTCATGAAAGCATTCTCTTCACAAGACTTGTGTAACAGTCTCAGAGACCTGGACCTGGGGTCAGACCCCACACCAATGCAAGGCAGCCTCAGGCTTCTCTGGAATCTACAGTCAGACACTTTCACCTTTCAGGTCAACCAGGAAGAAAAGCCTTTCGCACGCAGAGGTGTCCTGTCTACCATCAACAGTCTGTACGATCCCCTGGGGTTTGCAGCTCCTGTTACCATACAAGGCAAAGCCTTACTAAGAGACTTAACTAAGGAAACATCTGACTGGGATGCACCTCTGCCACCTGATAAGAGAATCCAGTGGGAAGTATGGAAGAACTCTTTAGCAGCCCTCTCCAACCTGAATGTTTCAAGACCATACACCTCTGTGCCGTCTACAGATATACAAAGCGAAAGACTGTATGTATTTGCAGATGCTTCTGTCAAAGCAATTTCTGCTGTTGCCTATTTCAAAACTGTGGACTCCAAATGTCAGAGCCACATTGGATTCGTTATGGGGAAGGCCAAACTTGTCCCACAACCAGATCACACTATACCAAGGTTAAAGCTTTGTGCTGCAGTCTTAGCCGTCGAGTTAGCAGAGTACATCGCATCCGAGATGGATATCGACCTGACACAAGTCAAGTTCTACTCAGACAATAAAGTAGTCCTGGGATACATCCACAATGAAACTAGATGATTCTACGTTTATGTCAACAACAGAGTGCTACGAATTAGGAGATCAGTTCATCCCAAACAGTGGCATTACATTCCCACGGACCAAAATCCTGCAGATCATGCAACTAGAGCAGTTGACGCAAGTCAACTAGGAAGCACAACATGGCTCTCAGGACAAAAACCATTATACACTGAGGAACGTTTTTTCAGACATCTTTGAACTAGTGGGAGAAGACTCAGATGCTGAAATCCGCCCTCAGGTGTCTACACTCCATACAACGACTTTTGCTATCCAGCTTGGATCTCACAGATTTGACAAGTTTTAAAGTTGGAAGTCACTCATTCGAGCCATTACCTGCCTGACTCATATAGCTCGCTCATTCAAGACCACCAGAGCTTGTGACACAGAAAAATATAAAGGTTGGCATCTCTGTAAAAACACCTATGTTACCTCCGACTTGGAATTTTCCAGAAACCACATCATCTTCACTGTTCAAAGAGAAACCTACTCTGTGGAAATCCAATGTCTCATTAACAAAGCTCCAATACCAGCGAGCAACGCATTGAGAAAACTCGACCCATTCATCGACAACAATGGCCTGCTGAGAGTAGGAGGCTGACTCAAAGATGCTAAAATGGAGTTTGAGGAGAAATTCCTTCTTATCATTCCCGGAAAATGTCATGTTGCCTACTTAATTGTACAACACTACCACAACCTGGTCAAACACCAAGGAATACTATTAACAGAAGGAGCCATCAGAACTGTTGGCCTATGGATTGTCAGTGCAAAGAAACTCATCAGTAGTGTCATCTACAAATGCATTACCTGCCGTAAGCTTCGTGGTTCGACTCAGACCCAAAAGATGGCTGACCTGCCAGCAGGTAGACTCAGCCTAGACCTTCCTTTTACCAGCATTAGTCTCAATGTGATTGGGCCTTGGTCAGTTGTTACACGTCACACGAGAGGCAGACAAGCTAATAGTAAGCGTTGGGCTGTCATGTTTACCTGTCTCTCAATTAGAACCATCCACATAGAGCTCATTGAGTCACTTGGCACTTCAAGCTTCATCAATGCATTGAGACATTTCATTGCCATCTGTGGTCCTATCAAACATATACGTTCAGACAGAGGTACCAACTTCATTGGTGCAGCAAAGGAATTGAGAATACCTTCAAATCTAGACCATAAGGCTCTCGAGAGTTTCCTAAGTGACCAAAGTTGCACATGGTCATTCAACCCACCTCACTCCTCACACATGGGCAGATCTTGGGAATGAATGATTGGCCTAGTACGGAGAATTCTTGACTCCACTCTTCTTCAAGAAGTAAGGATGGCAACGTCCGCAAAGTTGAACTGAGGATGGCCAAAGTGAATGAACTTAAGACGTTCTCCAGACCAGTAACTGAGCTGGTCCTATTGTTGTCTTCTGAGAAAAAGGATAGTGACATCTGTTTGATGCTTTCTCCGATATTTTATTTATAATCCTCATTATTCTGCATGTTAATGTTTACAGTGTTTTTTGGCTCCATCTAGTGACCAGAGTCATAACCGCAGTATTATTGTGTTTTACTTTCACTTTGCTGTGTTTCCCTCCATTGTAATGCATCCTGGTCAGTTTGCAATGCAATGTATTCTGGTAGCCTTTTGCAAAGAATTATGGTATTTCCCTCCAGTCCACATTTTTCCTTCAGCCTGCATTCAGGAAGCATCTCATTTCTCTTCTCCCCTTGAGATAGCATCGCTGGTATGTATTTATGTTTCCTGTATCCAATCCCTGTCTCATACTAGCCTGCTTAGTTAGTTCTCCCCAGGTTAGCTATTAGTCCAGATGTTGATTTACATTGTATTATGTATATATGAATCCCTGATGAACCCAGTATTGATTGCATCCATATATGTTTTGTTTGTAGTTTCACTGCGCCAATAAAACCCCACGTTCAATAAAGCACAGATTCAACCTACAGTCTCCTTATTGGACCCCGGTAGAGCAGTTTAGCTGCCTATATAAGCTACATGAATTCTGTTTAATTTAGTGAGGACAGAACACTGGTTGTGCAGCGGTTTGGTGGATCAGTGGTTAATGCAGATTGTAGGCATGTCGGAAGAGGTAAGTCTTCAGGTTCCTTTTGAAGGTTTCCATGGTAGGTGAGAGTCTGATATGTTATGGTAGATAGTTCCAGAGTAGGGGGGATACGCGGGAGAAATCTTGTATGTGATTGACAGCGAATTGATCGCTTCTCCAGATGGTCAAGGCTTGTTTTGCACCATCACATCTTTACCCTGAACTTGAAACTTCCTATGGGCTTTTAGGCCATTTAAGATGCTCATCTGATTGTACTTCAACTTGAACCATTGGATTACAATGTGATGGAGACAGTTTGGCCTAGTGCAATTTATACAATTATGGCGCCCCCAGGAGTATGGCCGCCACAGTGGCTTTGCCTTCCTCCAGGGAGGGTAATGCCAGGCTTGTAGGCAATAAAGGGTCTCTCTCGCAGTTAACCTATACATGCAACACAGTTCCACTCCAGGCCAGCAGGGGGGACTCTGAACTGGAAATAAGGGGAGGAGTGCTCTCTGAGGGCCAGGAGGAAGTAGTGGTTAGTTAGTCTGAGGAGGGTGAAGTGTGCAGACGTGTGGGAGAAGCACAGAGATCGAGCAGAGAGGAAAGGCTCATCTCCAGTGAGAGCGCATGAACTGGAGCCTGGTCTCCACTGTTGTATGGATATTAAGGATCCTGCAACAGACACCAGAGGAGTAGGTGGCTGTAAATGCCCTACCCCCATCTAAGACTCGGAGGCACAACAGCACGGAGTGAGCCAAGAGAGGAATAGCGGCTACAGCTGTCTGCCATATGAGGAGTGAGAGTAGAAGAGAATTGAGGGGAACTCCAGTGTAACTCAGTACTAGGAGTACTTCACTCAAATAAGCGCTAGGAAGGAGACTGCACAGCCCATCTGCTGAGAGAGAATCCCTGAGTTGCTTCCAGGCTAGCCTGCTCCAGTACCATCTGTAATCAGGACCCTGGACTGCATTTGTCAAGTAAAAGTACAGAAACTGCACCCCGCTGTGTCTTGTCTACTTCCTACCCTTCCGGGACCGCTACATCCCCGTGCCAACCACATCTACACTGCCCTGGGGCTACAGCTCCACCTGTGGGAACTTCACCATCTTGGCTGCAACACGCCACCAGCCCCAGAGGACTGCATGCAGCGTCGGCATAACATCTCACTTGCCGAACACCACAGGTGGCGTCACAAACTATTCCATTAACTACATTCCATCAATTCCAATTTCCCCCTTTTTACATTGGGCGCTCAGGGCCACAGACCGAGTCACCGCTGCCCTGGGAGGGCGACCCACAATCTGAATATGGGCTAATCAATAGATTATTCCAGGAACTTGCTATAGACATTAGTCTACCTCGTTCATACGTTATTATATTGTTGTATTGCATGCATTGTTTTTGTCTTCCAGGTTGAGGTATCCTTCAGCAAACTTCAGGAGAACACCTCAACTTCAAGATGGTTAATATAGTGAACTCCAAGGTTTTCTGACTGGGAGTGTGCAGTTCAGTTAATTGTCTACTAATGCTTTCAGCCGTTGCAGGGATATTCGCCTAATGTTATATGGCTTAATTCATTTATTATCATATATAGATATTATTGGCAGAATACCCATGCAGCACAGACTTCAGACCAGACAATTAGATACTAATCTCTCCCCATACATGAAGTCCTCCTCACTCCTGGACAGCATCACAGACAACGTGGCACCTGAGAATTACTGTATACTGGTTTGGGAAAGGAAAACTCATAGACATTTCAGGAGAGTTGGCAAGGTATGAGCTAGCGGTAAGCATCAAGTTTCTCAAAATCTAAATGATCCCAAAAAGAAAAATGTGGCAGGACCAAGAATTTATAAAAATACATATAGAAATGTTATTAAATACCAAATACACACAAAATGATAAAAGCTTCCAAAAAATTACAGACACATAAAAGAAAACCCAGTAGGTGAGAGTGTCCAATGTGGGTGCCGCGAGAACAACGTCCAATGTGGGTGCCGTGAGAACAACGTCCAATGTGGGTGCCGCGAGAACAACGTCCAATGTGGGTGCCGTGAGAACAACGTCCAATGTGGGTGCCGCGAGAACAACGTCCAATGTGGGTGCCCTGATAACTAACAGAAATAACATTATTAAGTGACATAAGTATATAAAGAATGGAGACAATCTCCAAGAGGAATAGTTTAAAGGTCACCATACAAAAGTATCAAGATAATAAAGCCCACAATATTGCACATTGTAAAAAACATCTGGTGTCTACTAGTCATCATGAAATTGTGTGAGGCCTAGTCACTAGAGCACAGGTAGCGTTAATGATTTGTGCTGCAAATTCATGATGACGGGGCCTATTAAATGCAGGATACTGGGCTGAGTATGCTGACAAAAAGGACTGGACTGAACCATGGTTGCCAACCGTCCAGAAATTTCGGGACAGCTCGTAAAAAATAGGGCACTTGTTTGCCCTCTCCGTTAAAAAAAAATTAAGGAGCCCGTGATTTTTTTTTTTAAAGACTATATTAAGTATAATTTTCATCATTTTATAATTTACAGTGATTGCAGCTGATGTCTTCATATGAGAATTTTTGGCTAGTGACATAAATTATTTATAATCAGAATGATTTGTTACGGTTTTGCAATGTGTCAGTAAAAATTATTGATTTTATGATAAGCTGTCCAAAAAAAAAAAAAAAAAGTCAAGTTGGCAACTCTGGATCAGACTGGATGCCGATTCATTGCAGAGCAATTATTTTTTTCATGGATAGCTGTATTTTTTTTTTCTCTCGTTTTACAAGTAATTTTTGTATTCAATAAGCCTAATAGGCAGATTATTTTTCCAAGGGTCGAAAATAATTTTTTTAATCTACTCTTGCATAATAGAGTGAAATGATACTTGAGGAGATAATCCACATTGATATCTAGCTTTTTAAAACTGCATTATGATAATTGCGTCTGGGGTAATAGTAGGTCTAAGCTAAAATTAAATGGCTCAGACACTAACTCAGAGACAGAATTTTTTGTTTATTAATTTGCAAACAGCAGCCTGGAAAATAGTAATTTACTGCAAGTAGTTGGTAGGTATTAAATGAGGATGTTCCCAGCAAAGAGCAAACAGATGAACGGCATGCTAGGGCACACAAATCACCACATTACCAGACGGAGCTATTTATCTGAAGTATTGCGGCATATGATTCAGTCAAAAAATGGAGGTGCTTGCATGAAAAAACATAAATATATCAATGTGAAGCAAAAAAAGAAGAAATATGCAGCACTCACCAATGTAGCTGAAAATAGCTTAGTTACTCACCGATAACGGTGTTTCTCGGAACCCATGACAGCACCACGGAGAGAGGGGATCCGCCCTTCAGGGACAGGAACCTACAGATAAAAAGGGCGGTACCTCTCCTCCGCCTTCAGTTGGTTACAGAGCATCAGAGGGTCTCCAGGTTAGTTAGACAACAGAAATATATACACAACATTATAATACTGCTTACTTATCAAAGCACCGTGCCTAAACGGAAACACTCTACTAACAGTAAAACGTGCTCACCATACTCGTGAAGGGGAGGGGAATAAGCGGGTGCTGTCATGGGTTCCGAGAAACACCGTTATCGGTGAGTAACTAAGCTATTCTCTCTCACCCATGACAGCACCTCGGAGAGAATTTCAGAGATTGGTAGCTTAGGGAGGGACCACCGCCTGAAGGACCCTTCTCCCGAAGGTCAGGTCAGACGTAGAGGCTAGATCTAGGCGGTAGTGCTTGAAAAAGGTAGAAGGTGTTGACCAGGTGGCCGCCTTACAGATTTGTTCTATTGATACCTCAGATCTTTCAGCCCATGAGGTCGCCATTGCCCTTGTGGAATGAGCTCTCAGCCCCTCTGGGATGGTATTTCCGCTGGATGAATATGCTAGGGCGATCGCATCCCTTATCCACCTTGCCAGGGTACTCTTGGATGCTTTGAGCCCCTTCCAAGAACCCTGGAAACACACAAAGAGAGACCCTTCCTTCCTACACTTTTTGGTGGCCTCTAAGTATTGTACTAGGCACCTTTTAACATCTAAAGTATGGAATTTTTCTTCCCCTTTATTTTTTGGATTTGGGCAGAAGGAAGGAAGGACTACCTCCTGGGACCTGTGGAAATGTGATGACACTTTAGGTAAATAGGCTGGGTCAGGTTTTAAGATGACTCTATCATATAAAATTTTTGGAAAAGGAGGCCCTGCTGACAAGGCTTGAATATCGCTCACTCTTCGGGCTGATGTTAGTGCCACCAGAAGCACAGTTTTGAGTGATAGGATCCTTAGGGTTGCCGAGTGAATGGGTTCAAATGGAGGGCCTGTCAGTGTTGAAAGTACAAGGTTCAAGTCCCATGAGGGTAATCTTTGACTGATTATTGGCCTAGATCTGGTTGCGGCTTTAATAAACCGTGCTACCCAGGGGTCACCTGCCACATCATGGTTATAGAGGGCGCCTAATGTATTTGTACTTTTAACGTGTTGACCGCCAGACCCTGTTCTAGGCCCTTTTGTAGGAATTCTAGGATTTTATCAATCTGAACCCCATCCTGAACCTTTGACCCAGAAGTGGATAGGAATTTTTCCATGTTCTACCGTAAGCTCTCATCGTAACTGGTTTCCTACTTTTTTGTAGTGTAGTTATCAGTAGAGTTGAGCGAAACGGGTCGAAAAATTTCAAAAGTCACCGACTTTTGGCAAAGTCGGGTTTCATGAAACGAAACCCGACCCTAGGATGAGGTCGGCCACGAGGTCGGCGACTTACGCGCCAAAGTCGCGTTTCAAAAGTTTGTTTTGCGCTCTTTTTCAGCCAGTCAGGATCCACAGACACTGTGGGCAACGTGATGACATAGGCAGGGGTCACCACCATCTTTCAGAAGGGCATGCAAGTGATTGGCTTGCTTTGGTGGGCGTCACAGGGGGTATAAAAGGGCGTGCACGCCGACCGCCATCTTACTTCTGCCGATCTCAGTATAGGGAGAGGTTGCTGCTGATTCTGTAGGGAGAGCGTTAGGCAGGGAAGAAGACAAAAAAACTGCTTCTGCTGCTAGCGATTTGGCCTGCACAACACACCAGTCACTGTGTGTGCAGTGCAAGGGGAGGCTATATAGTGGTGTATCAGTGGTGTTGGTTGTTGGGCTGCCTTCTAAGGCTTCCTGACATTCCTGCATTGCTGTTTACCCACTGCTCCACAAACTGCTTTTTTAAAAGCAATCCCAATTTTTTTTTTTGTCCTGCTGAGAAGAAAAAAAAACTGCTTCTGCTGCTAGCGATTTGGCCTGTACAACACACCAGTCACTGTGTGTGCAGTGCAAGGGGAGGCTATATAGTGGTGTATCAGTGGTGTTGGTTGTTGGGCTGCCTTCTAAGGCTTCCTGACATTCCTGCATTGCTGTTTACCCACTGCTCCGCAAACTGCTTTTTTAAAAGCAATCCCAATTTTTTTTTTTTGTCCTGCTGAGAAGAAAAAAAAAACTGCTTCTGCTGCTAGCGATTTGGCCTGTACAACACACCAGTCACTGTGTGTGCAGTGCAAGGGGAGGCTATATAGTGGTGTATCAGTGGTGTTGGTTGTTGGGCTGCCTTCTAAGGCTTCCTGACATTCCTGCATTGCTGTTTACCCACTGCTCCGCAAACTGCTTTTTTAAAAGCAATCCCAATTTTTTTTTTTGTCCTGCTGAGAAGAAAAAAAAACTGCTTCTGTTGCTAGCGATTTGGCCTGTACAACACACCAGTCACTGTGTGTGCAGTGCAAGGGGAGGCTATATAGTGGTGTATCAGTGGTGTTGGTTGTTGGGCTGCCTTCTAAGGCTTCCTGACATTCCTGCATTGCTGTTTACCCACTGCTCCGCAAACTGCTTTTTTAAAAGCAATCCCAATTTTTTTTTTTTGTCCTGCTGAGAAGAAAAAAAAACTGCTTCTGCTGCTAGCGATTTGGCCTGTACAACTCACCAGTCACTGTGTGTGCAGTGCAAGGGGAGGCTATATAGTGGTGTATCAGTGGTGTTGGTTGTTGGGCTGCCTTCTAAGGCTTCCTGACATTCATGCATTGCTGTTTACCCACTGCTCCGCAAACTGCTTTTTTAAAAGCAATCCCATTTTTTTTTTTTTTTGTGCTGCTGAGAAGAAAAAAAAAAAACTGCTTCTGCTGCTAGCGATTTGGCCTGCACAACACACCAGTCACTGTGTGTGCAGTGCAAGGGGAGGCTATATTGTGGTGTATCAGTGGTGTTGGTTGTTGGGCTGCCTTTTAAGGCTTCCTGACAGGCTGGCATTGCTGTTTACCCACTGCTCTGCAAACTGCTTTTTTAAAAGCAATCCAATCTCCCTTATCCTCTAGTCACTTTTGTAACAGCTGTGCCATCGAGCCTGTGACATAGCGCTCAGATATCAGTGGGCCTCACACAATCCAAAAGTGTCCAGTGTCCACAAGTGTGTGCAGAAATTCAAAATCTCCTTTATCCTCTAGTCACTTTGGTCACAGCTGTGCCATCGAGCCTGTCACATAGCGCTCAGATATTCATTGGGCCTCACACAATCCAAAAGTGTACAGTGTCCACATGTGTGTGCAGAAATTCAAAATCTCCCTTATCCTCTCGTCACTTTTGTCACAGCTGTGCCATCGAGCCTGTGACATAGCGCTCAGATATCAGTGGGCCTCACACAATCCAAAAGTGTCCAGTGTCCACAAGTGTGTGCAGAAATTCAAAATCTCCCTTATCCTCTAGTCACTTTGGTCACAGCTGTGCCATCGAGCCTGTCACATAGCGCTCAGATATTCATTGGGCCTCACACAATCCAAAAGTGTCCAGTGTCCACAAGTGTGTGCAGAAATTCAAAATCTCCCTTATCCTCTCGTCACTTTTGTCACAGCTGTGCCATCGAGCCTGTCACATAGCGCTCAGATATCAGTGGGCCTCACACAATCCAAAAGTGTCCAGTGTCCACAAGTGTGTGCAGAAATTCAAAATCTCCTTTATCCTCTAGTCACTTTGGTCACAGCTGTGCCATCGAGCCTGTCACATAGCGCTCAGATATTCATTGGGCCTCACACAATCCAAAAGTGTCCAGTGTCCACAAGTGTCTGCAGAAATTCAAAATCTCCCTTATCCTCTAGTCACTTTGGTCACAGCTGTGCCATCGAGCCTGTCACATAGCGCTCAGATATTCATTGGGCCTCACACAATCCAAAAGTGTCCAGTGTCCACAAGTGTGTGCAGAAATTCAAAATCTCCCTTATCCTCTCGTCACTTTTGTCACAGCTGTGCCATCGAGCCTGTGACATAGCGCTCAGATATCAGTGGGCCTCACACAATGCAAAAGTGTCCAGTGTCCACAAGTGTGTGCAGAAATTCAAAATCTCCCTTATCCTCTAGTCACTTTGGTCACAGCTGTGCCATCGAGCCTGTCACATAGCGCTCAGATATCAGTGGGTCTCACACAATCCAAAAGTGTCCAGTGTCCACAAGTGTCTGCAGAAATTCAAAATCTCCCTTATCCTCTAGTCACTTTGGTCACAGCTGTGCCATCGAGCCTGTCACATAGCGCTCAGATATTCATTGGGCCTCACACAATCCAAAAGTGTCCAGTGTCCACAAGTGTCTGCAGAAATTCAAAATCTCCCTTATCCTCTCGTCACTTTTGTCACAGCTGTGCCATCGAGCCTGTCACATAGCGCTCAGATATCAGTGGGCCTCACACAATCCAAAAGTGTCCAGTGTCCACAAGTGTGTGCAGAAATTCAAAATCTCCCTTATCCTCTCGTCACTTTTGTCACAGCTGTGCCATCGAGCCTGTCACATAGCGCTCAGATATTCATTGGGCCTCACACAATCCAAAAGTGTCCAGTGTCCACAAGTGTGTGCAGAAATTCAAAATCTCCCTTATCCTCTAGTCACTTTGGTCACAGCTGTGCCATCGAGCCTGTCACATAGCGCTCAGATATTCATTGGGCCTCACACAATCCAAAAGTGTCCAGTGTCCACAAGTGTGTGCAGAAATTCAAAATCTCCCTTATCCTCTCGTCACTTTTGTCACAGCTGTGCCATCGAGCCTGTGACATAGCGCTCAGATATCAGTGGGCCTCACACAATGCAAAAGTGTCCAGTGTCCACAAGTGTGTGCAGAAATTCAAAATCTCCCTTATCCTCTAGTCACTTTGGTCACAGCTGTGTCATCGAGCCTGTCACATAGCGCTCAGATATCAGTGGGTCTCACACAATCCAAAAGTGTCCAGTGTCCACAAGTGTCTGCAGAAATTCAAAATCTCCCTTATCCTCTAGTCACTTTGGTCACAGCTGTGCCATCGAGCCTGTCACATAGCGCTCAGATATTCATTGGGCCTCACACAATCCAAAAGTGTCCAGTGTCCACAAGTTTCTGCAGAAATTCAAAATCTCCCTTATCCTTTCATTACTTTTGTCACAGCTGTGCCATCGAGCCTGTCACATAGCGCTCAGATATCAGTGGGCCTCACACAATCCAAAAGTGTCCAGTGTCCACAAGTGTGTGCAGAAATTCAAAATCTCCCTTATCCTCTAGTCACTTTGGTCACAGCTGTGCCATCGAGCCTGTCACATAGCGCTCAGATATTCATTGGGCCTCACACAATCCAAAAGTGTCCAGTGTCCACAAGTGTGTGCAGAAATTCAAAATCTCCCTTATCCTCTCGTCACTTTTGTCACAGCTGTGCCATCGAGCCTGTCACATAGCGCTCAGATATCAGTGGGCCTCACACAATCCAAAAGTGTCCAGTGTCCACAAGTGTGTGCAGAAATTCAAAATCTCCCTTATCCTCTCGTCACTTTTGTCACAGCTGTGCCATCAAGCCTGTGACATAGCGCTCAGATATCAGTGGGCCTCACACAATCCAAAAGTGTCCAGTGTCCACAAGTGTGTGCAGAAATTCAAAATCTCCTTTATCCTCTAGTCACTTTGGTCACAGCTGTGCCATCGAGCCTGTCACATAGCGCTCAGATATTCATTGGGCCTCACACAATCCAAAAGTGTCCAGTGTCCACAAGTGTGTGCAGAAATTCAAAATCTCCCTTATCCTCTCGTCACTTTTGTCACAGCTGTGCCATCGAGCCTGTGACATAGCGCTCAGATATCAGTGGGCCTCACACAATGCAAAAGTGTCCAGTGTCCACAAGTGTGTGCAGAAATTCAAAATCTCCCTTATCCTCTAGTCACTTTGGTCACAGCTGTGCCATCGAGCCTGTCACATAGCGCTCAGATATCAGTGGGTCTCACACAATCCAAAAGTGTCCAGTGTCCACAAGTGTCTGCAGAAATTCAAAATCTCCCTTATCCTCTAGTCACTTTGGTCACAGCTGTGCCATCGAGCCTGTCACATAGCGCTCAGATATTCATTGGGCCTCACACAATCCAAAAGTGTCCAGTGTCCACAAGTGTCTGCAGAAATTCAAAATCTCCCTTATCCTCTCGTCACTTTTGTCACAGCTGTGCCATCGAGCCTGTCACATAGCGCTCAGATATCAGTGGGCCTCACACAATCCAAAAGTGTCCAGTGTCCACAAGTGTGTGCAGAAATTCAAAATCTCCCTTATCCTCTCGTCACTTTTGTCACAGCTGTGCCATCGAGCCTGTCACATAGCGCTCAGATATTCATTGGGCCTCACACAATCCAAAAGTGTCCAGTGTCCACAAGTGTGTGCAGAAATTCAAAATCTCCCTTATCCTCTCGTCACTTTTGTCACAGCTGTGCCATCGAGCCTGTGACATAGCGCTCAGATATCAGTGGGCCTCACACAATGCAAAAGTGTCCAGTGTCCACAAGTGTGTGCAGAAATTCAAAATCTCCCTTATCCTCTAGTCACTTTGGTCACAGCTGTGCCATCGAGCCTGTCACATAGCGCTCAGATATCAGTGGGTCTCACACAATCCAAAAGTGTCCAGTGTCCACAAGTGTCTGCAGAAATTCAAAATCTCCCTTATCCTCTAGTCACTTTGGTCACAGCTGTGCCATCGAGCCTGTCACATAGCGCTCAGATATTCATTGGGCCTCACACAATCCAAAAGTGTCCAGTGTCCACAAGTGTCTGCAGAAATTCAAAATCTCCCTTATCCTCTCGTCACTTTTGTCACAGCTGTGCCATCGAGCCTGTCACATAGCGCTCAGATATCAGTGGGCCTCACACAATCCAAAAGTGTCCAGTGTCCACAAGTGTGTGCAGAAATTCAAAATCTCCCTTATCCTCTCGTCACTTTTGTCACAGCTGTGCCATCGAGCCTGTCACATAGCGCTCAGATATTCATTGGGCCTCACACAATCCAAAAGTGTCCAGTGTCCACAAGTGTGTGCAGAAATTCAAAATCTCCCTTATCCTCTAGTCACTTTGGTCACAGCTGTGCCATCGAGCCTGTCACATAGCGCTCAGATATTCATTGGGCCTCACACAATCCAAAAGTGTCCAGTGTCCACAAGTGTGTGCAGAAATTCAAAATCTCCCTTATCCTCTCGTCACTTTTGTCACAGCTGTGCCATCGAGCCTGTGACATAGCGCTCAGATATCAGTGGGCCTCACACAATGCAAAAGTGTCCAGTGTCCACAAGTGTGTGCAGAAATTCAAAATCTCCCTTATCCTCTAGTCACTTTGGTCACAGCTGTGTCATCGAGCCTGTCACATAGCGCTCAGATATCAGTGGGTCTCACACAATCCAAAAGTGTCCAGTGTCCACAAGTGTCTGCAGAAATTCAAAATCTCCCTTATCCTCTAGTCACTTTGGTCACAGCTGTGCCATCGAGCCTGTCACATAGCGCTCAGATATTCATTGGGCCTCACACAATCCAAAAGTGTCCAGTGTCCACAAGTTTCTGCAGAAATTCAAAATCTCCCTTATCCTTTCATCACTTTTGTCACAGCTGTGCCATCGAGCCTGTCACATAGCGCTCAGATATCAGTGGGCCTCACACAATCCAAAAGTGTCCAGTGTCCACAAGTGTGTGCAGAAATTCAAAATCTCCCTTATCCTCTAGTCACTTTGGTCACAGCTGTGCCATCGAGCCTGTCACATAGCGCTCAGATATTCATTGGGCCTCACACAATCCAAAAGTGTCCAGTGTCCACAAGTGTGTGCAGAAATTCAAAATCTCCCTTATCCTCTCGTCACTTTTGTCACAGCTGTGCCATCGAGCCTGTCACATAGCGCTCAGATATCAGTGGGCCTCACACAATCCAAAAGTGTCCAGTGTCCACAAGTGTGTGCAGAAATTCAAAATCTCCCTTATCCTCTCGTCACTTTTGTCACAGCTGTGCCATCAAGCCTGTGACATAGCGCTCAGATATCAGTGGGCCTCACACAATCCAAAAGTGTCCAGTGTCCACAAGTGTGTGCAGAAATTCAAAATCTCCTTTATCCTCTAGTCACTTTGGTCACAGCTGTGCCATCGAGCCTGTCACATAGCGCTCAGATATTCATTGGGCCTCACACAATCCAAAAGTGTCCAGTGTCCACAAGTGTGTGCAGAAATTCAAAATCTCCCTTATCCTCTCGTCACTTTTGTCACAGCTGTGCCATCGAGCCTGTGACATAGCGCTCAGATATCAGTGGGCCTCACACAATGCAAAAGTGTCCAGTGTCCACAAGTGTGTGCAGAAATTCAAAATCTCCCTTATCCTCTAGTCACTTTGGTCACAGCTGTGCCATCGAGCCTGTCACATAGCGCTCAGATATCAGTGGGTCTCACACAATCCAAAAGTGTCCAGTGTCCACAAGTGTCTGCAGAAATTCAAAATCTCCCTTATCCTCTAGTCACTTTGGTCACAGCTGTGCCATCGAGCCTGTCACATAGCGCTCAGATATTCATTGGGCCTCACACAATCCAAAAGTGTCCAGTGTCCACAAGTGTCTGCAGAAATTCAAAATCTCCCTTATCCTCTCGTCACTTTTGTCACAGCTGTGCCATCGAGCCTGTCACATAGCGCTCAGATATCAGTGGGCCTCACACAATCCAAAAGTGTCCAGTGTCCACAAGTGTGTGCAGAAATTCAAAATCTCCCTTATCCTCTCGTCACTTTTGTCACAGCTGTGCCATCGAGCCTGTCACATAGCGCTCAGATATTCATTGGGCCTCACACAATCCAAAAGTGTCCAGTGTCCACAAGTGTGTGCAGAAATTCAAAATCTCCCTTATCCTCTAGTCACTTTGGTCACAGCTGTGCCATCGAGCCTGTCACATAGCGCTCAGATATTCATTGGGCCTCACACAATCCAAAAGTGTCCAGTGTCCACAAGTGTGTGCAGAAATTCAAAATCTCCCTTATCCTCTCGTCACTTTTGTCACAGCTGTGCCATCGAGCCTGTGACATAGCGCTCAGATATCAGTGGGCCTCACACAATGCAAAAGTGTCCAGTGTCCACAAGTGTGTGCAGAAATTCAAAATCTCCCTTATCCTCTAGTCACTTTGGTCACAGCTGTGTCATCGAGCCTGTCACATAGCGCTCAGATATTCATTGGGCCTCACACAATCCAAAAGTGTCCAGTGTCCACAAGTGTCTGCAGAAATTCAAAATCTCCCTTATCCTCTCGTCACTTTTGTCACAGCTGTGCCATCGAGCCTGTCACATAGCGCTCAGATATCAGTGGGCCTCACACAATCCAAAAGTGTCCAGTGTCCACAAGTGTGTGCAGAAATTCAAAATCTCCCTTATCCTCTCGTCACTTTTGTCACAGCTGTGCCATCGAGCCTGTCACATAGCGCTCAGATATTCATTGGGCCTCACACAATCCAAAAGTGTCCAGTGTCCACAAGTGTGTGCAGAAATTCAAAATCTCCCTTATCCTCTAGTCACTTTGGTCACAGCTGTGCCATCGAGCCTGTCACATAGCGCTCAGATATTCATTGGGCCTCACACAATCCAAAAGTGTCCAGTGTCCACAAGTGTGTGCAGAAATTCAAAATCTCCCTTATCCTCTCGTCACTTTTGTCACAGCTGTGCCATCGAGCCTGTGACATAGCGCTCAGATATCAGTGGGCCTCACACAATGCAAAAGTGTCCAGTGTCCACAAGTGTGTGCAGAAATTCAAAATCTCCCTTATCCTCTAGTCACTTTGGTCACAGCTGTGTCATCGAGCCTGTCACATAGCGCTCAGATATCAGTGGGTCTCACACAATCCAAAAGTGTCCAGTGTCCACAAGTGTCTGCAGAAATTCAAAATCTCCCTTATCCTCTAGTCACTTTGGTCACAGCTGTGCCATCGAGCCTGTCACATAGCGCTCAGATATTCATTGGGCCTCACACAATCCAAAAGTGTCCAGTGTCCACAAGTGTCTGCAGAAATTCAAAATCTCCCTTATCCTCTCGTCACTTTTGTCACAGCTGTGCCATCGAGCCTGTCACATAGCGCTCAGATATCAGTGGGCCTCACACAATCCAAAAGTGTCCAGTGTCCACAAGTGTGTGCAGAAATTCAAAATCTCCCTTATCCTCTCGTCACTTTTGTCACAGCTGTGCCATCGAGCCTGTCACATAGCGCTCAGATATCAGTGGGCCTCACACAATCCAAAAGTGTCCAGTGTCCACAAGTGTGTGCAGAAATTCAAAATCTCCTTTATCCTCTAGTCACTTTGGTCACAGCTGTGCCATCGAGCCTGTCACATAGCGCTCAGATATCAGTGGGCCTCACACAATCCAAAAGTGTCCAGTGTCCACAAGTGTCTGCAGAAATTCAAAATCTCCCTTATCCTCTCGTCACTTTTGTCACAGCTGTGCCATCGAGCCTGTGACATAGCGCTCAGATATCAGTGGGCCTCACACAATCCAAAAGTGTCCAGTGTCCACAAGTGTCTGCAGAAATTCAAAATCTCCCCTGTCCTATAGACACCTTGTACCTTGTTGTACATTACTATATAGTTTGTTGGCTTTTGTCTACATTTCTACCAAAAATGAGGAAGGCTGGTGGAAGAGGCCGTGGAATTGGGTGGGGGTTGGCAGCTGGTAATGATGGTGTTGGTGGTGGATCTGATGGTAGTGGCAAGAGCAAAATAGGACCGAATGCAGGAGGTGTTGAGCCTGCATCATCGTCTGGCTACATAAGGCCTCGAACGCTTAGTTTTCTAAGAGTTGGCAAACCGCTTTTAAAGCCAGAGCATCAGGAAAAAGTTTTGTCTTACATTGCTGACTCAGCCTCCAGCTCTATCGCCTCCTCTTCTTCAGTTGTAAAAAGTAAAAGCACTGAGTCGTCATTGGAGGCTCATGTTCATGAACCACACCTTTCCGTGTGTCCTTCACCCCAACCAAGATTGAAGGATGACGCAGGCCATACTACTGATTACTCCATGGAGCTGTTTTCACATACCATGCCTGGATTATCAAGTCAAATGGTGAATTACCCAGGCCAAGATGAATCTGACATGGAGTGCACTGATGCACAGCCGCTGATGGATGATTCTGCTGGTACATTCACTCAGAGCACTACATTGTCCTCGCAGTGTACAGAGCCAGATTCTGACCCTGATGAGACTCAGGTGCCCCTTCCCGCACACTATACCACCATACACGGTGACACAGAGGAAGGTGCACATGACATAGAAGAGGAGGTGATGGATGACCCAGTTGTTGACCCAGATTGGCATCCATTGGGGGAAGAGGGTGCTGCTTCCAATAGCTCAGATGAGGAGCATCCACAGCAGACATCGACATCGCAACAGCTGTTATCTGGCAGGCCCGGAGCACTCCAAAGACAGGTTCCAAACATCAAAAGAGTTGCTGGACAGCTTGTCCAGAGGGTCAAAAGATCACAGCGTGCTAGGCCGCAAAATGTCTGCCAAAGTAGGAAGAGTGCAGTGTGGCACTTTTTTTACCAAAATCCCCATGATCAGGACAAGGTTATCTGTAAGAAGTGCGCAAAGACCTTTAGCCGAGGGAAAAATCTGAAAAATTTGAATACCAGTTGCATGCTTAGACATTTAACCAGCATGCACTTGCAAGCGTGGACACAACACCAAACCTCAAGTGCCACATGTGCAACTGATCACAACGAAGGTAGTCAGCAACGCTACATTGTTTCCCCCACTGTAAGCCCACCGGTTAGCACAGCTGCAAATGTTGAGGTGTCGTTGCAAGGCCACAGCAGTCAGGGAATCCCACTGTTATATCAACGAAAGACTGATTCTAGGCCATCAGAAAGAACACCAACTCCATCACCATCATCAACCCTCTCTCAGTCCGCCCTGTCCACCGCTACTTCCACCATATGCAGCTCTCAAGTCCAGCTCACCCTCCCAGACACTATGAGTAGGTCAAGAAAGTACTCAGTCTCTCATCCGCGTACACTGGGTTTGAACGCCCACATTGCCAAACTAATCTCGTTTGAGATGATGCCCTTTCGGTTGGTGGAAAGCACAGCTTTCCGCGAACTCATGGCCTATGCAGTACCACGCGATGACCTACCCAGTCGCCACTTCTTCTCTCGCAAAGCCATCCCAGCCCTCCACCATCATGTGAAAGACCGCATTGTCCATGCACTCAAGCAGTCAGTGAGCGGAAAGGTGCACCTCACAACTGATGCATGGTCCAGTCGGCATGGCCAGGGCCGTTACGTGTCCATCACTGCGCACTGGGTTAATGTGGTGGATGCAGGGTCCACAGGGGACAGCGGTGGTGGGACAGTGCTGCCTAGCCCACGGTATAGGAAACAGTTGGCTGTAGGCGTTCGACCCTCCTCCTCCTCCTCCTCCAGAAGCGAAAGCTCGTCCACAGAGCGCAGTCGTACGAGCACTCCATCTGCAGCTGCCACTGTTGCACACGATGTGTCCCCCTATCGAGCAGCTAGTGGAAAGCGTCAGCAGGCTGTGTTGCAGATGATGTGTTTGGGCAACAGACACACCGCCGAGGTGCTGGCCGAGTACTTGAAGCGACAAACTGAATCATGGCTGGGCAGTGTACATCTTGAGGCAGGCAAGGTAGTTAGTGATAACGGCCGTAATTTTGTGGCAGCCATAGCCCTTTCAAAACTCAGCCATATACCTTGCTTGGCTCACACCTTGAACCTGGTGGTGCAGTGCTTCCTCAAAAATTATCCGAAGTTAACAGCCCTGCTCCAGAAGGTGCGAAGACTGTGCGCGCACATCCGCCGGTCGCCTGTACACTCCGTTCGTATGCAGAAGCTGCAGCGATTGCTCCACCTTCCCAACCACCGCCTCATTATCTACATTGCAACAAGGTGGAACTCCACCCTGCACATGGTGGAGCGGCTGTGCGAGCAGAGGCAGGCCATAATGCATTTGTGGGAGGATACACGGCCAGGCACTTTGAGAGCAGACATGGAGTTGACAGGTGTGCAGTGGTCGAAGCTGAAAGACCTCTGTAAAGTCCTTCAGTGTTTTGAGGAATGCACACGGCTGGTAAGCGCAGACTACGCCATCCTAAGCAGGAGCATCCCACTTATGCGTCTGCTCATGCAAACTTTGACGCACCTTAAGGAGCAGGCGTCTGCAGCCAATGTTGATGAGGAGGAAGAGGAGGAGGGAATCCTTGATGACATTCAGTCATTGTCTGCTCAGGGACCTCTCCTGGACGAGGTGGAGGAAGAAGAGGAGGAGGAGGAGGATGATGGGGATGATTACTTAGGGGAGGAGGATGCATCTCGTGGGGCAAGTGAAAATGTTGGCGTGGCAAGGTCTGGTACAGGGTTTGTGCGTGACTGGAGGGATGTGGATTTGCCAGAAAGTGCTCCTCCACCCAGCACTCGCAGTGCATCATTGACACCGGGAACATTGGCCCACATGTCAGATTATGCCTTGCAGATCCTAAAAAGGGACCCACGCATTGCCAAAATGATGAACGATGACGACTACTGGTTGGCCAGCATCCTGGATCCACGCTATAAAGGCAAATTACAAAACATCATGCCACAGGAGAACCTTGACCTAATATTGGCTAATAAACAAGCAACTCTGGTAAATCGGTTGCTTGAGGCATTCCCAGCACACAGCAGCGGTGATGGTTCTCACACGAGCCGTACGGGCCGGGGGCAGCTTGGCAGAGGTGTTCGTGGTGCACACAGCAGAAGTGGCGTTGGAGACAGGGGTTTCATGACAATGTTGTGGACTGATTTTTCAAATACCGCTCACACAACTGGTAATACTGCATCGATGGAAAGTGACAGTTGTCAACTATGGTTACAAACTACTTTTCCTCCCATATCGATGTTCTCCCACACAGGTCATTCCCCTTTGACTATTGGGCCGCTAAACTGGACACCTGGCCTGAATTGGCCCAATATGCCTTACAGGAGCTCGCTTGCCCAGCTGCAAGTGTGCTATCGGAAAGAGTCTTCAGTGCAGCTGGATCAATCCTGACAGAAAAAAGGACCCGTCTGTCAACCCACAATGTGGATGATCTAACCTTCATTAAAATGAACCATGCATGGGTTTCCAAGGATTTTGTCCCACCTTCCCCTGATGACACATAGGGTGACAGAAAAATGGCTTGCTTTGGTCCACCTCTTCCTGGGACTTGACCTATTTCGCCTTTTGCATCAGCTGAATGTCCAACATCAACATATGCCACTTTCTAAAACTCCCTAACTGTGCTGCCTCCCCCCCCATGGCCGGGGTCACCACCTAGCGCACGACACCGTGCGAGTGCCATTGCCCTGGACAGGTGGGTAGGCCGACTCTTGGGTGCGGGCACTGGCACAGGGTCCCTCATAGTGCAATCAAGTGTCTCTGACGGTGCTGGTGCACACCCGCTGTCAGACGCACCGCCGTACTATGAGGGGCCCAGTGCCAGTACCGACGCCCACGAGTGGGCCCCCCTTGCTTGGGCAGGGCCCCAGCATTTGCAATCTTTACCTCTCCCTGCTCCTCCGCTGTGTAATCTGGGCCGTCAAATCCATACTGTGCCTGACACCGTCTGAGCCTGCCTCCTGATGTACAGACATATATTTTGAATGTGTACGCTATCCATACATGTTATCCGGGGATACGGTACCCTTTCTAACCTTTGTGCAATCACGTGCAATCCATACTGGGCCTAACACCGTCTGAGCCTGCCTCCTGATGTACAGACATATATTTTGAATGTGTACGCTATCCATACATGTTATCCAGGGATACGGTACCCTTTCTAACCTTTGTGCAATCACGTGCAATCCATACTGGGCCTAACACCGTCTGAGCCTGCCTCCTGATGTACAGACATATATTTTGAATGTGTACGCTATCCATACATGTTATCCGGGGATACGGTACCCTTTCTAACCTTTGTGCAATCACGTGCAATCCATACTGGGCCTAACACCGTCTGAGCCTGCCTCCTGATGTATAGACATATATTTTGAATGTGTACGCTATCCATACATGTTATCCGGGGATACGGTACCCTTTCTAACCTTTGTGCAATCACGTGCAATCCATACTGGGCCTAACACCGTCTGAGCCTGCCTCCTGATGTACAGACATATATTTTGAATGTGTACGCTATCCATACATGTTATCCGGGGATACGGTACCCTTTCTCACCTTTGTGCAATCACGTGCAATCCATACTGGGCGTGAGAACGGCTGGCGAGCTGTTAAGCAAGCTACAGCACCTGTGGTTTGCACACGTAAGTTTTTCATTGTTTCAGGAATGACGGTTAGGCCTAATTCCGGAACTGCGGTTGACCTGTACTTACTGGGAAATCATTGTTCGCGGGTAATAATTGTCATCAGTGATCCCCATCACTAACGTTGTTCAGCGGGTTATCTGCACCTGTAAGCGACAAACGCTGGCCTTTTCAGTGTAGCGCACATGCAGCCACGGACATGTAATGGCATGACACACCAGTTATTGGCCAATCTCATGTGCCAGAGCCTCACGTGTCCCTCTAGTAAGCCGGACCGCGGGGCATGACGGAGTCTCGTTCGTTAACGGAATTAAGCTTGCAATGTGTGCATCTGTTCTGTAGCTGGCATGGTTGAGGTTTCCCAGGTGGAGTCGAATTTAACCGTAGGCTCCACTCCTGGTGGTGCCCTTCTGGACATTCCTTTAAGGTTCAGCTTTGCAACCATACTGCCCACGTAAAACAAACACTTTGCCTTCATGAACGCTGTTTGGAGGGTCATGACTCGTGGGAATAACGCCGCCCAATCAGTTAACCTGCTAGAGAGATCGTTCGTTGCTCCCAAGCATGACATCACACTCCCTAGGAAGAAGGTAATGCCACTGTGGCGACCGTACTCCTGGGGGCGACACAAGTGCACTGATGCCCAGCCACTGCTCGATGAATCTGCTGGTACATTGACCCAGACCACTACATTCCCCTCGCACGCTACTCGGCCTGAATCTGACCCTGATGAAACTCAGGTTACCCTTCCCATATACAGTTCCATCTTACACGGTGACAAAGAGGAAGCTGCAGATGAAAGTGCAGGTTCGGCCCACCCGCCATCAGACACACCACCGTACTATCAGGGGCCCTGTGCCAGTGCCGTCGCCAACGAGTGGGCCCCCCCTGCTTGCTCAGGATCACAGCACTTGCAAAGTTGAAATACTGTGCAGTGAGATGGAAGATGGGGACAACGAGGAGTCCAGACAAGTACAGGGATTCCCTAGCGAGGAGACTTATTTGATTGTTTTCAATGTTGGGACAGCAATTTTTGGGGAGCACTATACTCTGGAGAATGATAGATGGTGCCCACCATACACTGGAACATTCCAAAGGTGGACATCATACACTGGAGCAGCATTTACAGGGCCCATTATACACTAGAGCATTAGAAATGGGGCCCATTATGTTTGGAGCATTATTTGGGCCCATAAGACAGTGGAGCTTCATCCATGGGGACCAACATATACTGTAGCATTATGTGGAGCTCATCATATACTGTTTCAAACATTATATGGGACCAATGATTCTGTATGGAGAAATAGATGGGCCTCGTCATGAGATGTAAAAAGTGAAGTATTTTTCATTGTACTATACCGCTATTTCTCTGCCGTATCGGAGCATGATGAGTTGTGGTATGTGTTAAAGGGGCGCTCTTTCGCCCAGGGCACATGAAAACCTGGAGCCAGCCCTACCCCCCCACAACTTTAGCCAAATAACCCCCATTTTTCAGTGCGTAACTTGTATTATGAAGTTAATTAAGGTTGACAAGCTTAAGTAAGAAGAATTGATGCTTTTGGCATTCAAATGGGCACTGTAGGTGTGTTTCCTGTCCTCTCACTGCCGACTTTTATTCCCCATTGACTTACATTGGGTTTCGTGTTTTGGGACGACCCCGACTTTTCCCTATAATCGGACGATCTTGCTCGACCCGACTTTTGGAAAAGTCGGGTTTCACGAAACGAAACGCGACCCTAAAAAACCAAAAGTCGCTCAACTCTAGTTATCAGGTTTTCTGAAAATCCCCTTTCCCTCATCTGTGCCCTCTCAAATTCCATGCTGTTAAATGGAGGTGTGGTGCCTGAGGATGTAGCACTGGGCCCTGCGATAGCAGGTCCGGGAGATCCAGTAGGATCCAAGGGTCGGTTACTGAGAGCATTCTTAGCCAGGAAAACCAGGTTCTTTTGGGTCAAAAGGGGGCTATCAGTATCATTCTTGCCCTGTCCTCCCTGACCTTCTTTAGGACCGCTGGGATGAGCATGATTGGGGGAAAGGCATATGTTAGACTCTGTGTCCATGGGAGCATAAATGCGTCCAGAGATAGAGGATTCCCCCTGGGATCTAGGGAGCAGAAGGTGTCTACTTTTTTGTTTTTGAAATCGGCGAACAGATCTATGTCTGGGGTCCCCCACATTTTTACAATCTGCCGAAAAATGGACTGCTTTAGTACCCATTCCCCCTGTCGTAACTGGGTGCGGCTCAGAAAGTCTGCCCTCTGATTCTCTGTACCGCGGATGTGTATGGCTGTCAGAGATAGCAGGTTTGCCTCCGCCAGTTTGAGGATTTTGGAGGATGTGTCCATTAGGGCTTGGGACCTGGTTCCCCCCTGATGATTTATATAGGCTGCTGTGACTCGATTGTCCGAAAGGATGCGGACATGGTGATTCCGGAGTAGGGGTAGGAAGTGTGTTAACGCATAGCCTACTGCTAGAAGCTCCTTTTGATTTGAGGAGGCTTTTAGTTCTTGATTTCCCCATATGCTCTGAGCCACTTCGTTGTTCATGTGTGCTCCCCATCCTGAGGGACTGGCATCCGTTGTCACTATGTGTGTTATCTTTGTTGTCCAGGGGATCCCTTTGGACAGATTCTCCTGGCTTTGCCACCAAGCTAGGGAATGAATAGTGCTTGAATTTAGGGTAATACGACCCTCTAGGTGTCCCCCTATTGATGCCTGGTTGGCCAATACGTCCCACTGGAGATCTCTTGTGTGTAACTGAGCCCATTGAACTGCTGGCAGGCAGGCGGATAGGGAACCCAACAGTGACATAGCCTTCCCTAGTGTCATGGAGGGATTTTGGATTGCTCTTGCTGTAATTTGAGCAATCTTCTCTTTTTTGCGGTCTGGGAGGTGACACTCCTGAATGTTTGAGTCTAATGTTAGGCCCAAGAATTCCTGTACCCTGCTGGGCTCCAATCTTGATTTTTTTAGATTTAGAAGCCAGCCCAGGTGTTGTAGAGTGTTCATCACCCTGTCTCTCTGTTCCCTGCATTTTTGAGACGAGCTGCCCGCTATTAGGAAATCGTCTAAATACGGGATTATTATTATGTCTTGTTCTCTTATATGAGCCATCATTTCCGCTACTATTTTGGTGAATACTCGCGGAGCTATCGATATCCCGAACGGCAGGGCCCTGTACTGGAATTCTTTCATTTTGCCTTTTATTGAGACGGCTAACCTTAGATATTTCCTGGAGTCTTGATGGATAGGGACGTGATAATAAGCGTCTCTGAGGTCCAACACCGTCATGTAGCAGTTTGGGAACAGGACTTTGGTGGTAGATTTGATCGACTCCATTTTGAAGCTCTGATTCCTGACATATTTGTTTAGTTTTTTTCAGATTTATAATAGTACGAAAGGTGCCGTCTGGTTTGGTCACTAGAAAGAGGGGGGAGTAGAACCCTTTGCCCATATCCTGCCGGGGAACCTCCTGGAGGACTCCTTTTTTCACTAGGCCTAGGACCTCGCTTTCTAGCGCTTCCTGTTCTTGCATACTGGATCTCAGTGGCGTTGTTACATATTTTTGAGGCGGGAGAGAGAGGAAGTCTATCCTTAGGCCCTCCTGGATTAGGTTTATTATCCAGGGGTTTGTTGAAATTCTCCTCCAGGCTGGAAGGAAAAAGGACAACCTTCCCCCCACCCTGGGCGTACTGTCACTTGGAGGGCTTTTTGTCCCGGGGAGAGTTATTAAAGAAGAAGCCTCTATCTCTTCTTTTGTCATCCCACTTTTGTTCCCTTGGTGGTCTTCTCTGAAAAAACCTCTTATTTCGAAAGGGCCTCTTAAATGCCGCTGGCCCTAAATTTGGGAATCCTTTTTTCTTATCCCCTGCTTTCTGGAGGATGTCGTCTAACGTTTCCCCAAAAAGGAATTTCCCTTCACAGGGGATTGAGCACAGTTTCATTTTGGTCTGTAGGTTCCCTGGCCAACTTTTAAGCCATAGAGTTCTTCGGGCCGCATTTGAAAGTGCTGCCGTTTTGGACGATAGCCTGATTGAATCGGCCGATGAGTCCGCTAAGAATGCAGCCGCTCCCCTTATTACTGGGATAGAATCTAGGATCTTATCTCTAGGTGTCCCTTCCCTCAGTTGTTTCTCAAGTTGGTCTACCCATACCATTAGGGCTCTTGAGGTACATGTCGCCGCTATCGCTGGTCTGAGGTTACCCCCTGCCGACTCCCAAGCCCCCTTTAGAAAGGTATCCGCCTTTTTATCTAGGGGGTCCCTGAGGGTACCCATGTCCTCAAAGGGAAGGGCGAATTTCTTGGATGCCTTAGCGACTGCTACATCAAGTTTCGGGGCTTTATCCCAAGACGTAGATGCGTCCTCCTCAAAGGGATATTTCCTTTTAAGGGAAGGGACAGTAGTATTTTTTCTGTCTGGCTTATCCCATTCTTTTTTGATTAGACCCTTGACAATCTCGTTTAGCGGAAAAACTCTCCATTTTTTCTGGCCTAGTCCCCCGAACATTATGTCCTGGACTGTTTCATCCGGCCTCGGGTCCAATACCCCCATGGTAGACCTTACAGCTTTCACTAGTTTGTCTACCTCTTCTAGGGGAAAACAATGGCGTCCTCCTGTTTCCTCGTCTGAGGATGAGGAGCCGAATTCTGAGGATTTAGACGAGATTTCTCCCGATGTGGAAGAATCTGACTGGGAGGATTCTACCGCGTCTTTTTTCCTCGTTTTATCCTTATGTTTAAGGGATTCGAGGGCACTCTGAACCTCTGATTTAATTGCGGCCCTTAGGTCCGATGCGAAATCCGGAGTCTCCTGACAAACAATTTCTTTTGTACAGGACTCGCATAGTTTTTTCTCCCATGATACCGGTAGGGGTTTAGTGCAAGTGGGACATTCCCTGTTCTTCTTTTTTGCCTTCTTTTTTCCCTAATAAGGGAGAGGGATTGTATTACAACGGTGAACATTCACAAAGATCACTTACCCCAAAAAGGCGCGCGGCTGCAGGTACCGGTTCAGGAGACGGAGTCAGGTCCTGTATAGGCTGATCTCCTGGTGGCGTCTTGCTCCTTGCTGCTGACGTACTACGCCGCGTGGAGTGACTGCTGGATTGGCCCTCCATGCTTCATTCCTTCTGTCGGTGGTGGTGTTGGTGGTGCTGCTGCTGCTTCAGCTGCTGCCTGGCATGCTGCTCCTGTTGCTGGTCGCTATCCTCCATGATCAGGATCGCTTCCAGCCAGGAGCTTCTGCGCCTCACCACTTTTAAATTTACCGCCCCGTGACGTCACCGCTCTCCCCTGCACGCGCTGGACGGGGATCGCGCTCCTGCGCATGCGCCTGGTCCCAGGACCCGGAAGTCGTCTGATCTACTTCCGGGGCAGCGGCCATCTTGGTACTCTCCGTACCATGGCGCTGCCCCCTTCCATCGGGCCCCGCAGAGCCCCGATCTCCTCTCCGGAGCGGCGACTCCGGCGCCTCCCCCCGCTCACTCGGCAGCCCGCATCGGCCCCGGCGGTGGTGGCTTCGGGCACCGCACCTGCCGCGACAGGGGCCTCCCCGCTGCCGATCCCCGGACAGGCTGGCCCCGGCTCCAAACAGGTACGCCGTACTGTGGGTCCCTCCGTCAGGGACAGGAACCCAACTGAAGGCGGAGGAGAGGTACCGCCCTTTTTATCTGTAGGTTCCTGTCCCTGAAGGGCAGATCCCCTCTCTCCGTGGTGCTGTCATGGGTGAGAGAGAAACTGTGAGTCTTTATTTCACATAATTTCCATCAAATGTGTGGACATGCAGGACGTGGAGGAATGCTAGGGGAGGGAGGTGCCGGACAACGGCCGTTTCGCGATTACTCGCTTCCAGGTAGAAGCGAGTAATCGCGAAACGGCTGTTGTCCGGCACCTCCCTCCCCTAGCATTCCTCCACGTCCTTCATGTCCACACATTTGATGGAAATTATGTGAAATAAAGACTCACAGTTTTTCAGCTACATTGGTGAGTGCTGCATATTTCTTCTTTTTTTGCTTCACATTAAATGAGTATGTGAAGATAGATCAATTACAGTTATATAAACACATATTCAGGCAAATTCAGTGTAGTCATTGCTGGCAACTGCTGCTGAGATCTCGGCTAACTCGACTAGTTCTGATCACGGCAGTGTAAAATGCCAAAGGGAGGTAGCCATGAACGAGCTGCCGCTCCATAGTGCCCTTGGCACGTTACAGGAAAACCGTGTCTCAGTCCCAATGTGCTGTCAGATGTGGGGTGCTTCACACTCACTTGTAGGCTGGAGGCCTCCACTGCTTCCAGGTCTCCATCTTCCAGAGCCGTCGCGCATGACTCAGAGGACACACAGTTTGTCTCAGCACACAAATGTTTACTGCACAGTTCAAGTTCATCAGATTGTAACAAGCCGTATCGGGCATGACGCTTCTTGTTTCTTGTTTCCTTAACACAGTACATTTTCAGCATTGCTATCCATTCCACCTGGACTATCCCTATGTTTACTGGTTCTGTCAGCCCCTGGGATTCCCTGTCCAATTAACCCGGGATCCATTACCTTCCCTTCATAGTTATCTTCCCTTAGTAAATGCATGCATGACTAAGAACCGCAAGGTTTGAAACAAGTCTGCCGAAGTGAATAACCCCTATGGGGCTTGTGACCCTACATGCCGTTTGTGGCATCTTTACTAAATTACTGAAAAATACACTTTTATGGGATGCCTGGAACTGGATTTGTCCTCGTTTATTGATTGGTTTTCCTGCTGCACTGCTGAATCTCCATGTCTCGGATCCCGTTCTACATTTGGGTGAGCTGACAATTTCTTTTTCCTCATACTAGTTTCCCTTCATGTGAATCCACATCAATCATCCCCTGTTTGCACTCTTCACAGTACCTGTATCAAGCCTTGAGCTCCAGATGTTGCAGTAATATCCGCAATTGATTCCAGTTAGGCCTCCCACTGTCCAGAATGATAGATTCTTGCTTTAGCTGTCAACCCACTGCACCTTTACCTTGATCTTGATTAATGAACTTCCCTATCTCCCTGCTGATCAGGAAGCAGTCCCTTTTGCCTGGAATTGCCCATTCCCACTATGGGCTAGTCCTGAACTTTAACTATGTCTGTCCCTACTGTGTGACATCTATGTTATGCCTGTGTGTCCTCCATGTGTGACTTGTTTTCATACGAGTGCATTAAAACATGTATATGATCATATACAGTTTTCAAACTTTATAAAATAAATCTATTCATAAAAATCTGATGCTACATTGATGGCCCGTGTGGGATGTGATTATTTTCTTCCACCCATAGACTTGAATTGGTGAGTCTCATCCAAGACTCGGAAGAAAGTAGTGCATGCTGCGACAAAAAGCCATTTATAAGCCACGTTTATGCAATTATTTTACTGGAATGAAGACAAATAACCTAATAGATCACTGGACAAAATATAAAAAAAAAACATGAAAGTTTGGTTAGTTTTTAAAATCAATGGTTTGCCATGTAATGCACAGCTGAGCTACTGTTGGTCCTGCAAAGACACTCCTACTAGGAATGGAAAATGGAAAAAACCTGTAAAGCTGAATAGTGTTATTACATGCAGAACCAAATACTTATGACATCAGTGATGCATAAACAAGTTTTGACTTATTTTTACATTTTTACACTACTAAGAGTGAAATCTTGTGCCGATCATTAGAGTACCAGCACATGCACAGCAGAACAGGCAGCAGACGGATCCTTGGAAAAAGGAAGTTTAGCGCATGAGCATGGACTCTAAAACCCGCATAAGATTTCAGCTCAGACATTTCTGAAACTTGTGAAGTCAGCGTTGTCAATCAAACATGACAGCCTGAAGAAGCAAAAATGAGGAGCTGCGCTGAACCCCTCAGCCATGCCCAAAGTGCACATTCTTAGCATATGAGAATAATGGATGATTTTGTGAAAATAATCCACTGAATTTATAAGGACTTTTCTCAGGGCACAGTCCCTTACAAGGTTCTGTGCTTGGTTTATACTGTGACTCGCTCCCTTTACCATACAATTCAGTTGTTGCGCCTTATAAAGTTGTGCTTATCACCTGGTTATTAATCCCTGATTATAAATTCTGAGAGTTTTATAGGTCTTAAACGCTAAATAGGAAAAATGTGCACAAGTGATATAAACCAGAAGATGTAGTGATGTCAAATCGTCAGTAGAAACCAGAGACTCGCGTTATTCCCATCCAGTTACAATGGTAGAGGAATTTGTAGATTTTTCGTACTCGTTCCTCATGTGGTTCGGATACCAATACGTACCAAGTGATTATACGTTAAGATTTTTGGCATAAGAGGCAAACATGTAGGGGGGCCATGGCTATCTTAAAAAGTAGTGCATTGTTACACTCAAGGGTATAACTAAAAATGGCTGAACAGCACAGAGATGAGCAAGTCGATTTGCACAACCATGTTCCAGTGGCTACATCAGTATTCCGCATCTGTCAGATGAGAGCCCGGTGGCCCATAGCTCCTCCCTTGAATAGCCGACATCTTATGTGCTTGACATCATAATGACGTCACACCAAGTCGGCTAATAAAAAGAAAGGCTGGGAGGGTCTAGTTAGAGGGTGCGGGTGGAGAAAGTGGAAAAGGGAAGGAGCTTAAGGGAGTGACAGTGAGAGCAGGAGGGGTCAGTTAGTGCTGGGGACTGGAGCAGTGAAGAGCTCGGCCCTAAACTAGACAGAGCGAGAAGAGAAAGAAGGGGTCCTAGGGGCACGGGAAGTGAGGAATCCACCCTTGGCGCCCGAATCCAGGCCGACTGTAGTCAGGTGGAGGGACCAGGTTGCAGTAGGGGACGGGCACCAGACTAGTGGAGAAACTGAGGACTGTCACCTGACAGGATCCAAGGCTGCTGGCTTGGGACACTGTGTGTGAGGCACAGGGCAGGATAGGTGGGAGCCACAGCAGTGAGATGGCCAGGGAAGGAACATCAGAAGGGGGTTCTGGAACAGCGTACCCCAAATTACCTGACAGCTGGCTGGACCACCGACCTGGAGGACACAGCACCCCGGCTTGGGATTGTAACTGGAAGAACTGTGAGTAAAAGTGTGAAGACTGCACTCCACTGTGTCCTCCGATTTATTTACAGCATCACCTTCCTTGCACTACAACCACTATCATCTCATTATATGCCATAACTGCCCTGGGGCCTAGCTCTACCCGTAGAGAGCTGTACCAACTCTGCTGCGTTACTAACTTCCCCAGTGGATCTGAACTGCAGCGTTGGCCATTCCATCCATTGCCGAACACCATGGGTGGCGTCACGTTAAATCCCATCTTTATTCCCCAATATCATCATCTTTATTTCCATTGCACGCCCAGGGCCACGGACCGGGTCACTGCTGCCGTGAAATCCCCTGAAGGACTGACCGGCCCGGTATCGAGTACCCCCGGCCCTAGTGGGCATCTCAGGAATACTGCCATGTAGGAGATGGATCAGCAGCCACTGGACAAGGGTCCTGCAAATTTATATGCTTATCTCTACTGAGCACCATAGCAATCTTTTGAATCTGCATGAACATTTTCCAGCCCCTTGTGAAAATTAAAGTGATCATATTTTCCACCCCATTAAACTAGACCAAGCAGTAAAAAGGGTCCATAGGATAGTTGATAACTTACTGATTACTGGGGTATTAACCACTGGGGTCTCAACTGATGCAAAAATCGGGCCTCTGAAATGCCTCATTAGAATGTCCTGAAATAATACCTTAGAGCCAGACATACTGTAATACTTCAGAGCACAAAATCTTAGGGATCTGAGATGTGTATCTGCTCCATAAAAAATCTGAGTTAAAAAAAGATGTCTGGTATCTCACACTACGAGCGCTGATGTCAATAAGTTTGTTGCAGTTCATAGCTGATGAACTTTGATAACCTTACTGACTTCAACGCTCATCACAGCAGCTGGATTCGTGCGCTACTGTCATTGAGCTCCGGCTGCCATGCTGAGCTGTCACATAACCGATGTCGCCGCTCAGCAATGCATCTGGATGTAGCAGAGTTGGGGATCATTGTGGGACGTGGGATGGATTTACAGCAGATTATTTTATTTTTTTAAAGGTAATAAATATTTAAAAGAGGGTCGAGGAGTGTTTTGTACAATTAAAGGGCTCTGTATGTGTGTTTATTACTTTTGACTATGGGGTTAGTAATGGGAGTGTCTTATAGACGCCTCTCCATTACTAACACCTGGGCTCGATGTCAGCGGACAATACACTGTTTACATAAGCCCCAAAATATTACCCAGCTTGCCAATGCACCAGGGCAAGCGAGAAGAGCCAGGCAAAGTGGCAGAATTGACGCATCTAATATATGTGTTTTTATCTGGGGCGGCTGCTGGCTGCTATTTTTAGGCTGGGGAGGACCAAATATCCCTGGACCTTACCAGCATGAGTACACCAGACTCCAGCTATCTGCTTTAACTTGGCTGATTAAATGGGGGGGGACCCAATGTCATTTTTTCTTCATTTATTTACACAGGTATGCAAAATTTGGGCTTATAAAAATTGCTTCAAACTCCATGACTGATTCTTATGTTTTCTTATGCTCTGATTTAAAAAAAAAAAAAAAATTAATCATCACGTAAGGATTTTGCACAAAACGCGCATGAAATTACATGTAAGGCCGGTTTCACATTAGCGCATTTTCAGCGCGCGCACGGCCGGGGGTAGCTCCGCCCCCGATCCGGCTCTCTGCCCGGCGTGCCCGCCCCTTCCTTGTAGCGCCGCCTCCTAGCGGACAGCGGCGCCTGCGATCGGCGCACCCTATCTTTAGCATAGGGTGCGCCGATCGTGCGCAGGCCGTGCGCTAGTTGCGCTTTGACCTGCGCTGCGCACTTTTGACGGTGCGCCGTGCGCGCCAAAATCCGAAAAGTTTGATTTTGGCGCGCACGGCGCACCGTCAAAAGTGCGCAGCGCAGGTCAAAGCGCAACTAGCGCACGGCCTGCGCACGATCGGCGCACCCTATGCTAAAGATAGGGTGCGCCGATCGCAGGCGCCGCTGTCCGCTAGGAGGCGGCGCTACAAGGAAGGGGCGGGCACGCCGGGCAGAGAGCCGGATCGGGGGCGGAGCTACCCCCGGCCGTGCGCGCGCGCTGAAAATGCGCTAATGTGAAACCAGCCTAAGCGAGAGGAACAAGAAAAATCTTTATTGTAGCCACAGATATACACATTATATAAAAAAATTTAAAGAACATTCATTCTGCAACTTTATTGGAAATTAATTCTTGCCCCTTTCGTTTTCTCTTCAAAACTTCTCATGATATCTTTTCTCTTATAGAAGGCCTGCGGATCTTCTCTGTGAAGCATGCAGCAGTAATCCCCATCATGTTCACGTTCCATCTACCTTGGTATCGTCATTCTATCTCCTTGATATCTTGATGAACGCTTTCTCCTTGCTATCCACTAAGTAACTCACCGCACCAAGGTTTTCAGGAATGTAGTCTAAAAGGGAATGTAAAAAATGTAACTTCAAATTCATCAGACAACCCAAGGTTTTGAAATGTTTCAGCATTTTCTCTACGATGGACTTAAATTTTGGATCTTTGTTGTTACTTAGAAATTTCTTCTCTGCTTCCTTAAAACAATCCCAAGCCCTTTTCTCAAAACTTTTTATTTTTGTTTCGAACACGTCATCTTTTATGAGTTTCCGAATATCCAGTCCCACAAAAATGACTTCCTTCATTTTTCTTTGGGCAGTCTCTGAAATTTGGTACACAGGTACTTATAAGCCTCTCCTTCTTTCAAAAACTGCTTCAACAGTGCAAACTTAATGTGGAGTGGTGGCAGGAGAACTTTAGATGGATCAACTATGACCTTGAGTCTGGGTTGCAAAAATGCTCTTGTTGGCCAACTTTTTTTAGCCCTAGTGATGAATCCTATCCCGGCTGTTTCATTCACACAAAAAGCATGGGTGCTTTGTGAATACTCTAATGCAGGGGTCCCCAACCGCCGGTCCGCGGCCCAGCACCGGGCCGTTGCAGTGCCCTTGCCGGTCCGCGGACACAAGGGGAGCCGGGGGGCGGTACAGCAGCTGATACTCACCCTGCATCCCGCGGCGGCTTCATCCCGCGGCGGCTTCATCCAGCGCTGAGCGGTCACGTGCTACCGCTCATTTAAGGTCATGAATATGGACGCCACTCATCTCCCATAGGCGTGGCGTCCATATTCATGGACCTTAATGAGCGGTATCACGTGACCGCTCCGCACAGGAAGAAGCTGAAGCGCCGCGAGATGCAGGGACGTGCAGCGACGGGAAGGAAGTTCAGCGACGTGAGGGTAAGTATGATGGGGAGGATGGGGGAGCCGAGCGGAGCCATAAGGGAGGGAGAATGGGAGCGGAGCCATATACACAGGGGAGGGAGAATGGGAGCGGAGCCATATATACAGGGGAGGGAGAGTGGGAGCGGAGCCATATACACAGGGGAGGGAGAATGGGAGCGGAGCCATATATACAAGGGAGGGAGAGTGGGAGCGGAGCCATATATACAAGGGAGGGAGAGTGGGAGCGGAGTCATATATACAGGGGAGGGAGAATGGGAGCGGAGTCATATATACAGGGGAGGGAGATTGGGAGTGGAGCCATATATACTAGGGAGGGAGAATGGGAGCGGAGCCATATATACAAGGGAGGGAGAATGGGAGCGGAGCCATATATACAGGGGAGGGAGAGTGGGAGCGGAGCCATATACACAGGGGAGGGAGAATGGGAGCGGAGCCATATATACAGGGGAGGGAGAGTGGGAGCGGAGCCGTATATACAGGGGAGGGAGAATGGGAGCGGAGCCATATATACAGGGGAGGGAGAGTGGGAGCAGAGCCATATATACAGGGGAGGGAGAGTGTGAGCGGAGCCATATATACAGGGGAGGGAGAGTGGGAGCGGAGCCATATACACAGGGGAGGGAGAGTGGGAGCGGAGCCATATATACAGGGGAGGGAGAGTGGGAGCGGAGCCATATATACAGGGGAGGGAGAGTGGGAGCGGAGCCATATACACAGGGGAGGGAGAGTGGGAGTGGAGCCATATATACTAGGGAGGGAGAATGGGAGCGGAGCCATATATACAGGGGAGGGAGAGTGGGAGCGGAGCCATATACACAGGGGAGGGAGAATGGGAGCGGAGCCATATATACAGGGGAGGGAGAGTGGGAGCGGAGCCGTATATACAGGGGAGGGAGAATGGGAGCGGAGCCATATATACAGGGGAGGGAGAGTGGGAGCGGAGCCGTATATACAGGGGAGGGAGAGTGGGAGCGGAGCCATATATACAGGGGAGGGAGAGTGGGAGCGGAGCCATATATACAGGGGAGGGAGAGTGGGAGCGGAGCCATATATACAGGGGAGGGAGAGTGGGAGCGGAGCCATATACACAGGGGAGGGAGAGTGGGAGCGAAGCCATATATACAGGGGAGGGAGAGTGGGAGCGGAGCCATATATACAGGGGAGGGAGAGTGGGAGCGGAGCCATATACACAGGGGAGGGAGAGTGGGAGTGGAGCCATATATACTAGGGAGGGAGAATGGGAGCGGAGCCATATATACAGGGGAGGGAGAGTGGGAGCGGAGCCATATACACAGGGGAGGGAGAATGGGAGCGGAGCCATATATACAGGGGAGGGAGAGTGGGAGCGGAGCCGTATATACAGGGGAGGGAGAATGGGAGCGGAGCCATATATACAGGGGAGGGAGAGTGGGAGCGGAGCCATATATACAGGGGAGGGAGAGTGGGAGTGGAGCCGTATATACAGGGGAGGGAGAATGGGAGCGGAGCCGTATATACAGGGGAGGGAGAGTGGGAGCGGAGCCGTATATACAGGGGAGGGAGAATGGGAGCGGAGCCATATATACAGGGGAGGGAGAGTGGGAGCGGAGCCATATATACAGGGGAGGGAGAGTGGGAGTGGAGCCATATATACTAGGGAGGGAGAATGGGAGCGGAGCCATATATACAGGGGAGGGAGAGTGGGAGCGGAGCCATATATACAAGGGAGGGAGAGTGGGAGCGGAGCCATATACACAGGGGAGGGAGAATGGGAGCGGAGCCATATATATAAGGGAGGGAGAGTGGGAGCGGAGCCATATATACAAGGGAGGGAGAGTGGAAGCCGAGCCATATATACAAGGGAGGGAGAGTGGGAGCGGAGCCATATATACAAGGGAGGGAGAGTGGAAGCCGAGCCATATATACAAGGGAGGGAGAGTGGGAGCGGAGCCATATATACAAGGGAGGGAGAGTGGGAGCAGAGCCATATATACAAGGGAGGGAGAGTGGGAGTGGAGCCATATATACAAGGGAGGCCGGGAGAGTGGGAGCGGAGCCATGCATACAGGATGGGACAGGGGAGCCATGTATACAGGATAGAAGAGTGGGAGCAGAGCCATGCATACAGGATGGGAGGATGGGAGCGGAGCCATGTATACAGGATGGGAGAGTGGGAGCAGAGCCATGTATACAGGATGGGACAGGGGAGCCATGCATACAACAGGGGGAGCCACACAGAGCTGGACGGGGGGGACCACACACATTTTCTGATGATTAGAAAATAATCAGCATGTACAGTACTCCAGTACAATTGTTCTTAAGTGCTCAATGCTCCATTTCCTTGTAGGTTCCAATCATCATTAGCAGTGACGGTCATCAGTAGAAGTAGCCCAGTGCTCCCACTGAAACAGAGAAACAAGCCAGGTGCTCCCACTCATTCAAAACCTATGGTGAGTTGAGTCACATTAAAAATGTTATAATTAAATGATAAATATGCACTGCTAAACTACAACCGCGTCCATAGCCCCGCCCCCTTATGACCAAAGCCCCGCCCCTGTCACACCTCCATCCCCGCCCTGCCGGGCCATGGAAGAATGGTCTTGGTTCAAGCCGGTCCCTGGTGCAAAAAAGGTTGGGGACCACTGCTCTAATGGACTGCAGGGAATTATATCTGACCCATATAATAAAGATCCGTTACAGCAAAATGGAAGCCCCTATTCTGATGCGGCTATGAGCTTGGCTGGTTGGCAAAATTGTGTGGGACCCTACGCTGTGTTTTAAATCATTTATTCAAATAATTTAAATAAAACCGGCATGGGAGCCCCTCTATTTTTATTAACCAGACAAGATAAAGCAGACAGCTGCCTGCTTAACCTGGTCTGGTTATCAAAAATAGAGGGGACCAAAATTTTTTTAATTTTTTTACATGGTTCACCGGCCAATCACAACCATGCCAATACTTGACATGGCTGTGATTGGTCCGGAAATGCCCACACAGGAAAAGCTTGTTGACTGGACACTAGGTGTCTGGTACGGACCAAGAAACTTTCGGGTTCATCATCATTACTAGACAGCAGAACATATGCAGTGCTTACCATTTTTTTCTATTGAGCTTGGAAGCACTGTTTTGAAGCTGACCAGGACTGCTGGAGAGTACTTTTACCTCTTAATGCTGACCAGCTTCAGCACAGTGCAGTCCTTACAAGCTATGGCAGCGGTGGTCATTCTTTTAGGCAACAAGTTGTAAAAAAAAAAAAAAAGTGTTAATATCTTGAGAAGTGTTGAAACTTTTAATAAGCAGTAAATTGTGAAAGTGCTTGTTTTTATAAGCAGTATTTGATAATATTCATCTATGCATATGGGAATAAAACTTTTGTAAAATTATGTATCAGTATAACAACCATTAATTGCAGTGCAAGGGACCTAACTTTCTTGCAGGCCATCCTGACAACATAGTATCAGAAAACTCCAGTTAAACACATGACACATGATAGTTGGGGTTGTTGGATATTGCACTGGGGCCCAGGAGCTTGTACACTTCTATAGTTTTATTATTTTCATTATCAGTTGTTTTTTTTTTTTTAAAGCCCTGGAGTTGTAACATATTTACTGCTTTCATCTTCCCTTCAAGAAAGCAATGTGTTCCCTGGCAACTTATATATCTCCCCTGGTTGTGCTTGACCATTCTGTTTCTGGAGGCTACACTTAGCAGTACCCCATTTTATCCCATGTACAGAGGACCATAAATATGTTTTATTCCTTTATTAGCTGTGATCACTTCAGAAGACATGTAATAGAGGAAGCCAAACTAGAAGTCACATTTTACAATGTACTAGGGAATTACATTATCATCAGTTTTCATATATCGATTATCTAAATAAAAATCCTTTAGTTACTGGACATTCTGCTAAAAAGACAGGACCAGGGTTTGCTGTCACGGTATACCTGGTCCACGGCCCCATAGTTGCAATGTAATCTACCTCTCCTGGCAGAATGCCACTATTCAGAGAGTGTCTAAAAATTATCACAATCACTTCCCTTTAGCTGTAAATTATATTTAGTGTAGCCAGAAATGTCAGGTGTAGTTTTCCTTCTCTTTCCATTATCAATGAGTCATTTGCGACCAATACGGTACAGAGTCTGCTTACCTTGAGTGAACAACGGGATGTAAAATGGCGGCGTTTGGCCGCCAATGCGACCAAAACCCCGTCAACCCATCCTAAATGATGCTCTGAGATTCATCTGTGGGGAAACATATATCTAAATTGAATATTTCACAATGTTTTGCCAGCTAATCATAGAGTAACATAATGTAGAGACATAGACCCTCATTCCCCCAAAGTGTTACTTACTGGGCACTTTGCGCAGTTTAATTTGCAGGAGATTATCACTAGAGGACTAGTAAACCTGCTGCCAGGTAGTCTTCAATATTCATAAGCTCTGTACAACCCAGCCATCAACACTGATTGGCCAATTTCTGCCTATGCACAGTGAACACAGAAAGCTGCCAGTCAGTAATGGGGATGGGATTATAAGGAGCTCAGCATTCAGAGAGGTGATAAATCTGCAACAAAATGAATATACTGCTGGGTGAGTGCAAAATACATATTTCCAATTCCTATAGACCATGACCATATACAGAACAGCTAATTACTACAAGTTCAAATCATGGTGGACTCCTTAGAAAACAATCATATTGATGGCCACGAGAGCCATATTACCCCAGCATGGATTGAGCCAGAAACTGAAATTGTAGCTCAGAGCACAACTCTGGGCTACAATAAAATGGTGCTTGGCTGACCACATAGCTGTGATCTGGGCAGGAGACAAGCTCAGTTTACAGCTGAAGCAGCCACAGAATTGGAGAGATACTGGTCAATTAAAATAAGTCATAGAGGGGAAAATCACCCACAGAGAAGGTCACAGCTGCAGCCTTTCTTGGTATGTTTCCCTAAGATGAGATATGTTTCATGTGATCATGCTGAGAACTATGCAGCCAGGGCTGCCACTAGGAGTTATGGGGCCCCATACTGGCAACATTTTCGGGGCCCCCTTGAGACTCTGCCCAGGCTCCAACCCAGCCCCTCCTCCACCCCTCGAACAGTCCACAGTCCCACCAGCAGCTTTTGTTTTGGCCAAAATATTTTTTTAAGCCGCCATCACAACCTGGTAGACTCTTTTAGCCGGGCCCTACTCTACTCTAACCTATTAAACATTTGTTAAAATATCCAATACAATTTAGGTATATTTTTATTTATTTTTCAATTTTTAAAATGACCAATAATATCACATAAAAGGGACAAATACCACCGCACCATGACCAGACACCATATTACCACCACATAGTGACCGATAATACCACATACAAGGAACAAATACTGCCACACAATGTCCAGACCATATATTACTACCACAGTGACCGAATCATATCACATACTTCAAGGAACAAATATCACCGCACCATGTCCAGATCACATATTACCACCACATGGTGACCAATAATACCACATACAAGAAACAAATACCACCACACCATGACCAGACCACATATTACCACCACATAGTGACCACATAATAGCACATACAAAGAACAAATACTGCCACACCATGGTCGGACAGCCATATAGTGACTGAATACTACAATACTGATCATTGGTAAAAAAAAACACACAATACTAATATCACCATAAGTGCCATTTTAGACAGTAGATCTGTACTTAGTATGCAGTGTCTGTGTACAGGTAATACAGTGATTTCCGGTGACATTATAAACAGGAGCTCTGTATACAGTATCAGTGTGCAGGTAATATAGTGATCAACAGTGACATTATACACACGAGCGCTGTATATTTTATACAGTTTATACAGTGATCAATGAAATTCTACACATGAGCTCTGTATATAGTGTATAGTGTAAAGGTAATACACTGATCACCAGTGACATTATACACAGGACCGATATATATATAGTATATAGTGTCAGTGTACAGGTAACACACAGACTCACCAGTGACATCTCTAGGTGAAGTCCTTCATCTTCATCCAGCACAGAGAGCCATCATGTCAGGACTCTGAACATTTTTACCTTTTTGCATTACTGCCCTTTTCCAAGATGGTGTCCTTGGTCTCATGTGCATTGTGTTCTCCTGCTATAAAACTCCACCCCAGCCTTCAGTCTGTGCTTGAGTATTCTGCCTTGCATCCAGCTCCTGACCTCTGATTGCTCCCTGGCTATATACCGGCTCCTGTGAACCTGTGTGGTGATCCTGCTGCTCTGCTCTGAGTTCCTGCTGCATACTCCAGTTTCCAGAACTCTTCTTCCTCTGCTGCTTGTGTTTCACTTCCATCTGCATTTGCTGGACATGTAAGCTGTTGCTGCTCTGCAAGAGCCTGAGACTATTTTCCTGGTCAAGCTAAGATAAGATTTGAACTGCCATTTAAGCTTACCTATCTGTGTCTGGACTGACAAGGATTTATTCATGCCAAGTATCCTCAAGAATAACTGTGCTTCATAGACTTTTTGCTTGGTTGCATTTTTCTCTGAAGTTTCCTATAGACTGCTAAGATGCTTCTTATATTTGCTCCAAGTGTTGTGGACTTGAGTTTCTTTCTGCATCTGTTGTATCACCGTGTGTTAATATAGACTTTACCACTTATAAAGCTGTGTCCTGTAGTCATCTTGTTCCACGCACAGAGTCTCCTGAGTTATCCCCTATAATTATTACAGGATACTCAAGCCCTATAAAAAGGAGACTGCTGGAACAATGACTGCAGAAAGCAGACTAGAGCAGGTGTTCTCCATAATTAGATCACTGCAGAAAGATGTGGAAGGTCTACAAAAGAAGTTTGGAAGCTTTGAACTACAAGTGTTTGGACAGACTTTGCAGGACTTAAGCAACCGCATGGCAGCCCAGGAAAACAAACTTGCTGGCATAGAGTCCCAGTATGGACGGGCTTTTCAGGACATAAGCACGCAAATAGCTGCACAAGTAACTTTACCCGCTGGGCAACCGCCACCAGCTAGCCCACCCAAGTTGCCCCCATTCAGATTTAATGGTGATCGCGACAAATTTCGTGGCTTTGTGAATCAATGTATGCTATATTTTGATGTGCATGCCGACCGTTTTCCTACTGATCGATCCAAGGTATTGTGTGTAATAATGCTACTGACCTCACGAGCGCTCGCCTGGGCGAATCCAATGATTGAGTCTCGTGACCCACGGTTAAATAACTTGGATGATTTCTTGGCCGCTATGGCATTAATGTTTGATGACCCTAATCGCCGTGCTACCGCCAAATCTGCTTTGTTGTCTTTACGCCAGGCTAAACGTTCTGTTATTGAGTATGCCACTGAATTCAGGAGATTAGCGGTAGATACCAATTGGGACAGTTATGCACAATTGCCTATTTTTAAGAGGGGTCTGTCTAGTGTTGTAAAGGATGAACTAGCTCGCTCTGAGTCACCACAAGAGCTAGAGACATTTATACAGCATTGTGTGCGCATAGACATTCGCCTTACTGAGCGTAGGCAGGAGAAATTTACGGCATATAACCGTATTTCTAACTTTTCCCTTCCTTCCAAAGAGCCTGCAGGTAAAACCTCTCGGGAGGGCGAGGAGGTGCCCATGCAAATTGATTCCGTTCAGAGGCGCGAGAGTAATGAGCGCCGGGAGCATCGCCTTCGTGAGAGTCTATGTTTCTACTGCGGTCAGTCTGACCACTTCTTAATCAACTGTCCCAAGTGTCCCAAGCGGCCTAATAAGGTGCTAGCAGCAGTAGGAGAATATGACAACTGTGATGATGAATCTGACATCTCTGAATGTAGCCTGCCTCTAAACGCTGTATTTCATTCACTTTCTATGACTTCACCCCCCAAGGAGCTGAAGGAGAAGAACTCTCACTGTTCTCTTCCTGTTAAGATCCTGTGTTCAGGACAGTGGATTTCCAGTGCAGCTATGATTGACTCTGACTCTGGTGCAGGTGGCAATTTCATGGATATCGCATTTGCCAAGGAACATGGTATTAAAATTCAGCAAAGAGCCTCTCCACTTACCATGGAAACAGTGGATGGGTCACCTTTAATATCTGGGCCTGTGGATCAGGAGACCGTACCCCTTGAAATTTTGTTGGAGCCTAATCATCAGGAGCAACTTTCTTTCTTGCTAATTTCTTCTCCTCATTTTCCTGTGATTTTAGGCATTCCTTGGTTGCGTTCTCAGAACCCAAGTATCAACTGGGAAACCAAGGAGATCATCTTTCCAACAAGGAGCAACGAAGCATTAACAGAAGCTGTCCCTGAGTTCACGGCCATAGAACCACATGTACAGGTATTTACTTTACCTTCAGCATATAAAGAGTTCTCTGACATCTGTGACAAGAAGAATGCAGATCAGCTTCCTCCACACAGGCATTATGACTGTCCAATTGAGCTGCTTCCTGGGGCAGCTATTCCTTTTGGTAACGTATACCCTTTGGCGGCACCTGAGCTTCATGCCTTAACCCCTTCCTGACATCCGACGTACTATCCCGTCCACGGTACCCGGGCCCGTATGACCGTGGACGGGATAGTACGTCGGGCCCTTTAATGCGATATCGCATTAAAATTCCGACGCCATCTCACCTTAGAAAAGCTTCGGCATCCCGGGCTGCGATCCCGCCCCCCCGGCATCCAGAGCGCTGTGATTGGCTGTTCAATTCTGAACAGCCAATCGCAGCGTTTCTCATTGTTTCAGCCAATCAGCTTGGCTGAAACAATGATGTCCTAGGCTGGGATCGAGTACCGATGTACTCGATCCTAGAGCCGGTGCCTGGCAACGCCAGGCACCGGCAAAAAGCACCCGGATTGGAGCGATCGCCGATCTGATCTATCGCGCCAATCGCAGTGCACAGCGGCGCTATATCGCCACTGTGCCCTGCCAGTACCGGCCAGCAGGGCCTTCAGGAGTTGGCTGGCACGATCGATTAGATCGGCGATCGCGCCAACCACAGGGCACAGCTGCGGTCACCATGTGACCGCTCTGTGCCCTGCTGGTGACCTGGGCATGACCTGCCTAGTAATCGGAGCTGTGAGCTCCGATTCTAGGCAGTTGCCATGGTCACCAGGCAGATCAGGGATTGGTGGGATCGATGTAATCATTCGATCCCACCAATGACAGGTCACAGCAGCGATGTGACCGCTCTGTGACCTGCCCCCTGACCTGCCTCTGACCTGTCTGCAGGGGTCCTCACTCTAGCTGAGGATTCCTGCAGAGAGGTCGGACGCAGCAAGAGCTCCTGTGCTGGGTATCGTGGTGCCACAGCTTGTAGCATCACAATCCCTGCAGAAGAAAGAAGAAGAAAGAAAACCACAATTGTAAGTGTTAATTGATCCCTGATCCCCTGCCCAATCTATCTTCACCCCCCCAATCTATCTTCATCCCCCCATCCCCCCCTCCACCCCCCTCTTACCCCCCTTTTACCCCCCTCCACCCCACTTTTGCGCCACCTCCGTGCGCAGCCGGCGAGCATTGATCGGTGACGCAGTTCACCGATCAACACTCGCGCTCGCTTTTTTTCCCTTAGCCCCCTTTGCGCCACTTCCGTTCACACATTCCGCAGCCGCAAAAGTTGGATAAGTGACACACGTCACTTATCCAAGCTTGTGCCTGCCGTTTTTTCATTTTTTTTTCACCCCCCTTTGTGCCACCTAACTACAACCCTAACTGTTGATCCCTGCCCAAACTCTCTTCATCCACCCCAATCCCCCCATCCCCTTCCCCCTATTTTTACCCCCCTCCACCCCACTTTTGCGCCACCTCCGTGCGCAGCCGCCGAGCGTTGATTGGTGACGCAGTTCACCGATCAACACTCGAGCTCGCTTTTTTTTCTTAGCCCCTCCGTACACACATCCCGCAGCTGCGAAACTTGGATAAGTGACACAGTTCACTTATCAGAGTTTGCCGTTTTCCTTTTTTTTTTTTTTCCACCCCCCCTTGCGCCACCCCGTGCGCACATCCAGCAGCCTAGTTTTGATAAGTGACACTTATCAGCTAGGACCTGCTGTTTTAGACTTTTTTCCACAGCTTTTTCTTTACAGAAAGTTTACACCAATCACTCCCCCCCCCTCATGTACACATACAGTTTTCAATAAAGTGTACACCCAAGCACCATATTTACACAAAAATGTCATCAAATTCATCCCAACAGCGCTATTCAGTGGAGGAGGCATATGCTTTACTTGCCTCCGAAACTGATAGCGATTTGGATGACGATCCGACTTTTCTTTATTTTTCGGATTCTTCATCCTCTTCTTCCTCTTCCCCCTCCTTATCTTCCTCCTCGGGTCCTGCGGAACCGCCACGCAGACGCTCCAGGACAGAAGATGAGGCAGCGCCCACCATGCCCGCAGCTGACCCAGTGCTCCCCGTATGGACCTCGCCCCCCGAAAATTACGAGCCACTGATTCCTGATTTTGTGGCAGAATCAGGAATCAAGTTTGACACCACCGGCCTCACAGAAATTGACTTTTTCAAAGTCTTTTTCTCTGAGGATTTTGTTAACCTCATGGTGGAGCAAACTAATTTGTACGCTCGTCAATTTTTGGAGCAAAACCCGCATTCAACATTTTCAAACTGGTCTCCTGTAGACGCAGTTGAAATGACTCAGTTTTGGGGCCTGGTCCTCCATATGGGGATACTGAAGAAGCCGGAAATTCGGCAATATTGGAGTGTTGATATTTTATACAACACTCCAGTGTTCCGAATGGTCATGGCCCGGACGCGTTTTGAGGCCATCCACAAGTTTCTGCATTATACTGATAATGCAGAGTGTCCCGCACAAGATGACCCCAACTTTGACCGTCTGTTCAAAGTTCGGCCGGTCATCGAACACTTCAACAAAAAGTTTGCTGAAGTGTACGTGCCCCAAAGGGACATCTGCATGGATGAGTCCTTGGTTCACTTCAAGGGAAGGCTGCGATTCCGTCAATACCTGCCCAGTAAGAGGGCCAGGTACGGAATCAAACTCTATAAGTTGTGTGAGAGTACCTCAGGGTACACCCACAAGTTTAGAGTTTACGAAGGGAAGGACACCCGGATTGAACCCCCTGAGTGTCCTCCTTTCCTGGGAGTGAGTGGGAAAATTGTGTGGGATTTGGTGCACCCACTGCTGGATAAAGGTTATCACCTCTACACTGATAACTTTTATACCAGCATCCCACTCTACAAATCCCTCTCTGAGCGACGTACCGCAGCCTGCGGTACTGTCCGCAAAAATCAGAGAGGCCTCCCGAAGACGCTACTTGGGCAGATGCTCCGAAAAGGTGAGAGCAGAGCCCAATGTAGCGACCACCTGCTGGTGGTCAAGTACAAGAGAGATGTCCATCTCTTGACCACCATACACGGTGATGGCAGTACCCTCTGCACTGTACGGGGTACCTCTACACAGGTCCTCAAACCGACATGTGTAGTGGGGTACAACAAAAAAATGGGGGGAGTTGATCTCTCCGATCAACTCCTCCAACCGTACAATGCATTGAGGAAGGCCAAGGTGTGGTACAAAAAGCTGGCCGTGCACATCGTCCAAATGGCAATGCTCAACGCATTCCTGCTGTCACAATGTGCATGCCCCAGCGATACGTCGTACCTTCATTTCCAGGAGGTAGTGGTTAAGGCCATGATGTTTGGCGCTCAGGAAGGAGCGGGCCCCAGTACTTCAGGAACTGAAGGTGCTCGTATTGTCCCAGGTCAGCATTTTCCGGGGGTGGTCCCGCCAACCCCAAGGAAAGGTAAGCCGCAAAAAAGGTGTTGAGTGTGTTACAATAAAGGAATACGCAGGGACACCACTTATCAATGCGACACCTGCCCCGAAAAACCTGGCCTGTGCATGAAGGATTGCTTCAAATTGTACCACACCTCCATGCACTACTAATTTACATTAGTGTAGTTGGGGGCACATCTAGATTTGTTCATTGGGGGTCTAGTATCCAAAATGATGTCACATGTGGTTTTTTTTCCTGTTTAGGCACATCAGGGACTCTGCAAATGGAACATGACGCCAGCAGACCATCAAAGTCTGCATTCCAAAACAACACTACTTCCCTTTCGAGCCCCAACGTGTGCCTAAACAGTTTTTTCCCACATGTGGGGTACCAGAGTACCCAGGACAAATTGGACAACGACTTTTGGGGTCCAATTTCTCCTGTTACTCTTGGGAAAATTAAAAATTGGGGACTAAATGATCATTTATGTGGGAACAAAACAGGATTTTATATTTTCACGCCTGGGCATTATAATCTTTAGTGAAACACTTGGGGGTTCAAAGTGCTCACCACACATCTAGATAAGTTCCTTAGGGGGTCTAGTTTCCAAAATGGGGTCACTTGTGGGGGGTTTCCACTGTTTAGGCACATCAGACGCTCGTCAAACGCGACATGGCGTCCGATCTCAATTCCAGCCAATTTTAGGTTGAAAAAGTCAAATGGGGCTCCTTCCCTTCTGAGCCCTGCCATGTGCCTAAACAGTGGTTCCCCCCCACATATTGGGTATCAGCGTACTCAGGACAAATTTGACAACAACGTTTGGAGTCCAATTTCTCCTGTTACCCTTGGGAAAACAAAATATTGGGGACTAAATGATCATGTTTGTGGAAAAAATATGATTTTTTATTTTCACGCCTGGGTGTTATAAACTTCTGTGAAGCCCTTGGGGGTTCAAAGTGGTCACCACACATCTAGATAAGTTCCTTAGGGGGTCTAGTTTCCAAAATGGGGTCACTTGTGGGGGGTTTCCACTGTTTAGGCACATCAGACGCTCGTCAAACGTGACATGGCGTCCGATCTCAATTCCAGCCAATTTTAGGTTGAAAAAGTCAAACGGGGCTCCTTCCCTTCTGAGCCCTGCCATGTGCCTTAACAGTGGTTCCCCCCCACATATTGGGTATCAGCGTACTCAGGACAAATTTGACAACAACCTTTGGGGTCCAATTTCTCCTGTTACCCTTGGGAAAACAAAATATTGGGGACTAAATGATCATGTTTGTGGAAAAAATATGATTTTTTATTTTCACGCCCGGGTGTTATTAACTTCTGTGAAGCCCTTGGGGGTTCAAAGTGGTCACCACACATCTAGATAAGTTCCTTAGGGGGTCTAGTTTCCAAAATGGGGTCACTTGTGGGGGGTTTCCACTGTTTAGGCACATCAGGGACTCTGCAAATGGAACATGACGCCAGCAGACCATCAAAGTCTGCATTCCAAAACAACACTACTTCCCTTTCGAGCCCCAACGTGTGCCTAAACAGTTTTTTCCCACATGTGGGGTACCAGAGTACCCAGGACAAATTGGACAACGACTTTTGGGGTCCAATTTCTCCTGTTACTCTTGGGAAAATTAAAAATTGGGGACTAAATGATCATTTATGTGGGAACAAAACAGGATTTTATATTTTCACGCCTGGGCATTATAATCTTTAGTGAAACACTTGGGGGTTCAAAGTGCTCACCACACATCTAGATAAGTTCCTTAGGGGGTCTAGTTTCCAAAATGGGGTCACTTATGGGGGTTTCTACTGTTTAGGAACATCAAGGGCCCTGCAAATGGAACATGACGCCCGCAGACCATTCCATCAAAGTCTGCTTTCCAAAACGTCATTACTTCCCTTTCGAGCCCTGACGTGTGCCCAAACAGTAGTTTTCTCCCACATGTGGGGTATCAGGGTACTCAGGACAAATTGGACAACAACTTTTGGGGTCCAATTTCTCCTGTTACTCTTGGGAAAATTAAAAATTGGGGACTAAATGATCATTTATGTGGGAACAAAACAGGATTTTATATTTTCACGCCTGGGCATTATAATCTTTAGTGAAACACTTGGGGGTTCAAAGTGCTCACCACACATCTAGATAAGTTCCTTAGGGGGTCTAGTTTCCAAAATGGGGTCACTTATGGGGGGTTTCTACTGTTTAGGAACATCAAGGGCTCTGCAAATGGAACATGACGCCCGCAGACCATTCCATCAAAGTCTGCTTTCCAAAACGTCATTACTTCCCTTTCGAGCCCTGACGTGTGCCAAACAGTAGTTTTCTCCCACATGTGGGGTATCAGGGTACTCAGGACAAATTGGACAACAACTTTTGGGGTCCAATTTCTCCTGTTACTCTTGGGAAAATTAAAAATTGGGGACTAAATGATCATTTATGTGGGAACAAAACAGGATTTTTTATTTTCACGCCTGGGTGTTATAAACTTCTGTGAAGCCCTTGGGGGTTCAAAGTGGTCACCACACATCTAGATAAGTTCCTTAGGGGGTCTAGTTTCCAAAATGGGGTCACTTGTGGGGGGTTTCCACTGTTTAGGCACATCAGACGCTCGTCAAACGTGACATGGCGTCCGATCTCAATTCCAGCCAATTTTAGGTTGAAAAAGTCAAACGGGGCTCCTTCCCTTCTGAGCCCTGCCATGTGCCTAAACAGTGGTTCCCCCCACATATTGGGTATCAGCGTACTCAGGACAAATTTGACAACAACCTTTGGGGTCCAATTTCTCCTGTTACCCTTGGGAAAACAAAATATTGGGGACTAAATGATCATGTTTGTGGAAAAAATATGATTTTTTATTTTCACGCCCGGGTGTTATAAACTTCTGTGAAGCCCTTGGGGGTTCAAAGTGGTCACCACACATCTAGATAAGTTCCTTACGGGGTCTAGTTTCCAAAATGGGGTCATTTGTGGGGGGTTTCCACTGTTTAGGCACATCAGACACTCGTCAAAAGCGACATGGCGTCCGATCTCAATTCCAGCCAATTTTAGGTTGAAAAAGTCAAAAGGGGCTCCTTCCCTTCTGAACCCTGCCTTGTGCCCAAACAGTGGTTCCCCCCCATATATTGGGTATCAGCATACTCAGAACAAATTTGACAACAACTTTTGGGGTCCAATTTCTCCTGTTACCCTTGGGAAAATAAAAAAATTGTTGCTAAAATATTATTTTTGTGACTAAAAAGTTAAATGTTCATTTTTTCCTTCCACGTTGCTTCTGCTCCTGTGAAGCACCTGAAGGGTTAATAATCTTCTTGAATGTAGTTTTGAGTAGCTTCAGTGGTGCAGTTTTTAGAATGGTGTCACTTTTGGGTATTTTCTGCCATATAGACCCCTCAAAGTGACTTCAAATGTGAGGTGGTCCCTAAAAAAAATGGTTTTGTAAGTTTTGTTGTAAAAATTAGAAATCGCTTGTCAAATTTTAACCCTTATAACTTCCTAACAAAAAAAATGTTGTTTCCCAAATTGTGCTGATGTAAAGTAGACATGTGGGAAATGTTATTTAGTAACTATTTTGTGTCACATATTTCTCTGTTTTAAGGGCATACAAATTCAAAGTTTGAAAATTGCAAAATTTTCAAAATTTTTGCCATATTTCTGTTTTTTTCATAAATAAACGCAAGTTATAGCGAAAATTTTTTACCACTAAAGTGAAGTACAATATGTCACGAGAAAACAGTCTCAGAATCGCCTAGATCCGTTGAAGCGTTCCAGAGTTATAACCTCATAAAGGGACAGTGGTCAGAATTGTAAAAATTGGCCTGGTCATGAACGTGCAAACCACCCTTGGGGGTGAAGGGGTTAAAGGAGTATATTGATGAAAATCTGGCCAAAGGCTTCATACGTCCTTCTTCCTCACCAGCAGGGGCACCTATATTTTTTGTAAAGAAGAAGGATGGGACCCTGAGACCCTGTGTTGACTATCGGGAACTTAATAAGGTAACCATACGAAATCGTTACCCTTTGCCTCTGATTCCCGAATTACTGGAAAGAGTCCGCCATGCTAAAGTGTTCTTTAAACTGGATCTTCGTGGGGCTTATAATTTGGTGCGTATTCGTCCAGGGGATGAGTGGAAGACAGCATTCAGATGCCGGTATGGACACTTTGAGTATCTTGTGATGCCCTTCGGCCTTTGTAACGCCCCTGCAACATTTCAACACCTTGCTAACGACATTTTCAGAGATTTGTTGGACCAGTTTGTGGTGATCTATTTGGACGATATACTAATCTTTTCTGACTCTCTACAGGAACATGAAATACATGTCAAGACTGTTTTAAGACGTCTGAAAGAGAACCATCTGTATATTAAGCCGGAGAAATGCGAGTTCCATCGTTCTGAGATACAGTTCTTAGGGTATATCATCTCTCCCCAGGGGCTGAACATGGAATCCGGTAAGATTCAGGCTATCCTTGACTGGCCGGTACCCAAGAACGTTAAGGAGGTCCAACGTTTTATTGGTTTTGCAAATTTCTACAGACGCTTCATTCGAAATTTTTCTGATATTGTCCGTCCCATTACTTCCTTGACAAAGAAGGAAAAGCCCTTTAAGTGGTCATCACAGGCTCAAGAAGCTTACGATCGGCTTAAGATCTGTTTCACCTCAGCACCACTGTTGATACACCCAGATCCAACACTTTCTTTCATTGTGGAGGTGGATGCTTCCGATAATGCTTTAGGGGCGATTCTCTCCCAAAGAACTGGAGAGAAGGGTCTACTACATCCTTGTGCTTTCTTTTCCCGTAGACTAACCTCAGCAGAGAAGAATTACGACGTGGGAGACAAGGAATTGCTGGCCATTATTGCGGCTTTCAAAGAATGGAGACATCATCTGCAAGGAGCTGCACAACAGATCATAGTGCTAACTGACCATCGCAATTTAGAGTTCCTGAGATCCGCTAGATGTCTTTCTCCTTGTCAGGCTCGTTGGAACTTATTTTTAAACCAATTTAACTTTCTTATATCGTACCGTCCAGGTTCTCGTAATGGGAAGGCTGATGCTTTATCCCGAATCCATGCTGCGGATTCCGTACCTGGAGCCCCGCCCAAGACCATTCTATCGCATGCCAATTTCATCGGAGTTATCCATGACCAGGACTTGTGGAAGGAGTGCAGGGAGGCTTATGATGGTGATGTATTTCTGGCCAACCCACCAGTGGATATTAATCTTGTCTTTAAGGGGTGGCATGTGGTTCAGAGATCGACGTATCTACGTCCCTGAGGTCGTCCGTCTGCAGATCCTCAAGTTGGTACATGACTCCAAGTTGGCTGGTCACAGGGGGGTACAGAAGACACAAGAGTTCCTGAGCCAATTCTTCTGGTGGCCAACTTGCTTGAAGGATACCAAGGACTATGTGCTCTCTTGCGAGGTATGTGCTCGTTACAAGACTCCTCATGTGGCACCTACGGGTCTTCTACAACTATTACCTGTTCCGTCTCGCCCTTGGGAGTCTATATCAATGGACTTTATCGTGGAGCTGCCCACATCGGGGGGCATGAATACAATCATGGTGGTAGTTGATCGCCTGACCAAAGCTGCCCATTTTGTTCCATGCACCGGCCTCCCCTCAGCTAAAGTTACAGTGAACTTGGTTATACAGAATGTCTTTCGGTTACATGGGGTCCCGGATGAGATCATCTCTGACCGGGGAGTACAGTTCACTTCAAGATTCTGGAAGGGGTTTTGCTCTGCACTCAATATTAAGGTCTGTCTCTCTTCCGCTTACCATCCCCAGACTAATGGTCAGACTGAATGGACGCTGGAACAATATCTAAGATGCTATGTCAGCCATCTCCAGGATGATTGGTTGGAGTTGCTGCCATTAGCCGAATTTTCATATAACAATTCTCAGAGCGACTCCACTAAATTTACACCTTTCTTTGCCAATCTGGGTTATCATCCGTGTATCTTACCTAGGTCGCCAATTAATTCTCCGGTTCCGGCAGTTGAGGAAAGACTGACTGCGATGAGGCAATATCTGGAAGTTCTGAAGGAATCCCTGACCACAGCTCAAGAACGTTATAAGAAATCGGCTGATAGATTCCGTATACCTGCACCCATGTTCAAGGTAGGAGATTCCGTGTGGTTAGCAACTAAGAATCTGAAGTTAAACGTTCCTTCACAGAAACGTGGACAGAAATTCATTGGCCCTTTCAAGATCAACGGTATTGTGAGCTCTGTGGCCTGCCGGCTGAAGCTGCCTAGGAGTATGAAGGTACACCCAGTTTTTCATGTATCTTTACTAAAGCCTGTATCTCCTAATACCTTCCAGGGACGTGTTGTGCCACCTCCGCAGCCTGTGGTGATTGATGAGCAAGAACAATTTGTGGTGGAGGAAATTATTGATTCCAGGATTCGCAGGAATCGGCTCCAATATCTGATAAGATGGCAGGGATATACCCCTGAGGAAGACTCTTGGGAACCTGTGGAAAACATCAATGCCCAACAGAAGATTTCTCGTTTTCATCGGAGATTCCCTGAGAAACCAGGTCCAGGATCGTCCTGAAGCCGCTTCTAAGGAGGGAGTAATGTCAGGACTCTGAACATTTTTACCTTTTTGCATTACTGCCCTTTTCCAAGATGGTGTCCTTGGTCTCATGTGCATTGTGTCCTCCTGCTATAAAACTCCACCCCAGCCTTCAGTCTGTGCTTGAGTATTCTGCCTTGCATCCAGCTCCTGGCCTCTGATTGCTCCCTGGCTATATACCGGCTCCTGTGAACCTGTGTGGTGATCCTGCTGCTCTGCTCTGAGTTCCTGCTGCATACTCCAGTTTCCAGAACTCTTCTTCCTCTGCTGCTTGTGTTTCACTTCCATCTGCATTTGCTGGACATGTAAGCTGTTGCTGCTCTGCAAGAGCCTGAGACTATTTTCCTGGTCAAGCTAAGATAAGATTTGAACTGCCTTTTAAGCTTACCTATCTGTGTCTGGACTGACAAGGATTTATTCATGCCAAGTATCCTCAAGAATAACTGTGCTTCATAGACTTTCTGCTTGATTGCATTTTTCTCTGAAGTTTCCTATAGACTGCTAAGATGCTTCTTATATTTGCTCCAAGTGTTATGGACTTGAGTTTCTTTCTGCATCTGTTGTATCACCGTGTGTTAATATAGACTTTACCACTTATAAAGCTGTGTCCTGTAGTCATCTTGTTCCACGCACAGAGTCTCCTGAGTTATCCCCTATAATTATTACACATCACTTCTTCCATAGAGAGCTTGTCTCTGCAGGAAATAACACAGTTATCTAGAGCACCGCTTGCAGAACAAATTACTTAATTTTTTCCCAACTTCTAAACTACACCAATTGAAGAAAAAAAAAGGCGACATAGTGTCTTTCTGCACAGTAACAGGACCACCTCCCCCATTTAAAACAGTATCCTTAAAAAATAAAATAAATACATCACTGCAGTAATAATATCCCTTAATTAGCCTCTATTGTAATAATATCCTTCATCCTGTCCCCCGTGTGTCTCATTCAGCCATATGTTCTCCCATCCTGCCCTCATGTGATGTCCCATCCTGCCCAATCTGTTGCCATCCTGCTCCATCTGTCCTATGATCCTGCTCCATCTGTCTCCATCCTGCCCCATCTGTCCCATGTTCCTGCCCCCTGATCCTGCACCATGTCTCCAACCTGCCCTTTGTCTCCCATCCTCCCTCCGTGTCTCCCATTCTGCCCTTGCGCCTCCCATCCTGCCCCGTGTCTCCCTTCTGCTGTGTCTCCATTCTACCCCTGTCTCCATTCTGCCCCATGTCTCTATCCTGCACCATGTGTTTACAACCTACCCCCGTGTCTCCCATCCTGTCACCATTCTGCCCCGTGTCTCAATTCTGCCCTGTGTCTCCATTCTGCACCATGTGTTTACATCCTACCCCATGCCTCCCATCCTGCCCCCTGTCTCCATCCTGCCCCCCCATGTCTCCGTTCTGCCCCCCATGTCTCCTTCCTGCCCCGTGTCTCTATTCTACCCTGTTTCTCCATTCTGCCCCATGTCTCCATTCTGCACCATGTGTTTATATCCTGCCCCCGTGTCTCCCATCATGCCTTATGTCTCCATTCTGTCTCCATGTCTCCATCCTGCCCCATGTCTCCTTTCTACCCCCGTGTCTCCATCCTGTCCCGTGTCTCCATCCTGCCCCCGTGTCTCCATCCTGCCATTAAAACATATTGCAACATTCTATAGAAAAAATAAAACTTTCTTACCTTTCCGTGTTCCTGTGTTGATGCTGCCTCCAGGAATTTCAAGCGCGTACTCGCCGGCGAATGACAATGATGTCATATGCCAGCGACGTGCGCACTGATGTCAGCTGCCAGCCTCTGATTGGCTGGTGACTTTTAACTATTTGCCGTGCGATCCCACACTGCAACAGAGTTTAACTTGAACCTGCATCAGGTTCAGTTTCTGCACCGGCAGAGTCCTGCCACTAGGGCCCGGTGAGCAGGTGAGATGGGGCCCAATGCGGGCACCCTCTGCTCATCGTGCCCCATATGCCAGTCAGGGCAGTAATGACCTGATGGCGGCCCTGTCTGCAGCCATCGCATCTCTTCCTGTTGGAGCACCGGAGAACAGGAAAACAGCAGAGCCGGAGCAGTGGACTTGACTTGTACAGGCGATGCACAACATTGTTTCTTGCTTGTACTCCGGCATGCAGTCCTCTGCTCAGAACTCCATTAGCAGAAAGGGACGCACTGACTGTCGAGTGAGAACATGCTCAGTCAGGCTGCAGCTCTGACCTCTGCGGGTGTTTGCTGTCCCCCCTCTATAATCCAGCCATGTTTTTATTGGCCAGCATCATAGAGGAGAAAAATTAAAAGTTCACAGACAAGCTTTTTGGCATACACCACCCAATTGGTTGAATGGAAGATTTGCATATTGGGTGTTCTCTATTATTAGGGCATAACTATGGAACAAAGGGGCACAAGAAAAAAAGAAAAACTGTTTCATAATCAGTGGAGCAGCGGCAGATGGAGGAGGTACTAAGTTTAAATCGATAAATATCTAGTGAAAGGTCCTATTCCAGTGTCCTGAATTTCACATTCTAGGTGTTGTCATGTACACAAGGTGCTAATGAAGGGAAAAAAAAGGTAAATCATGGGTCATGAACAACTGAATATGAGATGCACTCTGAGACACTATCATAAAAAGAAACTTCAGGGTAGGTTTAACTAGTGTGTGCATTAAGGGGATGTTTGGGTTAGATTCAAGGCTACACAGGCCTTTATATTATTATAATGCGTTAATGAGGTGTAAAGTGAGGAGATGCTCTGTAAATGAAATGTAACTCGGCACCACGCCTCTACGTTATCTGCCGGCTGAGGTTGCTCTGGTAATCGGTTCTGGGGCAGCGTGACACCACAAGTTTATAAGGCTTTATAGTTTTCATCTTGGCAGTCAGTATGAAGCCACAAACATTATTCCAGATTAAAGTTAAAAAAAATAACTCCTCTGATTGTAGGCGCTTCCTGTATAAAAACATATTAATAAAAATCCACTTATCAATGAGAAGAAACAAACAAATTATCGGAAGCCATCAGACGGATACACTGCGGCACAGCTCAGAATTATCCGATTAATCAAATGTTAGACCGTTGGTAATGAGGGTAATTGAAGCGAAATAAGAGAAGAGAAGTCTGTGGTGACTACATGATAAAACACCGGGGGCTCAATTCATTATTTATTTATTTTGGGTTTTTTTTCATGTTTGTCAATGTGGTTGTGGTTTTTGTTTTCCAGATGTTTTTAGTCACTATTTTTCTTTTTTTTTTGCACAAATGTACTCCAGTCCATATCTGGATGATTTTTTTTTTGTACACCTGAAATGTTTGTGGAAATTTTAGAAAAAAATTGTAGAAGATCAAGGAACTTTTTTTGCTCTAAAAAAAAGAAAAAGAAAAAGGATTTTTTATTTTAAGCAAAATTCATGAACTCACTAGTGCCAGAATTAGGCACAAAAAACACCTCCTGTTTGACTGTCACCTCCTATACCTAAGTCACACAGCATAGAGGCTGTCAGTCAAGCAGAAGAAGGTGGCGCTGGGCGGGGAATAGAGCTGGAGTGACAGAGGCTTCAGATCTACCATAGCTCTTCAGCCTCATTTGCATATAAATTCAAAGCTGATTTCTCAATAATGAACGAACGGACTGGTCATGTAAAGATATTGCTGGACCTGTCTTTGAAAGAGCTATGTGTCGCCCCTGAGGGTTCAGTCGACACAGAGGTACTGTTAGGAACGGCGGAACACACTAAATAAAAATAATAATAAAGTGCGTTCACCGTTCGGGGTCCACCGTGCAGTAGGTGATATAACCGCTGCTAAGTGGTAGCAGGAGCACTATGATGGTAATGCGCACAGGGTTAAACGTCACCCAGGTGTGCAGAGCAATCTCTGTTAAGTCACAGAGACGCCAAATAAAAACAAATACACAGACTGAGCCTGTTGAGGTCACAGTACTCAGTGTAAATACACACACGGTATCAGGTCACAGGAGTAGCCCAAGACAGCGGCACTACGTTCGTCTAGACTTTCCGTGTGTGTGGCGTCGCAGCTGCGGACGCAAAGGGACTGCTACTGCAGTGCGGCGTGGACACTGCTGCTAAACGACAAAGCTATGACGCAAGCGCAATGTTAGACGCTAGCAGCTGTGGATGTTGCAGCAGAGGAGCGCTGGCGCTGATTCTAACTCAGTCCCTAACCACATACGTAATATCAGAGGGAAGGGGTTTTATAATGAGTCATTCACCAGAATCATACATCCGTCCTCATACACACAGCAGCAAGTAAGTCTATACTAGCGCATGGCGGAACAGCCATGCGCGCCTTTTATAGCAGCCAGGACCTTCTGCAAGCCTCCAGATCTCTGAGATGGACCAATGAGATCTGGAGTAGGACCTGAGCACATGACTCCTGATCTCCAATGGGAGATCGTCCCATGAGCGTGCTCAGTAGGAGGGCAGAAGGACTTGGCCTCAGGAGAGATTTGCTGCAAGGCAATCTCCTCTGCAATCTCCTCTGCAGTAGATAAACAGCAGGAGACTGCAGAATGTGAGGGTCTGGATCCCTGCAGAGAAAACGCAGAATTCCGACACCTAACATTACCCCCCCTCCTAGGGCCCCCTCCCCCTGAGCCTTCTGATCCAGCAACTTGTGCCCATTAGAGGTATAGACCTCAGACTCTTCCGTAGGCAAGTCAGATGTCCCGGTAGGTGACAGAGAGACCCGGGACAAGTGGAAGGCATCAGGGGCGGTAAGGTCGCCAGGTTTGAGAAGGGACCCGTGGGAGACGACGGGAGCGGAAGTTAAAGTGGAATGCCACCATGTGGCGGCAGGCATCTCCACCCTTCGTTTAGAGAGGCTATTCCGAGCACAAAAGGCGCAGGCCCGAATATATTTTTTAACATCCCGAGCCCTGTGCGGCCACCAGTAAGACCCGGCCAGGAGTTTTGTGTTCTGCATATAGCCACAGTGACCACCCCTCCTGGACGCGTGTGCCCACGCAAGAACCTTCAGCCAAAGGCGAGGAGGAACAAGGGTCTTGCCCGGCGGCACAGAGTTTGGCCGCTGTGTGGCACTATTGTCCTGAGAAACAGCGTGTTGACAATGATAACCGCAACTGGAGTCTTGTGCCGGACGCGCCTGGAGAACGGCGCGAGACACCTCCATGGGCTCTGGGGGTGGAACTTCTGGCTCGGGTAATTCCAGAGGATCAAAAGAATTGGGAGCCGAGGTAACCTACCGTTTGGATTGAGCACACTCCATTCCGCACTCCGAAAAACGGAGATCAATGCGGGTGGAAATGGCAATAAGCTCTTCCAAACTTGTAGGAACCTCTCTGGTAGAGAGGGCATCTTTAACGTGCTCCACCAAACCTCTCCAAAACACAGGGATGAGGGCTTTGTCAGACCACTCCAGCTTGGAAGCCAGTGTCCGAAAACGGACGGCATACTGACTAACCGAGAGAGAACCCCGAGTCAAAGCGAGAAGCTGAAGAGAGGTGTCGTGCATGACCCGTGGTCCCAGGAAGACCTGCATAATAGCTGTTAAAAACTGAGCAGCAGTCCAAACCTCTGGCTCACCACGCTCCCATAGTGGCGTAGCCCACTCCAACGCCTTACCTGACAGAAGGGATACAATAAACCCCACCTTGGCCCGTTCCGTAGGGAATCGTGCAGCCAGTAGCTCCAGCTGGATAGAGCACTGGCTGATGACACCCCTACAGGAGGCGCCATCGCCAGAAAATTTATTGGGCAACGGGAGGCGGGTAACTGTCGGTGCGAGGGAGGACATGGACATACGTGAAACCGCGTCTGTGACTGCCTTTACAGCAGCTTTGGTCGATTGTGCAGCTGAGAGAGCCCTCTCAAGAGTGGCCAACCGGCCCTCAATCTGCTGAATACACTGTAAGAGTTGCTGCTGCTCTGCCATCATTAGCCAGACCCTGGCGCTAGTATAATGTTAGGATCGGCGGAACGCACTAAATAAAAATAATAATAAAGTGCGCTCGCCGCTCGGGGTCCACCGTGCAATAGGTGATATAACCGCTGCTAAGTGGTAGCAGGAGCAATATGGCGGTAATGCGCACAGGGTTAAACGTCACCCAGGTGCGCAGAGCAATCTCTGTTTAGTCACAGAGATGCCAAATAAACACAAATACACAGACTGAGCCTGTTGAGGTCACAGTACTCAGTGTAAATACACACACGGTATCTCGTCACAGGAGTAGCCCAAGACAGCGGCACTACGTCCGTCTAGACTTTCCGTGTGTGCGGCGTCACAGCTGCGGAGGCTAAGGAGTGCTGCTACTGCAGCGCGGCGTGGACACTGCCACTAAACGACAAAGCTATGATGCAAGAGCAATGTCGGACGCTAGCAGCTGTGGATGTTGCAACAGAGGAGCGCTGGCGCTGATTCTAACTCAGTCCCTAACCACATACGTAATATCAGAGGGAAGGGGTTTTATAATGAGTCATTCACCAGAATCATACATCCGTCCTCATACACACAGCAGCAAGTAAGTCTATACTAGCGCATGGCGGAACAGCCATGCGTGTCTTTTATAGCAGCCGGGACCTTCTGCAAGCCTCCAGATCTCTGAGATGGACCAATAAGATCTGGAGCAGAACCTGAGCACATGACTCCCGATCTCTAATGGGAGATCGTCCCATGAGCATGCTCAGTAGGAGGGCAGAAGGACTTAGCCTCAGGAGAGATTTGCTGCAAGGCAATCTCCTCTGCAGTAGATAAACAGCAGGAGACTGCAGAATGTGAGTGTCTGGATCCCTGCAGAGTAAACGCAGAAATCTAACGCCTAACAGGTACTGCAACTCCTCCTGAGGTGTAGTATCCCACTCCCCAGGTAAAATGGTAACACCTGACCAGACTCCACCCCTGACGTCCAGCACAGACACTTTAGAACAGCAGAGCACCCTTTGTGGCTCGGCTCCCTGCTTGGAACACAAAGAGTGCTAGGAAGTGGGTGGAGGTTAGATTGCACAAGAGAGCGGAAGAAGATTAGGAAAGGGTCAGTGAGTGAGAAAAGATCCCCGGAGAGGGATGGAGTGAAAGCAGGTGCTGCAGCAGACTCCTGTGATCTGGAGCTGTTGGCACGGGAAAGAGTAAAAGAAAGCTTGATTCTTCAGAAGGAAGAGAGATTAGTACGGGACATAAGGAGAAGAGAACTGAGGATTGGGGTGAGAGCAGAGCCCTTCCTCAAGTTTAAGGCGCATGGTCCGGAGTCCGGTCTCCGAGGTTGTATGGATACTGATGTTCCTGCAGCAGAAATCGGAGGAATAGAAGTTGTCATAACTTTATTCCCATTTAAGACTTGGGGGCACAACAGCAACGTGTGTGAGCTGGCACATGAGAGCAAGAAGTCCCTGAAGCAGGCTACAGCTGTCTGCCGTACAAGTGGAGTGTTGAGTAACATCAAGCAGGAGAAACTACAGTGTAACTCAGTACTGCAAGTACCTCAGATAAGCGCTAGAAAGGAGACGTTCAGGACACGCACACGAAAGGGAGTGCTGGAGAGGTTAATTCCATCTGCCTGGGAGTTGGCTGAGCCCCTGGTCTGGAGACCGTGGCATTGAAGCGGGCACCAGTCTGTACCAGGAACGTGAGTAAAAGAACTGGAACTGCACTCAGCTGTCTCCTTGCCTTCTTCCTGCACCAAACTACTCCGCACTGCTACATCCCTGTGCCTAACACTGCACCCTTTCCCTCAACACCTATTACTATTGCCCTGGGACTACAGTTCCACCTGTGGGGAGCTTCAATATCGTTGCTGCACCACACCATCTGTCCCAGAGAAGCAACCCTGCAGCGCTGGTCAAACTGACCAGAAACCACAGGTGGCGTCACAAATCATCTTAACAACTTTATACCCATGACTCTACCCCTATTACATTGACGGCCTGAGGCCACAGACCGGGTCACTGCCACTGTGACATCTCCCATTGAAATCAACGGGCCCGGCACCGAGTACCGCACGGCCTCTGGGGGCGAGTCATCTATATGTGCATATACATAGTTTGACGGGTGAGATCCTGCTGACAGATACCCTTAAAAAACTGTGAATAATGAATTAGGCACCTGATGTTTATCTACTTCATTGCTGATATATTTTTTGGGAAAATCCACAGCTTTTTGTTAATAGTTTACATCACAACTTTGTTAAAACTTTACTACTATGTAGAAATTGAAGCTCCTAGCAACAAGCGAAGTAGGTGCTAGGGCAATGAGTCCCTTGTGGCCAAAGACTGTTTAATTTTTACATTACCTGGTGGTCTAGGGTAGTGAATAGTGCAATAGCAAATTCAGGCTGCTCCTGAAGGTCAACTACCATACACTGGAAGCCTTCAATTCAACAGGAGCACTGTATAATTGCCCGGTTTGCTACCCTTAAATTAATACTGGCCCCGATAATTTCCACCCAGAAGCGTAAACTTTAAGATCTTGGACCCCAATGTCAAATCTGTAACATGGACCCCATGTCCTCCCTACATATGTTATTATACAGTGCTATATATATATATATATATATATTCATCTTTTACATTTTTAAAAATTACAAAAACAAAAATGGGCCAGTGCAAAAGTTTGGGAAAATTTGTGTGTTTGTGTGCTCAAATGTCTTTGACCAAGGTTTCAGACCTTAATTAGCCTGCTAGGGTTATGGCTTGTTCATTGTCGTTGTTAGGAAAGACCAGGTGATTAAATTTTCCCAGCTTCATAAAAAACCAAGCCACCACTAAAAACAGCAGTCATGGATTCCTCTAAGAAGCTGCCTAGCACTCTGAAAATGAAAATGGTGGAGGCCTACAAAGCAGTAGAAGGGTATAAGAAGATAGCAAAGTGTTTTCAAGTTGCCCATTCCTCAGTTTGAAATGTAATTAAGAAATGGCAGTCTGGAGGCCAAGCTAAAGTCTGGAACATCAAGCTAAATTTTAGTAAGAGCTACTCGTAGCATTGCTAGAGAGGCAAATCAGAACCCCCACTTGACTGCAAAAGATTCAGCAGACTCTGGAGTTGGGGTACATTGTTCTACTGATCAGAGACACCTACAAAATATGGGCTTCATGGAAGAGTCATCAGAAGAAAACCTCTCCTGTGTCCTCACCATATAATTCAGCATCAGAAGTATGCGAAAGAGCATCTAAAAAAGCCTGATTCATTTTGGAAACCAGTCCTTTGGACCGATGGGGTTAAAATAGAACTCTTTAACCCCAATGATTAAAGTTATGTGTGGAGAAAAAAGGGCACAGAATTTCATGAAAACATCATCTCTCCAACTTAAGCATGGGGGTGGATCAATCATGCTTTGTGGTTGTGTTGCAGCCAATGGCACGGGGAACATTTCAACGGTAGAGGAATGAAGGGATTCAATGAAATTAAAACAAATTCTTGATGCAAACATAACACCGTCTGTAAAAAAAAGCTGACGCTGAGAAGAGGATGGCCTCTACAAATGGATAAAGATCCTAAACACAAGTCAAAATCCACAATAGTCTACCTCAACAGGTGCAAGATGAAGGTTTTGCAATGGCCCTCACAGTTAACTGATCTGAACATCATTGAAAATCTGTCACTAGACCTCAAAATAGCAGAGATGCAAGACAACCTAACAATCTCACAGAACTGGAAACATTTTCCAAAGAAGTGTAGATGAAAATCCTTCAAACAAGAATTAAAAGACTCTTGTCTGGCTACAAAAAGCATTTACAAGCTGTGATATTTGCAAAAGGGGGTGCTACTGGGTACTAACCATGCAGGGTGCCCAAACTTTTGCTTCGGCCCATTTTCCTTTTTGTAATTTTTAAAATCTGAAAGATGACAATATACAGTATGTGTATTTTTTGCCTAAAAAGTCATCTTTACCTTTCGGACTTTTAGAGATGATTTCATCTTCAACTTGCTCAGCTGTTCAAAATAATAGCCATTTTGAACAGAGGTGCCCAAACTTTTACATGCCACTGTAATTATGACATTTAATGCAAATGATAGCTTTTGAGGGTTCTCAGGCACTGAGAGCAAATAGAAGTTTGTTTCTTAGGGCCCCATCACACATAGCGACGCACCAGCGATCCCGACAACGATGTGACCTTGTCAGGATCGCTGTTGTATCGCTACATGATCGCTGGTGAGCTGCCAAACAGGCAGCTTCACCAGCGATCAGCACCAGCGACACGTGGGCAACAAGTGACGCACGTTGCTTAGTTACCCACTGTGTATCTTAGTTACCAGTGCGCTGATGCAGGGAGCTGGTAACCAAGGTACACATCAGGTTTCTAAGCAGCGCGGCACTTAGAAATCCGATGTGTATCTTAGTTACTAGCTCCAGCTCGCTGATCGCTGGTCTCCCACCTGTCACATGCGTGCTGGCCAGCGGGAGACCAGCGATCAAAAAAATGTCCTGGCCATTCCAGGACGATCAGTGATACCCGGCAGGGGGCCGGTCGCTAGTAAGTGTCACACACAGCGATCTCGCTGTGACTCAGCAGCGATCTCGCTAGCGAGATCACCGTGTGTGACGGGGGCTTTACACTAAACTTTGCGATGGACAATAATTTCCTGAAAGGGTACAACCTTTTTAAAGTTACAGATACAGATTATTCCAAAATTGTGACCGCAGCTACAGTTGTGGCCAAAAGTATTGACACCCCTGCAATTCTGTCAGATAATACTCAATTTCTTCCTATAAATGATTGCAAACACAAATTCTTTGTTATTATTATCTTCATTTAATTTGTCTTAAATGAAAAAACACAAAAGAGAATGAAGCAAAAAGCAAAACATTGATCATTTCACACAAAACTCCAAAAATGGGCCAGACAAAAGTATTGGCACCCTCAGCCTAATACTTGGTTGCACAACCTTTAGCCAAAATAACTGCGACCAACCGCTTCTGGTAACCATCAATGAGTTTCTTACAATGCTCTGCTGGAATTTTAGACCATTCTTCTTTGACAAACTGCTCCAGGTCCCTGATATTAGAAGGGTGCCTTCTCCAAACTGCCATTTTAAGATCTCTCCACAGGTGTTCTATGGGATTCAGGTCTGGACTCATTGCTGGCCACCTTAGAAGTCTCCAGTGCTTTCTCTCAAACCATTTTCTAGTGCTTTTTGAAGTGTGTTTTGGGTCATTGTCCTGCTGGAAGACCCATGACCTCTGAGGGAGACCCAGCTTTCTCACACTGGGCCCTACATTATGCTGCAAAATTTGTTGGTAGCCTTCAGACTTCATAATGCCATGCACACGGTCAAGCAGTCCAGTGCCAGAGGCAGCAAAGCAACCCCAAAATATCAGGGAACCTCCGCCATATTTGACTGTAGGGACCGTGTTCTTTTCTTTGAAAGCCTCTTTTTTTCTTCTGTAAACTCTATGTTGATGCTTTTGCCCAAAAAGCTCTACTTTTGTCTCATCTGACCAGAGAACATTCTTCCAAAACGTTTTAGGGTTTTTCAGGTAAGTTTTGGCAAACTCCAGCCTGGCTTTTTTATGTCTCGGGGTAAGAAGTGGGCTCTTCCTGGGTCTCCTACCATACAGTCCCTTTTCATTCAGACGCCGACGGATAGTACGGGTTGACACTGTTGTACCCTCAGACTGCAGGGCAGCTTGAACTTGTTTAGATGTTAGTCGAGGTCCTTTATCCAACCTCCGCACAATCTTATGTTGAAATCTCTTGTCAATTTTTCTTTTCCGTCCACATCTAGGGAGGTTAGCCACAGTGCCATGGGCTTTAAACTTCTTGATGACACTGCGCACGGTAGACACAGGAACATTCAGGTCTTTGGAGATGGACTTGTAGCCTTGAGATTGCTCATGCTTCCTCACAATTTGGTTTCTCAAGTCCTCAGACAGTTCTTTGTTCTTCTTTCTTTTCTCCATGCTCAATGTGGTACACACAAGGACACAGGACAGAGGTTGAGTCAACTTTAATCCATGTCAACTGGCTGCAAGTGTGATTTAGTTATTGCCAACACCTGTTAGGTGCCACAGGTAAGTTACAGGTGCTGTTAATTACACAAATTAGAGAAGCATCACATGATTTTTCAAACAGTGCCAATACTTTTGTCCACCCTCTTTTTTATGTTTGGTGTGGAATTATATCCAATTTGGCTTTAGGACAATTCTTTTTGTATTTTTTCATTTAAGACAAATTAAATGAAGATAATAATACCAAATAATTTGTGTTTGCAATCATTTTCAGGAAGAAACTGAGTATTATCTGACAGAATTGCAGGGGTGTCAATACTTTTGGCAACAACTGTACATGTGACATGTAAAGCCCAGGCGAGCTGTAGACTGTGCACTCTGCAGCAGCATGCATGTCATAGGCAGGATATAAAACCAAGTACTGTATAATAAAAAGGTAGGCTGGAAAATTCTTTGTGGTATTATTGATAAAATGTAGATTGTAGTGCTCACCTTATTCTGTTGTGTGATGTCAACAGCTGCTGCATTACCTGGCGTTGATCACGTTAGATAGAGATCATCATGGATTGCATCATGGAAAACTCAAAATTAAAACAAAAATTACATGTTTTATGTCAACAGGCAAGATGGAAAAAACCCAAGCAGAGATATAAAGATGCATAAATAAATGATTAAGTGAATGATACACATCGGTCATCAGAATGCTTTAATAGTTTCTGTGAAATGTAATAGCAAAACCATAGCAGTAGAACTGTTGGCTCTGTGAATGTTTGGTTGGCACAACAGATTGTCACTGTACATGGACATAAATAGATAACCCAGCAGAATCATTGGCAGGGAATATGTTTACTCTGCCCTTGCACTGAAAAAGAGAGGATATTGGATTAAAGGGGTAGCTAACAAGATAAGGCCAAATAAGCTGGCTTGTTACATATGTAATACATCACCAGAACCACCATCAGTACAGGAATACATCACCAGAATGACCATCAGTACAGGAATACATTGCCAGAACCACCATCAATACAGGAATACATCCCCAGAACCACCATCAGTACAGGAATACATCACCAGAACCACCATCAATACAGGAATACATCCCCAGAACCACCATCAGTACAGGAATACATCCCCAGAACCACCATCAGTACAGGAATACATAACCAGAACCACCATCAGTACAGTAGTACATCACCAGAACCAGCATCAATACAGGAATACATCACCAGAATCATCACCATCAGTTTTACAATATATTTGAATCAGCTAATACACTAATCCTAGCATTTATTATTGCGCAGCCCGTTATCTTATTCAACAACATGGCACTTATTTAACATTGTGAACATGATATGGATCGATTACTTTTATATAGTGGCTACAAGTATCCAAATATTTTAAAGGGAATCTGACACCTGGTTTTCACCGATTCCAGCAACGTACCACTTATTAGACTGCTTACTGTAGTTTTTATACAATCACTGTTTTATCAGCAAGAGATTATCAATAAACGACATAAAAAGATGTTGCAAGGTAGTCCAGCCACACCCCCACTACTGATTGGCAGCTTTCTGCCTATGCACAGTGTACACAGAAAGCTTTCACTCGGTGATGTCATCGGGGTTATACAGAGCTCTGCATTTGGAGAGCAGGTTGGTCTGCATCAAACAGTGTTTAATCAAAACTGCAGCACACATCACAGGAATCAGGGTCTCTGTTTCTACATCATGCTGCTCTCAGATTGGGTAGCAAAAACCTGGCGGGTGACTTATTCCCTTAAAGCAGGACAATTGACATGATGATATTCAAATGTATTGTAATCTGCCATTTTTTTAATGTTTTTTTTAATAGGAAGTGGATTATACAGTAAATGAGATAGGCGGTAGGTCAATGAGCAAATGGACACATAAAAAGTTGATGATTAACAGCACATTAAAATTCTTCACACTCGCAAGTGGGTGGAATATTTAGTAAATCTTTTACTAAACTAATTAAGTCAAGTACATTTTTTAAATTTATCTAGTACAAAGTCAAGTCTATGTAAGACATCTGGGGGAAATTGTCTGAAAATATATATAAAAATATGAATGTGAAAGAAAAGTAATTACTATTCAAACATCATAGGAAAACCAGCAATTCAGGACTATGACACTGGAACCAGCAGTAAATAAAGAAAAATAAAGTTTAAGTTCACATCATTACAGTTTAGAATATACATTAAAAACTGAATAATTCAGCAAATACACTAAGTTACTTTAGGTTTTGATTCTTAATTACAACTTATATTGTGCTCCAGAGCTGCATTCACAATTCACACCCCAACCATCTTAGCGGAGTTCATACAATGTGGTGCAATGTCCAGACTTTCTACCATAGATTACTCTACTGTCACCTACCAAAATATAAATTATCAAGGTAAGCTGGAAGTCTGCGGGAAGCGGATACAGCTCTAAGTTCCCACCTTATGGAGAATGTGGCCCCTTTCTCGTTTAAGAACAAAAAAATTATTTTGTGTGGTGGAATCAGATGCTCCCCCCTCACAACAAGGGGGTGTGGTGGAGTCAGTTGCTCATCCGTCACAACAAGGGGGGGTGGAGTCAGATGCTCACCCGTCACAACTAGGGGGCGTGGTGGAGTCAGATACTCACCCGTCACAACAAGGTGGTGTGGTGGAGTCAGATGCTCACCCCTCGCAACAAGGGGGTGTGGTGGAGTCAGATGCTCACCCCTCACAGCAAGGGGGTGTGGTGGAGTCAGATGCTCACCCCTCGCAACAAGGGGGTGTGGTGGAGTCAGATGCTCACCCCTCACAACAAGGGGGTGTGGTGGAGTCAGATGCTCACCCCTCCCAACAAGGGGGTGTGGTGGAGTCAGATGCTCACCCCTCACAACAAGGGGGTGTGGTGGATCCAGATGCTCACCCCTCACAACAAGGGGGTTGGTGGAGTCAGATACTCAATCATCACAAGAGGGTGTGGGTCAGATGCTCACCCCTCACAACAAGGGTGTGTTGGAGTCAGATGCTCACCCGTCACAACAAGGGACAGTGGTGGAGTCAGATGCTCACCTGTCACAACTAGGGAGCGCGGTGGAGTCAGATGCTCACCTGCCACAACAAGGGGGTGTGGTGGAGTCAGATGCTCACCTGTCACAACTAGGGGGCGTGGTGGAGTAAGATGCTCACCTATCACAACAAGGGGGTGTGGTGGAGTCAGATGCTCACACCTCACAACAATAGGGAGTGGTGGAATCAGGTGCTCACCTATCACCACAAGGGGGTGTGGTAGAGTCAGATGCTCACCCCTCACACAAGGGGTTGTGGCCATCATCATTGTGGCGGCTTTGTCATTGGCAGATTTCACTCTATACGTAAAGTATAAATGAGCATGTCGTTACTTTTAACCACTTTAGGACTTCAGAACTCTGAAGTGGTTCATAAAAGTAGCATAAGATGGGACATGAGCACAGCAATGTCGTTTTGACAATGCAGTGCGCTATGCTCATTTTTTGTGGTGCTTTTCTAGGTGGTTTCCAGGCCGAATCTGTCTGAAAAAATGCCGTGAGCACATAGCCAAAGTCAAGAATCCACCTAAAAAAGCGCTGCAAAACTGCTACAAAAAATATCAAAATGACATTGCTGTGCACATGTTCCAGCTCATGTGACTTCTTTTAGGATTCCGAGACCATGGCGCACTTAAAAGAAGTAACATGCTCGTTCTTCGGGAGGCTTCAATTAGAAATCGCCTGCTCTCTATTATAGAAAAAACAGGAAAAAGATGCCGACAGTTCTGGTTATGAAAATAACCCAAAACCGCCGTTTGAGCAGCATGAGGAATAAAGTCGCTGCTCTCGTCCTTGGTGGTAGGCGGTAATACAGCTCAGTCGCACCCACTTGAGGTACAATACCAGAAAGAACTTACAGATAAGTGTGGTGCCGTTTCTGGGGAAAAAAAATGAAAAAAAAGACATGTTTGCCAGAAATCAGACAGGCCTTTCAAAACCTTCATTTCTTGATGCAATCTTCTTACAAAGAATCATATGTGCAAGAATAAACATTAAAAACCCATAAATAAGAAGCATTGTTCTCCCCCTCGAAGAGCAATGTAACCACGTCCTACAGCCCTACCTTCTGCAGGAACTACTGTGCTGAGAACAATGACCCTGCAGGAGGGAGTGAAAAGATTTACATGCTGTCAAGATGTTCTGCCAGTGCACATAGAAGATAAGGACAACTTGACAATTGCTAAATTGACCACTTTCCAAGTAACACAGTGGAATTTATAGCATGGAGTGTTTGTTGTTCAGCCTGCATAGAATTAACCCGGTAAAACTGTGCACAGGTTTTTTTTGGATTTCTTTATGCAGTTTTAGGAATTGTTCGATAAACTCTACAACGACTGGGTTACTACGACTCGGATCAATGGATATCATTTGTCAAAATGAAAAATGTGTATTTTTGTTATCTACAGCACAGATATACGACAAAGCGCTGAATATTCATGACTGTTCAGGAGAACTTTGCTGATGTTTTGATTTCCGACCCAGGTTCCTTTAACGTAAAATTAGGAAAATAATTCGTTTTTGTCAGAATCTGGCATTCAAGTGTTAATTCACGCAAAGAATCAAATCAATAATTTATATGCCAAACTGTACTGGCAGATCTGGAAAAATTGCAGACGGAAAAAAAGGGGGTTAAGCAACGGAGAAGGCAAATAATAAACTGCAACAGGCCAATCATCTCATACACGTCAAGAAAGGAAAAAAATCCAACATGGCAGATCACTGTTTCGGCTGACAGTAATCGTTCATTGGCCATCGTGGACAATCATTTGTGTATAGTTTCAATAACGAAGGTCGGTCAAAAATGGTGATAATCGGCCATATGAGATGACTGTCTGAAAATCCAACTCAACTTCTCTAACCAAAGGGCCATTCGGAGTCAGATAATTTTTCTGCACTCATCACAATGGTGGCTGAAAATATTTCAACCTTGGTTATGAATCTCACAAAGGAAGAATAATCTAAGTAAAACATTGGAATCTAAGACGAGGAGTGAATTAGTTCCGATTTAAAAAAACTTACATTTATTTGTCACCAAGGATAAAACTGCCAAGGATGTCTCATTATGAATGAAGGATCCTTTACCTTGGTCATGTCCGAAGATGGGGAGCACCGAGAGCCTGAGAAGGCAGATTTAATTGCCAGCCAGGAGGAAACATTTGATTTGTTCAATACATCATTATTGATACCTTTCCATCTCCTAAAGACGTTAGGTCCTTCTCGGAATGCGGGCGACATGATGAGGTTATAAACAAACAGATGCATTCAAATATTAGGGGTGACAACAAAGACCAGAACGTGTCGAGAATAATCTCTAGAAAACTAGGGAGCAGAAAACACGACAATGGGGTCTTATCTGGTAAAAAAATTAAATTAAAAAAAAACAAAACAAAAACGTTATACCAACCTGATCCGGTTGTGGGTTGTGTTCACACAATATTTTTATGGCATAGAACTCCAGCTGCTGCAGGTTCAAAGTGTCCTCAGAAATATTCAAAAAAATATCAAGATAATATGTTAATATGAAATCACATATCAGAATACCCACACAAGCGGTTTGGTGTTTTTTTTTATTATTTGGTCAACGCGTTTCGAAACACTATACACTTCTTCATCAGGACAAAAAATCACTTGTGTGGACCAGGATTTTCCATTACCAGCAGCGCGGATCATCCACAATTTTCCTTTCCTGTGAGAATAAAATCTGTTACCTGCACATTTCTCGCTAGCAATTACTATATACTAGTAAAATACCCCCGGCTTCGCTCGCGGAAAATATGTTAAGTTGTTGTTTATGGTAGCTAAAGCAAAATTTCCAGTGTCACCCTGAAATTGACATTTTCAGAGTGCTACAGTAAAAAAATGTTTCCACTTTAAATTTTTATTATTTTGGCATTTTACTAATTTGTCAGTCACAACTGTTGTTTTCCCCTCACCAATTTTACTTTCACCTTAACATTTCTCCATTATATGTATAAGGCCTAACTTCGGGGGTCCCAATCTCATCATGGGGGGACGCAAGCGAGATATAATGTGTGCAGTATTCTGCTCTTGTAGGGTTAAAATTGAAATAAATTGTTTTAATGCTAGTCTCTGGAGCGTATCCACACAAACAGCATATGGATCACACACGGTCACACGGATGTGACAAATGGACACACGGACACACGTACTTGGATATCTCTGGCACCGGTTTTTCCGGTACCGGAAATATCAGGACGCGTGAAACCGCCCTAAATGTCAACAAATAACTCAAGACAATACCTGAAAAGTGACGTAAAAAAACGTAAATGATACTAAGATATACATATATATACTGAATATCAGATGAAACTCGGGCATGCAGTGATTTTTTTCACGGACTGGCTTTATACGATGAATAAATTTTTACATTTGTACGACCCATAAACTAAAATGGGAACCAGTGTTATCCTTCAAAACGACAGATATCACTCCAAATGTGCTTAAAATTGTAACTTATAGAACTTAAGAAAAAATTCCAATGTCAGGTTTTTTGTGAGGGTTCTTTTTTTTTTCAGTGTGCTGGAAGCAATGAGAACGTGCAAAAACGTTGCAAAAAGGCAACGTGATGACATTTGTGCTGCAGCATTTTTGGTGAATAAAACTCACTTTATTACTTTGTTCTGTAGATAAACCATACATGTAATCTGTTTTGAAAAATGCAGCAAAAATCACAGCAAAATTGCAATTATTTACTGCGTTTTACTGCCAAGATTGAAGGCATTGGCTGCAGAAATAAAAGTTGCAAAAATGCCACGTGGGAACATAACCTAAGGCAGGACGGCATTTCAGTATTTCTTGAGGGAAAGTATTGATTATGATCTCTACAGTTGGGAGTGGAATGAATGTAATCTGGAAAAGTTGCAAGGTCGTGAAAAATCAGTTTTTTGGTATCGAACCTCAAACTACTAAGCAGGACATGAAATTCATGTCACATGTTCATGTCAAGCTGGCGGACAATACCTCAAGGAAATTTCAAGACTGATGATCAACTTAGTGCACTGAATAAAGGCAAGAAAGACCGGATTCCAAAGAGCGGGTTTCCGTAAAACTTTGACTTACTCCCTATCAATTACTGTACTGGAGCTATCTACAAGGAAATCATGTGAATAGCAATGGATCTCAAATTCAAGACTAAAAATTGGTTTGGATAATTGGTGCTTGAACTGACAAGGACTTCTCAAAACACCTAAAGAATAAGATACGCGCTTGTAATGTTATTGTTCAGCGGTTACATTTATGGCCATTATAGAGCTCTCCGATTAATCACACTGTGTGATGTGGGCATGACATAAAAGGGGTTTGGGAAAATGGTATATACAATTTTACGCGATTTAATGGAACTGCAAGAAATATTAAATTAATAGTTTGATCCATTAAGATACGAGTCAAATTTTCCAGCAATAACATTTCACTAAGATCCTTAAAAGTTTGTCTTTGTAATCAGACATCAAAAGTTAATCAGCTGCAGCAATTAAGGCTTAGGTAATGTTTAATTTGATGTCTTTTTGGTAAGGATATAGTCGTATGAGTCACTGAAGTAGACAGAAGAAATCACAAATTACTATAAAAACCTATAAAAAAGTAAGATAAAGGCCTCCATACACATTAGCTAAAAGTCAGTTGAACAATCTGACTCCGGCCGGATTGGTGAACCATCTGACTCCGGCCGGTCCGGTTTGTTAAGGTTCGTTGGATGCAGCAAACGGCAGGAGGCAGAGAAGGGGTTAACAAAAGGTTTCTTAAGCAATTACTGAAATGAATTCAAGGAAACCTCCGCTTTGCAGGAAGGTGTTAAAGCAAATAATGAACTATACAATAAACACAACAAGAAGGGAAAAAGTGAAAATAATGACTTATCGATTGGAGTTCTTTCTTGTTGGGGAGTGGTTGGAACAGCTCCCGACGGCGTCGCAGTCAGTGAACAAAGTCTCTGGCTCTGCTGTGTAGAAACGAGATGCACTGTCTCCTGACCATGCCGAAGTATCCAGATCCGTTGGTCTTGGGTCCGTTGAACTTGGGTCTGTTGGAGCGGAGATACAGTTCCTTCTGTGGGTTCCTAAAGTGTGACACGGTACACCGGGAGCACAACGCCATACAGGCTGCAGGGGTGATAAGGCCTCGTACAGAATCACAACGTTCAGGAAAGGTCGGTACGTCTGCTGCTCAACCCATTATGGGTCTCGTTCGTGGAGGGGCACTGGGTAAAGACTATAAGAGGTGGACAGTTTGTAAAGGGCTGGCATCAGTGGCAGTAGTTGAGAAGAGGGAGTCAACCTTCGTCCTGCTCTGCAGTTGGCTTCCCGCCAAGTCTCCCTCCTTCCCTCGCTCCGCTCCTTTTAAGTCACCCACGCCCCTTTCTGTCAGATGCTCAAGCTCTCCCCGCCCAGGCAAGTCACCCCCCCTGCAACAGTGATGACAGCCCCGATAGTTCTGGCTCCAGAGCGTATTTCGGACCGATGACACAGCTCCTGTTCACCCCCTTACAGGTCAACCATCTGATATGAATGTTGGCCTCCCGACGCTCCTCCAGTAGATAATGCCCAGGTAGAAAATTTTGGCTATCTCCTTTCACTCCTTTGAAAACCCATGAAGGATCCTCCGAACCAAGTGCTCATGTGGTGGAATCTTGAGGGATAGCTGTCTGCGGAATAAATGTTTGGCTGATCGTTATCTCAAGTTAATGGCCAGATGTAGAGTCTCCAATGTAGAGGGTTTTTTTGTGGGATAATAATGAAAAAAGTGCAATAAAAGAAGTCTGTCAGAAAGCGAAGGGTCAGATCAAAGATTTTGCGATTATTTGAAGTCACTATTTTTTTGCCTAGTCTTATTCGCTTTTGTGCTAAATTCTTCAAAATGGCGCATGAATTTGGAGCAAAATCTAAAATGCTCTTTCTTTTTGTCTTTATTTTAACTGTTTTTTTGTGGCTTTTCAACAGCTAGAGTCACAAACCCTTAAAAAGTCACAAAAATGAGCCACATTGAGAACTTCTACAAAAGCCTCACTCCAGATAGGAAGTGGAGTGAGAGATGCACCAAAAATTTTGGGGGGTAAAATGTATATTTTAGCAATCTGTCTAAAACATCTAGATATGGAATGTTGTTGAGGAAAAAGCCAAAAAATACTTATTTAAAAAAGAAAGACAACTTAAAAAGTGATGCAAAACACAAGAAAAATACTTAGGTCACTAAAAAAGAGCTAGTTACTCCAGAAAGCTGGAGAAATAGAAATGATGAATCAGGACTTAAGATTTGGCATCTTATCACCACATCACATGAAAAGATGTTTTACTTCTCAAATGTCCTATTTGTTTTAGGAGATAAGGACGGCTTGATCCTCATATCTGTCTTTATTACGGAGGGGGGGATTGGATCCTATACCAACATCATCATCAATAGCGGAGATAGTTTTTTGTCAAACCAATATAGGGCTCCACAATGAATTTGATTCTTTCCAAATGGGTTACATTTCGTTACACATTTACAGCAGACTTACCAACTCTCCCAAAACATAGAAAAAAAATCCTGAAGAGATGGTAAAACTCCTTGACAACAGCAAACCCTGCCGAAACATCAAAGAAACCATCACTAGTGGAAGGTTTCTTGTGCAAGACTTCGGGATGCCAATTCAGCATCCTATTATACGTACAAGGGAATTTAAGAGGAGTAGAGGGGCCAGTCCTAAACAGGAGCCCAGAAGGGAATTCATGAAAGTTGGCGAGTATGAGATACAGTTTTTCAATTATTAAATTATTATTGCATTTAAAACATTTGGCGTAAAAGATTTGACTAGTCCTAAAATGTGAAATGTAAATTTTGGAGACTTTTGGCATTTTTGCCAGTTTCTCCTACTTCCGACAAAATGGATAGAGCTCGGGCGGAATGGGAGCACAGTGGGGTGGGGCGGAATACCACAAATCCGTCTACTTCATAACGAATCTGGCGTAAAAGATTTGAATAGTCCTAAAATGTAAAATGTAAATTTTGGAGACTTTTGGCATTTTTGCCAGTTTCTCCTACTTCCGACAAAATGGATAGAGCTGGGGCGGAATGGGAGCACAGTGGGGTGGGGTGGAATACCACGAATCCGTCTACTTCATAACGAATCTGGCATAAAAGATTTCAATAGTCCTAAAATGTAAAGTGTGATGACTTTTGGCATTTCCACCAGTTTCTCCTACTTCTGACAAAATGGATACAGCTGGGGCAGAATGGGAACACAGCGGGGCGGATCAGGATACCACAGCTTCGTCTACTTCATAACGAGTTGTGAAAGTTCAGTATGCAAGGAATCTCACTCCAGCCTCTGTCTGGAGTAGGATTTCTGGCATAGCGCACGGAGGAGCACGCCACTTGTCAGATACTTCAAATTCATGAAGAGGCGTGCACCTCTTCATGAATCAGAAGCAGCTGACTCCAGCGTGAATAAAGCCTGTGGGGCTCACTGGCCTCTTCATTCTGCTGATCAGTGTGGTTATCAAGACTGGATGTGTTTACAATGTACGAGTTCCAGTGGAACAAAAAATTCTTTGTCCTGCAGGTGATTGTTCAGTCTGGTAAAAATAAATATTTTTTTAATTTAGGCTACTTTCACACATCAGGTTTTCGGCGTCAGGCGCGATCCGGCGTCGTGCCGGAACGCCGGATCCGGCAAATGTTCCATAAAACCGGATGTGACGGATCCGGTTTTCTGCCAGATCCGTCTTTTTCTTGACAGACAAAACCGGATCCGTCTCATCCGGTTCATCCGTTTTTCTATCCGTTTTTCGACGGATTACGCCGGATCCGGTTTTTAAAATTGACCCTTGTGGCCTTCCGAACGGGATTGGCTACTGGAAAACTATATATAGCATGTTCCTACAGCCCTTCTTTGACAGGTTGTAGAGGAGAAAGTGCAGGTTGGAGAGAAGAGCAAGTTACTGGCGAAGATGGATGTTGTCATTGGAAATATTTTGAAGAATTTGGCGGATTTTACAGCGGAGGCAAATCGTTTGAGGGTGATTGTTCTGGAGAAGGAGAGAGCGAGACAGCAGCGCATCAGGCATCGTAGATGACGTTTGTGGATCCACCCCATCACAGCCAAGAGAATGACGCGTGGGGTCTATTCTACACTATGCATGGACCTTCGACGAAACCCGGATAAATTTTTTGGATATGTTAGGATGAAAATGGAGAATTTTGATTACTTGGTGGAGCGCATTGCACACCTCATAAGAAAAGCGGACACCTATTGCCGCTTCTCTGTTTCACCCGCAGAGCGTCTGATGGTGACTTTAAGGTAAGCCACATTTATTGGATATGATCGCATCAGAGCACACTTTCACTGCAATCTTGTTGGTGGTAATTTGTATCTCCAAGTGTTATAGCTCAGTTTTGGTATGTAATGCTGTGATTTAAAACTAATTTATTGTTTTTTAATTCCCCACAGATTTCTTGCAACTGGAGAATCCCTTTCGTCACTGCATTTCCAGTACAGACTCGGGATTTCCACCATATCTGGAATTGTGAAGTACACATGCCGTGCACTGTGGGACTCCTTAGCTGAAGAGTTTTTACCAGAGCCCACAACAGAGAGGTGGATTGAAATTGCTGACAAGTTTCAACAGATATGTCAGTTTCCCAACTGCTTGGGCGCTGTGGACGGGAAACATATCCGCATTGTAAAGCCAGCTGGATCGGGATCGGAATATTTCAATTACAAGAAATATTTTTCAATTGTCCTCATGGCCATCGCTGACGCGGAATACAAATTTATTGCGGTTGATATTGGGGCCTATGGCCGCTCCAATGACTCTCAAGTTTTCAAACTGTCTGCCATGGGGCGTAAACTGTATGGAAACACCTTCCAGTTCCCACCACCTAGACCGCTGCCGCAAACATCTGGTCCACCTATGCCATTTGTCTGTGTAGGCGATGAAGCCTTCCAGCTGTCAGAACACCTTTTGAAACCGTACTCTAGCAGAGGATTGACAAGACCAAAACGCATTTTTAATTACCGCCTCACAAGAGCAAGAAGAATGGTTGAATGTACCTTTGGTATTCTGACAGCCAAATGGCGGGTCCTATTGACTGCGATCAACCTCAAGACAGAAACTGTGGACGAGGTGATCAAAGCGTGCGTGGTACTCCACAATTTTGTTATCTGCAAGGAACCCATTTCCATTGAGGACACCTCTGAAGAAACCACCTTGCAAGATTACCATGACATTACCACTAGAAGTTCTGTGACGGTTTCAGTAATGAGGGACAATTTTGCACTATACTTTATGTCACCTCAAGGCAGAGTACACTGGCAGGATGACAGAGTGTGAAAGATTTGTGCCCTAACCAAACTTGTGTACCTTCTGTACCAACAGTATATACCTTTGCCAACCAAAGTTGGCTATCTTGTCATGGTCTCTATTTTTAGCTTTAGGCCACAGGTGTGTACCTGGTTGTGTTTTATGCAAAGTATTTCACCTTTTAACAAAAGTTGTGTACATTGTTAGGAAATCACCAACAATAAACACAACTTTTTAGGTGAAATACTTTGCTTCAAACACAACCAGGAACACAACTGTGGCAAAAAGCTAAAATTTACCCACAGTTATATACCTAGTTTTGAATACCATTTCACCTTTTAAATACCCTGTATTTAACCTTTTTCGCCGCAGAAAGAAATGACAGACAACCAGTGTAAAATAATTTAACTTTTATTGAAAAATGTTTTTTTTAGTAAACTTTTTTAAAATTTTAATAAACTTGTTTAATAAAACTTTGAAACTATAAAACTGAAACCATAAAACTGGTCATTTTTATTTAAATACACACATTATAATTCTGTGTAGTGTGTGGTGGAAATACTGCTGTAGGGGCTGCGGGACACTTCGACACTGGGAGTGTGGAGAGAGGACTGGGATCGTGGTGGGGAAGGAACAGTTAGAGGTGAAGGTGTGGAAAAAACTACAGAATGGGTGGACATGTGGGAAGCAGAAGAGGTGGTGGGTGGTGGAGTGGAGGGTTGGGCAGGGACTGTAGGAGCAGATGATGTTGATGGCAAGTTGTATGGGGAAGGAGTTTGGTACGGGGCAGGTTGCTGGAAGTGGGGAGATGTCTGGTACGGGGCAGGTTGCTGGAAGTGGGGAGATGTCTGGTACGGGGCAGGTTGCTGGAAGTGGGGAGATGTCTGGTACTGGGGAGGTTGCTGGTACTGGGGAGTTTGCAGGTACTGTGGAGGTTGCTGGTACTGGTGAGGTTGCTGGTGCTGGGGAGGTGGATGGTGCTGGGGAGGTGGATGGTGCTGGGGAGGTGGATGGTATGTAATAGGAGGGGGAGGATGGAAAGTGGCTGGAGGTGGATGGTATGTAATAGGAGGGGGAGGATGGAAAGTGGCTGGAGGGGGTGTAGATGTAATAGGAGGGGGAGGATGGAAAGTGGCTGGAGGGGGTGTAGATGTAATAGGAGGGGGAGGATGGAAAGTGGCTGGAGGGGGTGCAGGTGGAGGAACTACTGTGGTGGGAGGAGGAGGAGGTTGGGAGGTAACTTGCTGGAGAGCAGCGTGGCATGAATGCATTACATGCATCTGCTGGGCAGGAGAGAGCGTTTCCATGCGCTCCACAACAGACCTGAAAAAGGTGTGGTTTGGCGAAGATCTTGCTTCTGAATGCATGGTTTGCAGAAGTGTCTTCACCTCCAGAATGCTGGAGTTGATCTGCTGATAGCCTGCGGAGATTTGCTCTGACAAGAATTTTAGACAGTTCTGGAAAGATGCATTCAGATGCAAGAACTCTGGCGCATAAGTCTTTTCCTGACCCCTCTGCCGCCCAGTACCCGCAGGTGTACTAGAGGTGGCAGGGGCAGAAGGGTGGGGTAAAGGGAAAGCGATCTCCTCACCAGCAGCTTCATGTAATGTAGGCGGCCACGATGCTCCTGTGCTGGTGGATGGGACAGATGGGTCGAATGTGTGGGAAGGCTGGGAAGGTGCAGATGTACCGGGGCGGTCGAAGTGTCCCTCGGTGCCGGTCTCCTCAGGGATCGCCTCAGAAGGGTCCAATCGTGCCGGCTCCCGAGTGCTGCTCACCGTGCTGTGGAATAAAGAGAAAAAAAAACAATTAAAATACTGACATGGTATGGCCCTGGCTGAAAAAAAAATTTACATATAACATTTTTTTTCACATGTGGTGTGTAATATTTACCTTCTGGTGACCATTGTTTCCCGGAGGAACGACAGGGCTTCTGCGTACTTGTACTTGCTCCTGCGTCCTCCAGATCCACTCGGGGCCCGCATCTCTTTATTGAACTCCTTCTTGAAACGATCTCTCACAGACCGCCACCGATTCACAATTCTGTTCCCTGAAATGAGAAAGGAGTGGTTAGTATACAACATCAGTGTTTCCCAAACTCCAGTCCTCATGGTCCCCAGGGGTCATGTTTTCAGGATTTCTATAGTAAATAGAAATCCTGAACACATGATCCGTGGGGACCACGAGGACTGGAGTTCGGGAAACACTGGTTTACATCAAGCAACCGGTACTGTATATACTTACGCTCTTTAATCTGGGCCCGAGCTTCGAGGTCCTCCCAGCGGCCAACAAGGAGCGAACAGATTTCCTCCCAGAGTCGTCGGGTAACGATCAGGTCAGCGTGGCGGCGGTCAGCCATATTCCAGAGCGGCTCCCTTTCTCTGACGAGATCGATGAGGCGGTCCACATCAATCTCTCCATCCTCACCGTCAGAGTCGGGAGCACGCTGTGAAGGCTGTTAAAGAAAAAGACAAAAATAACATAATTAGCCTCCACAAAAGAAATGAAATAAAAAGTGCAAAAAAACAAAGCAAAAATATTTATACTTACACGCTGGTGACCGCAGCGTTGCTGTCGCCGACGACCCTGGGAGGCACTGCGAGGACCTCTTGGCCAAGCACCAGATTGGGAAGACTAGAGAAGAAAACAAAAAATGTTATGTCTTTGGATGTAGGCATTTGTTTGCTGTGTGTGGTCTGCAGAACATTGTTTTCTATGTGTTGTGTGTAGTGTGATGTTGTGTTTCTGCGTTTGATGCAAAAAACTTACCAATTGTGAGCCCACTCCAGGTGTCTGTCCACCCCTTCCTTCTTCTTCTGGGAGCTCCTCTTCATCTTGTGATTCCTGTTTTGAAATAAAAGGCAATGAATAGACATATATTACAGAGAAGATGGATTTTAGAAATAAAAACTTACCGTCAAACGCTGACGATGCGAGGGAGGGCTCCCAGAAGATGATGTGCTGTCTTCCTGGTGGCCACACTCCATGCCTGTGGGTGGTGTTCCAGCTGCTGCCATTGCTGCTGCTGCTGCTGCTGCATCTATTGGGCGGCTGTTGAATAAAGAGAAACAAAGGGCCAATGAATATCTTGATCTTCAATAGCCCTAGTTTGGAGGAATGGGTTATTTGATAATTACCGTCTCTCATCTGCTGCTGGCCTCCCCTCCTCAGCATGTTCTATTTGCTGCTCCATTTGGGGTGGTGGTGGTGCGGATGGTGCTGCAGTGGTCTCCTGCCTTCTCCTGCGCCTGGTTGCTGTCTTGGGTGGCATGTTGGGTGTGGCTGTGGGTCCCACTGTCTTGCTTTTATATATGTCTTGTGGGCAGAGATACTGAGCATGCTCAGACCAAAAAAACGGATCCGGCCGCCGGATCCGGCGCATTGCGGCGCTCATAGGCTTTCATTGTGTGAAAAAGCCGGACGCGCCGGATCCGGCGTGTCCGGCTTTTTCGCCGGAGACAAAAAAAGTTACAGTCACCGTTTTTTCCAGACGCCGGATCGCGACACATTGCCGGATCCGGCGAAAACCGGATCAAACGCATGGCCATCCGGCGCGATCCGGCGCAAATGCAAGTCAATGGGGGGGAAACCGGATCCGGCATTGCATTTCGCCGGATCCGGTTTCTGTCAAAAGCGCCGGATCGCGCCTGACGGCGAAAACCTGATGTGTGAAAGAGGCCTTAATAATAAACATTTGGGGGAAATTATAGAATTTTTGTTGAATTTCTGCTTCTGGCAGAAAATATAGTGGCATAACTTTGGCATAACTTTGACTTCAGAACCCTACGATAATTGTCAGATGTTAAGGGGGCACTTACTTTTCCACATGGCAGTAAAATAGCTTTGTTCTCTCTAAAGGCTCATAGTCCACAGAATTTTTTGATAATCTTTGGGCGTTGTTTTCTCATGCTCAGTAATGATACATTAAAAGAGATCCAGCAGCAATCTGTTGGCAAAAAAGTTTTGCAGACATGGCTTTTTTGTCCTCCTAAAAAAAAAAATGATTTCAACTGGATTCAACTGCAGCGCCTACCAGAAGTGACATAAATGTAGTGTAGTAAACATAGAGGAAAACGCTTATATATTACCGGAGCTGTAATAACATGGAGAGCAGCGTAAAAAGCAAACCCTAAATAGAATGTCAATTTTTTTCCATATTCCAACCCCCAGACTCCCCCCTAAACAGGCTATCATCAGCAGGCCCTTACAGAATGAATGGAGATGAGGAGGGACACCCACTTCTAGGGGGTACCTCTAAAGACCAAATAAAAACCTATATAAAAGTGAGATTTCTTGAAGGTAACGTTCTCTCTACTTGGATTCTTTCATGTTACCCTTCTTATCCATCTGGCCCAGACCGCTATGACTTCTTTTTTTTTTACACCTATGGTTCGTTTGTTTTTTCCAGTTTGCAACAAAGACACATTTCACTTTTCACATTCCCATTTCACCATTCTGTCAGTCTGTGAAAATCAAGCCACACTCAGATGTCATCTGAGTGCAGGCCAATGTTTTCCACTTACCTACAGCTTTGCATCGCTGATTTCGATCCGACATTCAGATCAAAATTGAATATGTCTTCGATTTTTTTTCCTTTGACTGCTCGGTCTGAGAAAAAAAAAATGAGCAAGTGCAAAGTCCTATGGAATATCATGGGTATGAGCATGATCCGTGAAAACCACGGATAGCACTTGTACAATATAATCGGTCATGTGCGCAAGGCCTAATAGTGAGCTTCTTTGTACCTCACAACAGTATCTGTTCCCCTCTTTATGCTAAATACAGTAATGTTACCCACCATTGAACTCATTAAAAAAGGAATAACGACCCTAGAAAATATTACTCCTGTTTGTGTGCACCTGAATATAATATTTCCACAATTTTTCCACTTAGACAGTCCATTAAGTGACTCTTAAAAAGAAATCTTCCGCGTTCCCCTTTAATATGTACTAATTCCAGGAGTGCTACTTAAGAAGTGATAATGCCCCCTGAAGTTTCCCTTTAAAAAGTAGTAATACCTTCTAAGTGCCCCAAAAGTAATAACGCCCAAAATGCCAATTTAACTATTAAAGGAAATCTGTCAGTAGGTTTTTGGGATTTAATTAGAAAGCAGTGTGGCACCACCAGGAGTACGGTCGCCACAGTGGCTTTACCTCCCTCCTAGGGAGTGTGATGTCATGCTTGGAAGCAATGAAAGGGTCTCTCTATCAGGTAATTTCAGCACACAGCACAGTTCCTACTCCAGGACAGCAGGGGGACCTCTGAACCTAACTGCTGAGTAGCTGCTCTCTGTGGTCGGGAGGAAGGAAGTTAGTTAGTTTGTGCAGAGAGAGGGAAGGAGTGTGGACATGTGGAGACGAGCTGGGGACTGAGCCTGAGTCAAGCTCACCCCTAAGCTGATGCTCCTGAAGAAACCCAGCAGTTGTGGAAGGAAAGAGGCAGGCTGTTCATCGATGAGGGAAAGCTGTGTCGGAGGAGTATCAATGCCCGCACTCACGAGCTGGTCTGGCAGGAGGTAGTCCCAAAGAGGGAGGCATCAATGGTCTTGGAAGCGTACCACAATGGAGCAGGACACTTCAGATGGAAGAAGTTGGAGGTCTTGCTCCAGATTTTACTGGGCTAGTATGAGGAAGGCCATTGAAAATTGGTGCCGGGAGTGTGGACTATGCAACCTGTGCAGGAAGGACCGTACCAGCCAGCGATATCCATTACAGCCAATAATAACCAAGCAGCCACTCGCTTTGGTAACTCTAGACCATGTGAAGCTGGTCCCAAGCCGTTCAGGCTATGTTTATGGTCTTACCATCGTTGACCACTACTCAAGATTCCTGGTAGTCGTGCCTGTCAAGGATCAAACAGCCAGGACAGCAGCCAGAGCATTCCAACAGCACTTTTGTCGACCACACGGTTACCCCGAGCGAGTGCTTACAGATCAAGGCCCAGCCTTTGAAGCAGAAGTGTTTCAGGAGTTCTGTAACTTGTATGGCTGCAAGAAGATTAGGACAACACCGTATCATCCACAGACCAATGGCATGTGTGAAAAGATGAACCAAGTGGTAATTGACCTATTGAAGACCTTGCCCTTGGGAGAAAGAAATCTGTGGCCAGAGAAGTTGTCGGATCTGGTAGATCTCTACAACAACATTCCTGTAAATTCCACGAACTGTACTCCAGCATACTTAATGAGAGCAAGGCTTGGCAAGTTGCCTATTGATTTGGATATGGTAGTCCTGACACCTTACGTGACATCACCAGATGCTGACTGGAATACAGAGCAGCAGCAGCAGTACCGTAAAGTTTAAGAGTGCATAGAAAAGAGTCTAGCTCAGGCAAGACAAAAGCAGGAAAAGAACTACAATCAACATGCACCTGCAGTTCCCTTGTCACCAGAAGAACAGGTCCTAAAGAGGAAAAGGAGGATACATAAATTGGATGACCAATGGGAGGCTGAACCCTACAACATCCTACCATCAAACTTTGACAACACCAAAGTGTGCCTTATCAGTAAGGATGGAGGAGAGACCTCATCAGCAGTGTCGAGGGATCATCTGAAACTGTGCCCTGACCAACTAAAGGAAAAGATGGGAGGGAAAGACAACCTTCAGCCGATAGAAGAAGAGAAGGTCAGCGCTATACTCGGTGAATTCCCTGCAAATTGGACAAGAGTGAACCAAGCCATCGTAGTTCCTGTCCTAATCTTTCTCCAACCTACAGCCACTGAAGTAGCAGAGTCTCAAGATAACCCTGAAAATCAGCAAGTTCAGGCAGCGGATGCCACACCAGCAGTGGAGCCAGAGAATCCTCGCCCTGCCAGTGGTGAATCTGTTGTACCCACAGTGAGTCCAAGAGTTCGCAGACGGCTACTACCCAGTTTACTCACAGCAGTAACAGGCCCACTAAACCTAATTAGGCCATTAGAAGTACCCATGCTATGCGGATCTACCCGTAGTACAAAAGGTGAGATTCCAGCTAGGTATAGAGCTAAAGGTGAAAATAGAAAATGTAAGTATATGTGCCTACAGAGACTCTGTAAGAACTTTTGAACATCCTATTTTGTTTTTTGATGGACAATTGGGCCACAGGACTATGTGTGGCCAAAGTTATACTTGTATATAGTTACCAACTGCTCAGGAATTGGACCATGGACAATGACGAATGGGCTAATCATCACAAGTACTATTTTTGAGCTGAGGTTTTTGTAATTTTTCATTTTTGAAATCTTGTAACAGTTATAATTGTTCATTTGTTTATATGTTTGCTTATGTTTCCTCAGTCCGGGAGTACTGAATTGCACTAGAGGGGAATGTGGCTCCCCTCTGGAGTACGGTCGCCACAGTGACATTATCTCCCTCCTTGGGAGTGTGATGTCATGCTTGGAATCAATGAAAGGGTCTCTCTATCAGGGAATTTCAGCACACAGCACAGTTCCTACTCCAGGCCATCAGGGGGAGCTCTGAACCTGACTGCTGAGGAGCTGCTCTATGTGGTCAGGAGGAAGGAAGTTAGTTAGTTTGTGCAGAGAGAGGGAAGAGTGTGGATGTGTGGAGATGAGCTGAGGACTGAGCTGGAGTCAAGCTCACCCCTAAGCTGAAGCGCATTGACCGGACCCCGGCATCCGAGGCTGTGTGGATACTAAAGGTCCCACAGCAGAAACCGGAGGAACAAGAGGCTGTAAATGCTCTGTTCCCACCTAAGGCTCGAAGACACAGCAGCGACGTGTGTGAGCCAGAGAGAGAGAAGGCTACAGCTGCCTGCCATGCGAGTGGAGTTCTAAGTACGAGCAAGAAAGAGAAAGTTGAGTGTAATTCATAACTACAAGTGCTTCAGATTAGCGCTAGAAAGGAGACTACACAACCCATCTGCATAGAGAGATTCCCAAGTTGCTTCCAGGCTGACCAACTCCTGTGCCATCTGTGATCTGAATCCTGGACTGTACCTGCAAAGCTCAGTAAAAGGTAAAAGAAACCGCAGTCTGTCGTGTTCTTTGAATCCTTCCTGCAACCCCTTCAGCACTGCTACATCTCTGTGTCTAAACACTACATCCTATACCTTACCTTAACAGCTACTACTACTGCCCTGGGACTACAGCTTTGCCTGTGGAGAGATTTACTAACTCTACTGCATCATACCATCTGTCCCAGAGGATCTGCACTGCAGCGCTGGTCCCCCTTCTGACCAGATACCAAAGGTGGCATCACGAATTATCTACCTATAAACTTTATTCGGCTTCATTCCACCTATTTTACATGGACACCCAGGCCACAGACCGGGTCACTGCCACCGTGACACTTCCCCTTTAAGACATCGGCCAATTACCGAGTAACCCGACAGCCCTGGGGGTGATCCAGCAGCATAATATGGAGCTAGAATACCTGATAAAGATGGGTCACTCCTGGTCTACAACAGGTCCTTCGTATGGATGCAGAGTGTGACTCCCTGGTCTACAACAGATCCTTCCTATGGATTCGGAGAGTGGCTCCCTGGTCTACAACAGGTCCTTCCTATGGATACTGATAGCACAGAGAGTGACTGCGGACAGTGCCAGTGGACCACCTTGTATCCATTCTCCCGCTAGTTACACCTCTGTCAGTTAAATCTATAGGGCACAATTTAAAAACTTGGTGCGACCACTTTAAGGCACAAATCATGCCATGTCTTTAAGGAATTCAAAGAGTTTTCCCACCAGAATGTCCTGATAAATGGAAGCCATTCGATTAAATGATATCAATGTATAATTTAGTCTACCCATAAGCCAATAATGGTGCCCAGCTCCTTATGGTTGGTGAATAATCTGCACGCTCAGATAAATTAACTACTTTATCTAGTAAGTTTTGCATCATTAGAGAGTTTTATTAGCAGAATTTCCAGTATAATTTTAATACAGGAAAGATGTATATCTTTGTACCGTGTTAGCCAGTAGATAGAAAAATATTCAGGATTGAGAGTCCTCAGTAGTTGATACCTTTTAATGGCTAACTGAAAAGATGGTACCGCATCTTTATGGAACTAAAACCACTTCTGAAGAAACGTGCACAAATGGACAGCGACATTTTTTTCTTATCTAAAAAAACATGCCCCATCAGGCCCCTGGCCTACTACCGCTTCATTGATGATATTTTAATCATCTGGACGGAGTCTGAGCAACAGCTAAAGACATTCCACGAACAGTTTAATCAATTTCATCCCACCATCAATTTAACACTCAACTACTCCAGTACTGAGATTAATTTTTTGGACACCATCATTAAGCTAAAAAATAATGAAATAGAGACATCCCTGTATCAGAAGCCAATCGACCGTCCAACATACCTTAAATGGGACAGTTTCCATCCGAAACACATAAAGAACTCTATTATCTATAGCCAAGCCATCAGATACAATCGTATATGTTCCAACCCCATGGATAGAGACAAACACCTTGGTCGCCTCAAAAAGACCTTTTTGAATCAGGGTTTCCATCCAAGAACAATTGAAAACCAAATTACAAGAGCCACCAGATTGTCAAGGAATCACCTGCTACATTACAAAGCTAAAGAAGAAAATAACCGAGTGCCTCTAATAGTCACCTACAACCCAAATCTGGAGGTGCTAAGGGGAGGTGCACGGAAATTACAACCTTTACTACAAAAAGATGCCCGATTAAAATCCATTTTTCCAGACCCCCCACTGCTGTGTTTTAGGCAGCCCCCAAATTTAAGAAGCATCATTGTCAGAAGCTCCCTGTCCTCTCCAACAGCTGCAGGAACCTTTCCTTGCAACCAGAAAAAATGTAAAACCTGTCCATTTATAATGACCACGGACAAGATAAAGATCCCAAACTCACATCAGGACTACAAGATCCCAGGAACTTTCACCTGCATTACATCTAATGTGGTGTACTTAATTATTTGTACTAAATGTCCAACTGGAGGTCTGTATGTGGGGAAGACAGGGCAAAAGCTTAGAACAAGGATGAATGCTCATCGTCACACAATAAGAGAAAAAAGAATGGATCTACCTGTGGCAAAACATTTTTGTATCCCTGATCACAGCAACGTGGATATGAAATTACTGGTATTGAAAGGCAACTTCAATTCTCAGAGAGAGAGACGAGTTTGGGAGTACAAATTTATGACGACCTTTGACACTCTCAGTGCTGGAATGAATATGTCGCATTGATTTATGTCTTTTTACATCAATTAAGGAATTTCCTTTTAAAACCTTGTGGGGACATCACAACACAGAACTAGACCCCAATCAGAGGACCATAAAACATCCGGACTCCTTATCTATGAACTGGTCCAATGTTTATATTTATGTTTCTCCCTCTCCCATATTGATAGTTCTGCTTCACGTCACTTGTCTCATCTATTGCATTTTTTCTAGGCTGTATTGTGCATAAATATGTGACTTCAGATTTTGTATTAGTCTAGCCTGATGAAGAGACCTGAGTAGTCTCGAAAGCTTGCAATTGTGATGTACAATGTCTGCAAGATATGTTTTCTGTTGCAATGTGCTAACAAATCCTCCATCCTAGGACATTGTAAACTGTCAGTAGTAGGAATTCCTTCCCCCCAGGTTTTATCAACCCTGCCACTTCCTCTGGAAGAGCAGGAATGTTAATTAGCTAGACCATCTTCCTCACACCTTTTGGCTTCTCTCAGCTGAAAGAGAAAAAAAAGTGCGGGAACTAAACTCTTTGTTTGAACCCAGGAGTTTGAATAAAATAATAAGGGTTTGTCCCGCGAAAACCATACCCAGCAGAAATATAAAAATCATATTTCTGCGATCCGAGCAGACCCAGCTTTGCTGTGGTGCCTGTTGCAAAACTCTCGGATGTCCAGAACCTGAGATATGATTTGCGCCCAAATGGACGGTCATATCGCATAGATGTTTGATGTTTTCTTGATGGGCTCATTACGCTGGGAAACATGATACCACTGATGAGTCCATACCAGCTTCTCCCATAAAGTTATAGCTAATCTAAGTTTTGTAGCCAAAACATAACTCGGATGAGAGAGGAGGGATCAACCCAGAATGCATCTCTCCGTGATGTCACAAAGCAAAGCCTATAAGGCATTCCCTGGCAGAACCAGCTCAGAACAGCTGCAGAGTCCGTGCTGACAAGAACTCAGATGAGTGGAGATGCGCAGCTCCGCCTCCACCCCCCTTAAAACCACATGGGATGCCTAACAACAATATGGAACTGTGAGTGTAATCTCTTTGTTTTCTCCACTTTTATTTTATACCTGTACTGTACATATTTTAGGTCTCAATTTTATAGCAACTTTTATCTGTAATCACTGTCCTCTTTCGGAAAATAAATGAATTATTTAGATCTGTCTCCATGCTCTAAGAATCGAACTATACGCCTTTGATAGATAATCGCTACTAATTCAAGGGGTTTGCCACGGACCCTCTTAATTTAACACTGTGAATTAAGTAACCGTGACTGGTGGCAGCGCGTTGTGCACGGCTATTGCGGCTTGCTGGCAGTCCAGAAGGGTCTTATATTGCTGAATAAGGGTCTGCGGCCACAGCATTGATAATTCCCTTACTGCAGAAGCCTAATTGCCGGTTCACAACAGGCAGCCCGTCCGGCGACCAATTATCCTAGGTGCAGTTCCCTGACTGACCTGAGGGTAAGGGGGGCGCCGGAGAGCTGCGAGTTCCAAAGTGGAACTGAGAAAGTGGGATATACATAAATCCCCGCAGTACTTGGAAGATTGATAGCAGTGGTGGGGCATCCAAATTAAACTCCCCCTGCGGCAAATTGTAGAGCGAGATTAGCTTGCTGGATATTTTTGGTCACATGGTGCCAGTGGTGGGATAACTAAGATAAGCTCCAACGGTGCCTGTGATAGCCGTGTGCCGGCAGTGTGTCTCGTCCCTCCGTCCGCTGATACACCCGTGTCAGTGGTGGGACTGTGACATAGTGGTGACACAGGGTCCGCTGTCCATCGCGTTTTGGTGGCAGCGGGACCCCCGTTAGTCGCCTCCGTAAGTGGACAAACGGCCGTGGGCTGTTCGTCACATATTGGTGGCAGCGCGGTGGGATAATCCTAGAGCATTAGTGATTTGGTTTGAGCAATCATTCCTCTCACTAAAAACCTGCACGGTTCCTGCGGGAATCCTGCATCATAGGTTTTGGAGAACAGACTCAGTGGTTACTAGTCCTGAGACATTAGTGTGTACTTGCAAGTATCCCCCTCCCGTTTCTTCGTTTTTCTTTTTCTATCTTTTATTTGGCAACCATGGCGGCAAAAGGAGAACCTTGGTACAACCGGCAGACAAAGGAAGTTCTTGCTGGGTTATGCACGTACCAAGGCCTTGACGCCACAAACAAAAACAGAGCTCAAATGATCGCGGCTCTAGTGCAGCTGGACAACGACCAGAATCCAGCGAGCGCAGAAGTTGGCCCAAGTGGCAATGGGGCTGCAGCAGAGGCTCCACTCATGAGCGCGGGCCCCACATTCAACCAGAGCACGCTGGACCCCTACCTGCAAGTGGCCTTGGACGCACTCCCTGCCGAAGACCGTGATGGACGTCTGGCGCTGATCCAGCAAGCTCGAGAGAGAGAGCAGAGCAGCGAGCCGAGCGGGAGGCTGAGAGAGCCGAACGTGAGCGTCAAGCCCAGGCTGAGAGAGCTGAGCGCCAAGCAGAAGCTCAGAGGGCACATGAGCTGGAGATGCTCCAACAAGGGGGGCATGCCCCCACAGCCCGAAGCCGTGAGCCCAGCAGCGTCCAGACTCCTAAACCCCGGCTAGAGCATTTTCCCATGATGGAAAAAGACGGGGACTTGGACACGTTTCTGCGAGCCTTTGAGAAAGCCTGCAGACAGTACCAGCTGCCTAGAGACCAATGGGCAAGGTACTTGACCCCAGGGCTAAAAGGCAAAGCCCTGGAGGCATTTGCTTCTCTTCCGCCATAAAGCAGGAACTGATCGCCAAATACCGGCTGACACCTGAGGTATACCAAAAGAAGTTCCGGCACCTCCAACGTGGCCCACACGATAGCTACAGTGATGTGGTGCAAGGACTCAGGACCCACTTTGACCAGTGGATCCATGGACTGTCCGTTGAATCCTTTGAGCAGCTACGGGACCTGATGATCAAAGACCAGTTCCTGCATCTCTGCCCAGCTGAGGTCCGACAGTTCATCCTGGACCGCGAACCAACGAACGCGGACAAAGCGGCGCAGATCGCTGACAACTACGAGGCCAACCGGAAGCCCGAGACGCGGAGGCCAGTCACCACCAGCTGGAGAGGGGGTAAGCCTGCAACCAACCCCAATGCCCCAGCTAGCCGTCCCTCCGGAGGCCCTGTCCCTGTTGCCAACAACAGGCCGGCTACTGCCAGTCGCCTGTGTCACCACTGCCAGCGGCCTGGTCACTTCTTTTACGCCTGTCCGAACAGGCCGAAGAACCCCCCAGCCAAGGCCCCCGGGCCCAACGCCTCTGTTCTTTTGGTGGGAGGTGTGGTTGGGAGGGCTGACGACAACGTTCAACCTGTTCAGGTGGGGGCCCGTCTTGCTACAGGCCTCAAGGACACCGGGGCTGAACGAACCCTCATCCGTCCTGGACTGGCGGCCCCTGAAGACTTTGTTGAGGGGAAAACCCTGACTGTCACCGGGATTGGAGGCACCCATTGTCCCTTGCCAGTGGCATGAGTTTTTCTTGACTGGGGTGCCGGGAGTGGGTTGAGGGAGGTGGGAGTGTCTGAAAACCTGCCCACTGATGTTTTATTGGGGACTGACTTGGGGCGGATGGTTGCATACTACGTCCCTGACACCCTTCCCCAAACTGATAATAAGGGTAACGTTAACCCTGATGATGATGATGATGAGGGGAAACTGAAGTGTTACCTGCTAATGCCTTGATGAGTAATGATGCAACTAACAACCATTCCTTCCCCAGGTATGATGCTGATGCTGATGTGAATGTACCAAAGCAAACTGATAACCATTCTTCTCCTAGGAAGGATGATGATGATGTTGATGTATCTGTGCCGACTGAACCCGTTAACCCTTTCTTTGAAGCGGTAGATGTGTCCACAGGTACCGAAGTGCTCAGCCCCGTCACTCTGCGGAGTGAGACGGCTGAGGAACCCCTGGCAGGAGTAAGCAACGGTGCTCAAGGAAATGGGGAGGTGCATGGGGACCATGAGGAAGGTAATGCCATGCAGCTGACCAGTGCCACCGAGGAAGGTAACTGGCCCATAAGTAGCACTGCCCCTGAAGTGTTGGGGGTGGATGGGGAGGTAGAGCCCAAGCCAGCACCGGCTGGTGGGTCTGTAGAAATCCCCAGGGAGACAGCATACATAGCAGCTGTCACACGCAGTCAGAGTGCCCAGATCGCAGGTAACGCAGTCTTCTGGATCCTCTGCTGCTACAAGAGAGACTGAACCAGAGGTGAACCCAGAGCCGGTTCCAGAGGGTCCCAGTAAAGAGGGGACCCTGACGTCACTTCTGGCAGCCTCCAGCATGGAGTTCCAGGCTGCTCTGCACTCAGATGCCAGCCTGGAGAAATTGAGAGGTCTCGCCGAGACGCCCACCTCCAAGCCTGATAAGGAGAGGGTGTTCTGGGAACTAGGAAGGTTGTACCGGGAGACAGTACCCAGAGATCCTAAAAAGGAGTGGTTGAGGGAAAGACAGCTGGTCGTCCCCTATCAGTTCAGAACCGAGTTGTTGCGGATTGCCCATGAGATTCCACTTGCTGGACACTTGGGGATCAGCAAAACAAAGGCACGGCTGTCTCAACACTTCTATTGGCCCAAGATGGGGACAGATGTAACACACTACTGCCGCTCCTGCCCCACCTGTCAAAAAGTGGGTAAGGCGGGGCCTGCTCTTAAGGCTCCCCTTATTCCTTTGCCGGTGATAGAGGAGCCTTTCCAGAGAATCGCGGTGGACATTGTAGGACCGCTGTCCGTCCCCAGCAGCTCCGGAAAGCGATACATTCTCACCGTGGTAGACTACGCTACCCAGTACCCAAAGGCAGTAGCTCTGTCTTCAACCAGGGCAGATAAGGTGGCTGACGCACTGGTGACCATCTTTTCAAGAGTAGGATTTCTCAGGGAGATGCTTACCGATCAAGGGCCCCAATTCATGTCTCGCCTAATGGAGGCTCTCTGTGAGAAAATGCAGGTGACGCAGCTGGTATCGAGTCCGTATCACCCACAGACTAATGGTTTGTGTGAACGTTTCAACGGTACCCTCAAACAGATGCTCCGCATACTGGTTGAGACCCAAGGGCGCGACTGGGAGCGGTACCTCCCACACCTGCTGTTCGCTTACAGAGAAGTTCCGCAGGCCTCGACCGGGTTCTCCCCCTTCGAGCTCCTGTATGGCAGGCGAGTCCGGGGACCCCTTGGGTTGATAAGAGAATCCTGGGAAGATGAGCCAAACCCCACAGAAGTGTCCATCGTGGATTATGTCATGCGCTTCCGTGACAAGATGCAGACCTTGACGCAGTTGGTGCATGACAACATGACGCAGGCTCAGGCTGACCAGAAGCGCTGGTACGACCAGAACGCCCGGGAGCGGACCTACCAGGTGGGTCAAAAGGTGTGGGTGCTGGTCCCTGTACCAACGGATAAGCTTCAGGCAGCCTGGGAAGGCCCATACGTCGTCCACCAACAGCTCAACCCGGTCACCTACGTGGTCACGCTTGACCATGCTCGGGGTAGGCGCAAGGCCTTTCACGTCAACATGCTGAAGGCGCACTACGAACGTGAAGCTTGCGTCCTACCGGTCTGCAATCTGCCAGAGGATGGGGAGGAAGATCCCCTCCTGGACATGCTGGCCCAGGCCAAGGCCAATGGGTCCATTGAGGACATGGAGATAAGTGGTTCGCTCACCGTGTCCCAGCGGTTGCAGTTGATGGCCACCCTGGAACTCTTCCGGCCCGTGTTCACCAACCGTCCTGGGAGGACGGAGTTAGCGGTTCATGAGGTGGACACCGGGAATCACGCCCCATTACGGCGAACACCTTATCGGATCTCTGAAACGGTGCAACAAGTCATGCGCCAAGAGATCGATGAGATGTTAAGGCTGGGGGTGATTCGACGGTCAAAAAGCGCGTGGGCTTCACCTGTAGTCCTCGTGCCTAAAAAGGATCGAACCACCAGGTTCTGCGTGGACTACAGGTGGCTCAACGCCATCACAACCTCTGATGCCCACCCAATGCCGCGCATCGAGGATCTGCTCGAGCGGTTGACAAACGCCAACTACATATCCATCATGGATTTGAGTCGGGGATACTGGCAGATTCCCCTGAGCCCTGAGGCGCAGGAGAAATCCGCCTTTATCACCCCCTTTGGACTGTACGAGTCCACGGTCATGCCCTTCGGCATGAAGAATGCCCCTGCCACTTTCCAGCGGATGGTCAACCACCTGCTTCGGGGACTGGAGGAGTACGCAGTGGCGTACTAAGACGACATTGCCGTCTTCAGTTCCACCTGGGAGGAACACCTTCAGCACCTCCAGGAGGTGCTCAAGCGTCTTCACCAGGCAGGCCTGACCATCAAGCCGGGGAAGTGCCAGATAGGCATGCGCAAGGTCCACTACCTGGGGCACCGGGTAGGCGGGGGTTCCATGAGTCCGGAGCCAGAAAAAGTGGACGCAATTGTGTCCTGGCCCACCCCCAGGACCAAGAAACAGGTGAAGTCCTTCTTGGGCACTGCAGGGTACTATAGGCGGTTCGTACAGGACTATAGCGCCCTTGCCAAACCCTTGACTGACCTCACCAAGCAGAGGCTACCCCAAACAGTCAACTGGACAGATGACTGTGAGGCGGCTTTCCAAGCTTTGAAAGCAGCCCTGTGCAACTCTCCAGTGTTGAGAGCAGTCGACAGCAGTCGCCCGTTTCTGGTACAGACCGACGCCAGCGAGTTTGGCCTCGGTGCTGTGCTTAGCCAGGTCGACTCGGGGGACCAAGAGCACCCCGTGTTGTACCTGAGCCGGAAACTTTTGCCAAGGGAAGTGGCATACTCGACCATCGAGAAGGAGTGTCTGGCCATGGTGTGGGCACTGCAGCGTTTGTAGCCCTACCTGTACGGGCGTGCCTTCACGGTGGTAACTGACCACAACCCTCTGAGCTGGTTGCACACAGTGTCCGGAACCAATGGAAGATTGCTCCGCTGGAGCCTTGCCCTTCAACAGTACGATTTTACTGTAAAACACAGGAAGGGCAGTGAAAACGGCAATGCCGATGGGTTGTCCCGCCGGGGCGAACCCGCTGAGGTGCGCATGGCCGATTACCGAGATGTAATGCCTCCTTAGCGCCCTCTTAAGGGGGGAGGTGTGATGTACAATGTCTGCAAGATATGTTTTCTGTTGCAATGTGCTAACAAATCCTCCATCCTAGGACATTGTAAACTGTCAGTAGTAGGAATTCCTTCCCCCCAGGTTTTATCAACCCTGCCACTTCCTCTGGAAGAGCAGGAATGTTAATTAGCTAGACCATCTTCCTCACACCTTTTGGCTTCTCTCAGCTGAAAGAGAAAAAAAGTGCGGGAACGAAACTCTTTGTTTGAACCCAGGAGTTTGAATAAAACAATAAGGGATTGTCCCGCGAAAACCATACCCAGCAGAAATATAAAAATCATATTTCTGCGATCCGAGCAGACCCAGCTTCGCTGTGGTGCCTGTTGCAAAACTCTCGGATGTCCAGAACCTGAGATATGATTTGCGCCCAAATGGACGGTCATATCGCATAGATGTTTGATGTTTTCTTGATGGGCTCATTACGCTGGGAAACATGATACCACTGATGAGTCCATACCAGCTTCTCCCATAAAGTTATAGCTAATCTAAGTTTTGTAGCCAAAACATAACTCGGATGAGAGAGGAGGGATCAACCCAGAATGCATCTCTCCGTGATGTCACAAAGCAAAGCCTATAAGGCATTCCCTGGCAGAACCAGCTCAGAACAGCTGCAGAGTCCGTGCTGACAAGAACTCAGATGAGTGGAGACGCGCAGCTTCGCCTTCACCCCCCTTAAAACCACATGGGATGCCTAACAACAATATGGAACTGTGAGTGTAATCTTTTTGTTTTCTCCACTTTTATTTTATACCTGTACTGTACATATTTTAGGTCTCAATTTTATAGCAACTTTTATCTGTACTCACTGTCCTCTTTCGGAAAATAAATGAAATAATTATTTAGATCTGTCTCCATGCTCTAAGAATCGAACTATACGCCTTTGATAGATAATCACTACTAATTCAAGGGGTTTGCCACGGACCCTCTTAATTTAACACTGTGAATTAAGTAACCGTGACTGGTGGCAGCGCGTTGTGCACGGCTATTGCGGCTTGCTGGCAGTCCAGAAGGGTCTTATATTGCTGAATAAGGGTCTGCGGCCACAGCATTGATAATTCCCTTACTGCAGAAGCCTAATTGCCGGTTCACAACAGGCAGCCCGTCCGGCGACCAATTATCCTAGGTGCAGTTCCCTGACTGACCTGAGGGTAAGGGGGGCGCCGGAGAGCTGCGAGTTCCACAGTGGAACTGAGAAAGTGGGATATACATAAATCCCCGCAGTACTTGGAAGATTGATAGCAGTGGTGGGGCATCCAAATTAAACTCCCACTGCGGCAAATTGTAGAGCGAGATTAGCTTGCTGGATATTTTTGGTCACATGGTGCCAGTGGTGGGATAACTAAGATAAGCCCCAATGGTGCTTGTGATAGCCGTGTGCTGGCAGTGTGTCTCGTCCCTCCGTCCGCTGATACACCCGTGTCAGTGGTGGGACTGTGACATAGTGGTGACACAGGGTCCGCTGTCCGTCGCGTTTTGGTGGCAGCGGGACCCCCGTTAGTCGCCTCCGTAAGTGGATGAACGGCCGTGGGCTGTTCGTCACATAGCAATGTGTTACCATCTTTTCAGTTAGCCATTAAAAGAGACAGAAGTAGCAAAATGCGAGAAGTCAATAATTCCAAAGATGATATGCTGATAAAAGGGGGTCAAGTACATGTGTCTTGGTTCACCAGCCCCAACGCACGTTTCACCCAGATGCTTCGTCAGGGGGTCCCCTAACGAAGCCTCTGGGTGAAACATGCATTGGAGCTGGTGGACCAGGATGCATGTACTTGACTCCCTTTTATCAGCATACCATCTTTGTAAGTACTTACTTCTCTCATTTTGCTCACTAAATAAATTAGTTTCAGTCATGGCATTAGCTTTTTGACTTGGGGTTCTATTTTAGTGAGATTTTTCTGACCTATTTACAATTTGTATCTTAATTGTATATTTCATATCTTTCATATCTTGTACATGTAACTGGTATGACTCTTGGGAACATTTTGTTTTTGTCTTTTTGATTTAAAAACTTTTTTAAGCGTATTTAATTAAATTTAATATTTTATGAGACTTTTTTGTGCACTCGTTCTCATACATTGGTTTATAGAACCACAATCAGTATGTCATGATCCAGCGTGGATCTGACAGTTTAAATGGATAAGTGAACTTTTTTTCCTTTGGCTAGGTGCCAAAGTGATGTGATTGCCCCCGGTGGCCATTAGAATTATTACACGTGGTGTCGTTCATTCTAAGTTGCCCCGGTGGTAGTGAGTGGTAGTGCACTTTAGTTTCTTTGGTTTAGTGCACATAATTATAAATCAGGTGTGAGGCTCTTTAAAAGAGTTCAGGTTTGTTCAATCACTGTTGGTGATATTGTGTGTTAGTCATTCACAAGGAGGCCTGGGTGATGAAGGAGCTGAACATGAGTCCTGCGCAGCCCAGCCAGAGGGGATGAGTGGCAGCTAGGTGGTCTGCAAGAAGGCCTGGCATGGCGTGGTGGAGTCACAGTTTATGGTGTCAGCAGGAAGTGCTTGCATGGCTTGGTGGAGTGACGACTATGGAGAGAGTTGCACTCAGCATGCGGGACTTGGTTGCTGAGAGCTGTACTCAAGCATGCTTGACTTTTTGGGCAGGAGCTGAACTCATCTTTGGGACTCTGTTACTGGACTTCTGCAATTGGTGGTGGACTCTGCTCCAAGGCTGTACTATGGTGAAGGAACCAGTTATGTTGATGGATCCGGGTGGAGGAGAAGATGCACACAGGTGGTGGGCTGTGTTGCTAGGAGCGTACGCAACAGAGCAAAGCTAAGTGGTGTTTCCCCTGTATTGTCATTTTCCCTCATGTGTGTTTAGTGCAGTGGTGGGATTAGTTTCCGCACTGACCAATTCCCCAGTGAGGGTTTAGGTTCAGGGCGAGCTAGGGTTTTTAGGTTCCTGTGCATCGCCCGGTGCGGAACCGGCATAGGGAACGTTAGGAGTGCAGGGACACTGGCTCAGGGGAGTACAGGAGGTCTCCACTTCCATATTCAATATTGCAGGGCCCACCATTGTTAATGTTACCCAGGTTCCCCTTTATTATTTAACTTCGCCTTACTGGAGGCGGGGTTTCCAGACTACTGTATGTATACGTGTAATACCTAAATTCGCCAGTTGGAGGCGATGTATCCAGCTGCACGTCCTATTATTTAAATTCGCCCAACTGGAGGCTGTGTATCCAGGGTCACGTGTGTCATATGGGTTCGCCTTGCGGTACTCGCTGCGTCCAGACACACGTGACCGTGACATTATCACCAACCCAACTTTTTTTTTTCTGGTGAGCCTTGGCCATGTGGAGACCGCTGAGTAATTGCTGCCGGGCCTCACTGAGGTGAGTGGGGAGCGGCAAGGTGTTTAGAGCCGCTGCAGCAGCAGTTATCAGTGTCTGGGGCCTTTTCTCAGGCAACCAGGAAATCAAAATGGCAGCTTTGGCAAATTGCGAGTCTGGCAAAAGCCCCTTGAGTTCCTGCTGGGAGCGGGACTTGTTCATACAGGTGGACGTAACCAGACAGGTGGGTGGAGTTGGTGATCCCCATGGTGCTGTCTGGGGTTCCCGAGGTGAAGGGGTACGTCCCTGTAGTGAGCAGACTGGTGATAGTCCGCGGGGCTCACGCCAAATCTTCAATACCACCGAAGAAGCCGCCCCCTCCTGGTCGTGTGGAGGAAGGTGACCAGCGAGTGTATTTTTCCTCCATGTCCTTGCGGCTTTGGTAAAAGCCCCCTAGGGTCGCTGCTGGGGAGCGGGACTTGTTCATACAGACGGACGCAACCAGACAGGTGGGTGGAGTTGGTGATCCCCAAGGTGCTGTCTGGGGTTCCCCGAGGTGAAGGGGTATGTCCCTGTAGTGAGCAGACTGGTGTTATAGTCCGCGGGGCTGACGCCAAATCTTCTATACCACCGAAGAAGCCGCCCCCTCCTGGTCGTGTGGAGGAAGGTGACCAGCAAGTGTATATTTCCTCCATATTCCTGTCCCTTCTCCTCCAGGTGTGAGCGGCAGGTGTGCTGCGGGGGAGTAGGGACAAATCTCAACCCTCGCCATTAACTAACCCTGGGAGGCGCAGACCTCATGGTGAAAGGGTTGGAGGGTGGTGTCCCTTGGTGAATAGCGGGGGTGTAAGTGTGGTGAAGCAGGGGGACGCCTCTGTTATCGATCCAAGAATGAGTTCACCGAATAATGCCAAACGAATGCGTGGCAATAAACGTTCAGGTCCGGACCTGTGTGTGAACGAGCGTGTATGGGTGGCCACCAAAAAAAAAAACATCAGTGGAAGTGTGTTGCGAAGTGTTACCAGCGCATACTAAACTTTCACATACATAACCTCGTTCCCCAGGTCGGCGCTGTGGAGCTGAGTGGTGCCTCCAGAACATGTATTGCCAATATCAGCAGTGCGTTTGTCATTAACCTGAAGTGTCAGGTAGTGGTGGGGTGAACTCAGGATCTGGGAGTCCCCGCTGTTGGTGTTTCCCTAATGGGGAGTGGTCTTGAGGGTCCAGAGGCCCCTCATTAAGGAGGGGGTACTGCCATGATCCAGCGTGGATCTGACAGTTTAAATGGATAAGTGAACTTTTTTTCCTTTGGCTAGGTGCCAAAGTGGTGTGATTGCCCCCGGTGGCTATTAGAATTATTACACGTGGTGTTGTTCATTCTAAGTTGCCCCGGTGGTAGTGAGTGGTAGTGCACTTTAGTTTCTTTGGTTTAGTGCACATAATTATAAATCAGGTGTGAGGCTCTTTAAAAGAGTTCAGGTGTGTTCAATCACTGTTGGTGATATTGTGTGTTAGTCATTCACAAGGAGGTCTGGGTGATGAAGGCGCTGAACATGAGTCCTGCGCAGCCCAGCCAGAGGGGACGACTGGCAGCTAGATGGTCTGCAAGAAGGGCTGGCATGGCGTGGTGGAGTCACAGTTTATGGTGTCGGCAGGAAGTGCTTGCATGGCTTGGTGGAGTGACGACTATGGAGAGAGTTGCACTCAGCATGCGGGACTTGGTTGCTGAGAGCTGGATTCAAGCATGCTTGTCTTTTTGGGCAGGAGCTGAACTCATCTTTGGGACTCTGTTACTGGACTTCTGCAATTGGCGGTGGACTCTGCTCCAAGGCTGCACTATGGTGAAGGATCCAGTTATGGTAATGGATCCAGGTGGAGGAGAAGATGCACAAAGGTGGTGGGCTCTGTTGCTAGGAGCGTATGCAACAGAGCAAAGCTAAGTGGTGTTTCCCCTGTATTGTCATTTTCCCTCATGTGTGTTTAGTGCAGTAGTGGGATTAGTTTCCGCACCGACCAATTCCCTAGTAAGGGTTTAGGTTCAGGGCGAGCTACGGTTTTTAGGTGCAGGGAAATTGGCTCAGGGGAGTACAGGAGGTCTCCACTTCCCTATTCGCTATTGCAGGGCCCACCATTGTTAATGTTACCCAGGTTCCCCTTTATTATTTAAATTAGCCTTACTGGAGGTTGGGTTTCCAGACTACTTTATATATACGTGTAATATCTAAATTCGCCAGTTGGAGGCGGTGTATCCAGCTGCATGTCCTATTATTTAAATTCGCCCAACTGGAGGTGGTGTATCCAGGGTCACGTGTGTCATATGGGTTCGCCTTGCGGTACTCGCTGCGTCCAGATCGTGACACAGTACAGGAATACAGCACCAGAACTACCATCAGTACAGGAATATACCACCAGAACTAACAACAGCCCAGAAACACATTACCACAATCACCATAAGTACATGAATGCATCACCAGAACCAACATCACTACAGAAATACAGGATTCAGAAGGATCTCGAGATGCTTGAACAATGGGCAGTGATTAATAGAAAGGTATTTAACTTGGAGAAATGTAAGATTCTACATCTGGGCAAGAAAAATGAAAATTACGTCTACAGAAAGGGAGGAATAAAACTAAGCAACAGCATGTGTGAAAAATACTAATAGATCATAGACTGAACATGCGTCAACAGTGTGATGCAGCTGTAAAAAAGGCAAACATAGTTCTAGGTTGTAGTAAGAGAAACATAGAGTCTAGATCATGTAAAGAAATTATCCCCCTCTAGTCCTACTTGGTCAGGTTTCATCTGGAATACTGTGTACAGATCTGGGCACCACATTTAAAAAAAGACATTGAAAAACTGGAGCAAGTTTAGAGAAAAGCTACAAGGATGGTGAGCGGACTGCAAAGTGTGCCCTACTAGGAACAGTTAAAGGATCTGGGAATGTTTATCTTGCAAAAAACAAGCCTAAGAGGAGACTTAATAGCTGCCTACCAATATCTGAAGGGATGTCACAGTGCAGAGGGACTATCCTTATTCTCATATACAAGAGAAGTAATAGAATGAAACTGAAAGGGAGAAGATACATATTGGATATTAGAAAAAACTTTTTGACAGTGAGGGTGATCAATGAGTGGAACAGGCTGACACGAGAGGTGGTGAGTTCTCCTTCAATGGAAATCTTCAAACAGAGGCTGGACAGACATCAGTCTGAGATGGTTTAGTGACTCCTGCCTGCATTGATCAGGGAGTTGAACGCAATCACTCTGGAGGTCCCTTCCAGCTCTAACATTCTATGATTCTCCTTCTGTGTGTTGCAGTACTGACGTCAGCAGTATAATCAAGTGACCTGATCATGCTACTCAGGGCCGTCATCAGGGCATTACTGCCCTGACTGGCGTATGGGGCCCGGTGGGCCCCTTCTCATCTGCTCACCGGGCCCCTATCAGCAGGCTAAACCGGGGCCTTAGCTGTACCCGCACGTCAATAGTTATCAGCCACCAGCCAATCGGAGGCTGGCAGCTGACGTCACCCGCAGTGCGTATGTCACCGGCGTATGACGTCATTGTCAGTCACCTGCAAGTGCGCGCTTCAGCTGCGTGGAGGGAGCTTCGCCGCAGGATCGCGGCCAGGTAAGAAGAACTTGTTTTTTTTTGCTTTTTTTATTGAGAGCAGCGATCCGGGGGGCCCAGGGCAGACTGAGACACGGGGGGCAGAATGCTGGACATGGGGGCAGAATGCAAGACATGGGGGCAGAATGCAGGACATGGGGGCAGAATGCAGGACACGGGGCAGAATGCGAGACACGGGGGCAGAATGTGAGATATAGGGGCAGAATGTGACGGCGAGAAACAGGAGGGGGCAGAATGGACACGGGGCAGAATGTGACAGTGAGACAGGAGGAGGCAGAATGTGAGGCATGGGGGCGGAATGTGACAGTAAGACACAGGAGGGGGCAGATTGTGATAGTAAGACACAGGAGGGGGCAGGATGTGACAGTGAGACACAGAGGGGCAGAATGTGACAGTAAGACACAGGAAAGGGCAGAATGCGAGACATGGGGGCAGAATGTGAGACATTGGGACAGAATGTGAGACACGGGGCATGATTGGAGACACAGGGGACAGAATGGAGATATGGGGCATGATTGGAGACACAGGGGGAAGAATGAAAGAGATTGGGGCATGACTGGAGACACTGGGGACATGACTGGAGACACTGGGTGCAGGATTGGAGACAGATGGGGCAGGATTGGAGACAGATGGGGAAGGATGGAGACACAGGGGGTATTATTGGAGACACGGGGCAGGATTGCAGACATGGGGGCAAGATTGGAGACACAGGGGGCAGAATGGAGACACAAGGGGCATGATTGGAGACACAGGGCAGGACTGGAGACACTGGGAGCAGGATTGGAGACTGATGGGGCAGGGTTGGAGACAGATGGGGCAGGGTTGGAGACAGATGGGGCAGGATCATGGGGCAGGATGGATACAATGGAGACAGATGGGGCATGATGGGGAGATCATATGGGGCAGAATGGATACTCATGAGGATGGTATGGGAGAACATATGGTGGAAGCCAGGAATGAGACACACTGGGCCAGGATGGGGGATATTATTACCATAGGGGCTAATTAAGGGATATTATTACTGCAGTGATGTATTTATGTTATTTTTGAGTATACTGTTTTAAATGGGGGGCGGTCCTGTTACTGTGTAGAGTGATACTATGTCACCTTTTTTTCTTCATGTGGTGTAATGTAGAAGTTGGGAAAAAAATAAGTAATGTGTTCTGCAAGCAGAGCTCTAGATAACTGTGTTATTTCCTGCAGAGACGAGTCTTGGCTGGAAGAAGTGATGGCGATCTGTGCTGGATGAAAGATGAAAAACAAAAATGAAGGACTTCACCTAGAGACGTCACTGGTGAGTCAGTGTGTTACCTTTACACTGACACTATACACTGTATACTATAAACAGATTTCCTGTGTATAATGTCACCAGTGACCACTGTATTACCTGTACATTATATACAGAGCTCCTGTGTATAATGTCATTGATCACTGTATTACCTGTACACTAACACTGCATACTAAGTACAGATCTCCTGTGTATAACGGCACTTATGGTGATAGTATTGTGTTGTTTTTTTTATTACTGATCAGTAGTGTAGTATTCAGTCACTTTGTGGTGGTAATATGTGGTCTGGTCATGGTGCGGTGATATTTGTCCCTTGTATGTGGTATTATAGGTCACTATGTGGTGGTAATATGTGGTCTGGTCATGGTGCAGTGGTATTTGTTCCTTGTATGTGATATTATTGGTCATTTTAAATATTGAAAAATAAATAAAAATATACCTAAATTGTATTGCATATTTTAACAAATATTTAATAGGTTACAGAAGGGTAAAGCTCAGCCAAAAATGTCTACCGTGTTATGGTGGCGGCTTAAAAAATCTTTTGGCCAAAACAAAAGCTGCCGGCTTTATGTGTGATCTGGTGATGGGAACTGTTAATGTGTGATTGGTGAGAAGTGGAGCTTTTCCAAGAGAGAGCGGTGGGACAGACAGTTTGAGGGGTGGAGGCGAGGCTGGGTGGAGCCTGGGCGGAGTCTCAAGGGTGTCCCGAAAATTTTGCCAGTATGGGGCCCCGAAATTCCTAGTGGCAGCCCTGCTGCTACTGTCTTCGCCCTGACCCACAAGGGCCTAGATGGCCTGGAGTAAGATCTTCAATTGTCCTCGTACCTGATAGACATGAACATAAATTAATCCAGGGAGCCAGCATTTTACACCTTCTTTGAGATGGCTGTCAACTTGGGTGTCAAAATACAGCAGCCTGGGAGACACCTCAGACGGACTCTCCTGCCGGCTTTGTCAGGGGTAAATACCCCATCTGCCCCATAAATACACCATTGATGTCAGGGATCCCTGCAGTCGAACCCACAGCGATCAACAAGCTGTCCCTTATATTTTGTAAATGGAATATTATTTTTTGGGGGGTGGGGGTGGGGGAGAATAACACTTTAATTATTTTCGTCTGCATGGATAATCTCATGCCAATCATTTCAGGATTTTTTTCCTATGTATATTGTCATGTGCAGAAAATAGTGCATGTGACAAGCACATTATTTATAGTTGATACATTGTTGATGACTACACAGATCGGTGAAATGTTATCAGTCCATTTGCAGTAAACTCGGAATTCCAGTTACGATACATTTTATGCAAAATTTCCGCAGTGTTTTCTTACCCGTGGAATGATTAGGTAATGTAAGACTTGTGTGCTCATACTCCCTACGCTTCGTCAGCAGTCTGCGGGATTGGATAATTGAACGCAATGATCTAGCTTTCACACTAAATTAGTTTTACAATTTGAGTTTAATTAGCAGCATCTCTAATATTGGATCCTCAGCTGCCAAGTGTATGCCGGCTTGTAACAGGCAAATTAGCTAAGTGATCAATGAAGGCACAATTTAAAGAAGCGGTAAAGACTGACACAAAAGGTACACTTTATATTGGGATTTTTGCTATCCTTTATGATGCTATTATTTCATTTAAAATCCAGGAATAGGAAAGATACAGGTTCTGCTTTCTCTATGCTAGTTGTTTATTATATGACCACCTTAAAGGAACAGGACAAAGCTTATAGAATGGTAATAACATATAGTAAAATTAATGTGATAGTCTCAAGATATTTTCTTTTCTTGTACTCCATTATTGCATAAACTAGTCATAGGAAGGACGAACAGTAGAGACCCCCCATATCACTCTAGCCTTGGCTAACCCCATGTACATATACAGTATATTACATGGTCAATTCATCCAATAATGTCTATTTGTACTGCAGCCACCCACTAGGGGGTGAGAATTGTTGCCCAAAGCTTGAGTTTCAGCATGCACAACACTGTCTACCCTTTTAATAAAGCATGATATAGTTTGGACTCAATGGACATATGTCAGATGGACAGTCACTCACTTAATGAATTACCCCATGTCTTGCCTCTTGTCCAGCAATACCAAGTAGTGATGTATAAAATTGCCCCATGTTTCCCCTTCTCCACAAACACCAAGTAGTGATGTACAGAATTTCCCCATTCTTCCCCTTTCTCCTCCAATACCATGTAGTGATGTACAGAATTGCCCCATGTTTCCCCTTCTCCACTAGCACCAAGTAGTGATGTACAGAATTGCCTCATGTTTCTCCCTTCTACTCCAATACCAAGTAGTGATGTACAGAACTGCCCCATTTTTCCCCGTTCTCCATCAATACTATGTAGTGATGTTCAAAATTGCCCCATGTTTCCTCCTCCTCCAATAATGCCAAGTACTGATGGACAGAATTGCCCCATGTTTCCCCATTTTCCCCCAGTAACAAGTAGTGATGTACAGAATTGCCCCATGTTTCCTCCTTCTCCAATAATACGAAGCAGTGATGTACAACATCGCCCCATGTTTCCCCTTCTCCACCAGTAACGAGTAGTGATGTACAGAATTGCCCCATATTTCCCCCTTCTCCTCCAATACCAAGTAGTGATGTACAGAATTGCCCCATGTTTCCCCCTTCTTCTCCAATACCAAGTAGTGATGTACAGAATTGCCCCATGTTTCCCCCTTCTTCTCCAATACCAAGTAGTGATGTACAGAATTGCCCCATGTTTCCCCCTTCTTCTCCAATACCAAGTAGTGATGTACAGAATTGCCCCATGTTTCCCCCTTCTCCTCCAATACCAAGTAGTGATGTACAGCTTTGCCCTCCTTCCTTGTGCTCCAATTAGTTGTACAAAAACATTTAAAGACCATAAATCCCCCCACCTTGATGGCGCCCTAGACAGCTGCCCACTCTGCCTACTCCTTTCAACATGAAATGACTAATATCAGAAATTCTTAGACAGCATTCAGACTATATAGGTGTAGGGTCCCTTTAATACATATAAATGGAACAGTGATGATGTGAAGAAATTACTTACTCAGAGTCATCACCAGGAGGAGCCAGGAGAGAGAAGGGTAATATCAGGAGGTCAATGGAGTTATGAAGAGGGACCACTGCCAGTGCTTCTCAAGTCATTAAACCCTGACCAAAATTAGGAAAAAAAAACTAAATGAAAAGCAAACTCAAGATCCAAGCAGTGCGCAGAGACTTTGGAAGAGACACACAGCAGAGAGAGACATCCAGAGAGTGACCTCTCCTCCAATCTGGATCAAACCCTGGAGTTCTGCTCCACGGTGGAAACTTGGTGCCAGTCTCCTGCCCTGTGAGAAGAGATCGGTGCTTTGCAATCCTAATCTTCTGCTCACAGAAAGCAAGGCAGTTTGGAGAAGTGCAAGCTTAGCCCCAGTCTTCTGCACAAAGAGAAGAAATCAGTGCCAGCTGTAAAAGTCTGCAGCACAAAGGATGCAGACAGAGCAATCCAAGAAACTTTTGTAGAACCCATCTACATAACAGGCACAGGAAGGAAAGAAGAGCAAATACAAGCAGTAGACAGAGGAGGAGAAAGTCCTGCGCAAGCAACAGGCAATACAACTTCTATCTGGAGAGCTTCAGAGGAAGGAGGCAAGTATACCCAGAGAGAGTGGCACCTGGAGGACTATCTCCTAGAGAGGGGCACTGGAGGACTATCTCCTGGTGTTCTCCCAGTAGGAGCTACCTGAAAAGTGGAATTCTCAGACTTTATGATAGATTATTTACTAACATGGAGGATATAAGTAAGCATAGTCCTGAGATAGCTCAGGTTCCAGGGAAGGAGGACATCAGATATTTGATCAGAGGGTCCAGAAGCCAGATTGACTTTTTGCAGGAAGTCACCGAAGACATGTCATTGGATAGTCTTCTATATGAGAAACCAGAAGACTCCTATGAGAAGAGAGGAGGACCATCTCCTGATAACAAAGAACTGGATAATGTCCTGGACTGTATCCTGGACTCTTCTACATCAAGCCACCACCACCACTTGTGGTCTGACTGTAGTATTATTCCTGAGATACATGGTATAGAAGATGTTAAGACTCTTGCTGAGTCCAAAGGTGGCATGGTAGATATCAAAGTTTGGACAGAAGCCACAATATCTGGAAAGAAGGTAACTCAAGAGAAAGCCAGCCTGGAGGACTTTACTGGGAGCCGGAAATCTGTTAAAAGTGGTGCCCTCGGAGTTGATCCCAGTAAACCTCCAACCCTGGCACCTGAAGTACATCTCATAACTATGCCAAACTTGGATATGAATGTATTATACTCATCTACTCAGGAAACAGAGTTGGTGAAAGCAGAAGGTCATGAGCAAAGGTTTTCACCATCAATCCCATCACAGGAGTTGTCTTCATACACATCACAGATCTCCAGTTCACACCCTGAGGATGCCCAGGTCAAGCAGGAAGGAAATGAGGGCTTGTTATTTCATCCCACAGAAGAAAGTCCTCTGCTGCAGAATTATAAATTAGGCTCCTCTGGTCCTGGCACCCCAGAAGCTGACCCGTCTTTGGACTTTATCCTTTGCAAATCTGAGTCTGCAACCATGTATCAAGCCTATAGACCCAACAGGGGTAAACCAGCCGAAAACAAAATCCATGTTGTACCTTCTTCTAACCCAACTCAAGGCGTCTACCAGCCTTCAAGTCTTAATGGTCTACAACAGCATGGCATCCAGGCAGCAAGGGTGAGAGAGACCTTCCTACCCCAAATTGATCTACCATACGTCCAGTACATCAGGTAACTAATAACTGATCATTTTTAATTTCGTTCATTGTGTCCCCAAATATTGACCTAGATTATTAGAAATAACATCATCTGTTATAATATTATGTTTATGTCCTTTTAGGTCATATCATACATTTGATAAAATAAGTCACTTTTTTATATATTTTTTGGGGGTGGGTTATCTTACTTTTTTGGGAAATGAGAAAATATTGGAATGATAAACTCTCCTTTACGGTGCAGACAGGCTCTTTTTTTTGATTTATTGGCATTTTATGTGAATTAAAGGCTTATCTCATCTATTTTAGCCTCTGATGACCATCGCCTGGTTAAAATAATAAAATCAAATGTCACTCACCCTCTCCTGGGGTAGCGCTCTTTTTATTGGTTTCAGCTGTGGCATCATGACTACAGCACACATCACCGCTGCAGCCAATCACTCAGCTCAGTGGCTCGTGTAATCTACGTCGGCAGAGTCACTGATCTCAGTGATTGGCTGCAGCGGTGACTTGCGTTGATGTCACCGGTGTAGCTGCCAGTAAGCAGAGACTAGAGCAGGGTTACAGAGTCAGTGCTGGACTGGGGAAGGATGAGTAACATCTGGTTTTATTAATTTAACCCAGTGCTTGTCACCAAAGAGCAGAACGCTATAACCCAAAAAACCCTTTAAAATGTATTACCTATCTGTCGGATAAGTGATGTAAATGTGTGTACCCTTACCACAAATTTGGTTAAGGACTCCAGTTTTCCAACATAAATGTTATAACTTATCACGACACGTTAGAAAACCCCCTAACAGGCTGCAACAATCATCACAACTGTGACGTTGCAGCACACTGACACATATAGCATAAACTGAGAATCTCAAAGACATGTCTTTTATGACCATAGAATATCCCTTTAATGAACACCTATAGATTTCAAAAGCTGCCTCAACAGTTGATCATATTTTGTTGCTATCAGCTTAAAGGGGCTTTACATTTTCATCAAACCCCTCAACCCAGGAGCAGTTTGTTAAAAAAACAAAAAACATACTGAGCTTTACTCACCATCCCCGGGTCCAGCGCTGAGTCTCTGCCACTGCTACTGAGGAGGTTGAGGCAAAATGGAAATTTAAGAGAAGCTGTCATTAGGTTTTTACATATGGTAGTTATGGTGTGGCGGTGTAGGTGCTCGTCCCCCACTAATAAATAAAAATGATAGGGTTCCCATGTGTCAGTCATTAAAAATCTGGAAGAGACTCGGGGTGGAAATGAACGGGGGGGGGGCGTCAATATACTTGTAAGGGGAAGTCCATAAACTCATAAACTGACGCCCCCTGTGCACTTCCAGTTACATTTGCATATCACTTCTAAGCCAGGAACATGAGTGGTTCCCTTTAAATATTTGTAAGAAAAATCCAAATATTGATATTTTTATGGTGATGAAAAATGAAAAAAAAATCCTTGGGGTCATATGTTAGACATCTTATTTAATAACTTACGATAGCACATAACCTGGACCTTAAAGGGAATCTGTCAGTAGGATCAACCCTTCTAAGCCGTCTATATTGACATGTAGGACAGAGGAAGCTGAATAAAAAGAGACCTTGATATCTGTGATGCGATGTGTTATTCCAGAGAAATCCATGTTTTTCTTAAAATTGTTAAGATCTATGGGCCGGACATAGATCTCTCAGATAACCTGCCTCGAGAAACTATTTTTTTTTTTTTAAAAGGGGCATTATCAGTGTGAGACATGTAGAACAGAAGAGCAGACTGTCAGTCATTACATGTCTCACACTGGTAACACCTCCTTTCCTTTACAATAATCTCTGGAGGCGGGTTCTCAGGGAGATGTGTGTCCGGCCCACAGATCTTAACAGCTCATTTACATGAATTTCTCTGGAATAAAACGCCGGATCGCTGATATCAAGGTATCATTTTATTCAGCTTCCTATGACCTACATTCCATGTAGACGGCTTAGGATGGTGGATCCTACTGACAGATTCCCTTTAAGGACCTAGCAATTTTTTTGTTTGTTTCATTCTCACATTCCAAAAGCCTTAGCATTTTAACTCCTTTCTTCTGTTCACTATTTTTTTCTTCCTTCCTCTTCTTAAGAGTCAAAACGTTTGTGTTATTTTTCCATCACCATACACATATATGCAGGATTAGTTGTAGTTTTGTGTGGCACCTTCACCTTAACTATATAACTTTCTGGAAAACAAGCAAAATATTATAAAAGGGGAGAAATTGGGATAGAATCGCACAATTCCACCATTGCTTTTTCAGTTTCATTTTTACGCCATTAAATGTACAGTGAAAAGGAACTGACATCGTGAATTTCTAGGCCAGTGCCATTATCGTGATAGAAAACTGATATTTTTACGATATTTCTTTTTATCTTTTATTGTTTGTACTATTTATTTATTTTTATTTTTTTAATCTTGAGTTTTATAAAATTGGTTTGTGTTGCTATTTTTAAGACTCCGCCTTTTTCTTTTTTTGTTGATAGAGCTGTGTGAGGGTATGTACTAGCTTGTATAATCAGCATTTTGCGGGAACATACCACTTATTGATTGCTTTGTATTGTATTTTATCAGGGCGGTATATAGAGTTGAGTGACTTTGGTCGGATCGGGTTTCATGAAACAAAATTTGTTTCAGATGAAACTGGTCCGTCTAGGGCAAAAAAAGTCGGAGTTTCATCCGAAACCCGATCCCAATGCAAGTCAATGGGGAATAAAAGTCGGCATTGAGTGAATGAAAGCCTCCAGTTCCTGTAAATTCCCGGGCTGTCTAGCATGAACTGCATGCTTTAGATCTCCCCAGATTGGCTCAAAGATATTGAGATCAGGAGACTGAGATGGCCACTCCAGAACCTTCACTTTGTTCTGCAATAGCCAAAGACAGGTCGACTTGGCTTTGTATTTTGGATTGTTGTCATGTTGGAACAACCAAGTATGTCCCATATGCAGCTTCCAGGCTGATGATTGCAAATTTGCCTCCAGTATTTGCATTCATCTTTCCTACAACTGTGACCAAGTTTCCTGTGCCTTTGTATCTCACACATCCCCAAAACATCAGCGATCCACCTCCGTGATTTAAAGTACCGTAAGAATGGTGTTCCTTTCATCATAGTCCTTGATGTCCTCTAGCCAAATGTAACATTTATGGTTGTGGCCAAAAAGTTACATTTTGGTCTCTTCACTCCAAATTACCTTGTTCCAGAAGTTTAAAGGCTTGTCTCTGTGCTATTTTGCTTTTGTTTTTGTTGGTCGACCTGACCGTGGTTTTGTTTTTGCAGAGCCTCTGATTTTCCATTTGTAAATCATAGTTTGAACGCTGTTGACTGGCATTCCTTGGATATCTTTTTGTATCACTTTCCTGTTTTATACAGTTCAATTACCTTTTCCCGTAGATCCGTTGACCATTCTTTTGCTTTCCCCATGACTCACAATCCAGATACATCAGTGGCTGGATGAAAGATGCAAGAGTCACTCAGCTTTTATGCACACACACTGGTTACAAGCAAACCCATTTGTGTCAACTTCTGTGCATGTTATCAGTTCAAAATCGCCAGGGTATGTGAACTTTTGATCGGGGTCATTTGGATGTTTTGGGTTGTCATTATGATTTAAAAAGAGAAAACACAGTAAATAATAAATGGCTTCACCCAACCACTAACCATGAGTGGAGAAAATTTTTTGCTGTTATCATTCATATTCTCTGAAAAAAGGTCAAGAAAGCAAAAACTCTGCCGGGGTATGTAAACTTTTGAGCACAACTGTATCGGTTGCTGAGGTCCTTGCATATTTTACTTATTATCCTGGAGGAAATTAACACGGGGTCACTCTGCCACTTGATGTAATGTGATTCATAGTATTGTTCTTGACTTCTCGCCTGTGATAACATTCACTATGCAGAACACAAGGATCCAGGATAATGGCACAGGGTGAAATTCTGCAGTTACACAGTGATCTTCCTCGTTCACTTTTTAGTGCTTACAGATCTTTATAGTATCATTTACCCATACTACTTCCACACTACTTATAATACTAAAAGCAATATGATTTTATCAGATAATTCTTTCATATGCGGGGCACACAACTTAGAATCAGGTGACACCATGAATAAGCCACGTTTTGGCAATCACCAAATTATCCCATGTAAATAGGTCTGTTATTTACAGCTTTTATTGTATGCTAAAAATTATGTGAGAACATGATATTGCAAACTTGTATAGCCATAGAAGAAAAATCAGAACTTTGTAAAAAAAAAATGTTTTGTTCGCGTTAATTAAACCTTAGACTCAAAATACCCTCATTTTGCGCATGACAATCTCTCAAACAGCTTCATCAAGTCATTACCTAGAATGGCTTCCAACAGTCTTATTCAAAGAGGTGCTGAATACTTGTTGGTTGCATTTCCTTCACTCAGTAAACACTCTCAGTTGGGTTGAGGTCAGATTGTTATGGAGGCCATGTCCTCTGGAGCAGCCTCTATCCCTTGCCTTCTTGGTCACATAGCCATTACATAACCTGGAAATGTTTTTGGCCATTGTCGTGTTGCTACACAAATGATGGTCCTCTAAGAACAAACAAGATGGGAGGGCATGTTGTTAGGGCCTGTGGAACCCACCAAATAATATGAAAGGAGATATGAGGTGCGTTCGCAGCCTGGGGTCCACCGTGCAGAGATGGAATCTGCTGCTGAGTAATGGCGGAACTAGATGGTGGCTAAACGCTTGCTCACACGTGGGTTAACTTCACCCAGTGTGAATAGAAACGAACTCTGTTGCTCCACAGAGCCGCAGAAACAAACGCCGGAGCCTGTTGAACTCACAGAGCTCGGCTGAGTGAGCGCTAATTAGGGGTCACAGAGCCCTGTCCTAGAGACACTAGACTAGAGCTCCTCTAGACCATCAGTGCTCGGCGCCACGGCTGCGGTGCCAGCAAAAGGTAACAATATATATATATATAATCGCACCAGGTGCACACAGTGTCGCTTCAGCAAACGCCACTAACCACCCAGGATGGGGAGGAAAGCGCTAGAGGTGCGCACGGCATCGGACGGTGGTCACAGCTACCTGATGCAGTACGACTGTGCCCGTAGCAGGGAGGCACAGTCAGACGCTGGTGTGCGTAGAGTACTGGGAGCACAGTGGCTTGAGCATAGCCACCCATTGACGCTGACTCTCTCTCTGGATCCCTAACCAACATGCGTATCAAGGGGAGGGGAGTCTTAATGAGTAAGTCACCAGATACATGAATCCATCCTGATACATACAAATAAGCATAAGAGTCTATACTAGATTCTTTTATAGTGGCGTCCTTCCGGGACCTTCCCAGTGGTGGACCAATCCGAACAGGAGCGGGACCTGCGCATGTGACCTCCGACGTCGAATGGGAGGTCGTCCCACAGGCATGCTCAGTACCCAAAAGATAGGACTTAGTCCCAGAAGTGTCTACTTGCTGATGACTCAGGAATGGAGTTATAGCAGAGCCAGAAGAAGCAACCAGACGCCTAGCATCAGCCTGGGCAAGACACCTGGAGCGACGACCCTGCTGAGCAGGAATTTCTGCGGCTGCAGAGGAATGGGAGACTGCTGAAGGCAAGGCTCGGGATCTCTGCTGTGCAGCTACAGAAACCCGACGCCTAACACATGTGTTTGCAGATTGCTCAGGTAGATTAAATCATCTACAGTTTCACCAGCAATGCCACCCCATACACACATCATCATCACACCTCCCCTCCCCCCATGCTTCCCAGTGGGCACAACACATATAAAACTATCAACTTACCTTTTCTGCATCTTACAAACATGATAGTTGCTACCAAAAATCATCAAACCACAGTTCAAATTTCCACTGATCTATGTTATGATAGTATAGCAACTCACTCGGGAAAATAGGTAACACACTAAAAGTGCAACTGTCCCTACCAGTTCCTGTACAGACTAGAAATCCTGACCACATAGTCCCTAGTGGTTCCTGTGTGAGCCCTAACCACAGACTTGACAATGGTAACTCTGACCTATGCCATCTGAAAGGCGGTCAAGTGCTTCACCTTCCTCCTAAAGAACTACAGGACAGAGCAGAGTGCAAATTGCCAAAGTGTGCTGACAAAAGTTAAGATACCAGAGACAGTAAAACAAAACACAAAATGCAAAATAAAGGATTAAGTAAGTTCTGTTAGAAAGTATGTCGCCAATTTCTAAAAAAGAAACAGAAGCTAAATGCAGGATAAAGAACTTAAACAGCCAATAGATAAAACCTAGCTAGTCTTTCACTAACTGGCTTAAACTATGGCTGGACAACCAAATGAGACTATCACCAGGAGGAAATACCAGCAGGTGGAAAGTATACAAAGTCGTACCTGAAAGGTGATAGAGCAGACAAATGAGTAAATGAAAACACTTGTTTTCCTAAAGAGAATAAAGCAAGAATAACAGAAACTAAACACCCGTAGAAAAGGTGTATGTGCTGTGGCTCGGCGAACAGAGAAGCCAACCACAAAGCACAGGCTCAAAGGTTCGAACACAGAACCACGACAATCTAATTATTATTATTTTATTATTATGCATTTATATAGCGCCATTTATTCCATGGCGCTTTACATGTGAAAAGGGGAAATATAGACAAGTATAGTAAACGTGTAAGACAAGGGACACACAAGTACATAAGGAGAGGGGACCCTGCCCGCGAGGGCTCACAGTCTACAGGGATGGGTGAGGATACAGTAGGACACATATTTTTATTTTTTAGTTCCTTCCTATTTAGAAACACCCAATTAAGAAACAAGAAACACAGGCACTGCTATACATCAAGTTAACAAGGATTTTATAAATCCACCACAACTGAAAAATTCTGCAACACTCACCACTGATGAAAAGCTTCTCTTACACAACACGACCCACTGATGCAAAGTAACAGATTGGCAACAGATGTTTTGTATGTCTTCATTCTTCCTCTAGGGCTAACGCAAATGTGGAGATATGCGAAACAGTTGATGCCAATCTGTTACATCCTATGTCCAGATGACGCAATCTAATGTTCAGTCCTTCTGTTGTTTGGCCCAAATTTGACCATGAAGGCCTTCTTCCTGCGGTCTCCTGTTGTGAACTCATTTTCTGGTTTACCTCTGGCTTCTGGTGAGGGTGGTGGAGCTGGATGTGTTGACAGAGGAGTCGTGAGTTCTCCATCCGGGCTCCCTCTGGTGGTGACAGCAGGTAATGAAGCTGATCTAAATGTCAGAGACCTGCCACCTGAGGAGGAGGACTGTGAGTGGACATCAGGAGTCTCTGACTGGATTTAAGACAGCAGACTCGCTTATTTTGTGCTGGTGATTTTTTCCTGCCCTGAGGTTCTGGTTTCCAGTTCTGTTCCTGCCTTCTCAAGCTAAGTGTGCTCTGATATTTTTTCACATGAGATTTGGTCTGGTTTACTCAGATTTCGTGGTCAGCCAGCCCCTGCTGGGGCTGTGCTGAATTTTCATTCTTATGTCTCTGTTTATGCCAGTTTGCTTTTTTGTCCCTGATCAGATTGGTCTCTTTTTTTGCTCTGTCTTCAGAATATACCAGAGTGCTGATATAAGGAATTGAAGTCTTGACTTCAGGGTTTTTGTTATCAGAAAGTGTTGGACATTTTTTGGCAGGGTTTTGTGCGTGATTGCAGACAGCATCTTTCCTTTCCTGTCCTTTCTAGTTAGTGTGGGCCCCATCGTTTGCTCAGCCTATTTTTCTATCTGTTTGTGTTTTCATCTTGTCTCACCGACAATACATGTTTGGGGGCTGTCTATTGCTTTGGGGTCTGCTCTGGGGCAGTTTAGATTTCCCCTTTTCTTGCTTTAGGCTTATTTAGTTCTCCGGCAGTGACGAGGCATCTAGGATCATTGTAGGTACGCTCCACGGCTACTGCTAGTTGTGTGGATAGGATCAGGGGTCTACAATCCACTTAGTTACCAACCTCTCTGGTTTTCTGGGGCTGAGCTTGTTTTTGCTTTTCCTTCTCGGTGACTCATTCATAACAGTCTCCTCTGGACAGTTATGTTGAGATGTGTCTACTACCTGATGTCTGTGCATCATTTATGAGGTGCTGTCAATTTAGATTTTCTGAGGCTGGTGGTTCTGATGGACTTATCCTCTGCAGCATAGTAAATTTTTCTTCTTCCTGTTCTGTCGTGATAATTATGAGAGCCAATTTTTGTTATGATGATTGATGGTTTTCATGACTGAACTTGAGGATACTTAAGGTGCAAGCAATTTTCCCGATTGACTGACCTTCAAGTATTAAAGTCGTGTTTGACTTTCATTTATCTTTAGTGAGTTGAGTGGTCCTTGCCAAATTCTTGCTTAGAACAGTTTTGGAATAGGGCTCAGCACTGTATGGAGCTGCGTACCAACACTGCCTCTGCAAAACACACCTGGTGGTCGCAAACACTTTCTGAAGGCTACAAATGAAATCCACAAATGTACTCTTGATAACTGTTCATTAAAAGCCATTCCAGGTGACTACCTGATAAAGCTGCTTGAAAAAAAATGTCAAGTGTGTGCATGTAATCATCAGAGTAAAAGGGTGGTACTTTGAGGAATCTAAGGTTTTACGCATATTCTAGTTTGTTTAACGTGTGTTTCTTTACTTCTTGCTTCCATATGAGTTCCTTCACGGTTTTACTGCCTTCATTCTGAATCTACAATGGGCGCTTTCCAATAGGACAAGAAAACCATTGTATGAACACATGTGCCAACATTTGACCAGTACAGCATGACATTTTGACCCCTTTTTATTGCATTTTTAGAAGGAGGTGCAGTGCTAAAACATTGTTTTGATTATTCTTTACACCATTTATTATATGGGTTAATTAATTTTACATTTTCTAAAATTGGCCTTTTACTTACAATGCTAAATATTTTTATCTTGGGATTGGGATAAGGCTGCTTATTTGATTTTTTTCATTTTTTAACAGTTTTTAAAACCTTTTTATAATTACTTTTCACTTACTTTTTTAGTTTTCCTCGGAGTCTTGAACCTGCAATCATTATTGCGGTATTTAGCAAAAATCACTATCTCCTACGAAGCCCAACCAGAGGCCTATGGAGAAGCCTAAAGTGCAGAAAACTTTATAGAAACCCTTTTAATAAATCATTGTCATTAAACTTAAATGCAAAATGTCTTAATATCTTTTTAAAAACTTGTCAGCCTCCAGAGGACGAAGGCTTCAGAAGTTAGATTATACATCGATACGTACAGTACCAATGAGGCTTAGTAGAACTAACTTTCTATGCATGGTACTGATGATCCATATTATATTCCTTACTCACACTTTTATGCCTATTTTTATATCCAAAGGTCCGAAGATCCCGATCAAACGTCACAATATGGCTTTGACTCATTACCACAGAAGATCTGTTTGATTTGTGGAGATGAGGCATCTGGATGTCATTATGGGGTCCTCACCTGTGGAAGTTGTAAGGTATTCTTTAAGAGAGCCATAGAAGGTAAGAATTCTATTACGTAATTTTTAGATTTTAAATGGGTTTTCTTGACTAAAAGTATTGACATCTTATCCTTAGGATTAGAGTTGAGCGACTTTGGTCGGATCGGGTTTCATGAAGCAAAATTTGTTTCAGATGAAACTGGTCCGACTAGGGCAAAAAAGGTCAGAGTTTCGTTCGAAACCCGACCCCAATGCAAGTCAATGGGGAATAAAAGTCGGTATGGAGTGGATGAATGTCATCCACTCAATGCCGACTTTTATTTCCCATTGACTTGCATTGGGGTCAGGTTTCGGAAGAAACTCCGACTATTTTTTGCCCTAGTCGGACCAGTTTCATCTGAAACAAATTTTGTTTCATGAAACCCGATCCGTCCAAAATCGCTCAACTCTACTTAGGATAGTTCAAACATCTGTCACTTCCACCGACTACCTTTTTTCCGGTTCTGGTGACTCATTTTTATGGGACACTTCTAGCATGGTCAGTAATGGACAGCCCATTTAACTATGCTTGAAACCTCATAGGAATCAGTAATTAGTTGCCTTGACTTTGTGTTAACCATATAGAAATGGGTTTTACCAACCTGACAACTTCTTTAATGAAGAGTGAGTGTGCGAACCCCGTGTCATTTGCTAAAATTCATGACCTTGGCCATTTTTTTTTTAAGCGTAATTTAGTTATGACACAGATCACCAAATATGTTATTTGTAATCTGCACCTTGAGTTCTTCGAAAGGCGGACTCTCTGTGATTTTCAAGGATGATTGTAATGGTAAGCACATTCCTCTGGAAGAAGATATGGTAGAAAAAAAGTTTTAGTAAAAGAAAAGTTCACTGTGATTGCGGTCAGTTTGGTCATGGTCTCGGACATAGTTGGTCGAGGCTACGTTCACATGTGTATAGAAATATATTTTCCATGGTTCATAAATTTGAGATGTTTCTTTGCAACAATCTGTGACTCAAGCTTTTGGGTTTTCTTTCCTTCATTGTCTTCTGTGCAGGAAGGTAAGTAACTGCTTCTGTAGGTGAAGTAGCGGCATGGTCAGTTTGGTCTCCCAAAATATTACTAGATCTTCCATAAGCCCAGGCTTTAACACAATAGTGGGCTCCTCAGGTCCAGCAACTATTATTCTCGGGAGCACTGGCCAACTGAAGACACCAATGAACTGCATTGAAATGGAAGAACTTGAGCGGTGGTGGGACCTCTTCATGAAGTTTACAACATTGGCAAACGAGAGGGTAAATCCAGAAAAGGAGAAATGTCCATTATTGCTCTCACATACAATACATGGGTAGTAAGAGGGGTGATCTATAATTGGCCTCTATTGGCTTCAAATAGAGACTCTCCATTATAAATAATTTTATAAAAAACAGCGTTGATAACTAGCCTTGCAGAAGCTGACAGCTGAGGGTTGCAGCCCCCACCTGTGAGTTTTGCTTGAATGGTTAGCTAGCAAAAACACAGTGGAACCCACACCATTTTTTTTTTAATTATTTATTTACAGCTCTGTAGCCAGCTAATGAATGCTCCCATCCGCCGCTGCTGCTCTGGCTGTTATTAGCGGCGGCAGATGTCAGATGATGGGAGCTGTAGTAACATCAGCTGACACCAGTGACCGGAGCTAAACTTTATACCTCCAATCACAGCTGAGTGCTCAAGCTGTCTTTTCACAGCGTGGGAACCGTGGCTCTCTGACCATTGGGGATGATTTCACCGCTGATCAGAAGTAGTGTTTGCCGCGCTGTCATGAACATGGCAACGTTGCAAACACTGGAATGGGATCCGAGTTTGGGTTAGGGTGCTGTTCTGGTACCCGAACTTTTTGTAACTGTTCGGCTAAACCCTCTGGACCCGGACATCCAGGTTTCTGCCCATCTCTAATGGAGAGGAATTGATGTTTTAAATCAACAAATTAAAGGAAAATATGTTGCTCATTCTTTTCTCAGGACTCACCTGGCTTGAATGATTGTAAGGGAGTGTAAAAGATGTTTCCCTCATATTCTATTTCCAAATGCAAAGTGAATGAACAAAAGCGAAATCTAAATCACATCAATATTTGAGGTGACCAAGTATTATCTGACAAACAAGTAGGTGGGAGGGCAGGTCTAAATTTTGTCCTGGGGTCTATCATAATCTATAAAAAACAAAAGAAAAAAAGGCATACCTGCCCAGGCCTCCAAACAAATGAACAAACAAATCAGTGTGCAGTAGACCCAATTAAAGATGACGGCAACACAGGTGCAACAATACCAATGAGACAACCACACTCAACCTACCAATCCATGGAGGGGGAGGTTGTTTGGTTTATTAGTGCACAAAAAATAATCTGTATGTGGTGCTGTTCACATAGAGGTAATGCAGAGCATCTGGCTTACAGCCTATTAGTGACGCCCATACTATTAGATCAGGTGGGCTATCCAGTGCTAACCAAAATGCATCCCATGTGAATAGACACCACAGTTTACCGAGCCATCTGTGCCCAACTGCACCCTGAATGACAAATAAAGTGCAAAAAACATATATAAATATATGTGAGGTATTAGTTGATATTATGGTCAAAATATGGAAGCTCGCAACTAACGTCAAGTGTCCTCACACTTGCAAGTCCTATCACTAAACAGCAAAACCACAAAAAGAGGACTTTGAAATCCTCCAAAAAATTTTCAAAAAACACTAGGAAAAAGGAAGAGATGCTTACCTGCCCAGGCCTCCAAACAAATGCATTATCAGGGTACAGTGGACCCAATTAAAGATGGCGGCAACACTGGTGCAACAATACCGATGATACAACCACTCTCAACCTACCAACATATGGAGGGGGTGGTTGTTTGGTATATTAGTGCACAAAAAATAGTAGTTAGCACTGGGCAGCCCGTCTGATCTAAAAGTATGGGCGTCACTAATAGGCTGTAAGCCAGATGCTCTGCATTACCTGTATGTGAACAGTGCCACATACAGACTATTTTTTGTTCTGTTTGGAGGTCTGGTCAGGTAAGCATCTCTGCCTTTTTTCTGGTGTTTTTTGAATAATTTTTGTAGGATTTCTAAGTCCTCTTTTTGTGGTCTATCATAACCTAGTTACACTACTGGTCTTCTTCTAGGTAATCTTCTACTTGTAAATAGTTTCTTAGTTTTTGAAGGAACTCTGCAGGGAGGTTGTTTCAAACATTTTGGAGAACCAACCACAAGTCTTCTGTTGATGTCGCTTGCGCAAATGCTTATGTATCTTCATGTAATCCCAGAGAAACTTAATGATGGAGAGATAAGGGCTGTCACTTCCAGAACTCCTGTGAAAAAAAACAAGGCCGGCACCTGAGGAGCAAAAGTCAGGAAGGGACTGCAAATAACGAGTAAAAGTGGGTGGTTGACCTATCAGGACTGACAGGAGGCATGGAAGAAGTAGACCTTGTTTTGTAGAGTGAGACCACCGTAAGATCGTGACGTGAATGGAGCAGACCTCACTGGTAATTGGGTGTGGAAACTGTGCAAGGAAGAGTAATGATTACAAGTCGGCATACTGAGTGTCACTAAGGAAAAGCTGGGCCTGCAAAGTTCCCGAAGTTATTTGTTTTGTTACACCTATATATTGGAAGACTTTATGAATAAATTTCAAGTTCTTTTAAAGAAGCTTCTTTGTCACTTCAGTGTTTTTTGGGGGGAGCCCTTTACCCTCTGGCCTCCTTACACTATGATGAAATTATGCATCTGATGTTTGATCTAATTCTAAACCTTTTCTCTTAACGTTAGATATCTTTTTGACATTGAATCTTTTCTTTTTGACTCAAATTTTACAAAAATCCACATTTTGCCAAAACGCAGATTTTTTTGTACTTTGCTTCCGCGTGGATTCTGTGAAATGACGGTTTCTGGTGGCAATTTATCAGAAACATAACGTTCCTTGAAAAAAATTAAAAAATCCTTATCTCACTTCACCGATGACATCTCCAGCTCCTCCGCAAAGTCACTATCACCCATCGGGTCCTTGCCGAATCTTCTAATCTTCCGCCGCTTGTGTTAGAATCTTCAGACTTCTAGGTGTGACGGCAGCCAGGAGGGTTCTGCACAGGCGTGTGAGAGATCAATGCATCATTGCGTGGGTTTTTTTTTCTAAGTAAAGAGTGAAAGGTCAATCTAAGAGGAAAAACTAGCAGGTTTCTTTGAGACATTTTACAAAACTGCCTATTTGTATGTGTACTATTGATTTGAGATAAAAAAATAAAACAATGGTCACTCTTTAAAGATTACCTGTCACGAAGTCTAAAATGACCAGTTTTTGCTCTTTTTTGATTCCCACTGTTCCTTTCTCTTTTTAAAATTCACCATCCTGAGATAACGACCTTTTTATTTAGTGCTATTTTTATGGACTTTACTAAAGTGGCATGGCTCAAAGGGTAATAATGCAAAGCAACCCAAAGACACGCCCCAGAGGAGCCTTTGATCAATGCCCCTTTGTAAAGGCAATAAAAAATTGACAGAAATAAAAAGACCTATATCTCCGGAAACTAAAGTGAATTTGAAAAAAGGAAAAAACTTCAGGATACTCCTTTTGAGAAAGCACCTAACGCGAAACGTGCATCAGGGGGTCTGCAGGGAGACGCACAGACAGACCGGTGACCATGGGTAAGCGGTACTTTCATTTTTATTACCACATTTGGCTTACTAATTTGTATATCTTCTGTATGTGCACCTTATTTACTTGCCCTATTTTGATATACATATGTATTGCTATATACCTACCTATCATTCTCTATATATGAGTGATTAGTGTATTTAATATTTTTTGGTCTCTGCTGTTTTCTGTGTACTCCCGTATATACCTGCAGTACTCTTTTTGTCCCTTTTTCCCTCCAGTGGCCTATATTGTTGGCATTTAATATTCATATGGATTAATAAAGAATATATTTGTCTTTTATTGTTGGTGTTATTTTTTGCTCCACATGTGTTATGTTGTTTTACCCAGGATACCAAGATGAGCGGTGGAAATAAAATTAGGGTAAAAACTATCTACATCAGAAAAAGGTACGAATAGTCAGCTCACCCATGAGAAAATCCACTGCAAGGATACTTGTAATGCAGCAAGAGATCAGCAGAAGCAAAAGTGATTGTCCAACATCAGATTCTTCTGTTAGAAGCCATAACTTTATTATACTAAAGATATATATGAAAATTAGTCACAACTTCACATCCAAAAAAATTAAAGTACAACAGGACGGCCTGTTAAGTCTTATCCTGTGAAAACACCTGACTAGAAGAAACCAATCACTGACAGAACCAGCAATGAGACTGATAGGACTGACTGTTTGTAAAAGTGTTTATATATAACTAATTGCAATATCAATTGATGTAATACAGAGCTCTAAGTTTTGTTCATAACGGTATTGTTCTGTCCTCACTAAATGAAGCACAATTCATGTAGCTATAAAAGCAGTTAAACCACTATACCGGGGTCCAATAAGGAGACTGTAGTTGAAGCTGTGCTTTATTGAATGTGATGGTATATTGACGCGGTGAAACTACAAGTAAAACATATATATACACTCAGTCAATACAGGGTACATCAGGAATTCGTATATACATAATACATTATAAATCAACATCTGCACTAATAGCTAACCAAGGGAAGGACTAATTAACCAGGCTAATATGAGACAGGAATTAGATGCAGGAAGCATAAATACATACCAGCGATGCTATCACAAGGGGAGAAGAGAAATGAGATGCTTCCTGAATGCAGGCAGAAGGAAAATGGAGAACTGGAGGGAAATGGAGGCTGAACTAACCATAAACCTTTGCAAAGGCTACCAGGATGCATTGCAACTTACCAGAATGCACTGCAATGGAGGGAAATACAAGCAAAGTGAAAGTAAAACAACACAATAACACTGTGGTTATGACTCTGGTCACTAGAGGGAGCCAGAAACACTGTAAACATTAACAAGCAGATAATCAAAGATTATGAACTAAATGTCGGAGACAGAACAGGTATATTAAATCCTGTTGAATATTAATGCCTAATGGGATCTTGTTTGTAATATGTAGATCCACCAAGTCTTACAATTTAGTAGCTGTAGTTTGGAGTCTCCTTTGTTGTGAGTTCATTTTCCCCTTCAACATTGAGGTCTGATGAACTCCCTCTTCTGGTGAAGGAAGGTAGTGAGGCTGATTACCAAGCAGCTGGGCAGGATGATGATGACTGGGCGACGGGAATTGCTGACTGGATATAAGGCAGCCGACGCCCTTCTGCCTTGCTGGTGATCTCTCTGAGGGATTCTAGGAGACCAGTCTGATTCCTGCTCCTCAAAAGCTAAGTTTTCTGCTCTGTTTTTTGCATTTGTGTTTTTTTTTTGTTTTTCCTTGTTTTTCTGGATTTCTGCCATTCCCTGCTGGGGTGTGCTGAATTCCTTTTTGCTCTGTCTTCAGAAAATACCTGAGTACTGATATAGTCTTTTTGAAGCCTAGCGTCTTCAGGGCTTTTTTCCCTATCAGCTGTTGGCTCTTGTTTTGATAGGGTTTTGGCGGATTACAGACAGCAGCTTTTCTATCCTGTCCTTTGTAGTTAGCTCAGGCCCCATCGTTTGCTCAGCCTATCTTTCTATCTGTGTGAGTGTTTTTTCATCTTGCTTCACCGTCATTATATGTTGGGGGTTGCCTATTGCTTTGGGGTCTGCTCTGGGGCAGTTTAGATTTCCCTTTCTGTCTTTAGGCTATGTAGTTCTCCGGCTGTGATCGAGGGGTCTAGGGCACCGTAGGAACCCCCCACGGCTACTGCTAGTTGTTGTTGTTAGGTTCAGGGGTCTGCAATCCGATAGCTGCCAACTTCTCTGGTTTTCTGGACTTAGCTAGTATTTCTGTTTTTGCCTCCTACGGTGACTCATTCATAACACTCCTTCTCTAATCGGTTGTTTAACTCGATCTATCCCGGTTACTTGAAAGGAAGATACATTGCCACTATGCACCTCGGCAAAATGGTTAGATGCTGCTAAGCATTTGTACAGCACTTTATTCACAGCATTTCAAATGTGCCTTCTTATACTGACCTAATGAAGACTAGGGGAGAGAATATCTCCCACAGTTGGTGCTCTTTTTGCTATGAATCTCACAGATCGAGAAAAGATCTGTTCTAATTTCTTATCTTGATACAATATCGGGAAGCGTTTTTGAATAAAATTGCTAACAGCTCCAAACTGAGGACTGAAAGTTGTAATAAAAGTGATGTGATAATAATTCTCTTCTGGTTTGTTCTCATTTATCTTAGATTATAATAACATTGAATCCTAATTTTTTATTGTGAACTATATTATTGGCTCTTGTAAGCAAGCATCTATTTGGGATATTTTCGTTGTCCCAGTCGTTTTTTAAACTGTTCTACTACTTGTTGGTAGCAGGATTCATGAGTTTCTTTTTTATCTAAATAGTTCTCCTATCGGAATGTTTTTAATAACATGTTTGGAGTGATACAATGTGGTTTCCAGAGTGGAATTAGTGGCATTATCTTTTCCACAGGGAGAAATAATCACTCCTTCTGAAAAACTTTGGGTCAATGTTATATCCCAAAAATTTATAGTTTTATCCTAAATAAGAATTGTAAATTTTAAGTTCCTGTTATTGTCATTAATGTATTCTAAAAATTCTGATGCCAGTTCTCTAGGTCCACCCCCATATCAGGAAAAGGTCATAAATATAATGACCATGCCACCTGATATGGTAGGAGGAGGAATGGACTTCGGAAACAAGAAAGTTATTCCCATCTGAACATATAAATATTAGCAATAGATAGAGAGAAACTCGCCCCCCCATAGGAGCACCTTGATTCTGGAGAAAAAATTGTCTATTGAAAGAAAAATAATTACCGTATATCTTAATAGGAATTACACTGACATGACCATATATTCTTGTATTTGTCGGCAATAAGTACTGTATTTTTCAAAAATGATTTGAAAGTGTTTGTAAGGGTAAATTATGTCGTTTTGAAGGATATAATGTGATGATATAGGATGACATCTATACACAGGTATCAGGTCACAATGTTCGATCGAGTGATGAAATTACCTGTTTGGTAATTCTAATATGTCCCAGTAAAATGGAGACTAAAGGTTGCTAATGTAGATCTACCCAGGAACTACGTTTGTCACTTAAACTGACAATGCCTTCCACTATTGGTCTTAATTGGGGAGGAAATTGACTTTTATGAATTTTGGGTTGTGAATGAAAAATCGGAATAATAGGAAATTGTACTAATAGATCTCCAGAGAGTTTCTTGTCTAAGGCTCCGTCCTAAAGCTAAAACAGTACTGGAATTATGACTTACTTTACAGTAAATGTCACTATTGGCCAACGATGCCATATTCAATTTTTCATAGAGTCCCGTATTAAGGGCAACCACTGCCCCTCACTTGTCTGCTCTCCTAATATGGAGATTGGCCTTAGACCTGAGAGCTAGCAATGCTTGTTTTTTTTTTCGTGAGGTTGCACATTGTCGGTTGACTACGGATCTGTTGTTTCAAAGTGAGAAAATCTTCAAACGTTTTTTTGAAATGTGTCCAATATGGAGTTAATAAGATAATAATAAGGATTCTTTATTACAAATGTTCCATTTAAGTCTTTATTGTCACGGGTGTGTCAGAGGCTGCAGACTGTCGCTCTGCATCTGACTGCAGAAGGTCTCAACAGTTTGCCTTGCAGACTGCTTCCTGGTCCTTCTGTCTCTAGGACCCTGTGGCAACCTTCCCCTGGCTCTAGTTGACACACCTAGACCGGGATGTTTATAACTCCCAGCTTGCTGCTGGGAATTGCCAGTGATATCTCCATTTCCATTTCCCTGTTGAGACTTGGAGCTATAGCAGTCGGCTATCTTCTTCTTGGTGTTTGGAGGACATCTGTGTTTCTCTCTGAGTCTATTCAAGCTAAGTGTTCCCCTTGCTTGTGTATCCCATCTCTCTTTAGTGGTTTCAAGCAACCTGACCCCTTTAGACTAGCATTTCTTCTGCAGTGTTGCTATCAGTGTGTCAAGAGTGGGAGAAGAGGGTTGCATTGACAATCCAACACAATGGGAAGCACTTTGAACACATTTTATAAGTGGTCATAAACTTGTAAATAACTCGCGAAATAAAAAGTTACGTTAAAACCAAGCACACCATTGTTTTTCTTGTGAAATTCTCAATAAGTTTGATGTGTTACATGACCCTCTTCCCATTGAAAAAAATAAAGTTGGATCCAAAATGGCCGACTTCAAAATGATCACAATGGTGAAGTGATGGCCGGGGGACCACCACAATGCAGGGAGACTACAGTAGACAAGATGAGGTGCAAGCAACAAAGGGTTTATTTATTTACAGGCAATGAATGCAGCGTATAGCAAAATGCAGAAACAGGAGTATGCTATGGAAACAGACAATTAACAAGGATAATATTTTTAACTGGGCCGTCAAACAGCACGGAGCACCAACTGTCACAGCTCAGTGTATTTATCCAACAGGCAAGACAACACAAAGTAATGTATGATGCTGCACTAACTGTAGCCTATCTGGCCTTTGCTACACTGGCCACACAGCTGACATGCTCTATCTATTGCAGCCTATCCTAATCCCTAGCATGTGCACAGAAGAGGTTAACACTCACAGTAACGTTGGTATCTCAGTCCATTCCCGGGGCCCCTGAAGCTTTGCAAGATGGTGCGCACATCTTCCTTGTGTGCAGGTCCAGTGATGCTCCTAGAAACAGTGGATTCCCTCCTCTGGATTCCTTTCTTGTCTTTTCTTTGTGGCTTCTCACGGCACACAGGAAAGCCACCTTTTAATCCCCAGAATAGTTTACAAAGTCACAGTCTCAGGCTAAATGTTTTTTTTCTCACATCTCTAGACAGGCACATCTCCTTCCTGCAGAATTCTCGGGTCTCTCCTCACACACAGAAAAGCAGCCCCTCCCCTCTCTAGAGCTGGCAGATGAAAACCAAACAGTCTTTACAGCAGGGAAGCGCAGAATGTCCCACTGCTCGATCCAAGGGGGTGCTGTCTCTTAAAATGGCAACTTGTCTCTATGGTCCATAGCAATGCCACCCCCTTACAATGGTCACCACCCATCTTGAAAAGTTTCCCCCTCCCATATACTAATATGCCACAAACAGGAAGTTGATATCACCAACCATTCCCATTATATTTAGGTGTATCTATATAAATGGCCCACCCTGTAGATATGTTTATATTTATTTCTTTATTATTAACAGGATGAAAGGCAGTGATTTGACTGTATATACTTTTTTATATATTTAAAAAAAAATTCATTTTTAGTCCCCTTTGTGGAGTATTTAGAAAATGATTTTCTCCTATGATGCTCAGCCTGTTTTTGAGGATCACAGGAGGACTAAGATGGAGGCTGATGGCAGTTCTTGGCGCATGTTAAAGGCCCCTGGCTGTTATCACAACCCATCATTACCCACTGATCTGGTCACAGGCGGCTGATGGGAACTGGCACATGTCCAAATCAGCAATAACATAATTTAAAGACAATTTATTTCCTTTAATAGCAATGATTGGATCATGCTGAAGTCACTGGTGTTACAAGCAAATTCTGTCCGTGCATCACAGCAGGCATCTGCATGGTATTGTGTGGGATTAGTTACATATTGAGGGTAGTGAGCAAAAGGATCTCCAGCGCTGAATGAATGTTGAAATATAAACATTTATTCAAAAAAGTTTTTTTCTTTTTTAAAAGTACAAGATGTACTAGAAATACATGAGTGAAAAATAGATGGACAAAATAGCAAGTGGTATCTCAGGTTGTATAGCCAACGCGTTTTGGCCTCACCAGGTCTTATTCATTATTCATGGCGCCATGAATAAGACCTGGTGAGGTCGAAATGCGTTGGCTGTACCACCTGAGATACCACTTGCTATTTTGTCCATCTATTTTTCACTCATGTATTTTTAGTATATCTTGTACTTTTAAAAAAGAAAAAAACTTTTTTCAATAAATGTTTATATCTCAACATTCATTCAGTGCTGGAGATCCTTTTTCTCACATTTATGCTCTGACAATGCCGTGATGCAGGCAACTCCTTGCGCTTTGGAAGGTATGGATACATACTGAAGACTGGGTGAGCTGACATTTTCCCTTTTTTTTTTTCCCCTGCTATTTGAAATATTGAGGGTAGTAGTAAGTCCTAAAGAGGCTATACACCCTAGATAGCTGTTAAACGTGTTTAGCCATGTCTTTCTACTCCCCAGTACATGTATGCATGCTGAAATTATTATGCACATTTTATAAACAGGGGTATTTTAGGCTTTCATGCTCTCGGGTAGCTGCTTTGAACATGAAGCCTAAGAGGTTTTCTAGAAAAAACCTGTATAATGTTTATTTCCATTGGTTGTACAGCATGAAAACAATAACTATAAACCCCTAGCCTTATCCAGGCACTAACTAAACAATACAGACCCTGGCTACTCAGACAAGACTAGACCCAGTTTAGTCACACAAAACAGCTATCATCCATAGTAACAAATGATACTTACAGTTTGGTGCAAGCTCTTTCCACAGAGATTCTGGCTTTTCCCTCTCCAGCTCCAATACAAATCCATCCTGCTCAGCTTCCCCAGTGTTACACCGCTCCGCCATACTCACCCGGCCTCCGCTCCCACACCGCAGTCGGCCTCCGCTCCCACGCCGCAGCCTCTCTTTACCCGACGGACGCGGCGGTCATCTGAGACGGGCTCACGACCGATGCCCTCCCTGCATGCTATGCGCATGCGCCATAGGCCGCGGCCGCTCTTCCTGCTTCTTATGCTCCGGCTGTGCCCTGACCCGGAAGCACCTTTGGACCAATGGCTGACCAGACGGGGCCATATCAGGCCGCTTCCCCCTGAGGGAGGCGCATGATCGTTGTGTTTCCTAGCACTCTGGCCTCGCTTCATCGTGTGCTCTCTGCTCCTGCAGTTCCGTTCTCGGCTGCTCTCTGCAGCAGCCTCTCAGTCCTGCTACCCGTGTTCCTTGCTCTTGTCCACAGTCCTGTCTCCAGTGTTCCTGCCGTCCTGCTCCAGTCCTGTCTCCAGTGTTCCTGCCGTCCTACTCCAGTCCTGCCTTCAGCGTTCCCGCCGTCCTGCTCCAGTCCTGTCTCCAGCGTTCCTGCCGTCCTGCTCCAGTCATGTCTCCAGTGTTCCAAATCCTGTCATTCCTTCTTGTTCCAGTCTTCTGTCTCACTTCTTTCCGGTCTCCTGGTTCCAGTCTTGTTCTGTCATTCTTTACTCCAATCTCACAGTCATACTCCGGTTCATCCTGAGCCGCCCCTCTCGGTATCGGCTACCATGGTACTCGAACCCCTGGGCCTGCTCCTAACGATCCCTGTATAGGCGTCGGTTCCACCTGGCAGCTCGCCCGGGGCCCCTCGGTGCCACGGTCCAGAGGGTCCACTCCCGGGGTTCCTGCTCCAGACCACCCACGCTAACAGTCAGCTGACTGACTAGTAAACACATAGCCTGGTTCTAGTCCTAGATAGCCAGATGCACATAATAGGGGCCTGTAGTGCTAATAGTTAACCCTAGACTGCCTTTCTTTCTTACAATATGAAAATTAACTGTTGGCAAACACCTCTGGCAGCAATATAACACCCAAGAGAACAATGAATGGAGCATGTAGAAATCCATTCAACCTGTTGATGCTTTCTCTTCACATCATTCATCCAGAGGCAAAGTCAGGCAGCTACTATAAATATAAAATAATCAGCCAGTCCCGCCAAATTAATCTTTGGCCAATGCTATTCTAAAGTGTGTGGGAGCCTTTAATTCCATTCCACTCTAAATTTTTACAATAGTTATTGACAGATACAAACACACAAAGAACAGATAGCAAGGAACATGCCTGTTTTTTCTTACCTGAGATGGATTCTTGAAATCCCACTAGGTATAAATGAGGCTAGCAAGATGGATGGGCGGGTTGTAGAGGAAATACATACCACAATGTAGCAGAGTTGATAAAACTATGTAGCATGGTTGGCAACATGATGTAGCAGACTTGGTAATCATTCAAAGCCGAATTGGTGCAACAATTTCGCAGGGCTGATACCATCAGATAAGCAACCAATTCGCTCCAGATTTATTCCGTGACAGTACAACAACCCCATCTATACATTTGAAGAGAAGAGGAACAAGTAAACCTGGAAATGATGATCCGGCCCCCACAAAGTCCTGAGCTCAACATCATCCAGTCCGCCTGGGATTACATTAAGAGATATAAGGATTTGCACAAACGACATCCACAGATGATCTGCGGTTAGTTCTTCAAAATGTTTGGAACAACTTTCCTGCCGAGTTCTTTCAAAAACTGTGTGCACGTGACAAGTACCAAGAAGAACTGATGCTGTTTTGAATGTAAAGAATGGTCATGCCAAATACTGATCTGATTTAGATTTCTGTTTTGTTCACTTACTTTGTATTTTGTTAGTTAATAAAAATAAAACTACACTTCTATTTTTGAAATCCTTCTTACCAGGCATCATTTTTTCCATGCCTGCCTAAAACTTTTGCATAGTACTATGTATAAAATAACTTCTGGAATTACAGTGATCCTGTCAATAGTTTTTAACGACTTCTTACTCTAGAAGACGAGGCTAGAAGACAACATCGATTGAGGGTTGTAGTTAGAGTTGAGCGATACCGTCCGATACTTCAAAGTATCGGATCGGAATGGATCGGCCGATCTTAAAAAAAAGTATCGGTATCGCCGATTCCGATACCGGAAGTCCCATTCAAGTCTATGGGACTTCCGGTATCGGAATAAGAAAAATCCTGTTTTTCCCTTGTACAGCCTCTCTGGGGTCTGTACGGGCCTTTCGGGGGGCTGTGCCGGCCTGCCAGGGGGTCTGTGCAGGCTCCGGTGGTCTGTGCCGGCCTGCCGGGGGGCTGTGCCGGCCTGCCAGGGGGGCTGTGCAGGCTCCGGTGGGCTGTGCCGGCCTGCCGGGGGGGCTGTGCCGGCCTGCCGGGGGGCTGTGCAGGCTCCGGGGGGCTGTGCCGGCCTGCCGGGGGGCTGTGCAGGCTTCGGGGGTCTGTGCAGGCATCGTCCGATGGGACTACAAGTCCCATTGGGCGATGCCTGCTACCATGACAGTGATTGACACATTAGCCAATGATGGGACAGTAGTAGTCCCATCATCCGGCTAATGTGTTGAATGTAAAAAAAAAAAAAAAAATTACATGCTACATACATACAACATGCATACTACATACATGCTACATTCATACTACATACTACATACATGCTACATTCATACTACATATATACTACATGCAACATACATATTACATACATACTACATGCAACATACATACTACATATATACTACATGCATGCAACATGCATACTACATATATACTACATGCTACATACATACTACATATATGCTACATACATACTACATATATACTACATGCATGCTACATACATACTACATACATACTACATATATGCTACATACATACTACATGCTACATACATACTACATATATACTACATGCATGCTACATACATACTACATGCTACATACATACTACATATATACTACATACATACCACATACATACTACATACATACTACATACATACTACATGCTACATACATACTACATATATACTACATGCATGCTACATACATACTACATACATACTACATATATACTACATACATACTACATACATACTACATGCATGCTACATACATACTACATGCTACATACATACTACATATATACTACATGCATGCTACATACATACTACATACATACTACATATATACTACATACATACTACATGCATGCTACATACATACTACATGCTACATACATACTACATATATACTACATGCATGCTACATACATACTACATGCTACATACATACTACATATATACTACATACATACTACATACATACTACATGCATGCTACATACATACTACATGCTACATACATACTACATGCTACATACATACTACATATATACTATATGCATGCTACATACATACTACATGCTACATACATACTACATATATACTACATACATACCACATACATACTACATACATACTACATACATACTACATGCTACATACATACTACATATATACTACATACATGCTACATACATACTACATACATACTACATATATACTACATACATACTACATACATACTACATGCATGCTACATACATACTACATGCTACATACATACTACATACATACTACATGCATGCTACATACATACTACATGCTACATACATACTACATATATACTACATGCATGCTACATACATACTACATGCTACATACATACTACATATATACTACATGCATGCTACATACATACTGTATGCTACATGCATGCTACATACATACTACATGCTACATACATACCACATATATACTACATACATACTACATACAATACATTCATACAATACATACATAGACATACAGTACATATAACATAGAGTAACATACTTACCAATACTTGTCACATTGTTCCCCGAAGCCATTGTCTTTTACGGAATAAATATTAACATAACAAACCACAAAAATACTCACCCACGATCCGAAGCAGTCCACGAGTGTGTCCCACGATGATCTTGGGTAGAGAACTGCAGCATCAGCTGTTGCTGCCGTTCTCTACGGGCTGCAGGAATCCAATGACGGAAGGTAGGTATCCTTCTGCACTGTATTCCTCCGCCACTTAAAAAAAAAAAGTCCCTAGTCTCACTTTATGCCAGGAATCCAATGATGGAAGGTAGGTATCCTTCCGCACTGTATTCCTCCGCCACTTAAAAAAAAAAAAAGTCCCTAGTCTCACTTTATGCCATTGCTGCGTGGGAATTTCCCACACAGCAATGGCATAAAGTGAGACTAGGGACTTTTTTTTTTTTTTAAGTGGCGGAGGAATACAGTGCGGAAGGATACCTACCTTCCGTCATTGGATTCCTGCAGCCCGTAGAGAACGGCAGCAACAGCTGATGCTGCAGTTCTCTACCCAAGATCGTCGTGGGACACACTCGTGGACTGCTTCGGATCGTGGGTGAGTATTTTTGTGGTTTGTTATGTTAATATTTATTCCGTAAAAGACAATGGCTTCGGGGAACAATGTGACAAGTATTGGTAAGTATGTTACTCTATGTTATATGTACTGTATGTCTATGTATGTATTGTATGAATGTATTGTATGTAGTATGTATGTAGTATATATGTGGTATGTATGTAGCATGTAGTATGTATGTAGTATGTATGTAGCATGCATGTAGCATGCAGTATGTATGTAGCATGCATGTAGTATATATGTAGTATGTATGTAGCATGTAGTATGTATGTAGCATGCATGTAGTATGTATGTAGTATGTATGTAGTATGTATGTAGTATGTATGTAGCATGTAGTATGTATGTAGCATGCATGTAGTATATATGTAGTATGTATGTAGCATGTAGTATGTATGTAGCATGCATGTAGTATGTATGTAGCATGTATGTAGCATGTAGTATGTATGTAGCATGCATGTAGTATATATGTAGTATGTATGTAGTATGTATGTAGTATATATGTGGTATGTATGTAGTATGTATGTAGTATGTATGTAGTATGTATGTAGCATGTAGTATGTATGTAGCATGCATGTAGTATGTATGTAGTATTTTTTTTTTTTTTTTTTTTTTTTTTTAACATTTAACACATTAGCCGGATGATGGGACTACTACTGTCCCATCATTGGCTAATGTGTCAATCACTGTCATGGTAGCAGGCATCGCCAGATGGGACTTGTAGTCCCATCGGACGATGCTTGCACAGACCCCCGGACATCAGCACAGCCCCCCGGCAGGCCGGCACAGCCCCCCGGCAGGCCGGTACAGACCCCCACAGGGTGCACAGACCACCGGCAGGCCGGCACAGCCCCCCGGCAGGCCGGTACAGACCCCCACAGGGTGCACAGACCACCGGCAGGCCGGCACAGCCCCCCGGCAGGCCGGTACAGACCCCGGGCAGTCCACACAGCCCCCCGGCAGGCCGGCAGAGACCCCCGGAAGGCCCGAAATGACGGCGCATCATGATGCGCACACACCGCGCATCATGATGACGTCAGGCTGTCAATCAACTTTGAACTTCCGATTCCGATGCCGACTTCCGATATTGAAAAAATATCGGAAGTCGGTATCGGAATTCCGATACAGCAAGTATCGGCCGATACCCGATACTTGCGGTATCGGAATGCTCAACACTAGTTGTAGTACAGCGTGCGCCATCAGACTTTCAGTCATCAGTCATCCTTTTATCATGGTTATGAAAAGTGCTGAAAATCTGCACAAATCGTTTTCGTGTTGTCTTTAGGTTCTTGGTCTCTAACATATTATCAAAAGGTTTCAGAGATCAAGCATAAGACGGGAGTACTGTATACAGTGAATGAAAACTTCGGTTACTCACCTCTCTGGAATCTAGAGATCGTCATCCACTCAGGGATCTCTGTTTATTGTCTCCACTGATGATCAGTGGCCAAACAGCAAATAAAAGTGAGAATGCGAATATTGAGCATTGACTGTGAATCAGACACTAGTACTTAGGCAATATTTTTCTCTGTAAACTGCTCATTCTTTCCTACACGCAACCTCCGATCCTCACAAGATCTCCTTCTCTACTCCCCTCTTATCTCCGCTTCCCACAATCGCATACAAGGTTTCTCCTGCAAACCCCCTACTCTGGAACTCTCTACCACAACATATCAGACTCTCACCTACCATTGAAACCTTCAAAAAGAACCTGAAGACCTACCTCTTCCGACAAGCCTACAATCTGCAGTAACCACCAATCGACAAAACCGCTGCACGACCAGCACTACCCTCACCTACTGTATCCTCACCCATCCCTTGTAGATTGTGAGCCCTCGCGGGCAGGGTCCTCTCATCCTGTACCAGTCGTGACTTGTATTGTTTAAGATTACTGTACTCGTTTTTATTATGTATACCCCTCCTCACATGTAAAGCGCCATGGAATAAATGGCGCTATAATAATAAATAATAATAATAGTAAATTCTGCGTAGTAGCCCCACCATTGCATCAAGCTGGTCTCTTCCTGTGATCTAACCATTGAAAAAATTAGCCAAGATTTTTTTTTTATCCTTTGCAAACTCTTTATCTTACTCCAGAAACATGTTAGTATTATAAATCCTTAGCAGTATTCTAGATGGCAAAATTATTATTATAATAGCAATATTAACAGTAACCATATCACAATCAAATGGTTCTTAATATCCTCGAAAACGTTCTTAAAGATTGAGACTATAACAAATCCCCTTCGTCCCTTCCAATAGCTAAGTGCAGCGCTGAGCTCAATTATTGTGCAGAGTGCAGCTTGTTCAACTTTCAGGTGGAATTACATAAGAAAAAAAAGTCTCCAAGAGTCTTACCTGCTCATAATAAGTGTGCTGATTTATTCCTTCATCGTCGCAGGACTGGAGACATGCTGCATTACAATGAATCAATCAAGCACTTTTTGTGTGCGCTTTTATGCACTGCAACAAGCTTTACTGTCTGCTGGACTAGATAGATAGACAGACAGCCAGACACAGAGACAGACAGACAAGAGAAGACAAGACAGGCAGACAGACAGACACACAGACAGACAGACAGGAAAAGACAAGACAGGCAGACAGACAGACACACAGACAGACAGCCAGACACACAGACAGACAGACAGGAAAAGACAAGACAGGCAGACAGACAAGAGAAGACAAGACAGGCAGACAGGCAGACAGCCAGACACACAGACAGACAGACAGGAAAAGACAAGACAGGCAGACAGACAGACAGACAGCCAGACACACAGACAGACAGACAGGAAAAGACAAGACAGGCAGACAGCCAGACACACAGACAGACAGCCAGACACACAGACAGACAGACAGGAAAAGACAAGACAGGCAGACAGACAGACAGACAGACACAGACAGATAGATAGATAGATAGATAGATAGATAGTCCCAGCAAGAAAGCACACAGATGAACGGCAGACTAGGGCACACAAATCACCACATTAACAGATGGAGCTTTTTATCTGAAGTATTAAGGTGTATTGTGCAGAGGTGCTTGCATGAAGAAACATGAATATTTCAATGTATCATGAAAAAAGAAGAAAAATGCAGCACTCACCAATAAAGCTGAAAAACTGTGCGTCTTTAGTTCACATGAATTCCATCAATAGATGTGTGGACATGCAGGACGTTAGAGGAATGCTAGAGGAGGGAGGTGCCGGACAACGGCCGTTTCACGATTACTCGCTTCTAAAGACGCACAGTTTTTCATCTCTATTGGCGAGTGCTGCATTTTTCTTCTTTTTCCATGATACATTGAGATAGATAGATAGATAGATAGATATATAGATAGCTAGATAGATAGATGGATAGATATGGGATAGATAGATAGATAGATAGATAGAAGTTTTTGTCGTAGATTGTGGAACAGATTCTGCTTCAAAAACACACAAAAAACACACTTCAAATACTTTCTGCTAAGCTTAATAATAATTAAAACGGGATAACACAACCTAGGGTGTTTTTTTACATTGAGTTTTTATGCTGAGTTTTTGGAGTTGAAACTCTCCAAAATCCTTCTGAAAAATTCCACACTCCTAAAAAATTTGGAGTTTTTACTCCAAAAACTCAGCAAAAAGACCAAGTACGCACAAATCGTAAGGCTATGTTCACACGTTGCGTTCTCCCCGTTTTTTCAGCCAAGAATGCAGCATTTTAACACCTTGCACCCCCATGTCTGTTTTCACGTTCATAACCAGGCAAAATTTTTACAGTTCTCACCAGTGACACTTTATGTGGTAATAACTCTGGAACGCTTCAACATATCCGAGTGATTCTTGTAGCATATTGTACTTCACAATAGCGGTAAAATTTGTTCAATATGATTTGGGTTTATTTATAAAAATATTGAAATTTGACACAAGTATGGAAAATTTTGTAATTGAGTGTGTATATATCACTTCTCCCTCTTAAAGACATAAGTTGCCACTTCGTATAACACCACACCTGCAGCTCTCGAATCTGTTGCCCCCTCACACATACCATATTATCCCTGTACTGTGACATCACTGTGTCTGTTACCCCTGTACTGTGACATCTCTATGTGCATTACCTCTGTTCTATGACATTACTGTGTGCATTATCCTTGTACTGTGATATGACAGTGAATTATTTTTGTGCTGTGACATCACTTTGACTTTATCAAGTCTATTGTATATATGCTGTTACAACACTGTGTGTATGATCCCATTGATTATAATATAACTACTAATACTACTAATTAACCATTCTACTATACAAATTCCCTTACACTTTTCTCTATCTCCTCAGGGCAGCACAATTACTTATGCGCTGGGCGGAATGACTGCATTGTGGATAAAATCAGAAGAAAGAATTGTCCGTCGTGTAGACTGAGAAAATGCTGCCAAGCTGGCATGATTCTGGGAGGTAAGAGGCACAATTCGTGATCACCTAGCGGTACAGCTAAGAGAACGGAACACAAATACTTTATATTTTTTCCTGGGTTATTTTGGAGTTTTAGTTCTTCTTATTTTATTTTTCTTGTTTGCTGTTTTGAGTTTATTTTTCTTTGTCTACCTTCTTGATACATGCAGTATGGAGCCCATGGACTTTTCCAGGGGTCATCAATATATCTATGAACTGTTAAAAAGGGGAAAGAAAAAATTGATTGTAATTATGAAAAGTTAATAGAATCTTAGCCTTCCTTCTGTGTAACATTAGGTTTGTGGTTTCGGCCGGAGAATCTTGATTTTTAATTCTAGTTCCAGTACATTTTAGGATTCCGAGCCTTGTTTATCTGCAAATCCGTTTTACTTGGCGTAGTTTAATGGCGTAACCTACATGACCCAAGCTGTCAGCAAAAGAACACCAAAATTATAGCCATTAAAAATATAACATTGCCTTGAAACAATAAGAAATTACCTTCTATTAAAGGTTTGTATTTGGAAACAAAATTGATTCAACTTTTGATGGAACGAAAAATATTCACAAGCCCTACAAAAAACTATAAAAAAAAAGCAAAAAAAATCAACAGAGTAGATTTAAATTCATTTTAATTGAATCCTGTGATATATCTGCCTGTCGCACACAATAGTTAAGACCTCACGGTTTGGCTTCTGATGCTAAACAGGAATGGTCCCTTTTGAGAAATGTTCCGAAACTGAAGAGAATCCTGAAAACAATCTTTGATGTCTTGTAAAATAATACAGCAATAAAACGAGAAACAGGAGGAAGTCTTTAAGGCAGTTTGCAATCTCAGGAAAGGGAAGTTCTGTCTGTTTGTTCATTATTACATTATGGCCGTGCCAAGTTACGTGGTGCAGCCACAGAGATTATATTTCGGCACTCTAAGAGAGGGATTGATACCATATGGCACACCAATAGCGGAGTTTGCTTGTCGGAGAATGATAACCACTGTGTTAGAGTGGCTCACTCTGCTGCACACGGAGGTAGACACGGGTATAATAATAATATAATATACTGCGGCTTTAAGAACTTCCTTTGGTTTATTGTAGGCAGCATAAACCAAGGTGTAGTACAGAAAATACAGCCCCCTGGGCAAAACAGGGAAACAAAACAAAATGGTGGGAGAACAAACACAGTTCTTCTGGGAGCGGGGTTCCTCCTGCTCACAGCTGGCAGAAAACACATGGTTCAGGTTCACTAGTCCATGCAGCATTCTCCTGCAGTGCTCCATTTCCAGGCGAACAACACATAGAACACTGAAAGTTCTTTCCTTCAGCCATTTAAACTTAGCTCATGTGACTCCTCAACCACGTGATCACGCATGACTGTGACCTCACCAAGGTCCTTCCAGCACACAGTGGTGCTAGCTCTGTATTGGGGGGGCAACTCTCCCACCCGCTTCATGAATGTCTCCCTAAAAACCAGCCCATAACATAACTTAACCCTCGCAACACTTACTGTGCTGGAGGAAATGAAACTCTGGATTTTATATGACTGACACCATTAGGCGTAGTGAAACATATCTCCCCTCTATTACATCACCACATAGAGCGTTATCAGAACCCGTATTGAAAAATTGGCAAACTTGACCTGGGATTTAAGAATTTTCTTTCGGGGATAGGAGGGTGATCTTTTTTTTTTTTCACTTAACTCCTTAATAACCAGGCCAATTTTTTTCAAATCTGTCATGTGTCACTTTTAGTGGCAATAACTCTGGAATGTTTTAACGTATCCCAGTGATTTTGAGATTGTTTTTTTCATGATACATTATACTTTATGTTAATGGTAAAGTTAGATTAATATATTTTGGATTCATTTATAATAAAATATTATAATCTTGCCAAAAATCTCAAAAGCTTAGCAGTTTCTCAAATTTTACATCAGCACCATCCATAAAATATGCTTCTATTTTGTTAGGAGGTTTAATCATGATCTCAGGGTGTAGATAGGGTAAAGCGGGAGCGCCAAAACTCTGTTAACCATCTAAATGCCAGCGTCACTATTGGCAATAGTATCTAAGCGGTTAAATGGCAATAAATGATGCAGCAGGGTGTCAGCCATAATGTACAGCTGAAAGCTACTGAATTTTCACCTGTTGGGGGATGCAATTCTCTTAAAACACAGGTTAATAAAACTACACGTTCTTGGTCACTAGTGGGGGCTAAGTCCTTTTTGTAATTGGGTTTGGTGAAGACACTGCCTTTCTTCTTAATTATGCCAAATGTATTTTTCAAGATACATAGGTCATTGTTCATATGATGTTGACTCACGTTCATCTTACTGTTCAGAATCCTTGAATGACAAACTATGTAGATTGATTCAATACTCAAATAATGAGACATGGCCTACTCCCTCCTTCCCCCAAACCTGTGGATAATTCCTGAATAAGAGCTGTGAACTTTAAATTGTGATCTGCCTCTGTTTCCAGTGAGACTCTACATGACAGTAGCCAAGGCACCATGGCTCCAAGCAGGGGAATACAGATTTGATACTCTACATGATGTCAGTTTAAAGGGAACCTGTGAGCAGGATTATGCACAGTAACCTACAGGCAGTGTCAGGTCGGCGCCATAATACTGATTTAAATGATACCTTGGTTGATTAAATTTGCCTTGTTGTTTTTTAATCTTTATTTTCAGTTTTTAGTTAATTATATGCTCGTGCCCCGAGGCGGCCTGTGGGGGGTCTTCATGAGGTGCTCTGATTAGGTATTCATAATGCAGACTGCTGATATGTCACTGATCCCTCAGTGACCTAACCTCTAGTTTGCATAATGAATACCGTACATACTGAAGGAAAAAACCTGCAGGCAGGTGCCTGCTGTGTCACCTGCGCTGCATCATAATCGCATGTTTAATGTGTAGTTACAGTACTACATGTGTTTGAGCTTTTCCTGAGGTGTATAACAAAAAAAACTATTTTAAAAAGGCGTTCGCCGCGCCTGTGCAATAGCAGCTATTGGTGTACATAGCTGTGATCCGATAGCTGCTATTGTGCAGGCGCCACCATCTTGCTAGTGAAGAAAAAAAACTTCCCTCGCCTGCGCATTAGCAGGTCTCGGTGATCGCCGAAAACTGCTTCTACACAGGGCGCGGACAGTGCCATCTTGGAGGAGGACACTGTCTGTAGGTTACTGTGTACAATCCTGCTGACAGGTTCCCTTTATGGGACAACAGCCCCAGCTGGATGAATACAGATCTGCTCCTTTGACCATCACTGAACAATCCTCTCTGTAGGTGCCCACCAAAAGCAGGGTGCCACTAGTTGGGGTAGTTAGCCCTGGAAGTCCCGAAGTCGCAGATGTTCTAATTCCTGGCGAACCAACGGAAGGTTGAGACTCTGTCATTTGCGTCATCTTATGTACTGGTTGAGACTGTTCTATATGTTATTGTGGGCATTCAGTGGGATGATCCCTGGTCCATGCGATCTTTCTAAAGACAGCTGGGCCAGCGTACGAGATCATCCAAAGACCCATCAAACCATTGATGAGGCATACACAGCAGGTATCAGATACCATCATGTCCAACCCCACCAGCTCGGCTTTGGGAGGAGGACCAGACTGGATATACAACCTCAAAAGGAAACATCACCTACAGGAGTTGTGCCAGCTTTGAAGGATCGAATACAGGGCCACCAACACACAGTTGGTGTCACGCTATATCTACCGACCTAACGGGGGTTGGTCAGCGGACAGCACGACACACACAACGGGATGCAAATGGGGAGAGAAAGGCCCTACTTATAAGGAAATGGGGGATCGTGACCACCTGAGCTCAAACCTGAGCCTATCCCTGCACTCCCCTAATGCCCTAAGTGGGTCCTTCCCCACCACCGCCATCAGGAACCTCGTCCCTCGCAGTCACCTCACACTGCCCTGGCTAGTGCACTGGCTGGCAAGGGTCTCTAGCCTCACCACTGCAGATAGTACAACACATGGGACAGTGACAAAAACGAGACTGACAGGGTAATAACACAAATTAGCTTTACAATTTCCTCTGCTGCAAAGCACCGCACAGCAGAATAAAACCACCAGGATCACGAACTCGCGAAACCAGCTGATACACCACAGCAGCCAGCAAGCAAGCTCCTTACTCCAGGCTCGGTCACTGTAGATTGCTCTATCACCCCATGTGTCACCAAACTCATACCCCCACTACATACAGAGGGAACCACCGACCTCCCCTGATCTCTCCTCCGGGGAGGACACCGAGACTCAGGGTTTACCTGTGGTGAGGGTTGAATCCTGCCCATACTCCCTGGTAGCTCCTTAGCTGCCACCAATGGAGAACAAAGGGTAGGTTTAAAAAGGACGGCAGAGACAGTAGCTCTCAGGCAGCAGTCCTTGCAAGTCTGGTCCCAACTGACTACTTCCCTGGACCGCCAATCTATGACCGGGTTGTGTTTCTTCAGCCAGGGAAGGCCCAGGACGATGGGAGTTGGCATACCCTCCAAGACGTAGCTCGACAGGGATTCTTTATGAAGAGACCCTATATGCAGGTTAATATCTACGACTTGGGTCACTCTCCCCTGGCTGAGAGGAACAGAGTCAATTGCCTGAGCGCTAATGGGCCTCGCCAGTGTCCTACCCATCAGTCCATGGGTCTTGACAAAGCGAGAGTCCGACAAATTGACTCCAGCTCCACTGTCCACAAGCAACAGTATTTTCTCAGTAACCCCGCCAACCATTACTTCAGCAGGAATGGTGCACTGAGACAAAATGATGGAGGAAATATACACACCCTGGTCGCCTCCCTCCAAACCACCAGGGGGACGCGGCTTTTGAGATGGTGAACATACTTTGGCGCAAGCTGGGCAGACATTGATGTAATGACCCGCAAGTCCACAAAAGAAACATGCCCCCATACCACGGCGAACCGCAGGCAATGTCATTTGAGAAGAGACTCCTCCCACCTTCATAGGTTCGTCCATCTGCACCGGTGTGTCCTCCTCCCTAGAAAGAACAACAGGGGCAAATTTGGTGTATGTCTCTTCCTGAGGCATCTAGCCACCCGATATCAAGGGCCATGGCAGCTTCCAACGACCCAGGAGTAGCATACCGGTTGAGCCTGCACATAAGCCGAGACCCAGAACCCCGACAACTGCTGAAGCTGCTGCACCACCTGACACCGCAGCTCCTAAACCTCATTGGATCACCGGAAAAAAATATCGGTCGGTGATAATGCTACAATATACTGTATATATATAGCGACCCAACCGGAGTCGGTCAGAGGGCGGCACGACACACACATAACGGGATGGAAATGGGGAGAGGAAGGCCCTACTGATAGGGAAATGGGGGATGGTCACCACCTGAGCTCAATCCTGAGCCTGTCCCTGCACTCCACTAACGCCCGAAGTCGGTCCTTCCCCCCACCGCCATCAGGAACCTTGTCCCTCGCTGTCACCTCACACTACCCTGGCTAGTGCACTGGCTGGCAAGGGTCACTAGCTTCACCATTGCAGATAGTACAACACAGGGGACAGTGACAAACACGAGACTGACCGGGTAATAACACAACTTAGCTTTACAATTTCCTCTGCTGCAAAGCACCACACAGCAGAATAAAGACACCAGGATCACAACTCATGGAACCAGCTGATACACCACATCAGCCAGCAAGCTCCTTACTCCAGATTCGGTCACTGTAGATTGCTCTATTGCCGACAGTCAGCTGATGCATCAGGTGACCATTTAAAGGGTGGTGGGAGTGGTCACCACCCACATCAGCTGACCTAACAACTCTGCAATTACAACAGATTGCCAGCGAGGGAAACTGACATTTACCCCCGCTGGTCCTGACAGTAAAAAAGCTTCACTTAAATCATAGTGGAAACAGCTGCCACAAATCCAAAAATGGATCGTGACAGTTGGATTTGTTACAAGAATTGTTCCTCTTGATTGCCTGGAACGTCGTGGAAGACAATCAGTTTGACCAAGATGAAATGAACTGCCTGCTAAATCAAGGATAACCTGGCAGTCTAGAATCAAACACGCAGTCCCAAGTAGCACAAAATAGGAGTTATTGTAAGCATTAGGACCCAGAGCCTCAAGCGGGAGAAGGAGCTGGAACAGTTGTTCCAATGTTACGGACTGATCAAGCTTAAGAATTGCAGGGGAGGTGGTGCCACACCATTAGCTTTCATCAGCTTCCAGGAACCACGGGATGCGGAGGATACCATGTGTGGACGCAATGAATACGAGTTCGGTTCTTGGCGATTTTGTGAGGAGTTACCCAGGTCAAGCTGGGGACCAGGGGAAGGATATGGAGGACCTCCTTCCCAACAAACTAAATACAGAGCCCTTGTCTCAGAGCTTTCCCCCATCAGGGAGTTGGCAAGATCTGAAAGATAAAGATGACCTCCTCCCACCTTCCCCCAAACCTGTGGATAATTCCTGAATAAGAACTGTGACTAAAAAAAGAGGAATCTGCTTCTGTTTTGAGTGAGACTCTACATGACAGTAGGCAAGGCACCATGGTTCCAAGCGGAGGAATACAGATGACACTCTGCAGGATGCAAGCATAGGGGACTGCAGCACCAGCTGGAGGAATAATGATCTGCTCCACTGACCGTCACTGAACCCTCCTCGCTGTAGGTTCCCATCAAAAGCGGGATGCCACTGGTTGGGGTAGTTGTTCCTGGAAGCCCCGAAGTTGCAGATGTTCTAATTCTTGGTGGGCCAGCGGAAGGGTGAGACTGTCATTTGCAACATCTTATGTACTTACTGGGACTTTTCTATAGGTTATTGTCTATTGGTGGTTCATTAAAGTATTGCCAGACTGTGCTACCTCCACCTGTGTTGTCTGAGTAGTATTCTGCCCACGGGCAAGGAGTGTGGGCATTCTGTGGGATGAGCTCTGGTCAATACGGCCTGGCCAGTGGACGAGAGCACTCACTGACCCTCTTGTCTCCATAGGTTTCATTACAAACTCTGTACCATTTGTCTTCTATTGCCTCTATATATTGCAGGGTACTGGAAACATACAGCTACAAAATGAGTTAAAGGAAATCTGCCAGTAGAATCAATCCTCTTAAGCTGTCTATATAGGTATTTAGGCCATAGGAAGCTGAATAAAATGTTACCTGTGATCTGATGTCTTATTCTTGAGACACATTTTTTTACTATGTAAGCTGTTAAGGGGTTAAAGGCCCATAGATTTTAACAACCAATGGAATACATTTCTATTATAAGTCGTGTGCAGGGTGTGCGGAGCGAGCTCGGGAGCTGAGCGCACTCTATGCTGAGCAGATTTTGGCTTTGTTACACAGTCAGCATTTGCCTGTAACAGCAGTGACTGGGGCTAGCTCCTATTGCTGCAGTTTAACCACTTCATTGGCTATAAGCTATAGTCATCAACATTAACAGAAATAGATACTTGAAATAGATCACTCTGTGTTTAATGACTCTATATAATATATGAGTTTCACTTTTTGTATTGAAGAACTGAAATAAATTAACTTTTTTATTATATTCTAATTTTTTGAGAAGCACCTGTATTTGTGGATTGCATCGCAATCCTTGGACTGGCCTGTTGCTCTTCTGACCTGAGTGTGACAGCATGTACAGTGTTTTGCAAAAGTATTCAGCCCCCTGGAACTTTTCAACCTTTTCCCACATATCATGCTTCAAACATAAAGATACCAAATGTAAATTTTTGGTGAAGAATCAACAGCAATTGGGACACAATTGTGAAGTTAAACGAAATTTATTGGTTATTTAAAATTTTTGTGGAAATATAAAAACTGAAAAGTGGGGCGTGCAATATTATTCGGCCCCTTTAACTTAATACTTTGTTGCGCCACCTTTTGCTGCAATTACAACTGCAAGTCACTTGGGGTATGTCTCTATCAGTTTTGTACATTGAGAGACTAAAATTCTTGGCCATTCTTCCTTGGCAAACAGCTCGAGCTCAGTGACGTTTGATGGAGATCGTTTGTGAACAGCAGTTTTCAGCTCTTTCCACACATTCTCGATTTGATTCAGGTCTGGACTTTGACTTGGCCATTCTAACACCTGGATACGTTTATTTGTGAGCCATTCCATTTTAGATTTTGCTATATGTTTGGGATCATTGTCTTGTTGGAAGACAAATCTCCATCCCAGTCTCAGGTCTTTTGCAGACTCCAACAGGTTTTCTTCAAGAATGATCCTGTATTTGGCTCCATCCATCTTCCCATCAATTTTAAGCATCTTCCCTGTCCCTGCTGAAGAAAAGCAGCCCCAAGCCATGATGCTGCCACCACCATGTTTGACAGTGGGGATGGTATGTTCAGGGTGATGAGCTGTGTTGCCTTTACGCCAAACATATCGTTTGGCATTGTGGCTAAAAAGTTCGATTCATAAAGGCCAGATTTGTGCAGTGTACGACTGATTGTTGTCCTATGGACAGACTGTCCCACCTTAGCTGTAGATCTCTGCAGTTCATCCAGAGTGATCATGGGCCTCTTGGCTGCATCTCTAATCAGTCTTCCCCTTGTTTGAGATGAAAGTTTAGAGGGACGGCCGGGTCTTGGTAGATTTGCAGTGGTATGATACTCCTTCCATTTCAATATGATCGCTTGCACAGTGCTCCTTGGGATGTTTAAAGTTTTGGAAATCATTTTGTATCCAAATCCAGCTTTAAACTTCTCCACAACAGTATCACGGACCTGCCTGTTGTGTTCCTTGGTCTTCATGATGCTCTCTGTGCTTCAAACAGAACCCTCAGACTATCACAGAGCAGGTGCATTTATACGGAGACTTGATTACACACAGGTGGATTATATTTATCATCATTAGTCATTTAGGACAACATTGGATCATTCAGAGATCCACAATGAACTTCTGGAGTGAGTTTGCTGCACTGAAAGTAAAGGGGCCGAATAATATTGCACGCCCCACGTTTCAGTTTTTGAATTTCCACAAAAATTTAAAATAACCAATAAATTTCGTTCAACTTCACAACTGTGTCCCACTTGTTGTTGTTTCTTCACCAAAAATTTACATTTGGTATCTTTATGTTTGAAGCATGATATGTGTGAAAAGGCTGAAAAGTTCCAGGGGCCGAATACTTTTGCAAGGCCTATATTTCGCTGCAGCTGTCATGCTCAGGTCAGTCCAAAGATTGGGATACGATCCTCGCACAAGTTATACGGCCGTCTGTCTGCGCCCCAAATCATCTCACTATATATGCTGAGGGTAAAATAAAAACATGACTCTTGAAAGAAGGAGAGGAAAAAAAACACGGAAGAGAAAAAATGAAAATTGCCAGGTCTTAAAATAGTAAAAAAGAGGTTATCTCAATAGGGATATTGATGGCTGATAGGCGGCAGGGGACCCAGTGGAGCATCCATTATTACTACAGTCCTTGAAAGCATTATATAGTCTGTTCATCACTGGAATTTCTTTTTTTTTTTTTTATCTCTTTATATTTTTCACTTGAAATTGGGAGAATTATTTTTTCATTTTTCCTCATTATTGAGAACTCTCTTAAAATTCCAAATAACTTGGATTCATTCTTTGCTGTAGTGAGTAATGCCCACCGTTCTTCCCCTTGTGCCAAGAGCATATAGATGAAAATCCCAGTGAGCAAACTATATAAAGAAAAGAAAATTGTACAAATGAGGCATAACGTGTTCCCACCACAGGTAGGGACCAAACGGGGGCTTCCCTCCTAACCAATCATCACAATATCTCCTGGGAAGATGACAAATGACTTTCTTTGGAATATTCCTTATTCTGTTTATAAAAATGTAACTTTTGGTCCATCCCTTCTTCTCTGCCATTGTCTATTTTGTTTAGAAGTTTTAGTATTGGGTCGCCCTCCAAGGGCCGTGGGGTACTCGGTACCGGGCCGGTGTCAGGGGAATGTGTCACAGCAGTGGTGACCTGGTCCGTGGCCCTGGGCGCCCAAGTAATGGGGAAACGTAGTTAATGTGGAATGGAATAGTTTGTGATGCCACCTGTGGTGCTCGGCAAGGGAGGTGTTAAGCCGACGCTGCAGACAGATCCTCTGGGATAGATGGTGTGGTGCAGCAGTAATGGTATAGCCCTCCACAGGCAGGGCTGATGTCCCAGGGCAGTGTAGTTGTAATGGTTGTGGGAAGGCGCAGGCAGTGTAAAGAATGGTACCCAGATGTAGCGGCGCTAAGCAGGTTGGCGCAAGAATGAATGGAGGACACCGAGGCTTGCAGTTCCAAAGCTCTACTCACAGTCTGAGGTACACAAGGGTGCCTGCCTCCAGGCCGTGTCCTCCGGGTCAGAGACTCAGCCAACCTCCAGGCCAGATGGAAAGCTCCTCTCCAACACTCCGCCAACATGTACGTTTCCTGAACGACTCCTCTATTGCGCCTTAAAGTGTGAAGAGCTCCAGTACCGTGGTACTCTGGAGTTCCTCCTGTCAGATGTTCCCAAGAACTCTACTCGTATGTCAGACAGCTGTAGCCTCCTTCGGGGACTCCCTTCTCCTGAGTCCCGGCTCTCTATCCGTGTTGCTGTTGTGCCCCAATTCTTAGATGGGAGTAGTGCATTTACAGCCTACTACTCCACCGGTGTCTGTTGCACAACCATAAGTGTCCATACAACCTCAGGGACCGGGCCCGGCCTTGCGCTGAGAACCTATAGGCAGGGTTCCTCTTCCAACCCACGTCCTCTCTGTTCTCCTACTCCTTCGTTCCGTACTTGTCTTTCTCTCTTATGGAAGCTTAGGTTTCAGTTCTACGTCTTTCTCCTTCTTTTCCTTTCCCGTGCCAGCTGGCTTAGATCACTGAGGCAGCTGCAGCACTCCTTCCTCCATCCCTCCTTCCAGGGATCCCCACTCCTCCCGAGTGGCTTGCTTCCCGACTGACCTTCTGTCAGACTAACCTCTAATCCTACACTTTCCCACTCTTTTATGTCTCTAAACTCCACCCACCTCCCTACACATCCAGTGTTCCAAGCAGGGAACCACCAGAGGTTTCTTCAAAACAGAAAACTGTTGTGAAGAAGAAGCGGAGAGTGGTGGTCATGGGGGATTCCCTGTTGAGAGGAACAGAGGCCGCTATCTGCAGACCGGATATAACGTCAAAAGAAATGTGCTGTCTTCCAGGTGCAAAAATTAAAGATGTGTCTGACAGGATATCAGGACTCTTCAGACCTACAGATGACTACCCATTTCCTGCTACTACATGTGGGGACAAATGACACCGCAAGAAACGACCTGGAAACCATCTGCAGAGACTTTGAAGACTTAGGCAAGAAAGTGAAAGAACTGGGAGCGCAGGTGGTCTTCTCTTCCATCCTCCCAGTGGATGGCCATGGAACAAGGAGGTGGAATAAGATTCTGCAGGTGAACAACTGGCTACGTCGATGGTGCTGTCAGCAACGATTTGGATTTATGGATCACGGAGTGAATTACCTTTACGATGGGCTACTTGCTAGAGATGGGGTGCACCTTACGAAGACTGGAAAACATGTATTTGGAAGTCTCCTTGCTACACTAGTAAGGAGAGCTTTAAACTAGAACAACATGGGAAGGGAAGCAAAAGACCAGAAAAAGCCATACACCTGACAAATGCTATTGAGAACTCTGCTATTAGAAGTGGAAAGGAAGAACAAAGACAAAAGAATCTAATTAATAAAAATATTGGAGAAAGAGAAAAAAATCACAAACTAAAATGTTTCTATACTAATGCACAAAGCATGGGCAACAAACAAGGAGAATTGGAACTACTAACACAGGAAAAGAAATATGATGTCATTGGAATCACTGAAACTTGGTGGGACAATACACATGATTGGAATACAAGACTAGAAGGATACAACTTATTTGCAAGAAACAGACTTGATAAACGAGGACGAGGTGTCGCATTGTATGTTAGAAACGCGTATATCTGCACAGAGATTGAAGCTTCAGAGACTGGGAGTTCTGTGGAAACTTTTTGGGTAAGAATACAAGGACAGAACAATGGAAATGACACCATTGTAGGCATTTACTACAGGCCGCCTGTGCAAGCTGAAGATATGGATGAACTCTTTATGCATCAAATGGCCAAGTTCTCCAAAAAATATGACATAGTTGTCATGGGAGATTTCAACTATCCAGACATTTGTTGGGAATCTCTCTCAGGCAAAACTAACAGGTCAAGGAAATTCTTATCCTCTCTTGCTGACAACTTTATCTTCCAAAAGGTAGGGGAGAAAACAAGGGGAACTGCTACCTTGGATCTAATCCTTATAAACAGGGAGGAAATGGTTGAGGAGGTAAAAGTGGCTGGGACCCTAGGAGGTAGCAACCATGCAATTTTAGAATTTTGGATAACTAGAGGAGGAAGACCTGTGAAGACTCAGACGTCAAGGTTAGATTTCAGAAAGGCAGATTATAAGGGATTCAGAAAGAGAATTGGAGGGATCCAATGGCTGGATATCCTTAAAGACAAAAATGTCCAGGAAGGATGGGAAATCTTGAAAAATGAAATTCTCAAAGCACAATTGTTAACAATTCCGAAAAGAGGTAAGAATAGGAAGCATTTAAGGAAGCCAGGATGGATGAACACAGAACTTAAGCACATGCTAAAAAGGAAGAAAAAAATGTTTATAAAATGGAAAGAGGGAGGCATATCTAAAGAAGAATAGAATGCTGTCTGCAGAACCTGCAGGGCACAAATCAGATTACTAAAGCTGACAATGAATTGAGGCTTGCAAGAGATGTCAAAAGCAATAATAAAGGATTTTGGGGATATGTCAAAAGTAAAAGAAAAGTCAAAGATGCTATAGGATTATTACAGGATGAAAATGATGAAATGGTAAGACAGGATGTTGAGAAGGCCGAACTTTTAAATTCCTATTTTGCATCTGTTTTCTCTCAGAAAGGAAATGTAACATCAACTGTTCTTCACTGTCCTATTAAGGGAATAGAAGAATCCAAGATATCTATAAACAGAAAGATAGTGAGGAAACACTTAGCTAACCTAAATGAATTCAAGTCTCCAGGTCCAGATGAATTACACCCCAGATTACTGAAGGAGATAGCAGAAGACATTTTTGAACCCCTCTCCATAATCTTTGAAAATTCTTGGAGAACAGGAGAAGTCCCAGAAGACTGGAGAAGAGAAAATGTTGTTCCTATCTTCAAAAAGGGGAAGAAGGTGGACCCAGGCAACTATAGGCCGGTGAGTCTGACTTCTATACCAGGAAAGATCTTTGAACAAATAATTAAACAACATGTATGTCAGTACCTGGATAAGAACAAAGTGATTAAACAGATTCAGCATGGGTTTGTAACTAATAAGTCATGTCAGACTAATTAATTTCCTTCTATGACGGAATCACTGATTGGGTGGATCAAGGAAATGCTGTAGATATAGTATATCTTGACTTCAGCAAAGCATTTGACAAAGTATCTCATACAATCCTTATTGAAAAAATGACTAAGTATGGAATGGACAAGGCAACTGTTAGGTGGATTCATAACTGGCTTAGTGATCGGACCCAAAGAGTGGTCGTAAATGACTGCACATCCAGTTGGAAGAAAGTCTCAAGTGGAGTACCACAGGGCTCTGTCCTGGGCCCTGTAATGTTCAACATCTTTATCAACGATTTAGATGAAGGAATTGAGGGTAAACTGATTAAATTTGCTGATGACACAAAGCTAGGAGGGATAGCTAATACTAGAGAAGAGAGAGAGGATTCAAAAAGATATAAATAAACTTGAGAAGTGGGCAGCAACTAACAGAATGGTTTTTAACTGGGAAAAATGCAAAGTACTACATCTGGGCAATAAAAATGAAAAAAGCATATACAGAATGGGAAGGAATAGGGCTAAGCAACAGCACATGTGAAAAAGTCTTGGGTATACTAATAGATCACAGACTGAATATGAGTCAACAGTGTGATGCAGCAGCAAAAAAGGCAAATGCAATTCTAGAATGTATTAACAGAAGCATACAGTCTAGATCACGTGAAGTCATTATTTCCCTCTACTCCTCTTTGGTCAGAGCTCATCTGGAATATTGTGTCCAGTTTTGGGCACCACATTTTAAAAAAGACATCAACAAACTGGAGCAAGTTCAGAAAAGAGCGACCAGAATGGTGACCGGTCTGCAAACCCTGTCTTTTGAGGAAAGGTTGCAGGATTTGGGAATGTTTAGTTTGCAAAAGAGAAGACTGAGAGAAGACTTAATAGCTGTCTACAAATATCTAAAGGGCTGTCACATTGTAGAAGGATTAACTTTATTCTCATTTGCACAAGGAAAGACTAGAAGCAATGGGATGAAACTGAATGGGAGGAGACACAGATTAGATATTAGAAAAAACTTTTTGACAGTTAGAGTGATCAATGAGTGGAAAAAGCTGCCACGAGAAGTGGTGAGTTCTCCTTCAATGGAAGTCTTCAAACAGAGGCTGGACAGACATCTGACTGGGATGATTTAGCGAATCCTGCTTTGAGCAGGGGGTTGGACCAGATGGCCCAGGAGGTCCCTTCCAACTCTGCGATTCTATGATTCTATGATTCTCTAAGCACTGAGCCGCAATGTGGCTGTGCAGAACTACCCTGTTGTGTGGGGTGCGAGTGTTGGAGCATGGAAAGGAGTTCCCACCTTACCTGGATGGTGGGGCACTACACCTTAGGAGAAGGTGCAGTACCTCTGTGGCGACTGAGCCTCAGGGGCGCCACCGATTTCCTTTCCTGGTGGGTAATGGTAGTAAGACTTGATTGTCATGTCATTTTTGAGAAGACTAGGGTCCCACAATCTGTCTTCACAGCCATTAAAAGAGTTTTACATCTGTCCTCTGCTGGAATTTCTTTAAAAAAGTAACTTGTGCTTTACTCACTTTACCCCTTGTCCAGCCCTAAGTCTCCATTGCTGCTCGCAGTGTTGTTAATTGTCTGCAGCACTGATGTTATGTCGACAACGCTGCTGCCAATCAGTGAGCTGAACAGCTCTGCCCGAGTTGGCGGCAAAACCCTCTTTAGGCCACTGGGCTCATTGATTGGCTGCAGCGCTGTCAATGTGATGTTAACGTTGATGATAGTAACAAACAAGGAGTAGCGACTCAGTGCTGGACATGGGGAGGGGTAGTAAAGAAAATTGGTGTTTAAAAACAAACTGCAGGTTGGTGGACTGGGGGGTTTCAAAACTAGAAAACCCCCTTTAATTTCAATTGAGGGTTTAGCCATGGTCAGTACGTTCCAGGACTCTCACAATAGGGAGAAATCCTGGAGGTGAAAAATGATTGGCATTTTTAAATTTCTTGGTGGCGGTCCAGACTATTTCTTTTTCATATTTGTCACACCTATGAAGAGAGACTATTCAACTGCTTCAGGACGATTTCTGAGTTTAGTCATGTCGTTGTCGTTTTGCCGGGTTTGTGCTTCTTTTTACCATTTAGTCTTGGCTACAAGTCACCATCAGTCATTGGAGGTCACCAACAGACAGACAGGCTTGTGGCAGAGGAGCAGTCATGTAATACACAATGTTGGTAATGAAAAAGGAGTCTTATAATCAGAACCGTTTTCTGTACTTCGCTCATTTATACAGACATGGTCAAAAGTTTTGAGACTGACACATATTTTGTTTTTCACATATTTTGCGCCTTCTGTGTTTTCGATCTTTTTATCAGATGATTTTCAGATAACTGAAGTATAATTATCAGCATTTCATACGTTTTTACACTTCTATTGACAAACGCATCAAATTTATGCAAAACCTGATTTAAACAATAGGTAATTTTCTGATGTTGGCTTCTCGTTCCCTTTAAAGAGAATATCGGTGCAAATCGGTCTGACCACATACTGGCCGCGGGTCTCCCAATCCAAGCGTCACAGCCTCTTAGACATACATGAAGCTGTCAGGGAAACCAGTCTATGTATTGTGGTTTGTGCTCTGAGCGATTTGCACAGACATCTGAATGAGCCTTTAGAGAGTTAGCGTTAAGACCTTGGGGTCTATTACAATACCCTACTCCAGGATGATGCAGTTACACATTTGAACTTGATTTTGGTGCAAGTCAATGTAAATTTTACACCGGATGAGGCACAAAGCTCAGTGATAAAGACAGCGACACTCTACTTGTGATATAGTCACTATACACTTTCATTGTATAATGTGTCATGCAAATCATGCGGATATAGAACAGCCGTGAGACATGCAGCAGCAGGGATTCGAACATATTTCTCAAGCACAACAAAGACACTCGGTTAGCACCCGAGCATGGCGGACAACACCTTATCAAAGGACGTTTGCTTATCACTACCCACCTGTGCTATGATCTTGGAACAAATGCACTACAGGGTGCAGCCAGCCCATAATGCAAGACGTTAGCAACACAGGTGCAAAATACCAGATCGACAGCCACTCTCCACCTACCCATTCCTGGAGGGGGTGACTGCCCAGTATACAATTGCACAATAAAGGCCCGCATAGGGCGCTGTTCACACAAGGGTACTGCATAGTGTCTGGTTCATAGCCTATTAGTCACGCCCCTACTTTTCGATTAGGCGGGCTGGCCAACACACTCTCAGTGCATAACAGAATGAACACCCCTCATGCGAGACCAGACGTGTTTGGGTTTGGCTGCACCCCTAAAAACATAGTGCAAAAAATAGTGAGGTATTAGTTGATATTTTGGCCAAAATACGTAAGCTCGTAACCTGCGCCAAAGGTCCCCATGCTTACGATAATGTAAAGGGTGAAGCACGCACTGTTTTCGTTTCTCCCTCCATTTCTTCCAAGAGCCATAACTTTTTTTTTTATTTTTCTATCAATAGAGCGGTATGAGAGCTTTTATTTTTGCAGGACGAGTTGCACTTTTCAATGACATTATTTGCTATATCACGTGATGCACTACAAAGCAGGAAAAAACATCCATATGCATTTTCAAATTGCAAAAAAAGTGCTATTTCACAATTTTATTTGGGTATTTTATTTACCATGTTCACTATACGGTAAAACTGACTGGACAATATGATTCTCCAGGTCAGTACGAGCACACAGATAAGAAGAAACATGTTTAGTTTTTATGTAAGTGGAGAAAAAAATTTGAAAATTCGCAAAAAAACCCCCAAACTTTTACTTGTGTCACCATTTTCCGAGACCTTATATTTTCGGGATATGGGGCTGTGTAAAGGCTTATTTTTGGTGCTCTGAGAAGATGTATTTACTGATACCGTTTTGGGGGTAGATACGATGTTTTGATCGCCTCTTATTGCATTTTTTGATGATGTTTTCTGATTCTTTTTCTCATTACATTAATATGTGTATTTTTTTATTGCTTTGTTTAATGCGGCAAAAAGAGACCAACTTAAACTTTTGTGCATATTTTTAATCTATATTTAATTTTTTTAACTTTTTACTGTTCTTTATAGTTTCCTATTAATAGTTCCCTATTAATTAAAAGGATAACAGCCGCGGGTGGAGGATATGTCGGTAAGCGGTTATCTGGAACTTTTTTTTATTTTTTTTTACTATGGGCCTAACCACTAATGGGTAGGTTGTTGCTAATTACCTACCAGTTGTGCCCGACACTGATCTCTGCTGGCACAGAGCAGTAATAGACCGCTCCTACAGGGATTCAGTGGCTTCTGCTGACGTCACAATGACAGATCAGTGTCTACATTTCCGCTCTGCTCTGTTGACCGGATGTGACTGCTAATGTCATGCCATTTGACAGCCAGCGCCCTGCTGCCTAACGGTGGGAGGACGGCTGTCAATCAGCATGACATCAGTATAAAATACTGAGCGCACACACTTGTAGAATGTGAAATGCATGTGGAGTGGAAGTCTTCCAACAGAGGCTGGACAGACATCTGTCTGAGATGGTTTAGTGAATCCTGCATTGAGCAGGGGGTTGGACACGATGACCCTGGAGGTCCCTTCCAAGTCTAACATTCTATGGAATGGGAACTGAGTCCCGAGAAATATTAAGAGTATCCACTGCACACTCAGTGGACGCAGATAAAAGTGTTTATTGAAGACAGTGCACAGCAATGATAAGTTAACTTAATAGTCCTCTTTTGGTGCAAATATACAGCAGGCATTGTATAGTGCCCTAGAAGACATCCCTGACCACAAGTGCCCTCCACCCAGCGATTGTTTTAAAAGGTTTCTTAAACCGTAACGTAACATTGTTTGCACCCAAGGAACCATTGCAGTGCACTGTCTTCAATTTACTTGCATTAGCTGACTGTGCAGTGGATAGGCCTCTTATATACGGCATGACGTCGGCAGTCATGTGCCATCGACAGTGCAGCTAGGAAGAGGCCATCAATTGGGCTGTGCCTGTGCCGGGTAGAACAGGCAGGTAGTTAGCAACTACCTGCATGTTAGTTCTTTGGCCCATAGTAAAAAAAAATAAAAAGCAGTCATGGATAACCTATTAAATAATAATATTATATAACACATTAAAGGGGTTGTCCAATACTAGGACAACCCCTTCTTGATCAAACTGTTTGGCCCCCATAAAATAATAAAGCCTATACTCACCTCGCGTACCGACTCCATTCCAGCTAGGTCAGCACTCGCTCTCCTGGGGCTCCCTTGCAGTTGTTGTGACACATGACGCCGGTGCCCAATCAGCGCTGGCATCAATGTTCCCGCCTTCGGACAAATCGAACCTAAAGAGGAAGTCCGGGCTGCAGCTGATCTCTCACTTCCTCTTCCTGCTCAATTCGACAGGAGGCGGGAACAGTGAAGCCAGCGCTGATTGGGCACCGGCATCATGTGTTACTGTTGTGACAGCACGGGAGCCCTGGTAGATGGAGCGCCGACACCGCTGGGAATGGTGCCGTCACGGGAGGCGAGTATAAGATTTATTATTTTATGGGGGCCAAGCGAGGGGAATGACAAGAAGTTGTCCAAGTAGTGGACAACTTGTTTAATTATCCAGAACACAGACATAACTATAGACTAGTGTCAGCCATCAGATCAGTAGTATACACTCTTTCCACTATCGGATAACACATAGGCTATTGTATATTTTCTACATATACTCTCTTCCTTTTTGGTATTACTTCTGATTGCCAAACTTTATTAAATGAATATTCTCAGTTGATGATAAAAAGGTGAAAAACCCTTAGAAAATGTTGTCTCCTTGCTTCTATATTATGTTGCTTAATAAGAGCAGTGGTAATTGAATAGCAGCTTATCTGTGAAGGTCAGGGCGCCCCCACAACATCGGAACAGACTGAGCCCTGCGTTATTTAAAAAATCTGCATCAGAAATAACTTTTCCATTTACATAGAAGGAGGAAAAAGAGAATTAGAGACTCAAAGAGATCTGATGTATGACCTACGGTATATTATACAGAATGTATAGCACCGTCTGAATACTGCGCCGGCGATGATTTCTTGTCGCTTTCCCTGTTAGTTGGTGTCAGGTATCACACTTTTTTGTATTGCAAGACCCCCCATGTATTGGTCGCAAAGCCAGTTTCCTGAAAACCTGAAATAATGTTCGAAAAAAGGTAGGGGTGACTTAAAGGGGTTGTCCCATATTTAAAAAAAAAAAAAATACAGCTAAGAGGAAGAAATTTAAAGGAGAACTGTGGGTAACTTTTTGCTATGTAATCTGACAGCAGCATTTTGTAGAGACTGGAGAGCCTGAATCCAGCAATGTGTCTATTGTTTTACTGAGCGCAGCAGCTGTGATATAGCCACAATTTCCTCTGCAGTGCTCTGAATGCTGAACTCTGTATAATCCCACCCACACCACTGATTGGCCACTTACTGTGCATGCTGTGCATAGGCAGAAAGCTGCCAAACCATTGTGGGGGCGGGGTTTGACCAGGGGGCATGAGACACCTAGTCTTGTGATGATAATGTCCAATGATAAAACACTATTTTAGTTAAAACAACACACAGACTAATAAGTGATACATCTTTGCTATCAGGGTCTTTGCCCATACATTTTGGTGTTCATGGGTTACAAAGTAAAAAGCTGCTGACAGATTCCCTTTAACCCCTTCATGCCGCAGCCCATTTTCGCTTTTGCGTTTGTTTTTTGCTTCCCTGCTTCCCAGAGCCATAACTTTTTTATTTTTCCGTCAATATGGACCCGAGAGGGTATGTTTTTCCGCGGGACGAGTTGTACTTTTGAACGACATCATTGGTTTTACCATGTCGTGTGCTAGAAAACTGGAAAAAAAATCCAAATGCGATGAAATTGCAAAAAAAGTGCAATCTCACAATTTTTTTTTTTAGCATATTCACCAAATGCTAAAACTGACCTGCCATAATGATTTTCCAAGTCATTGTCAGTTCATAGATATCAAACATGTCTAGATTGTTTTTTATTTAAATGGTGTAAAAAAATCCAAGGTCTGTTAAAAAAAAAAAAAAACTTGCGCCATTGTCCGAGACCCGTAGCGTCTCCATTTTTCGCGATCTCGGGTTGAGTGAGGGCTTATTTTTTGCGTACCAAGCTGACGTTTTTAATTATTCCATTTTTGTGCAGATACGTTCTTTTGATTGCCCATTATTGCATTTTAATGCAATGTTGTAGCGACCAAAAAAAGTAATTTTGGCGTTTTGCTTTTTTTTTTCGCTACGCCGTTTACCGATCAGATGAATTCTTTTTATATTGATAGATCAGGCGATTCTGAACACGGTGATACCAAATATGTGTTTCTTTTTTATTGTTTTATTTTGAATGGGGCAAAAAGGGGGTGATTTGAAATTTTATAGTTTTTTTATTTATTTTTTTAAATATTTTTGTTCAGATTTTGCATGCTTCAATAGTCTCCATGGGAAACTAGAAGCTGTGATCATCGGATCGTCTCTACTACACATTGGTTGATGATCAGATCGCCTGTGTGTAGCAGAAATACTCATTTGCTATGACTGCCGACCGCTGGGCAGCTGTCATAGCAATCCGGCAATGATAACCAAAGGGGCTGCTGCTGACCCTGGGTTGTCATGCCAAACCATATTCCCCCTGAAGTCTTGTGACACATGTGCCTATGGGCGGGATTAGTGACGTGCTTCTGGCATGATTACATTAAATGCTGCGGTCAGAGTTTGACAGCGGTATTTAACAGGTTAACAGCTGCAAGTGGATCGCGATTCCACCGCCAACTGTTAGGGGCACGTGTCAGCTGTTCAAAACAGCTGAAATGTGCCGGGAAGGATGTAGGCTCAGCGCCGGAGCCCACATCAAAGGGAGAGATACGACATGCACAGTACTTGTACGGCACATGTCGTGAAGGTGTTAATGATTAACAAAACTTGATAATTCCCCTGCTGCTCCATTCTGTGACGCTTGTCAATTCTGATGGCCAAGCCGTGAGTCAGGATAGTCAAGGAGTCCAAGTTCAGAAGCCAGGAGGGTACATCATAAACAGAAGGAAGAGACAAAAGCGTAGTCAGTAGTGTTGAGCATTCTGATACTGCAAATATCGGGTATCGGACGATATTCGCTGTATCGGAAATCCGATACCGAGTACCGATATTTTTTCTATATCGGATACCGGAATCGGAAGTTCCCATAATGCAATGAGCCCGCTCGATTTGATTCAGCCAATGGAAATCCTCAGAAGTGTGGGCACATCCTGTTAGGCATGTAGGCATGTTAACTATTGGCATGGCTGTGACTGGCTGCCTAAATGATGTCATCATGATGCGCGGTCTGTGCTCATCATGATGCGCGGTCAGTGCGGGCCTGCCGGTGGTCTGTACGGGCCTCTCGGGAGCCTGTGCCGGCTGTCGGTGGTCTGTGCCGGCTGCCGGTGGTCTGTACAGGCCTCTCGGGGGCCTGTGCCGGCTGTCGGTGGTCTGTGCCGGCTGCCGGGGGCCTGTGCCGGCTGCCGGTGATCTGTGCGGGCCTGCCGGTGGTCTTGTGTGTGTGTGCAGGCATCGTCCGATGGGACTACAAGTCCCATCGGGCGATGCCTGCTACACTGACAGTGATTTACACATTAGCCAATGATGGGACAGTAGTAGTCCCATCATACGGCTAATGTGTTGAATGTAAAAAAAATATATATATATATACACATACTACATGCATACTTCATATATACTGCATTCATACAACATACATACTACATATATACTACATACATACTACATTCATACAACATACATGCTACATACTACATACATACTACATTCATACAACATACATACTACATACAACATACATGCTACATATATACTACATTCATAAAAAATACACATATACTACATACATACTTCATATATACTACATTCATACAACATACATACATACTACATACATACTACATATATACTACATTCATACAACATACATACATACTACATTCATACATACTACATACTACATACATACTACATATATACTACATTCATACAACATACATATATACTACATACATACTTCATATATACTACATTCATACAACATACATACTACATACATACTACATATATACTACATTCATACAACATACATATATACTACATACATACTTCATATATACTACATTCATACAACATACATACTACATACATACTACATATATACTACATTCATACAACATACATATATACTACATACATACTTCATATATACTACATTCATACAACATACATACATACTACATACATATATACTACATTCATACAACATACATACTACATATATACTACATACATACTACATATATACTACATTCATATAACATACATACATACATACTACATTCATACAACATACATACTACATACAAACTACATATATACTACATTCATACAACATACATACTACATACAAACTACATATATACTACATTCATACAACATGCAACATTCATACAACATACATACATACTACATACATATATACTACATTCATACAACATACATGCTACATACATACTACATTCACACTACATATATACTACATTCATACAACATACATACATACTACATACAACATACATGCTACATATACACTACATTCATACAACATACATATATACTACATACTACATACATGCTACATATATACTACATTTATACAACATACATACTACATACAATACATTCATACAACATACATATATACTACATACATACTACATTCATACAACATACACACTACATACTGCATACATACTACATACATACTACATACATACTACATACTGCATACATACTACATACATACTACATACATACATTTATACAATACATACATATAGACATACAGTACAAATAACATAGAGTACATACTCACCATCACTTGTCAATTTGATCCCCGAAGCCAGTGTCATCTATGAAAGAAATTAGAAATAAACAAACCACCAAATACTCCCTGATCCGCAGAAATCCACGAGTGAGTGTCCCACGCCGATTTCCCATGGAGAACAGCAGCATCAGCTGATGCGACCGCTCTCTAGGGGCTTCAATAATCCAATGACGGATGGTAGGTATCCTTCCGCACTGTATTCCTCCGCCACTTTAATGTAGTATGTATGTAGTATATATGTATGTTGCATGAATGTAGTATGTAGCATGTATGTTGTATGTAGTATGTATGTATGTTGTATGAATGTAGCATATATGTAGTATGTATGTTGTATGTAGTATGTATGTATGTTGTATGAATGTAGTATATATGTAGCATGTATGTAGTATGTAGCATGTATGAATGTTGTATATATGTAGCATGTATGTAGTATGTAGCATGTATGTATGTTGTATGAATGTAGTATGTAGCATGTATGTTGTATGTAGTATGTATGTTGTATGTAGTATGTATGTATGTTGTATGAATGTAGTATGTAGCATGTATGTTGTATGTATTTATGTTGTATGAATGTAGTATATATGTAGTATGTATGTAGTATGTATGTATGCTGTATGAATGCAGTATATATGTAGCATGTATGTAGTATGTAGTATATATGTATGTTGTATGAATGTAGTATATATGTAGCATGTATGTAGTATGTAGCATGTATGAATGTTGTATATATGTAGCATGTATGTAGTATGTAGCATGTATGTATGTTGTATGAATGTAGTATGTAGCATGTATGTTGTATGTAGTATGTATGTATGTTGTATGAATGTAGTATATATGTAGCATGTATGTAGTATGTATGTATGCTGTATGAATGCAGTATATATGTAGCATGTATGTAGTATGTAGTATATATGTATGTTGTATGAATGTAGTATATATGTAGCATGTATGTAGTATGTAGCATGTATGAATGTTGTATATATGTAGCATGTATGTAGTATGTAGCATGTATGTATGTTGTATGAATGTAGTATGTAGCATGTATGTTGTATGTAGTATGTATGTATGTTGTATGAATGTAGTATGTAGCATGTATGTTGTATGTATTTATGTTGTATGAATGTAGTATATATGTAGTATGTATGTAGTATGTAGTATATATGTATGTTGTATGAATGTAGTATATATGTAGCATGTATGTAGTATGCATGTATGCTGTATGAATGCAGTATATATGTAGCATGTATGTAGTATGTAGTATATATGTATGTTGTATGAATGTAGTATGTATGTTGTATGAATGTAGTATGTATGTTTTTTTTTTCTTACATTCAACACATTAGCCGGATGATGGGACTACTACTGTCCCATCATTGGCTAATGTGTCAATCACTGTCAGTGTAGCAGGCATAGCCCGATGGGACTTGTAGTCCCATCGGACGATGCCTGCACAGACACAAGAACCCTGGCAGGCTCGCACAGACCACCGACAGCCGACACAGGCCCCCGGCAGGCCGGCACAGACCACCAGCAGCCGGCACAGGCCCCTGAGAGGCCCGTACAGACCACCAGCAGCCGGCACAAGCCCCCGGCAGCCGGCACAAGCCCCCGGCAGGCCTGTACAGACCCCTGGCAGCCGGCACAAGCCCCTGGCAGGCCCGTACACACCCCCGGCAGCCGGCACAAGCCCCCAGCAGGCCCGTACAGACCACCGGCAGCCGGCACAGGCCCCCGGCAGCTGGCACAGACCACCGGCAGCCGGCACAGGCCCCCGAGAGGCCCGTACAGACCACTGGCAGCCCGCACAGGCCGCACACACAGACACGCACAGTGTCCGCCCACGCACCGCCCACACTCTTCCCCCCTCCCGAAAGGGGTTTTCTTAATTCCGATATTTCTGTCCCATTGACTTTAATACTTTTTTTTAGATCGGCCGATCCAATCCGATCCGATATATTTCAATATCGGGTGGTATCGCTCAACACTAGTAGTCAGGTAACATTGCAAGGTCAGAAAACCAGGAGGATAGAGGATCAAAGCCGAAGGGGTTAAACAGGCGGATGGACAGAACGAGGTCCAAGGTCAGGCAACGAAAGATCAACACACAGAACACAAGGCACACAGGAAACAAACCACACTTAGCCGAATGTACGTCTGGCAGAGGTATAGGAGAAACAGCTCAGTTAAGCAGGCATAGCAATTACCTGGGATAATGAACACCTGGAAACAGCCGACACCTCCCAGTATCAGATTGTATACTTGAGCTGTCAATAAACACTCTGACAGCACAGCATGCCCCTGTACCAGATTGGATGGCTGAGTTGTCAATAACTGTATCCCAAGCACACTGAGGGGTGGAACCATGACAGACAGATGATGTTGTGGCCCCCACGGTGTGATGGCGGGCTGCTGCAGTGATGTCAGCGTGTGCGGCACGCTATCAATGCAGGTCAATCACCAAAGACTGGCTGGGACCACTGAAGCAATGGCATAGAATGCTGGTGGATTTATTAAATGCATAATCTTTTGTATTTTATTTGATCACAATTTCTAATGTTCGATTTCTTTAAATCCCAGAAAAGCTCTTTAAAGAATATATTAATGTGTCGTGCCAAGGCATTATGAATTAATCCCTACTTATGACACTGTTGGAAACAACCAAGAGCAGCTGTGCTGTGCTGTTTCCATTATTCCCATTCATTTGTATGGAGGTTAGAGAAACAGTCACCATTTCCAGAGCCTGGATGGATTTATGACTTTCAAGGCTATGACTGGAATAATCCTTTAAGTACCGTTGGGTTACTGGCAATTCGGTTTATAATTATACACCAATAAACTCCTTATTGACACGCCAATTTTTATTTGATTTTTAGGGACTTTTTAGCTATTATTTCTCTGTATGAAACTTTGTTTTATGCAAGAGCAAATGTTTCGCTTTTCAGTGGTTTTTACGGGTTAATATAAATTGCAGTGTCATTTTTATTCCCTTTTTGTCATGCAAATATAGCAAACTACTGTTTCTGGCATTTTTAAAATTACTGTATGTATACTGTTCACAATTAAGAATAAATAACGTGATTAAATAAATCTCCCAGGTATTATGCATGTGGATTCCTAATATGTGCCGGTTTGTTTTTTCTTAATAATGTGTATCAAATAATATGTATTTTATGCAAAATAATTGGCACTTTTTTCAGATTTGATTTTTTTTATTTTTTGTTAGTTTTTACTTATATTTTACCTTGAGTAACAGAAAAAATAGTTCACCACACTATGTAGACTGGAGGGAGGAGGAGCTCTGCTTCCAGCTCCTCCCTCTGCATCCCTCTCAACTTCTCCCCTCTACATAGAATCTCATAAGCACCAATTGTCATCTCTTATCTCGGTAATGTAATAATCTGTCTTCACTGAATACAGAATTGAGAATTTTGAAAATGAGTGATCAGTCCTGGAGGAGAAAGAAGCAGATTTCTCTGATCAGATATAAAACATTTTCTTTATAAAAATTATTATTTTGTGGCATTAAATCAGATCTGTCACGAGGTTTCACAATATAACTACATTCATAGATCTCTTAGATCTGATGAGGCTTCGGTACTTACTTTGAAATCCATGTCAGAATGTGTGCTTATTCCTGATATTTAAATGAGAGTTTTATGAGTCCAGCCAAAGAGTGAGAGAGATCATGAGTGTATTCAGCCTCTGACCACCCAGCCTGACTGACAGCTGCAGCTTGTACTGAGTAGTTTGAGATTTCCAAAAAAGCAGGATGGAGACACTAAGGAGCTCTATTTGGGCAAGATGGGCAGAAATTTAGCAGCAACAGAAAGGACGGACATTAAGGAGCTGTTCATCACACAAGTTAGGAGAGATTCAAAAGCCACAGGGAGGAGGAAACTAAGGAGGATACTCCAGGTGGTTGGAGATTCAGCAGAAACGGGGAGGAGGTACACTGCTATTAATCAGACAAGGAAGGAGTATATTCAGCAGCAGCAGGGAGGAGGACACATGATAGTGGGTCGCCCTCCCAGGGCTGTGGGGTACTCGGTACTGGGCCGGCGTCAGGGGGATGTGTCACAGCAGCGGTGACCCGGTCCGTGGCCCTGGGCGCCCAAGCAATGAGGTATGTAGTTAATGGTAGAATAGTTCGTGACGCTGTAGGGTTGAACAGGTTCGCAGGATGCAGTGACGAGACACTAGACGAATGGTGGTTTACGAAATTACTTTTATATAACTTTAGCCGCTGGGCTTGGCTGAACAAAACAAGAATTAAGAACAAAACAAACAGTCCACGCAGGGACTCAACAATCTTAACCAAATATAATGCCACTTAGCCTTCCAGGGACTGCTGGTTTCGGTAGCGTGGCCGCGTAGAGGTCGCCGGAGCGGCTGTCCTGAAGTCTCGCTACCCCGGGTAGGAATGGGGCTCAACAGGCCCTGAAGAAAGCGATGACGGTGGGGCGCAACAAGCCCTGAAGACAGCGATGCCGTTGGGGCGCAACAGGCCCTGAAGAAAGCGATGCCGTTGGGGCGCAACAGGCCCTGAAGAAAGCGATGCCGTTGGGGCGCAACAGGCCCTGAAGAAAGCGATGCAGTTGGAGTGCAACAGGCCCTGAAGAAAGCGATGCCGTTGGGGCGCAACAGGCCCTGAAGAAAGCGATGCCGCTGGGGCACAACAGGCCCTGAAGAAAGCGATGCCGCTGGGGCGCAACAGGCCCTGAAGAAAGCGATGCCGTTGGGGCGCAACAGGCCCTGAAGAAAGTGATGCCGTTGGGGCGCAACAGGCCCTGAAGAAAGCGATGCCGTTGGGGCGCAACAGGCCCTGAAGAAAGCGATGAAGGTGGCGCGCGGTGATGACGCAGTTCTCCAGATGACCTGTAGCCGTCCTTTATCAAGGAGTCTCTCCCAAAGCCGGGGTAGCGGGCCTTTTATCTCGCCTGTGACGAGGTGGCGTTTCTTCAGGCCGGTGACGGCCGGGTCAGCGTGATGGGGGGAAGGCTGGGGGGAAGTGCCCAGGCCTCTGTGGCCGGGTAACGGGTAGTCATGGCCACAACCTGAGGTAAAGCTCCTCTCTCACCAAGGCGGGGGGCAGCAGGGATGATTCTCTCAGAACGGGGGCAGGGAGCAGTCTCTCGGAACAGTCTCTCACGTCTCTCTCATCGGTAAGTCAACAGCTTTCTCCTCACAGGCTCCTCTCGGTGCCCCTGCAAGTCACCCTGCGTCCTGCCTTTACTCTCACTCTCTCCCAACTGCCACTGCCGCGCATCCCCTGCTCCTTTTACCCTAGCCCCGCCCCCTGTCGCCCTGACAACTTCAGTCGCATGTCTCCCTTTGTAATCCTCCTGATGTGATTCCTTCAATAACCGTGATGGCGGTCCCCCTGGTTCCGGCCCGAACACTATATGGGGGCCCTCCTTCCCACATTCCCCCACCCTGTAAGCTCGCCAGTCCTCGGGCGAGGGCGTCATCCTATTGAGATTGGCCTTTAAGGGTGTTGATATTCGTTGCCATACGAACTGGTCTTGTTCATACCGTTCGGGGGGTTTGCCGGCTGTTGACCGCTCGGAGCATCTAAGTTCTACTGGGGTGAAATCTTCTGGGGTGGTGGACATTGGGGGGCTCCAGGATGCAGGCGGGTTAATTGGGTCAACTGGTTCATTATTGAGTGGAGGGCCTTTGGGGTTTGGAGGGACATCCTCGTCGTCCGAGTCCCAGCATCTGGACTCCGGTTCGGATGTCAACGGGATGGGTTCCAGTTGTTTCGGGTCAGTGGAAATACACGGGCGTAACATATTATGATGCACAATACGAGTGGGCAGTGTTTCATCCTGCTCGGGCCGTATTTCGTACACAGGTCCTTCTGGGTTGATACGGCGTAATACCCGATAAGGACTCTCTTCCCAACATGGCTCCAGTTTGTTCTGGGGGCGTTGATCCAGTACCAGCACACATTCTCCGCTTTGGAGATGAGGGGGGGAAGTTGTATTCTTTCCTGGGTGTTCCCAGTCTTGTAGTTTGGTCTGTACAATTCGGTGAAGAGTTTGCAGCCTGTGGCAATGATTTTGGACCCAGGACGACACTCCGGTCCAGGGCTGAGGCTCTTCGGGATCCAACTCTACCTCCGTGATTCCTTTACCCTCTCGTCCAAACAGCAGGGAATAAGGCATATAGCCCGTAACTCGATGTACCCGGTTATTATAAACCCATACTAGTTCAGAAACATATTCAGGCCAACGAGCTTTCTTGTCACTCTCCAGAGTACGCAGCATTTGAATCAATGTCCGATTAAATCGTTCACAAGCCCCATTTCCTTGCGGGTGATACGGTGTGGTCCGGGATTTGTCAATCCCGTAGAGATGATGTAGTTCCTCCATAACTTTCCCCAAAAAACATGCTCCCTGGTCGGAATGTATACGTTGAGGACAGCCGTACACTTGTATAAAGTTTCTGCAAATTGCGGAGGCGGCCCACTCTGTGGTCTGGTCTCGAGTAGGGGAACTTGGTGAAATGATCCACCATAACGAGGCAGTGTTCGTATCCCTGGAATGCGGGACCAATGGTCAGATAATCCACCATCAGAAGCTCAAGGGGTGCTGAAGTCACAATAGTCTGTGTTGCGGCTCTCTGAGCGGGTGGTTTGGCCAATTCACATAAGCGGCAGGTACGGCAAATTTCATCCACAACAGCCGACAACCGTGGGTGATAAACTTTCTGTTGTAGCCATTGCAAAGTCTTTTTAACTCCAAAGTGGGCCCCTTTTTTGTGAGCCTCTCGAACCAGTTCGTGTAGTTGAGCTCCAGGCTTAACCACCTGCCACACAGTCGTTGAGGTTGTTTGCAACGTGAATTTATGGTACAGTAGTCCCTTTCGGATAATCAGTCTCTCCCATTGTCGCAGCATTAGCAACAGGTCTTGGGTCAAAGTTTGCTGTTGAGTACCAGTGGGTAATTGACCAGAGGTGACCCATGTCCGGAGAAGTCCAATTTCTTCATCTTGTTGTTGTTGTTGTATCCACTTATCCCGAGATTGTTCCAGGATGCCTCTGTGGGCCTCTGGGGAAGATACTTTTGAATCAACATTAGTGAGCACGGCAGCGGTGAGAGCGAACGGTATTTCTTCTCCTTCTAATTCTTCGTCTCGATTCTGTCCGGGAGTTGTATGTCGAATCCTGGAGAGGGCATCTGCATGGACATTCTCGGCCCCTCTTTTGTAGATAATCTTATAATTGTACTTCGCCATCCGGGCCACCCATCGCTGCTCCAAAGCCCCCAACTTGGCGTTTTCCAGATGTGCCAGTGGGTTGTTGTCAGTTCGCACTACCACCTCGGAGCCCGCTAGGTACTCTGCGAATCTCTCCGTCATAGCCCACACCACTGCGAGGAGCTCGAGCTTAAAAGAGCTGTAATTGTCAGGGTTACGCTCGGAGTCATGGAGTGAGCGACTTCCATATGCGATCACTCTCTTCCGGCCATCCTGAACCTGTGACAACATAGCCCCCAGCCCGTGAAGACTCCCGTCAGTGTGCAGGATGAACGGCTGAGAGAAATCCGCATAAGCCAACACTGGGGCATCCGAAAGTGCAACCTTGAGGTCTCGGAAGGCCTCTTCTTGAGGGTGTTGCCACTGGATTTTTCGCCCATTGGCCCCAGCGGGAGCCCCCTTCAGCAGGTCATGCAGGGCTCGAGCTCGACATGCAAAATTCTTTACGAAGCGACGGTAATATCCAGCTAACCCCAGAAAAGCCCGCACGTCTTTCACCGTCTTGGGGGTAGGCCATTCATGAATAGCAGCAATCTTCTCCCAGGATGGCCTCACACCCTCTGCCGAAACGACATGACCCAGATACTCAATCTGAGAGCGAAATAGGTGGCATTTCTGAGGCTTCACCTTCAACCCATACTTTTGCAGCCGGCTGAGTACCTGTCCCAACCGCTTCAGGTGGTCCTCGAAGGAGGCGGCATAGACAATGATGTCGTCCAGGTAGATCAACGTGGCCTCAAAATTAAGATCCCCTAGACATCGCTCCATCAATCGCTGAAAGGTCCCGGGGGCGTTGGCCAGCCTGAATGGCATCCGATTAAACTCAAACAGTCCCATGGGCATTATGAACGCCGTCTTAGCTCTGTCCTCTTCTGACATGGGCACCTGCCAGTACCCACTGGCCAAGTCCAGGGTCGAAAAATATGTTGCCTTGCCCAATGCAGCCAGAGACTTCTATGCGGGGCAATGGGTATGAGTCTTTAATAGTGCAAGCATTCAGTTTACGATAATCCACACAGAATCATAGTGTACCATCTTTCTTCCAGACCAACATGATGGGGGCCGCCCAGGGGCTTTGACTTTCCCGTATCACCCCTTTTTGCAGCATTTGAGCCAGCAAAGTTTTCACCTCTTGATAGAGTTGTGGCGGAATCTGTCGATATCGTTCTCGGATAGGGCCCGCTCCTGCTGTGGGGATCTCATGAGTGATGGCGGTGATACACCCAAAATCGTCCTCATGGCTAGCAAATACTTCATGGTACTGTCCCAGCAATGCTTTTACTTGTGAAAGTTGGGCTGCAGTTAGTCCAGAAAGCTCGGCCCGCATCTGCTCCAAGATATTTCGGCCCTTCTCTTGTGTCGAGACTTCGTGGGCCTGTAAGGTTCGTATTGTTACCTCCCAAGGATCCTCGGGGTGTACTCGTAATTGAACCGCAGGAGCGGGCAGCACTTCTTCTAAAGGCTTTACTAGTTTAGCCAGTACAGTCCGTGCTTTCAGAATGGTATCTCGGTCTTCAAGGTTAACGCAGCGTACCAGGACGGTTCCTTTTTGCACCGTAGCAAGGGAACGGGCCACCAGTATGCCAGGAGGCAAGTGCTCAGAGTGACACGGCTCCACCTGCACCTCCACGCCCTCCAAAGGTATCAGGGCCCAAATTGGCAGGGCCACTACTGTCTGTCCTGGAGGCAGCACAAGCAGGGGTGCCACTGACGTGATGACCTTGCCCAGAGCCTCACCCTCCTGGCAGTCCCAATGCACCCGCGCACCTCGCACCAGCTGCTGGAATACCTGTCCCTGAGCTGTGCGAGAACCCCACTGCTTCAGTGTCCTTTGTGTGGGATCATTAAGCAACAGGTTACCAAACTCTTAAAATATTCATGCCTAGGGTGACGGGGTGTCGTCGATCAGCTTCTCCTTGAGTCAGCACCACCCCTCTGCGGCCAAGGGGTTTACCGCACAACGTCACCTGCACCCACACTACCCCGGCAACCGGGACCGGCAGTTGGTTGGCGGCTACTAGTCTAATCATGGGCCCCCACTGAGGCCTTGCTGCCTCCGGAAAGTTTTGTTGAAAGTACGCTGCGGGCATAGTGGTTACTTGTGACCCCGTGTCCACCAGACACCGGACGGCCCGGCCCTCTACTTCTGCCCAAACTACCGGACACTTTGCTACCAAATCTTCGGGACTTCCACCACCCCTAGTTGTGGTTTTCAGCTCCAAGCGGCGTCCCCCCAGCCCGGAGCCCTTTAGTTTAATGGCCGCTGGGGTGGGTATCTCCCACGCCGCGGACACTCTCGGGCGAAGTGGCCTGGTTCTCCACACTCATAACACCGGGCTGGTATAGACTGACCACCCCGCGGAGAACGTGACCCCCAGGGACCGGGATTAACGCTAGGTCGTCCAGTCTCTGGTTCGGTTCTTCTCTTTACTTCAGCCAACTCGCTCTTAATGTTTTTCAATTCTCGCTTCATCTCCTCCACCCACTGAGGTTCCTCAACGGTGTTCGAGGAGGCCTCCACACCTCGGACCTTCCCCTCGGGGACCGCCATCCCTTGCTCTTGCTCCGGTACCCGTGCCTGACTTCCCACTTCTGAAAAGTCTATTTGGGGATTCATTCTGATCTGTTCCCGTAATACCTGCTTTATCAGTGGATCTCGCAGTCCAGTCACCAGTAGGTCACGTAGGGTAATGTCAACAGGTCCAACCCCTACCCCGTCTTTTCTTTCAATAGCCGTATGTAATTCTTGGAGTACATTCATATACTGAGTAATCGTCTCCCCCTCTGCCTGCATCCGACTAAACAGACGGGTCCTTAACTCTCCCACATTAGTGGGATCCCCGTGGGTCTGTTCCACTATCTGCAACACCTTTTCAAAAGTGTTGCGGTGCCCTGGAGGTTTCAACATCACTGACCTCCGCACCTCCCCATCTAGAGCCATGAGTGCCACTTCAGCTTCCAGGTCAGGGGTCATTGGGTGCATCCGAAAGAGCCCCCGCATTCGCTCTGTCCAGCTCCATAGCATAGTATTGGAGCCGGAGAATCTAGGCAGGTTGTTCAGCATGGCCCCCAATGAAATGCTAGTACGGGGGCCCTCATTATCTACGGAGTTTACAGCTTCCCCCTGACCTGGGCCACCACCGTCCACGCTCGGAGACTGCATCCTGTCGACTACGCCAAGTGTAGGGTTGAACAGGTTCGCAGGATGCGAATTGTCATCTCTTATCTCTGTAATGTAATAATCTGTCTTCACTGAATACAGAATTGAGAATTTTGAAAATGAGTGATCAGTCCTGGAGGAGAAAGAAGCAGATTTCTCTGATCAGATATAAAACATTTTCTTTATAAAAATTATTATTTTGTGGCATTAAATCAGATCTGTCACCAGGTTTCACAATATAACTACATTCATAGATCTCTTAGATCTGATGAGGCTTCGGTACTTACTTTGAAATCCATGTCAGAATGTGTGCATATTCCTGATATTTAAATGAGAGTTTTATGAGTCCAGCCAAAGAGTGAGAGAGATCATGAGTGTATTCAGCCTCTGACCACCCAGCCTGACTGACAGCTGCAGCTTGTACTGAGTAGTTTGAGATTTCAGAAAAAGCAGGATGGAGACACTAAGGAGCTCTATTTGGGCAAGATGGGCAGAAATTTAGCAGCAACAGAAAGGACGGACATTAAGGAGCTGTTCATCACACAAGTTAGGAGAGATTCAGAAGCCGCAGGGAGGAGGAAACTAAGGAGGATACTCCAGGTGGTTGGAGATTCAGCAGAAACGGGGAGGAGGTACACTGCTATTAATCAGACAAGGAAGGAGTATATTCAGCAGCAGCAGGGAGGACACATGATAGTGGGTCGCCCTCCCAGGGCTGTGGGGTACTCGGTACCGGGCCGGCGTCAGGGGGATGTGTCACAGCAGCGGTGACCCGGTCCGTGGCCCTGGGCGCCCAAGCAATGAGGTATGTAGTTAATGGTAGAATAGTTCGTGACGCTGTAGGGTTGAACAGGTTCGCAGGATGCAGTGACGAGACACTAGGCGAATGGTGGTTTACGAAATTACTTTTATATAACTTTAGCCGCTGGGCTTGGCTGAACAAAACAAGAATTAAGAAAAACACAAACAGTCCACGCAGGGACTCAACAATCTTAACCAAATATAATGTCACTTAGCCTTCCATGGACTGCTGGTTTCGGTAGCGTAGCCGCGTAGAGGTCGCTGGGGCGGCTGTCCAGAAGTCTCGCTACCTCGGGTAGGAATGGGGCTCAACAGGCCCTGAAGAAAGCGATGACGATGGGGCGCAACAAGCCCTGAAGACAGCGATACCGGTGGGGCGCCACAGGCCCTGAAGAAAGCGATGCCGTTGGGGCGCAACAAGCCCTGAAGAAAGCGATGCCGCTGGGGCGCAAAAGGCCCTGAAGAAAGCGATGCCGCTGGAGCGCAACAGGCCCTGAAGAAAGCGATGCCGTTGGGGCGCAACAGGCCCTGAAGAAAGCGATGCCGTTGGGGCGCAACAGGCCCTGAAGAAAGCGATGAAGGTGGCGCGCGGTGATGACGCAGTTCTCCAGATGACCTGTAGCCGTCATTTATCAAGGAGTCTCTCCCAAAGCCGGGGTAGCGGGCCTTTTATCTCGCCTGTGATGAGGTGGCGTTTCTTCAGGCCGGTGACGGCCGGGTTGGCGTGATGGGGGGAAGGCTGGGGGGAAGTGCTCAGGCCTCTGTGGCCGGGTAACGGGTAGTCACGGCCACAACCTGAGGTAAAGCTCCTCTCTTACCAAGGCGGGGGGCAGCAGGGATGATTCTCTCAGAACGGGGGCAGGGAGCAGTCTCTCGGAACAGTCTCTCACGTCTCTCTCGTCGGTAAGTCAACAGCTTTCTCCTCACAGGCTCCTCTCGGTGCCCCTGCAAGTCACCCTGCGTCCTGCCTTTACTCTCACTCTCTCCCAACTGCCACTGCCGCGCGTCCCCTGCTCCTTTTACCCTAGCCCTGCCCCCTGTCGCCCTGACAACTTCAGTCGCATGTCTCCCTTTGTAATCCTCCTGATGTGATTCCTTCAATAACCCTGATGGCGGTCCCCCTGGTTCCGGCCCGAACACTATATAGGGGCCCTCCTTCCCACATGACGCCACCCGTGGTGTTTGACAAGTTTGGTGTTAGGCCAATACTGCATACAGATCCGCTGGGACTGATGGTAGGGTGCAGCAAAGATGTAAAAGCTCCCCACAGGTGAAGCTGTAGTCCCAGGGCAGTGTAGATGTAACCAGCACGGGGATGTAGCAGTGCTGGAAGCGTAGGGAGCAGACAAGACACAGCGGCTGCAGTTTCTGTACCTTTACTTAGTATATGCAGTCCAGAGTCCTGATTACAGATGGTGTTGGAGCAGGTTAGCCTGGAAGAAGATCAGGATTCTCTCTCAGCAGAAGGGCTGTGCAGTCTCCTTCCTAGCGCCTTGTGATGTGAAGCACCCCAGTACTTAGTTACTCTGGAATGCCTCTCTTCAGATGTTCCTAGAACTCTACTTGTATGACTGACAGCTGTAGCCTCTCTCGGGCACACCCCTCCCGAGTCCTGGCTCTCTATTCAATTGCTGTTGTGTCCCAAGTCTCTGATGGGAGTAGGGCATTTACAGCCTCCTACTCCTCTGGTATCTGTGGCAGGACTGTTAGTATCCGTACCACTGTGGAGACCAGGCTCCAGTTCTTGCGCTCTTGCAGTGAGGGAGCTCAACCTCCACTTTCCTCCACACATCTGCACACGTGGACCTCCTTCAACTAACTGACCACTCCTTCCTCTCGGCCCTCAGGGAGCACCCCCTCCCCGTCATCCTGGTTCAGAGTTCCCCCTGTTGGCTTGGAGTGGAACTGTGTTGCATGCATTAGGTTAACTGCTGGAGAGACCCATCACTGTTTCCAAGCCTGGCATTACCCTCCCCTGGAGGAAGGCAAGGCCAGCGTGGCGACCATACCCCTGGGGGCGCCACAATAGTTCAATCAGGCTAAGTGGGTGGAGATTCAACAGCAGCATGGAAGAGAGACACTGAGGAGCTGTCAGTCAGGCCAGGAGGTTGGAGATTCAGCAGAAGGGAGGAGGGACACTGAGGCGCTGTTGTGGCGCCCCCAGGAGTATGGTTGCCACAATGGCATTACCTTCCTCCTAGGGAGTGTGATGTCATTCTTGGAAGCAATGAAGGGTCTCTCTGTCAGTTAATCACAACACAGCTCCCACTCCAGGCCAGCAGAGGGAGCTCTGAACCCAAAACTGGGGGAAGAGCTGCTCTCTGGGGGCCAGGAAGGGAAAATTAGGAGTTTGTGTGAGGAGGGCAACTTGTGTGGACGTGAGGAGAGGAGCTGGAAGATTGAGCAGAGTTCAGAGCTCACTTCTAGCTATAGTGCATGATCTGGAGCCCGGTCTCCAAGGCTGTATGGATGCTGATGTTCCTGCAACAGAAACAAGAGGAATAGGAAGTTGTAAATGCTCTGTTCCCACATAAGACTCAGAGGCACAACAGCAACGGGTGAGCCAGAAGAAGAAGAAGGCTACAGCTGTCTGCCATACGAGGGAGTTCTAAGTGAGAACAAGCAAGTTGAACTTCAGTGTAACACAGTACTGCAAGTACCTAAAATAAGCGCTAGAAAGGAGACTACACAACCCATCTGATAGAGAGATTCCTAAGTTGCTTCCAGGCCGGCCAGCCTCTGTTCCATCTGTAATCAGGATTTCTGGACTGCATTTACCAAGCAAAGTAAAAGTAAAAGAAACTGCACCCTATTGTGTCCTTGCCTCCTTCCTGCAAACTCTCCAGCACTGTTACATCTCTGTGCCAGACACTACACCCTCTTCCTCAACACCTATCCTCTTCATCTACTCTGCCCTGGGACTGCAGCCCTGCCTGTGGAGGGTTACAACATCATTGCTGCACCACACCATCTGTCCCAGAGGATCTGTCGGCAGCGTCGGCTTAACATCTTCATTGCCGAACACCACAGGTGGCGTCACGTATCATCCACTCATAAACTTTAATCAGCCACTCTCAACCCCTTTTACATGGGCGCCCAGGGCCACGGACCGGGTCACCACTACTGTGACACTTTCCTCTGAGATACCGGCCCGGTACTGAGTGCCCCACTGCCCTGGTGGGCGACCCACTGTCAATCAGGTTAAGTGGGTGGAGATTCAGCAGCAGCATGAAAGAGAGACACTGAGGAGCTGTCAATAAAGATAGGTGGGTGAAGATTCAGCAACAGCAGGGAGGAAGACACATAGGATCTTTCAATGAGGGTAGGTGGGTGTAGATTCAGCAGCATGGAGAGAAGGGACGCTGATGAGCTTTCATAGATTTAACAGCAGCGGGGAGGAGGAGCATTGAGGTACTGTAAATTAGGCTTGGCAGAAGAAGATTCAGCAGCATGTATGATCAAGCAACCTAGTTTTCTTCCAGACTTCAGCGTAAAATGAAAAAGTTTTCCATCTACTTTACTGAAGACACATCCATAAATATTGGAATATTAATTATGTATCCACCTACAGATCAGACCCTTAATGTGTTGGAGAACGACCATTGTGGGGGACGATACATCGTATTACAATGTTTATTTCTTTTAGTTGATTTATTTATGAAGTTTATGTCAAATTGTTCATGAGCTCACTTACCAGAAGTCGAAATCCAGGGCAGCGTGACCTGGAGATACTGGCAGGAAAATGTTAGTTTATCATTTTAATTTATGAGGCGCTGGAAGAAAAAACATCCAAATGGCGTCTGCTGATAGATCATTTATAGATATGTAAATGGGATGCAGAAATCATCGCTAGTGGAGAAGTCGCTGTGATGGATCATACATTGGTTGTGTTCAGTTATCAGAACTGTGACTCCGACCTTTGTCCATAAATTAAACATCATCTGAGAAATGAATAATAAGTGGAGGCAGAAGATAATTTTGTCTCCAGTATTTGCAGATTTTTTTTTTTGCATTTTTCCTGCTTTTTTCCGAAGTAGTCAGCCTCATAGAAATACTGCAGAGAACACGGAAGAATCTCCTGATCGAATCCATTTTCCACTAGTGATAGGATTTAGGATGTCGCTGAGCCAAGGGTCTTAAAGCACCATTCCAGCATCTTTTTTTACTTTACCGCTGGAGTGGTGCCATTAAGTTCCCTGCCCTTAGTCTTCTTCTTACCAGCTGTCGTCTTCAGCTGTTCCCAGCACGGCCTTTGTCCCACGCCGTCATCTTATGACCACAACTTTGGACTGACCAGAAGTTAGAGGTGACAGTCACAAGTTCTCAATGCACGTCTATGAGAGCCACGTTCTGGCTTAGCTGTAGCTCTCATAGACAGTGGCATAACTACAAAGTTATGGGCCCCGATGCAAACTTTCAAATGGGGCCCCCATGCCAAAATACACACACATCTCCTCTCTGTACACCTTGTACACGCGCAGCTCCGCTCCGAACACCTCGTACACGTGCGGCTCTGCTCCATCCACCTCGTACACACATGGCTCCGCTCCGTCCACCTCATACACATGCGGTCCCGCTCCGTACACTTCGTACACACATGGCTCTTTTCCGTCCACCTTGCACATGCGCCGCTCTGCTACATCCACCCTGTAAACCCCTCCTGACCCCACACATAAACTTACCCTCATCCAGCACCATGACAACCAGCAAAGCAGAGTCTTGCATACACGGAGGCTCCTGGTCGTGTGATCCCTGAATCCTCCCCTCCTGTGACCTCATCACAAGTCCTGTGCACACAGAGCAGCCATCGCGTCAGGCCAATTGCAGCCTGGCAGCCAATCAAAGCACAGAGCTGCACAGCCAATGAGCAGCTGCAGCTCCGCGATCGGACCCCTAAGCACTCTGGGCCCTGTTGCAGCTACGACCGCTGCGACCGTGGTAGTCACGCCCCTGCTCATAGACCTTCAGCGAGTTGTGAGTAGTGCAGGGGAGCACAACTCCGATCCTCAAGCAGTTTTTAATCAGATTGCATTTGTCTGATTTAATCGCAAGTGGGAGCGATCCCAACACCATTAAACTACAGAGAAAGGGGAACAAACACTACCGTGGATCCCAATACTCAGACTTATGACATCACTCGTTATGTTATTTTGTCACTTAGTCACAGTGTCCACGGAACTGCATAATATGGTGCACTCTGTATGCTGCCATATGGATCTTCCATAATATAGTGGAACTGTGACACCCCAGAGTCTGGTTGTCACAGTGACATTACCTCCCTCTAATGGGTAAAGTCATGCTTGGAGGCAGAAAGGGACCCCCATGCCAGGCAGCATAGATTTAATCACAATTTCCTGCTGCTGGTCAGAAAAGGGAGATGCCTTATAGATTCTGGCCAGCATAGGGGGTTGGTGAGTCAGCTAGAAATCAGCTGAGGGAGTTGTCATGGAAGCGAGAGCAGCTGTGAGCTGTGAGAGAAATGACAAGTCAGTTAAAACGTGAGAACGTGAGGTAAAAAGATCTTTCTGGAAGATCCAGTCAGATGAAGACAGGCATCTGATCTGTGAAGAGGGAAAGGACAAGAGCAGAGACTGAGGGACTCTAGGGAAGCTAAAATACGGCATATAGCAGACCCCTGAGTGAAGCGCTAATAAAGAGAAAAGGGACATCAGAGTCCTAAGCTGACAGGAGCTGTACGCCCTGATAGCCGAATCTGAAAGTACAGGGGATTGTAAATTCCTGTGCACATTGAACACCTGAGGGCACGGCAGCAGATAAGGAGCCCGGGGCCGACGGTGAGGAGAACGGTACCCGTGGAATAGGCTCACGCTGACGGCCGTACAGGATAGTGAAACCATCACAAATAGAGGGTCGCAGCATAGTTATATACAGCGGAGACCCACACACAAAGCGAAGAAAGGAAGGTCCTAAATCCCCACCTGGCAAGGTGGATCCCCTGAATGCCTCCAGGCGAGCCGGACTCGTTCCATCACCTGTATGTGGTACTCCGGACTGCAACCTATTACCAGTAAAAGGTTTTACCTGCGGATTGCTCTGCGGTTTTGCCCTGCGGTTTTTCATCTCCTCAATGGAGGAGATGGCAAACCGCAGGGGAATCCACAGAAAGAATTGACATGTCAATTCTTTCTGCGGATTGAAAACCGCAGATAATCCGCGCGGAAAAATCCACACCGTCTGCACTGCGGTTTTTGATTCCCATAGGGAATCATGGTACTGTACACCGCAGCAAAATCCGCAGCGTGTGCACACAGCCACGGATTAGCAGATAATTTGCAGGTGAAGTTAGTCTGGTGTTTCCAATCAATAGGATGACAATCAGGTGTAAGTGGGCGACCTGTTTTTATATAAGGATGTATATGTATACATTTTGAATGTTCTGATCCCATAACTTTATTTTATTAACTGAATGAGTTTTATAAAGTCATAAAAGAAATCTGTAGCAAATAAATAAAAAGTGCAAAAAAAACTAAATGACCACAAAAAAATACTAAAACAAAACTAATTATTTAGCATAAATAAGATTTACCTGCATATACATTACATACAAACAAAAAAAATTGATTTAACTTTTCTCAGCTATCTAAACAATAGGTTATTCAATAAAAAAAATGCAAACATTATAAAAAATTAATAAAACCTATGCCAAAAGTGTGTTTCTTCCATACTTGCGTAAAAAATATTATGAATGATGTTCTAATTTTTATGAAGTCTCCTACAGCACAATTCCTCCCTCCTAATACTAAGCCACATATCTATCCGGGGCTCCCCACCCACACCTCTAATATACACACACACACACACATCCGTTAGCATTCGGTCCTGCTGGTTTCAACGCAGTCAGGTGACAACTAGTGTCGGCTGTCAGTGAATAGAACACTGCAGACGCGGCTGACCCTCTAGTTGGCACATGACAGCAAGAGTGCAGAGCGCCTCCTTGTGGTTATGTGATTACTGCTGGAACCAGCAGAGCCCGACCATGTACCATGTATATAATATATGCCTGGTATCTGTATCATCTGGTATCTGCTCTATTCATTGTCTATGGAACTGATGGAAATAGCCGAGCGCAGTGCTCAGCAGCTCCATAGGTAATGAATAGAGCATCATTAAAGGGATCCTGGCACCAGCGATCTGTCACTTAAGTTAGCTACTTGCTGTAGCTTTGATAAAATCACTGGTTTCTCTGCTGTAGATCTTCCAGTTTTCTGAATGCTGAGCTCTGTATAACCCCGCCCACACCACTGATTGGCTGCTTTCTTTGTACACTGTGCAGAGTCAGAAAGCTGCCAAAGAAAGCAGCCAATCAGTGGTGGGGGCGGGGTTATACAGAACTGATGAATATGGAGGACTACATGGCAGCAGGTTTACTAGTTCTACAGTGATAATCTCCTGATGATATAACAGTGATTTTATCAAAACTACCCCAAACAGTCCAGTAAGTGACACATCGCTGGAATCAGGGTCTCTGTCTTTATATTATGCTGCTCTCCGATTAGGTGTCAAAAACCTGCGGACAGATTCCCTTTAAGGCCCAATCAGGCCTAGTTAATAAGGGGTTCACATTTTTATTAACTTCTGTAGCGTTTATAATCCTTTATGGCGGATATTATATTATTGAGAGGTAAGCGCCAGTAAAGATTAAACAGAATAAGGTTATTAAAACCATAATTATCTTGAAGTTAAGCATTAGTCACAACAGGGGCGCATGCATTAGCTGTAATTACCTTGGAGGATAAAACAAGTTCTGCTAATTATTGGATTATGTGCTTTGCAGTTAATTGTATAATAGCTTTAAAATTGAAAACTGAAGGCGCAGTATTAATAATAATAAAGTAAAATAATGTTATGGTCCATAAAGTATTTTGCCGGCAAAAATACTTTTCCTAAAGATTTTGTACAGTTTGCCTGGAATCTCCATCTTAGCAATTTGGGATATGGCAGTGGCAACAATATGGCCAAGACATGCCTCTAACATGAGTTTCAGCCACCCTGCTGTAGCACCGGCATCCCTGCCCTCTGTCCCTCTCCTCCAGTACAGCCACCAGCATACTCACAGCCACAGCCCCTGTCCACCTCTGTCTCCTTCTTTTGGGTCTGCGGCTGCCTGAGGTGCGCACACTGCATGCAGGTTTCTAGACACTACACGCACACACTTAAAGGGACTGTGTGCATCCTCCTAAAATGTTCCCAGCCAATTGCTGGATGACACTTACTATTTAATGCACCTCCTTCAGCATGGAGGTGCCTGTGCAGCGTTATAAGTTTTTTCCTTAACACTCTTCTTAGTTCTCAGGTCCCAGTGCTCTTACCCCCCCCCCGTACACTTGCCTGTCTATCAGCCATGCCAGCTCATCTGTTCATCAGCCGGTCCAGTCCTCACCTGCCAGCGCTTTTCTGTTTATGAGGTGGTCCACTCCGCACCGGTCATTGCTCTTCTGCTCTTCACCCAGTCTAGCCCGCACCAGCCAGTAATCATCTCTACGTCAACCGGTCCAGTCATTGTCCGCGGTTCCCATGTTCCTTCAGTGCCTGCCTGAATCCACCGTACCTTACTTCAGGACATCCCAGCTACCTGTCTCTAAGGGGTCAGCTGTCATCTTCCCAAAGACATTCCTGGAGTAGCACCTGGCCCCATCTCCTAAGTCCCTCTTTGGATCACGCTATCGTCAGCCGCCGTGATTCCAAGGTGAGATTTGGTGAGGCACCTAGTCACGCTCCTTCAGGCTTTCCTTGGCCCATGGCACAGTGGTTTCACCACCCAGCTCGCTGCATCTGCTATGAATTTATTTCATTTGGCACTAACATCTAGTGATCCTGTTTGATTTTGGAAAGGCTTTTTTTTTTTGGTCCAGCAGTTCCAGCAGTAACACCTTCTGGTTTGGCTTTCTGTCCTTGGTCTCTTATAGAGTATAGTAATTATTTTTTCATTTTTATGCTCAGTAGAAATAATTTATGGTTTGGCTTTCTATTTCTTTTAGGGTTTAACTTACCCTACTGATCATTTACTCCTTTTTAGGTCCAGCAGGAGAAACTTTCCCTGATGGCTTAAGGGCTTAAACCACGGTCCTTGGTGGTCTAACCTACAGACCGAAGTGGTCTATCCTACAGTCTAATGGTTTGTTCACAGGTCCAGAAATGATTTGAATCCAGCAGAAATACGTTATGAAAAACGTTGTCCTGATACAACTTCTTAATCTGTTAATCACTAACTGATCTCTGCTGGGATATGTTATTTTAACATTGGAGTTGATGGGAAACGGATCCATTAATGCGGCATCAGCTGTCGTCTATTTCTAACAGAACCAGCAAGAAAAAGCGTTATCTGCTGGATCCATTCTACCAGATCATTACTAGACATGTGAGCATAGTCTGTCACCCTCTCATTTTTAGGTCCAGCAGGACGAATTTGTAGTTTAGTTTTCTATCCCTGGTGGTCTAGTTGTTTAATTTTAAAGTCTCTGCTAATTGTCCATAACTTTTCTGCTTCTTCTTGTGGTTTAGTTTGCTATCTCTGATGGATTAGTGATTAGCTGACATTCCGTAGCATTTGTAGGCAGCCAGTGGAGTCTCCCAGTGATTCAGGAGAACCAAAGCTGGATCCATTTCTCCAGGAAATTCAGAAACTTTACGTATAAGGATATGTGCACACGTTGCGGATTGGGCTGTGGATTTTTCCGCGCGGATTTGGGAAAATCCGCAGGTCAAAAGACCTGCGGTTTATCTGCGGATTAGCCTGCGGTTTCACACCTCTACAATGTTGAAGGTGTGAAACCGCTACGGATTCCGCACAAACAATTGACATGCTGCAGATTGTAATCCGCGGAAAAATCCGCAGCATGTGCACAGCGTTTTTTGATTTGCATAGAAAATAACGGTACTGTACAACGCAGCTAATTCTGCTACGGATCCGCAGGGCCAAATCCGCTGCGGTTCCGCAACTTGTGCACACACCCTAACTGTCACTCTGGACCAGAATGGAAGGAGTATGTTACAGTCCCAAAAGACATGTAATAAAGAACCCTCATCCTCCACACCACACTTCCAACATGTGGGGTCAGAAGACGGATAAAGTACACGTAGGCGTGATGGGTCTCTGTACCATCTGGAAAGTAGCCTATATCTAGCCTACTGAAATCAAGAATTAATAGAAGATTTATGTGTCAGGGCAAAAATACAAGATCTCTGTTCGTAGGTAAGATGGACATTTAAATCTCAAGGTCCGAAAGAAGAAAATAGGTGGCACACTCTGTTCTTTTTTTAAAAAAAAAACTTTATTTCATATCCTTAAAAACATGGAGACGGGGAGAAATGTGGAAGAATGGATGAATGTTCATCCATTTGTCTACATTTCTCCCCATCTCCATGCTTTTAAGGATATGAAATAAAGGGTTTTTTAAAGGAATGGTGAGTGCCACTTATTTTTTCCTGGTGAGCATCCTGTCATTCCGAGATCCACAATGAACTTCTGGAGTGAGTTTGCTTTACTGAAAGGGGCCGAATAATATTGCACGCCCCACTTTTCAGTTTTTGAATTTCCACAAAAATTTAAAATAACCTATAAATTTCGTTCAACGTCACAATTGTGCCCCACTTGTTGTTGATTCTTCACCAAAAATTTACATTTGGTATCTTTATGTTTGAAGCATGATATGTGGGAAAAGGCTGAAAAGTTCCAGGGGGCCGAATACTTTCGCAAGGCCACTGTCCCTGAATCCCATAAGACACTGCGGCAGTGTCACTTGCACAGGCCTCAAGGCCACAAACTGCGCTTGAACAAGTGATATACGGTATATACTCTAGTATAAGCCAGCAAGCCAGCGGGGGAGGGGGAACGGCAGGAGAGAGCAGCTGACACAGCATACTCACCCACTCCTGGCGCGGTGGCTGCAGCTTCCCTGCATCTCTCTCTGTTTTCCCGGCTTCCAGCAGCACTTCCTGTATTCAGCGGTCATGTGGGACCGCTCATTAACCTCTTCATGACAAAGCCTATTTTGACCTTAGTGAACAGGCCATTTTTTGCAATTCTGACCAATATCCTTTTATAAGGTAATAACTCTAGAACGCTACAACGCATCCTAGCGATTCTGAGACTGTTTTTTCGTGACATATTGGGCTTCATGTTAGTGGTAAATTTAGGTCGATAATTTTTGCGTTTATTTGTGAAAAAATCAGAAATTTGGCGAAAATTTTGAAAATTTTGCAATTTTCAAATTTTGATTTTTTTTTTTATTCTGTTAAACCAGAGAATTATGTGACTCAAAATAGTTAATAAATAACATTTCCCACATGTCTACTTTACATCAGCACAATTTGGAAACAAAATTTTTTTTGTTAGTAAGTTATAAGGGTTAAAAGTTGACAAGTGATTTCTCATTTTTACAACAAAATATACAAAACCATTTTTTTAGGGACCACCTCACATTTGAAGTCACTTTGAGGGGTCTATATGGCAGAAAATACCCAAAAGTGACACCATTCTAAAAACTGCACCCCTCAAGGTGCTCAAAACTACATTCAAGAAGATTAATAACCCTTCAAGTGCTTTACAGGAACTAAAGCAACGTGGAAGGAAAAAATGGACATTTTAATTTTTCCAACAAAAATTTTCTTTTAGCATCAATTTTTTCATTTTCACATGGGCAACAGGATAAAATGGATCCTAAAATTTGTTGGGCAATTTCTCCTGAGTACACCGATACCTCATATGTGGTCATAAACCACTGTTTGGGCGCACAGCAGGGCTCAGAAGGGAAGGAGCACCATTTGACTTTTTGAATGGAAAATATGCTGGAATATTTAGCGGTTGCCATGTCGTGTTTGGAGAGTCCCTGTGTGCCTAAACATTGGAGCATCCCCACAAGTGACCCCATTTTGGAAACTAGAAACCCCAAGGAACATCTGGATGCATAGTGATCACTTTGAACCCCCAAGTGCTTCACAAATTGATCCGTAAAAAATAAAGTACTTTTTTTTCACAAAAAAAATTTTTAGCCTCAGTTTTTTCATTTTCACATGGGCAACAGGATAAAATGGATGATAAAATTTGTTGGGCAATTTCTCCTGAGTGCGCCGATACCTCATATGTGGTCATAATCCACTGTTTGGGCACACGGCAGGGTCCGGAAGGGAAGGAGCGCTATTTGACTTTTAGAATGGAAAATTAGCTCCAATTGTTAGCGGACACCATGTTGTGTTTGGAGAGCCCCTGTGTGCCTAAACTTTGGATCTCCCCCACAAATGACCCCATTTTGGAAACTAGACCCCCTAAGGAACTTATCTAGATGCATAGTGAGCACTTTGAAGCCCCAGGTGCTTCACAGAAGTTTATAAAGCAGAGCCGTGAAAATAAAAAAATCATTTTTTTCCTCCAAAATGATTTTCAGCCCACAATTTTTTTTCCATAAGGGTAACAGGATAAATTGGACCAATTTGTCCTGAGTACGCTGGTACCCCATATGTGGGGGGGAACCACTGTTTGGGCACACATCGGGGCTTGGAAGGGAAGTGTCATGATCCAGTGTTGGATCTGGCGGTATTAAAAGCACAAAGTGAACTTTTTTTTACTTTGGTTGAGTTCAAAGGTGTTTTGACTGTCCCCAGTGGTGGTTAGCGGTATCGCACCATAGGTTTAGGTTAATGTTCACTTAATTAGGGATCAGGTGTGACTCCCTATAAAGGTGTGCTTAGGGGGTTCACTCACCGCTGGTGATATTTCTTTCTGAGTTGTTGGAGAGCCTGGTGGAAGGATGGAGCGGGATAGGAGTCCTGCGCAGTCAGCCAGAAAGGATGAGTGCCAGCTAATGGTGTCTGCAGGAAGGACTGGCATGGCCTGGTGGAGTCGCAGTTTATGGTGTCAGCGGGAAGTGCGGGCATGGCTTAGAGGAGTGGTGACTAGGAAGAGAGTTGCACTCAGCATGCTCGACTTGGTTGCTGAGAACTGGACTCGTGCATGCTTGGATTCTTGGCAGAGGCTGGACTCATCTTGGGACTCTGTGTACTGGACTGCTGCAAGTGGTGATGGACTCTGCTCCCAAGCTGCACGATGGTGATGGATCCAGTTATGGTGATGGATCAGGGTGGAGGAGAAGATGCACGCAGGTGGTGGGCTCTGTTGCTAGGAGCGTACGCAACAGAGCAAAGCTAAGTGGTGTTCCCCCTGTATTGTCTCTTTCCCTCATGTGTGTTATTAGTGCAGTGGTGGGATTAGTTTCCGCACCGACCTATTCTCTAGTGAGGGTTTAGGGTCAGGGCGAGCTAGGGCGTTGAGGTACGCGTGTGGCGCCCGGTGCGAAACCGGCATAGGGAATGTCAGGAGTGCAGGGACACTGGCTCAGGGGAGCTCAGGAGGTCTCCAATTCCCTTTTCCCTATCGCAGGGCCCACCATTGTTAAAGTTTCCCAGGTTTCCCCTTTATTATTTGATTATTGTATGTATAACGTGTAATACCTAAATTCGCCAGGTGGAGGCGGCGTATCCACCTGCACGTTTTTATTATTTAAATGCGCCTTACTGGAGGCGGTGTATCCAGGGTCACGTGTGTTATGGGTCCGCCTTGCGGTATCATCTGCGTCCCGACACACGTGACCATGACAGGAAGTAGTGAGGTTTTGAAATGCCGACTTGATGGAATGGTCTGCGGGCGTCATGTTGCCTTTGCAGAGCCACTGATGTGACTCAGCTGTGGAAACCCCCCACAAGTGACCCCATTTTGGAAATTAGACCCCCCAAGTAACTTATCTAGATGAGTGGTGAGCACTTTGAACCCCTAAGTGCTTCACAGAAGTTTATAACGCAAAGCTGTGAAAAAAAAAATCAGTTTTTTTCTTCAAAAAATGATTTTTCAGCTCACAATTTTTGATTTTCACAAGGGTAAGAGGAGAAATTGGACCCCAAAAGTTGTTGTCCAATTTATCCTGAGTAAGCTGGTACCCCATATGTGGGGGGAACCATTGTTTGGGCACACGTCAGGGCTCGGAATGGAAGTAGTGACATTTTGAAATGCAGACTTTGATGGAATGGTCTGCGGTCGTCGTTACATTTTCAGAGACCTTGATGTGCCTAAACAGTAGAAACCCTCCACAAGTGACCCCATTTTGGAAACTAGACCTTCCAAGGAACTTATCTAGATGTTTGGTGAGCACTTTGAACCCCCAAGTGCTTCACAGAAGTTTTTTATTTTCCCAAGGGTAACAGGAGAAATTAGACCCCCTAAGTTGTTGTGCAATTTGTCCTGAGTACACTGATACCCCATATGTTGGGGTAAACCACTGTTTGGGCACACGTTGGGGCTTGGAAGGGAGGGAGCATCGTTTGACTTTTTGAGCGCAAAATTGGCTGGAATCAATGGTGGATCCATTTCGCGTTTGGAGAACCCTGATGTGCCTAAACAGTGGAAACCCCTCAATTCTAACCCCAACACACCCCTAACCACAACCCTAAATCAAGCACACCCCTATCCCTAATCCCAACCCTAACTATAACCCTAACCACAAGCCTAACCCTAATCTTAACCCTAATTCCAACTCTAACCCTAACCCTAATTCCACCCTAATTCCAGCCCTAACCCCACACTAACCCTAATTCCACCCTAACCCTAATTCTAACCCTAACCCTAATTCCAACCCTCATTCTAACCCTAGCCCTAACCCTAGCCCTAACCCTAATGGAAAAATAAAAATATTTTCTTTATTTTATTATATGTGCTTACCTATGGGGGTGATAGGGGGGGGTTATTTACTTTTTACTTCATTTTGATCACTCTGAGAGTTTATCACAGTGATCAAAATGAATTAATCGAATCTGCAGCCGGAAGATTCGGGCAGGCGCACTGCGCATGCATCCGCCATTTTCCAAGATTGCGGCGCCCATGATCTGGGACCACGGGACACTGGGAGTGACAGCGGCACTCGGTAAGCACTGGGGGGTCATCTGACTGCGGGGGGAGCGGAAGGAAGGCGGGGAGGCAGATGATGACAGCGTCGGCACATCGCCGCTGTCATTCAGTGGCGGGGGCCGGTTGCCCCCGCCAGCCGGTGTGTGTGGGGGTCAGGTAAGTTTCTCCAGCCATGGCCGATGCTATTTCAGCATCGGCCATGGCTGGATTGTAATACTTCATCAATTTTCATTGATGAAATATTACTATCGGTATGATTGGCTGTTTCACTTTTAACAGCCAATCAGAGCGATCGTAGCCACGTGGGGGTGAAGCCACTCCCCCTGTGGTGAAGTACAAAGCCCCCTGTATCTGCGGGTCAGGTGACCTTTTAGTGACCCCGTTCACCCGACCCGCAGGGGTGCTTTAAAGTCATGACACAGCGTATGCATCATTGGTCGGATTGGCACCGACTTTCATGACGCATACGCTGTATCACTTGTTGGGAAGGGGTTAAAGTAATGAAAATGGATGCATCTCCATGTCTGTAGGCGTGGAGCGCATACTCATTACTTTTATGAGCCTTATCACCTGACCGCTGAATACAGGAAGTGCTGCTGGAAGTCAGGAAAACAGAGAGATGCAGGAATGTTGCAGCCACCGTGCGAGGAGGACCAGGGAGGATGGAGGAGGACCGGGGAGGACAAGTGAGGACCGGGGAGGACAAGTGAGGACCGGGGAGGACAAGTGAGGACCGGGGAGGACAAGTGAGGACCGGGGAGGACAAGTGAGGACCGGGGAGGACAAGCGAGGACCGGGGGGCTGAGCCAAGCCATGCATACAGGATGGGACCAGGGAGCCATACATACAGGATGGGATCTGGGAGCCATAAATACAGGATGGGACCAGGGAGCCATGCATACAGGATGGGACCAGGGAGCCATGCATACAGGATGGGACCATGGAGCCATGCATACAGGATGGGACCAGGGAGCCATGCATACAGGATGGGACCAGGGAGCCATGCATACAGGATGTGACCAAGGAGCCATGCATACAGGATGGGACCAGGGAGCCATGCATACAGGATGGGACCAGGGAGCCATACATACAGGATGGGACAAGGGAGCCATGCATACAGGATGGGACCAGGGAGCCATACATACAGGATGGGACCAGGGAGCCATAAATACAGGATGGGACCAGGGAGCCATACATACAGGATAGGACCAGGGAGCCATACACACAGGATGGGACCAGGGAGCCATACACACAGGATGGGACCATGGAGCCATGCATACAGGATGGGACCATGGAGCCATGCATACAGGATGGGACCAGGGAGCCATGATTACAGGATGGGACCAGGGAGCCATACATACAGGATGGGACCAGAGAGCCTTACATACAGGAGAGGAAGCCACACATACCAGGACAGGGACGAGGGGAGCCACATGTACCAGGACAGGGACGGGGGGAGCCACACATCAGGGCGGGGGGAGCCACACATACCAGGACAGGACGGGGGGAGCCACACATACCAGGACAGGACGGGGGGAGCCCCACATACCAGGACAGGGACGGGGGGAGCCCCACATACCAGGACAGGGATGGGGGAGCCCCACATACCAGGACAGGGACATGGGGAGCCACACATAGCAGGACAGGGATGAGGGGAGACACACATAGCAGGACGGGGACGGGTGGAGCCACATAACAGAACGGGGACGGGGTGAGCCACAGGACAGGACAGGGGGTAGAAATACAAACCAGGACAGGACAAGGGGAAGCCACACATACCAGGACAGGGACAGGGGGAGCCACACATACCACGACAGGTACGGGGGGAGCCACACATAGCAGGACAGGGACGGGGGGAACCACACATAGGACAGGGACGGGGGAGCCACACATACCATGACAGGGACGGGGGGAGCCACACATAGCAGGACAGGGACAGGGGGAGCCACACATACCAGGACAGGGACAGGGGGAGCCACACATACCAGGACAGGACGGGGGGAGCCACACATACCAGGACAGGACAGGGGGACAATGCATACCCGGCTTATACTCAAGTCAATAAGCTTACCCAGTTTTCCGTGGCAAAATTAGGTGCCTTGGATTATACTTGGGTCGGCTTACACTCGAATATATGGTACACGTCTCCAATATTCCCATGCAGGCGTAGTAACAACCACGTCGTTTCTACACTTGCGCAGTTCGTGGCCGCAATTCCCGCCCATGTGCAGTAATAGCCACAACTGCGCGTTCTACCCGTGCTGCTCCTGTCAGCACCACTAAGCATGCACAGATGTTAATTTCACCGCACTCCCGATGCGATAGCATCGGGCCTATTTCTAGTTGGGAATAATGCAGAGTACTGGGGAATCGCAATTGTGCCCACAATTGCCGGATGTGTTCTCAGATAGTTGGGAACATAAGCAACAGTCTACGGAAGGGCGTGCATTGGAAAGGGTCAAAAGCTTTGCTCCTTGTGGACCCAAGACTTATTTTGACCATTTCTGCACCAGTCAACTATTTGCACTAAATGTCTTTCCAAGTAGTAAAGTCAATGTCAGGGAGACCTGTACCACCTCTATACTTAGTCTGCAAAGGATTGTACATTTAAGTCTTGGTACCTTTTTAGCCCAAATAACCGCGTTCTGTATTGAAGAAATTGTTTTAAAAAATGCCTCCGGTATTTTAATGGGAAGAACTTGAATGAGGTATAAAATTCTCGGAAGAATATTCATCTTACAAATCTGGCATGTCTCAAACCATGTAAGAGTATATTATGACCACCTTTCGCAGTCTCCCCTTATTTAGTTATTTAGATCCAAGAAGTTACATTTAGTGATTGGAGGTTAGCTGAAAGACGTATACATAAATGAATCAAAGTTTGGTGGGTCCATCTAAAGCTAAAGGAATTCACAAGAGTATCAAGAAGGTTGTTATATTTTTAAAAGTTACCGTAATTTAAAAATTGGATAATTGCAATTGTACCTGAAATTCCTGCATATGATTAGGTAAGGAGATTCTAGGTTTGGTTGTAAAAAAAAAAAAAAGAGAAGGTCATCCATAAAGTCCGCAATTTTATGCGTTCTCTGGTGGATTTTGATTGCCCTCAATGTCTTTGTTTGTTCTGACATGTGAAAGGAAAGGTTCAATAGTTAAAATAAAGATTAGCGGGAATAAAGGGCAACCTTGACGTGTGCCATTGTAAATGTTAAAAGAATCTGAAAGAATTCCGTTCATTCGGACTCTGTCTGAAGGAGATGAGAATAAAAACAAAATCCATTGAAGCATCCTATTTTCTAGGCCCAAATGTCTTGGTGTTTCCTCCAGAAATATCCAATTAACCCTATCAATTGCTTTCGCAGCATTCAAAGATAAAAGCATTAAGGGCATATTAGATGATTTAGCGCTATATATTAGGTTGATAGACTTAGTGGTATTATCGCAGGCTTCACGACTCATCATAAAACCCTCCTGGACTGAGTGAATTACATTCGGTAACAAGTGCGATAATCTGGAGGCGAGTATCTTTACAAAAAGTTTCATGTCTACATTTAAGAGGGATCTAGGACTGTAATTAGAGCATTGTGAAGAATCCTTCCCGGGTTTATGAATTAACAAGATATGGGCGTAGGGAGTCTGGGGATGGGGGAGACATTAAGTAGGGAGTTAGATGTCTGAGCTTTTTATTGTGAACTAGGGGAAAGCCACCCAGGCCTGGTGCTTTACCAGTTTTTGAAGTGGAAATCACGTGAGTGATCTCCTGTTCCGAAATTGGTTCCTCAAGTGCACAAATATCATCCGACTTAAGACTGGGGAGCTTTGCGGTCTTAATGTAGTTCTTAATTTGAGCACGGAACTCTGAAGAAATAGAAAAGGAGTCTTTACCATGAATAGTGTAGAGAGAAGCATAACATTCCTTGAAGGCTGACGCAATGTCTGTTGATAGACGAAAATGAGAAGTAGGATGGGTAGTCACGAATCGATCTCCACAACATATATATTGGTTCTTTGATGCTGTAAAGCCCTCACTAATGATTTACTTAGTTACCATACCCGTAGTAATGTCACCTACATCTAGCAAGAAAACCCTTCTCTTTTTTGTTAATGAGGGAACATAGCTCTTCAAGTACTTTAAGAACCAATTTTTGTTCAAGATCTCCAAGGGGAGCCGTTTATGGCCGGTTTCAAGGTCTTTTAGTTGGGTTAAAGCAGATGCGATCTTCATCTCTCTCTCTCCCTCTTCAACATAGCCTCATACTTTATGCAAACACCTCTAATCACACATTTATGTGTCTCCCAAATTATATTCAGAGGGAAGTCAGTGGTGGTGTGTAAAGCAAAGTATTCATACAAGGTTTGTAGCATCTCTTGAGAAATCACTGGATCATCCAATAGAGATGTGTTTCGTTTCCATTGCCATTGAAGAGGGATTAAAGAAGGGAGAGAGAGACGGAAGCCATGATTAAAGCATGATCTGAGAAAGTTATGGAAACAACATCTGCAAGTTGTAAGCTTACCAGATCTTTATGGTTAATGAAAAAATTATCCAGCCTAAAATAGGAATTATGGACCGAGGAATAAAAAGAAAAATCCTTAACACTTACATGTACTAATCAGTAAGCGTTGATTAAGTGATCATGTAACAATCGTCTGAATTTACACAAGGCAGCAGAGAATAGACCAGAAGATGTATTATCGGATCCACCGCCGTGTTGAAATCACCCCCCAGAACCAACGTACCCTCAGAAAATTCTTCTACTTGCTCCAAAATGTTCATTTACGGCAATGATCTGACCCACATTTGGTAGGTATAGTGAGGCGAAGGAGAGCAGCTGTGATACACAGAGGGAAACCAGTGACTCGAGACTTTAAAAGGTTTCTCAGCATAAAGATGTGTCTCTTACAGAAAGGCCACTTGAATATGCACTTTCCTCAAGAGATTCGTCGAGATGGATCTTTTCCCCAGACTATGTAGACCCTTCACATTTATCAAACCAAGTTTCAGGTCCATTAGCATTACTTGAGTAATGTTTCTGGTCAAAAAGTATAGTAATAGGTGAGTGACGAAAAAGGAATCAGAGAAGGAAAATGTAGACGGAAAAGTGGAATAAGATTAGTCAGAGAAGGTTGAGAAAGGGAAAGGACAGAAGGAGGAGAACACACGGGCACGCTATGAGAAGTAAATTAAAGAGCTTCTAAGAGAAAAGTAATGTAGAAAAGAGAAAACAGAAGAGGAGAGGTATAACAAACAATAAAAATGCATAGCCCAAACCAACGTCCAGAAGGGAAAGTACTCGAGGAACCTGGGGATTGAAAGGAACGCAGAAAACCATGGGGAAGCGCTGCACATACCACAGCCATAAGTGTAGAATAAGCATTAGATTCTAACCAAACAAAACATCCCCCCTCTTAATGGAAAGAGAGGGGGAGGCACCATCTTTAGTTACAAGAGAACGGTAAAGTACTGGGATTCCATATTGAAGAATATTTAGAACTGAGAGTCCTCAGTGGTTGATACCTTTTAATGGCTAACTGAATAGATGGTAACAAATTGCAAGCTTTCGAGACTACTCAGGTCTCTTCATCAGGCTTGACTAATACAACATCTGAAGAATCATATATTTATACGCAAAACAGCACAGAAATAAAGCAATAGATAAGACAAGTGATGTGAAGCAGAATTGTTATTATGGGAGAGGGATAAATATGGATTCCATATGAAAGCCATATGAGAGGAATCAATGTGGAGGTTAAAACCTAACCGGGCATCTCCCCATTTGACAACAAGAGAGGGGGAGGTACAAACTTAGTTACAGGAAACAATAACCTACCGTGCAACAGTTTTATATTTATTATCCCAAACTTCCTTATTATTAATGCTATTAATTAACTTAGAAAGTTTACATAGGTCATATTAATAAGGAAATTGACCTTTTAAAGTTGACATATGTAATATTAGTCTTACAAAGTTGACATATGTAATGTTAGTAAGGAAATAAACCTAACAGTCATAGCAAGCACTGATGTAATCTGGAAAAAAGAAGCAAATATTAAGGGGTAAGGTCACAACTAGGATTCCTGTAGATTTTATGTAGGGACCATGTAGGTCAAGTTGTATTTTCAAAAGTTAGAGAGACTTCTAAGGTGGCCAGCAATGAGTCCAGACCTGAATCCCATAGAAATGAAGATAATAATACCAAAGAATTTGTGCTTGCAATCATTTTCAGGAAGAAACTGAGTATTACTGTATCTGACAGAATTGCAGGGGTGTCAATACTTTTGGCCACAACTGTAGATAAATATATTACTATAACCTAGGTATGTAGTAACTTATGTAGGGGATTAAGTCCACAGAACGGCTCCCAATATATTAATTAAAGGGCACGTAAGGCATAGCAGCCCTGTATGTAGTTAGACAGACATGTCACTGTCAGTCACGACTTGGGAGACATCTCCTGAGAGGGGGCCTTATACGAGTTTCAAAGCATCTTCCTAGCCTCCTTGGATGTCTGAGTTGGCTTGTAAATTCTGGCAGACGTTTCTCTTCTTCTTTTGGGGAACTTGAGGCGGTTGATCCTCAATGAGCCATTTAGGGATTGTAAAAGGAGATATTTCCAGGAATTTGAATAGTAATGTGATCCATTTTTCCTTATAATAGGTTGAAAGGGATGACTCCAGTGGTATGAGGCCCCACTGTCTTTGATCTTAAGTTGGAGAGGTTAGAGTTGTCTTCTCATATATAAAGTGCAACTAAAAATATCAGGAGACAAGCTAATCTCAGCACTCTCCATCGAGACAAACCCATGGGGCCATGCATGACGAAGTATAGCTTCTTGGTTAGTAAAATAATGTAGTCTGCACAACACATCACTTGGGTTAGAAGTATCCAGGGGCCCCAAGAGGGATACTGGATGTATTCTATCTATTGTATACAGTATGTAGCACCTAGGGGTCTCTGAGTTAGTAGATTGAAAATTGATGTTACTATTTGCAGAAGTTTTTCTGAGTTGATGCTTTCAGGGATCCCTTTATGTCGGATATTAAATCATCTTCCCCTGCTCTCGATTATCTATCAACATTGTGAGGGACTGTATTTGGGATTGGGGGCAGGAAACCTCCTTTTCAAGAGCTGAGACCCTCTCTGATAAGAAAATAGTGTCTTCCTCATTGGTTAAGGATTCTAGGTCACTTCTTATAGCTTTTAGTGCCTGTTCCTGTGTAGCTTCTGTAGGTACATGTGCCAACTGGGGGGTGGACCCTTTCCGCCATGAACAGACTGAGACAGAGACTGATGTGCGTCCAACAGGTCCTCTTTATTGGCCGTCCCTCTGACGACTGCAGCGCCACACAGTGGCTGCACGCACTTCTGCACACAGGCCCAGGTACCTTTCACTTGCTTCCTTTTCCTGATTGACGTCCCTCGCGGCTCCTTCACTGTGGCCTACCACCACAGTGCTTCACCCGTCCGAGTCCGTCCGTCTCTGGTACCCCCGGCCTTCTCTGTCCTGCGGCTCTCCTGTCAGGGCCACCCCCTGACTGTCTTCCTCCTCAGTCCCTTCTGGAGCTTCTTCTCTGTCCGTATCTCCCTTCAGTCTGCTCCTCTCCTAAGCTCCTCTCCCTGGACTGGCTTCTTCTGGAACTCTCTACTCCTTCTTATATTCCCTCTCTCTGGGAACTCCCCTCTAGAGCTCCTGTAACCCCGCCCCCCATGTCTCTTCGGTTTTGTAGCCTTAAGCTGATGTGAAGCCCTTTTCTCACTGCTCTCTGCTGCCATCTTGTGGTCAAACTACAGTATTACACCTCCTTCTGTTTCTGCTGTCTTTGGTCTCCCCCTAGCGGCCAAGCCCAGTACTTCACCATCCTTCTCCTATTTCTAGCTGTCTCCCACCTTCATATTCAGCAGTCCACGTCAAGCACACTGTACATTACCCTCCTGCTGCAGACAGGTCCATAGGTCGGTCCACTTCTTCTACACTTCCACTCTAGCAATTCAAGTGTCCTGGACATGCCTGGTTGGTAGAGCTTTAATCCGGTCATGCAGGCCCTGAATGTCTGCATCATAGTTACATGAGTACTAGGGGGAACCATCATGATCACGCAGCATGTTGCACGTACCCCTCTCCACACTGGCCCGGAGCGCTGACAACGGAGCATTGGAAGCATCCGAGGTACCAGAGGATCCAGGAACGCGTTGTTTTTTTTTTTTTAACAAAAAATGTTTTAATGTTTTTATTGTTTTGCATTTTACTTAGCCAATAAAATATCATAGAATCATAGAATCGTAGAGTTGGAAGGGACCTCCTGGGCCATCTGGTCCAACCCCCTGCTCAAAGCAGGATTCGCTAAATCATCCCAGTCAGATGTCTGTCCAGCCTTTGTTTGAAGACTTCCATTGAAGGAGAACTCACCACTTCTCGTGTGAGCCTGTTCCACTCATTGATCACTCTAACTGTCAAAAAGTTTTTTCTAATATCTAATCTTTGTCTCCTCCCATTCAGTTTCATCCCATTGCTTCTAGTCTTTCCTTGTGCAGATGAGAATAAAGTTGATCCTTCTACAATGTGACAGCCCTTGAGATATTTGTAGACAGCTATTAAGTCTCCTCTCAGTCTTCTCTTTTGCAAACTAAACAATCCCAAATCCTGCAACCTTTCCTCATAGGACAGGGCTTGCAGACCGGTCACCATTCTGGTCGCTCTTTTCTGAACTTGCTCCAGTTTGTTGATGTCTTTTTTAAAATGTGGTGCCCAAAACTGGACACAATATTCCAGATGAGGTCTGACCAAAGAGAAGTAGAGGGCAATAATGACTTCACGTGATCTAGACTGTATACTTCTGTTAATACATCCTAGAATTGCATTTGCCTTTTTTGCTGCTGCATCACACTGTTGACTCATATTCAGTCTGTGATCTATTAGTATACCCAAGTCTTTTTCACATGTGCTGTTGCTTAGCCCTATTCCTCCCATTCTGTATATGCTTTTTTCATTTTTATTGCCCAGATGTAGTACTTTGAATTTTTCCCTGTTAAAAACCATTCTGTTAGTTGCTGCCCACTTCTCCAGTTTATTTATATCTTTTTGAATCCTCTCTCTCTCTTCTCTAGTATTAGCTATCCCTCCTAGCTTTGTGTCATCAGCAAATTTAATCAGTTTACCCTCAATTCCTTCATCTAAAATCGTTGATAAAGATGTTGAACAATACAGGGCCCAGGACAGAGCCCTGTGGTACCCCACTTGAGACATTCTTCCAACTGGATGTGCAGCCATTTACGACCACTCTTTGGGTCCGATCACTAAGCCAGTTATGAATCCACCTAACAGTTGCCTTGTCCATTCCATACTTAGTCATTTTTTCAATAAGGATTGTATGAGATACTGAGTATCATCTGATTTAACATCAGAGATACTCAGTTATTTGGCTTTATAACCTTCTTGCTCCAAATTGGGTTAAAGATCCTCTGAAGGAAGCCCCCAGAAACTTCTTTATTCGCAATATCACGTGGAGGAAAATTTCTTTCTGGGAAAGGAAAATTATCTCCATGCTATTACAGACGGGCAGCACACCGGTGGAAGGATCACCCTTGTTTGCAAACTCTTCCAAGTGTTGTGCTTCTTTGCACAACCACACAAGGTGAGCAAGTTTGACGTATTTTTCTCATCAAACTGAATTGACTCATCCACTATGCTTAGATAGCGCTCTCCCTCTGTTTTCCCCTCTTCCTTTCTTTCCCAGGATCTTATTCACATAAAATTTATTTGCAATTATTTAGCATATATTTAGTTAAGCAGATTTTTGCAAAGGGGTTGCAAAGTTCATCTTATTCCCTCACACACGTTCTGGTAAACTAATGGGTTACATTTGATTGCTGCTACTGTTAATAGTGCTATGTCCTTTATCATTGTATATATGTAAAATACTTTTACTAGGGAAAGTGCAGTACCTAGATTGTCCACAAGATGGGGACCTAATAGTGTTTAGTTTCACAGCACACTGTAAATAGTTAAAATAGGAGGAGCTGTCTGGGTAAGCAGGAGGGATTCCTGATAGTGAGTCAGTAGGGCTTAGAGCCCGCACAGGGCAGACAGCTACCCAATGTTGAAGCAAGTTACCCAGCCATCCGGGGCCCAGTGAGGCCAGAAAGACAGTCTCAGCAACAGGGTGTCAGTAGTAGTGGAGCAGAGGCTAAAGGCAAGGCCAGAACAGTACGGGGTTGCAGGTCGCTCATCATGTGGCAGATCATCACATGGCCTGATGCCCCTCAGATCCGGGGCAAAATGGCCGAGGGAACCCCCAAGTGCAGAGAGTCTGAACAGGGAGGACTCTGTTTTACCGCAAGAAGCGGTATGACCTGGGCACATACTGAAAGCCGTAGGAAGAAATGCAGGGAAAGTGGAGAATATGGACTGTATGGAACCCTATGCTGATGATGTATTTGACGAGGATGTGCTGTGCAAAGAAAGAAGTAAAGTTCTACATTTTAAGTTTGAAATGAACTCTGTCTCTTTATATGCAACAACGCCAGCAGTGGAACTTCAGCCAGCCCGGTGGGACTCTGACGGTGCAGAAGGTAAAGCAGAAGGTATGCTGCAGAGGGGACAGTATATTTATGTGATGGGTTAAAGCACATACTCTCAGCCATGACTATGCCCCTGGCCCTCCCTCACACTTGGCATAGTCAACAGGATCCTGCAGCTGTGCATTGTGGGAATACCGTGGAAGATGTTATTGATGTGACAAGAAAGAGTGAAGATGAAGAAATTGTGAATGTTACCGAGATGCTGAATGTGACTGTATTATGGACATGTCTAAAACCTTAAATGTGACTGACACTGTGAAGGCAAAGATGGCGGCCATGAAGATGGCGAAGGCTGGCGCCAAAAAGGAGAATGACAACTTTGAACCTTAATATAAAAAAACTCATTTGAAAGGTAACTCACCAAAAACCCTGACTGATGCACTGGCAGGATGCAGTAGACCTCCATTGACAAAGGCTGGGGCAGCACAGGTGCATTCCACTGATGAGAACAGCCAGTAACCCATTATGGTCTGGCTGCCTAGTGGAAAAAATGCATATGCACAGTGCTGAGCGGCCCGCCTGCTAATACTATGGGCGTCATTAATAGGCTGCTCGGACACTTTGCATCACACTTATCTGTGTGACTTATGTCTTATGCAAGCCTTATTTGTGTGCATTTTTTCCACTAGGCAGCCAGACCATAGCGGGTTACTGGCTGTTCTCATCAGTGGAATGCACCTGTGCTACCCCAGCCTTTATCAGTGGGGGTCTGCTGCATCCTGCCAGTGCATCAGTCAGGGTTTTTGGTGAGTTACCTTTCAAATGAGTTTTTTTGAATTTTGGAATTTTTTCCTTATGTGCAACTTGAACCTTACCCTTTGTGGGCGTTCTGATACTGAGATGGCGCCAAAATCCTCCTGTCAACAACTCCCTGCCTGCCCATGGTGGGCACAGATGAGAAGAACAACCCGACCCTCCCTCTACATTCTTGTACTCGTCACTGCAGAGGAGTAGACCGCATGGAGTGGAAATGACGGCAGGAAGAGAAGACCCGGGTCGGTCGATTGAGGGGAGTCGCGGATGAGTTCTGGACTCACCAATTCCCTGTGTCGCTAGTGGAGCAGTATCGACGACAGCCGGAGCCGGAACAACATAGTTCAGTTGAACCGCAACATCACCAGGTGCCGGAGTTGGAGTGTCCAGGTCCTCTGGAGCCGGAAGGAGCCGGAACCTTTTCGTCAGGAGCTGGAGGCCGGAGAACTGGAAGTAGTAACCACCCTGAAGGAACCCGCAGAAGAGCTGGAGGGTGAGCTGGAATTATATCAACAAGTACCGGAGTGTGCAGCGGAATCAGTGGAAGCATACCATGGTCCCGGGACGGGCCCGGACAGCGTTCCGGAGTGGAAAAGGGTGAGTGCACCTCGGCTCTAGACACCGGAGGGATGGACCTCGCCTCGACCCCTCGCTTCAAAGGCTGTAGTACCGCCCCTCACACCTGAAGGGCGATCTGCTCCGCAACCCACACCCTGGAGTCCACGCCTACTTCTCTTCTAGCAAGTCAATGTCCCTAGTAGCCTCGCGCTTTCATAACCCAGTGAAGGGCCCTTTCCCCACCCCTAGGCAGGCCGCCAGGATGGACGAGGTCATCCAGAGGAAAAAACAGTGGAAGAAAGAGGTGTGGGCCGAGCTGCGCCAGCCTGGAGGGGGTGCTATGGCTGGGCATCTCACCCACGGGCTGCTTGTTTTCAATGATGTCGACCGTGGATAAGGTTTTGTACACGAGAATGGCACCAATGCAAAAATTTACGTGAATGCTGCCTCAGTGAAGTTCGGGAAACCTTAGAAGAAGGGGATTGGGTTTCATTCTTTAAAGAGGACTGTCCTCGGGGCTATGGGGTAGCGGTCACCTTATGCAGTGAGGATGACCTGGGATGTCACGCGGACCCAGAGTCGTCCCAGTCAGTTTCTAGAACCCAGACCACTATTTAGCCTAGTCCGGCCCCTGCTGCATCCTGGCAACCCACGACATCTGCGGCTGCAGAGTCGTCATCCCGGGCACGGGACGATGGCCGTTGAATTGTCAGTTGTATATAGGACAGTACATTTGTTATTATGTTTGAGACTGATCCGCGTTCTCATAAAAAAGGAGCTCTGAACACCCCAAGCCTGAGGGTAGTGTGACTGGATTGGGTCACAAAGGATACGATGTTTACTGTTTTTTTTTTTGTTTTTTTTTTTGTTTTAGTTGTTTTGTCTATTTGTTGCTCCTCTTCAGGTGCTAAGCAGGACTTTACCCTTAAGGAGTAACAGGCCCCTGGAATGACAGGCCGTGCTTTCCTCAAAGAAAGGGGGGAGGACTCCCCCAGGAAGGATGGGTCAACTTGTACATTTGTACGGGATGGGAGGTTGTTGTTGTTGACTCGGCTCCCGGTGGACTAATATAAATATATGTCAATCTCATTGAACTGTTTTGCCTCCCTGCGCGGAGTATGATTTGTACAAATTAAAAGTTTATTGATACCATGGTCAGGGATGACCATAGTTAAAGAAAGGAAGGATGTAAGGGGTTGCAAAGTCCATCTTTATTCTGTTGTTCCAATTTTTGTCCATACTGTTTTTAGGAAGGTGACACGTTTTCTGTCCCTTTGACACCAGTAATGTTGGCTTCTGATTGGGTCAACAAGCAAGGTGTTTTAAGGAGGTCCTATCCTTACAGGGTTTTAGTAGGTGGCCATGATATATCAGGAAGGTGTTCCTGTTCCCTGGTCATTGTATTTTCAAGTTGACCTCTCCCACCTTTTCCATCACCCAAAAGCATCCCTGCCACTTTATATGGAATTTGCTGTTCACAGTGGGCACTAACTCAAGTTCCCGAACCCCAGGTTTAAATTGTCTCACTTGATTATACCCCCTCTCACTTTGGTCCCTCAACCCAGTAGATCTTTATGTCTAGCCAGATGCAGAAAATTATCAGCTCACGACTCCTGGGGAACACCATTTAGCACATTTTTCAGAGTACTTTTCACTGTTAAGTCCCTGCTCTGGGAAGTCAAAAAGTTGTTTTGGGACTCCTGCAGATCAGGGATACTGTCTTCAAGGGATGCTTCCTTATCTTCCTCTCTAGCCAGTACAATGAAAGGAAATTCGCCTATTACATCCGACTCATGCCGAATTACTGGGTGCTACGACTTTAGCGCATAAGTCCCAAAACAAAGGAATATCTTATCCAATAACAATAGCATGCAATAAGTCCTCTACAATTCCTACTTGGTGGGACACAGAACCACAATCTGTACGCATGTTCATCCGGGTGTCACATTTCCACCAGAATCTGCTCCTGCAACTTCTGTTTCTGTCGCCATTTTCACTCTGCCGGTGGTGCTGGTGATAGAAGAGATGTCAGATCCTGAAGCTCTGGACTACCAGCTCTGTCGAGCCACTAAGGTTAGACTGGCTAAGATATGAGGTGCTGTACAGTCTGACAGTGTGAGTGTGTGTGCTGTCCAGCTGAAATTATCAGTTCCCTGCTCCAACCAGTTAGAGAGCAGCACATTCTACTAAAGCTTCGAGTTTACTGCTGGAAGCTGCCAGATATAGCTTTGTGGTTCCCTGGTTAGGTGTGTGTTTTCTGCTCCTGTTTGGTTTTAGTGTTTTGCTGTTTTCACCTTGGCTTATGTTTCTGACTATTCTTACAGATCCTGATTTTGTCGCTGATGTGACCTCTCAGCTCTAACCCTGCTTAGCGACCATTCCTGCCTCTGAACAGCAACTCTTCTATGGTAGCATTCCACTGGGTTCTGTTATAAACCAGATCCCTGTACATGGGTTAAAGGGTATTGGAATTTCTCTGGAATCTGCCAGATGGAGGGACTTGTGCCAAGCCTGTCCAAGGTAGTCTTTCGAGCCGGTGGCTTCAGATAGGCGTTGTACTGGGTCATGGAATAGTTGTTGGCATCTCCATGGATACACCCCAGTTCTAATCTCTTCCAAGGGACTATCAGATGCAGAATTTTGACAGTTAAAGGGAATCTGCCACCAGAAGCTGGCAGCCTATGTAAATGAACGGGGGCAGGTCCGATGGGCAGTGTTTCTTCTTCTTTCTTCACCCCATCCGTGGCCACCGTCCACAATCTTTGCTGGTATTAGAGAAGCTCAACTCCATAGTTCGTGCGTGCGCAAAGCAATCTTGCTTCGCACACACGCAGTATGCTTTGCCCAACTGCGGGAAAAGACGAAAATCATTACTGCGCATGCGCCGGTACACTATATCCCGGAAGTATTTCGCTGTGTTCCGGGACATAGTGTACCGGCACATGCGCAGTAATGATTTTCGGTTTTGCCTGCAGCTGGGCAAAGCATACTGCGCCTGCCTTTCTGCACACTCAACACACACTACTTTGCTTATCTAACCCAGCTGCTGGTAAAAGGCAGGCAAATTGAATCATAGGATAGACTTTTCCCAGCCAGGTCCTTTTGGTTATTCCAAAATCCAGGACCAAAAATCCAGTCACATAAAACCCTCTCAGTAACCTGGTGTTACTGGAACATCTAACATTACTGACCATAATGCCTGCTTTCCTACAAGTAACCCTTGCCTTATTGCTGTTTATGCCGAAACCCCAAAACAACTTTATCAGTTTTGAGTCTTACACAACATTAAAATTGGGATTTACTTTATTTTCCTTAGGTCGGAAATTCAAAAAGTTTCACAGAATGAAGCCAGAAAGAGAGATGGATACCATCATTCAGCAGCCCAGGACTCTGGAAACTCAACAGGCTCTGACCCAAAGACTGTCGACATGTCAAACTCAAGAAATTCAGTACATTCCAGAATTGTTGCAGATATTGCAAAGTATAGAGCCAGAGGTGGTCTATGCAGGGTATGATAACACTCAGCCCGAAACACCAAGTGCACTGTTGTGTAGTCTCAACCAGCTGTGTGAACGGCAACTCCTCTGTGTTGTTAAGTGGTCAAAATCTCTACCAGGTAAGCAGTCGTTCACATACAGTACTAGAGTTTATAAAAAAAAAAGTGCCAAACAAATACATCAGTGCAGCACCACAAATGCATCAAGTACCGTAGTGCAGTACCACTGGCAGCAGTATTACCATCCCCCACTTGTAGCACCATGAATCCCATTCCCACCCCTCCACCATTGTTAACCTTATTGTTGCCCTTACCACCCCTCATCCACTGGAGACATCACTAATTACATTTCCACTTTCACCTCACTGATCCCCTTCTCGCCCCTCTAGAAGCATCATTGGCCACTGCTTAGCAACCCTCCCTAACTGGAGGATTTTAGTGTCCCCTCTCCCACTAGTTGCATCGTTGATCACCTCAGCTGACTGTAAAGGGTGTAATCGGAGTATCTTATTTACAGATAGACAGCCAGAGTCACAACACACTGAGGACAAGTTAGGCTGGTTTCACATTTGCGTTTTTTAGCGCTGGAAAAAAACGCATATGTGCGCATGCGTTTTTTCCCCTATATTTAACATGGGTGCGCATACCTGCGCGCTTGTAAGCGCATGTATGCGATTTTCATGCGCTGCGTTTTTTTGGGGTGTGCGTTTGTATTTTCCAGACGCAGCATGTTGCATTTTTTGGCCCTGCAAAAAAGCGCATGCGCACGTTTTGCGCTAAAAATGGCCATTATAGCCTATGGATGCGCATATGTGCGCACTGGCATGCTCATGTATGCGTTTTTTTGCATATGCGTTTTTTTTTTTAACCATGGAATTTAGGGGTTTGGGTTAGAGTTAGGGTTAGTTAAGGGGGTTTAGGGTTAGGGTTAGGGTCAGGGTCAGGGTTGGGGTTTGGGTCAGGGTTAGGTTTAAGTATGGTTTGGTTAAGGGTTAGGGTCAGGGTTAGGGTCAGGATTAGGGTTAAGTATGGTTTTGTTAAGGGTTAGGGTCAGGGTTAGGGTTAGGGTCAGGGTTAGGGTTAGGGTCAGGGTTAGGGTCAGGGTTAAGTATGGTTTTGTTAAGGATTAGGGTCAGGGTTAGGGTCAGGATTAGGGTTAAGTATGGTTTGGTTAAGGGTTAGGGTCAGGGTTAGGGTTAGGGTTAGGGTCAGGGTTAGGGTCAGGATTAGGGTTAAGTATGGTTTGGTTAAGGGTTAGGGTCAGGGTTAGGGTTAGGGTCAGGGTTAGGGTTAAGTATGGTTTTGTTAAGGGTTAGGGTCAGGGTTAGGGTTAGGGTCAGGGTTAGGGTTAGGGTCAGGGTTAGGGTTAGGGTCAGGGTTAGGGTTAAGTATGGTTTTGTTAAGGATTAGGGTCAGGGTTAGGGTCAGGATTAGGGTTAAGTATGGTTTGGTTAAGGGTTAGGGTCAGGGTTAGGGTTAGGGTTAGGGTTAGGGTCAGGGTTAGGGTTAGGGTTAGGGTCAGGGTTAGGGTCAGGATTAGGGTTAAGTATGGTTTGGTTAAGGGTTAGGGTCAGGGTTAGGGTTAGGGTCAGGGTTAGGGTTAAGTATGGTTTTGTTAAGGGTTAGGGTCAGGGTTAGGGTTAGGGTCAGGGTTAGGGTTAGGGTCAGGGTTAGGGTTAGGGTCAGGGTTAGGGTTAAGT